>NW_026622863.1:12796622-13396622 GCF_023065955.2 Ursus arctos
GGCAACAAGTTTGGAACTCAAACCGTGTCTCCTGGCTCTGCAGTCACCAAGCCTAACTGCACGATACGACTCTCCTAGGCTTCGAAAAGATGCATTAGTTTCCTTCCTTGGGGCCACTTGGGTAGAATGGCTTATCTTTCCAAATTCTATCAAAAATTATTTGTTCATTCCAGGGCCTCTGACCACATCCTCTCAGACTTTTTAGAGGTTTTTGTCTCAATCGGTCTGACCTGACAACGGAAACGTGTCCCCAGGGTCAAATTCACTAGTGCTTCTCTTTCATTGAGCTCTTTTAAAAGAACCTGGCACAAAAATGAAAACGGAAACCTGGATAGAATTTCCAGGCATCCATAACGCAGACAGCTTGGTATCTTTGAAGTTGAAACTGCTGAGGGTCTCCCTAGAGATGGATTGACCCCCAGCTGTCCAGTCTCTGAGGTGACCCTCAGCTGGACACGCTTGCCACTCCAGCCCCGAAGCAATCTGCCCGCAATGAGACTCACAGATGTCAGAGAACGTCTGGAATTCTGTGTCACCATCCGTGTGCAGGTCCCTTCCCTCCCTTCCTGTGTGTGAACGCTTCATTCGCTGCGGTTCTGTCCTGCAGAGCCATGACCCAACCTCGGAATCTTTAACACAGTGGTCGAAGCAGCCCTTTCCGGTCTATCAGTGTTGGCCCTCAAAATAAAGGCACTTCCTATTTATTCCTATTCTTGTCCAGCATCCCCCTGTTACAGGTAAGGCAACAAAGTCCAGAGGAGCTAGTTGCACCAAGCAAACCCTGGTCTTAAGAATCCCCACCGATTAATATGCCAGCCAAGACTCCCTACAGTTTTGTCCCCATCTGTCCTAGTATTGACCTCCATGTTGGTTGAAGAGGTGACTCGGGCCCCATGTCACCCAACTCTTGGCTCTACACGACTGCTCCTGCCTCAGGCTCTTGGCGCTGGTGTCTGATCCTGTATCAGGCAGCGAGGCTGTGTTAACAGAGCCCAAAACGTGAGACCTCAAACACAGCCCACCGTTACCAGTCCTTAAGTTACAGCCTCAGGCAGATGTCCCCGGTCAGTGGGTGCTTTCCTCCGTGTTGGGATTTAGGGACCTCGCCTCTATTTGTTGTGTAGCCCTATCAACTCCTGGGCGGGGGACAGTCTTGTCGTAAGCGGTGTGCAACCAGAGGAAGGGGAGAGAGAAGATGGGAGGGTGGGAGGAACATATTACTTCTACACATCCTTGGCCCGAAACAGAACGTGTTCATTTCCGCTCACATGCCATGGGCTGGGATTCAGTCACGTAGCCAAACCCAAGCGTGGGGGGACTGAGGAATGGGGGCAAGCTCCGCGATGATGGGGATGACGGCGATGACGCGACGACGAAGCAGGAGAGGAAGAAAAAGAAGGAAGAGGAGGAGGGGGAGGAGGAGGGGGGGGAAGGGGGGAGGAGGAGGAGGATTTTTGGTGAACGGCAAGCAATCTCTCCGAGTCTCTGCAATCCCTGTCGTTTTTCCTAGTTGGACCCCCTCCCCACCCCCATTCCAGGTTCCACTTCTCAGAACCTAATCCCAACCACTAGGTCAATGTCAACCTACATCTAAACGCATGATTGACCCAAATTCGCACGACAAGATGGGACTGAATCATGACTGCAGAACCACCCTGCTCCAAGTTTAACAGAATAGGCAGGTTTTTAGGAGTGAAATCTGCAACACCTAGAGAGTTATAAATAAGGCGCGCTCGGCCGGTATTTACATGAGGGAGGCACGGCTTCTCTTTTTTTTTCATGAATCTCTGTGTTGTCTTCAAACCAGGTTCCCAGAGCCTCTCGGTCTTCGGATGGTACGAGTCTCACTCGGAAAAGTAAGAGCAAAGATGAGAATCGGAACAGAGGAAAGAACGATGTCACACTTAGTAGATGCTCAGTAAAAGGGGTTTTATTCATTTGAATGAAGTTAAGGTGGTGTCTGTTCTGAGTAAATCAGTGCTCCGGAGCAAAATAAAAATGCAAACGTTCTGTGAGTTTTCATTTTGCCTGGTCTTAAGTACCTCCTATTTTTTTTCTTGTTTCTAAAGCCATATTCTTCTATTATTAAAAAAAAATAGAAGACACAGATAAACAAAAAGAAGAAAATTCAAGTAGCTCATAACTCCCCAGCCAAGAATAGCCACTTTTAACATATTGATGGGCATTGGGCCAGATTTTATAGCCCTAAAACTTAATTTAAAAAAAAAAGGGGGGGTGTGGGGCTTTTAAGAGATTTTACCTCATTAGGCAAAAGTGACCAAATCCCATCCTGCTTCTCGAGAACTCACTAATGTTTTGCAAGCCACGCTCGATGAAATCTTTGGGCACCGGGGCGAACGCGTGACCTGCATATATTCTTAATATGCTAATTTTTGTTTGGGTTTCTGAACAAAACCCGTCTTTTAAAGGAAAATTTAACAGATTTGAAACCAGAAACCCTGTCCTCCCTAGAGGCATTAAAAAATGCAAACTGAAGGCTTCCCATGTGTGGAGACTATTACTGATTTCCTTCCAAAAACAGGAGAAGTGTTGCCCTGGCCGAAACGCTTGAGGTCCCCGAGCCAGAAACTGTTTGCTTTCCGCGCACTCATTAACCATGGTGTGGGGTCCAATAACTACTCTAATTTCCTACTTTAAATGTTTTTCTTTCCCCCGCTTTTCAAAAATGTCTTTTTATGTCGTCCCTTCACATATCCGTAGTCAGCCCCTTGCGCCGCGAGGCTGGTTACTGTCAGACACAATAAGAGACAGAAATCACCGCGCATTACAGTAGCATTAGTGTTGAAAATGGAAATTTAATTTCCAGAAATGAACCTCGGCGATAAAAGCTCCCTTTGTTGCTGTTCAGATCAGAAATGAATCAGGTCTGAAAGGAAGCTAACGTGCAATTAACAACATCTCAAAGAGGTACTTGTTATGTGTTAGAACAGATGCGTTGGAATGGTGTTTTGAACCCCGGGGGGGGGGGGGGCGGGGAGGGCTGGATAAATGTTTTTGATGAGAATGAAGATAATAGTAATGCCTTACATGTGCACGGTGCTTTTAGCCTTGGTGACATATTTGGATTTTCACGGGGACCCAGCAGAAGCAGGGCTAGAAGCAGGGCTAGCAGAGGCCTTCGGTGCTCTGCTTCATAGAGTTCAATGAGGGAAAAATCTCCAGCTTCCAGAGAACCACAGTGTTACCTGATGCTGTGGCATAATGGAGGCATATTTTGAAATACTGGCCCCGGGGCCTCCTTGATCACTATTTCGGGCCACCCCTGCCTCCCCTCCTCCCACCCCCCAACACGCACTCTGAAAGCAGCGGCCAGCCTTCTAGGTGCCTGCCCTCGGGGTGCAGAAGGGAGAGAGAAAGAGAACATTCTCGTTTCAGTTTCAAAACAGACATTGGAAACTCAAGGCAAAAGCAATCATTTGAGAGCCGAGTTCTTAAGCCCCTGAAACCTGAGGTGTTGAGGTTTGAATATTAAAAAGTGCAGCCCTAAATGTCAGGAACGAGAGGAGGAAGGGGAGCAAATTCAGCCAGGGCCTTCCCCCCCAGCCGGAGGCAAGTCAGGACCTGGGGGGACAATAGGACCCCCAGAGAGGGGAGGGGACCCCAGAAGGGATTGATTCCTGGGTTGAGACAAGGGAGGCAGCACCCCATTTATTGTTGTAGAAATCGACTGAATTTACCCTAACTTCTCTAGCTCCCACCACCACATCTCGGAGCCGTGGAGAGACCACGGGCCGTCTGCCACTGGAAACTGGAACGGCCCCGCAGCCACACAACCAAAGAAACAAGGAGTCCAGTTGTCCTAGACCTCACACCTGAACAGCTAAAACTGGACCAAATATTTACATTTTTAAAATTAATTCGCAAACGTTCCGAAAGACAATGGTAGCACATTCCTTTAGCCCCTTGGAAGGGCAAAGATCTTTCTCACAATGACTCAAAGCTAAGATGTCACAAAATTCACAAATTTGATTCAATAAACCAAAAAAAAGCTCTGCAATTTCCAAAATAATAATAATAATAATAATAATAATAAAGGTGAAACCCAAGTAACAACTAAGTACAGGGCTAGATAAGAAAAAGATTAGCCATGAAAGAAATGGAGACAGAGGAGTAAAAGTAAGTTTTATTGAAAGTGCATCGAGCTACTGTGATTCACCTATCAGATTGGCAAAAGTCCCAAAGTTAGATAGCACATTCTGTTGTCGAGGGCAGGGGAAAACAGGCACGCCTCATGCATTATGGTGTAAGAAGAAACCCTACAACCCTTGCTGTGGAGGGTAAGTTGGCAATATTTATCCAAATCATTCCTGCGGATACTGTCCCAGCAGTTGTGACTCTGAGAACTTATCCAGACATATAAACTCACGAGGAGAAGAGACATGAACACACAAAACTAACTGTTGCAACAGCAGCTTGTAACAGCAAAAAGGAGAAACAACTCCAATATGTAAGACACAAGGAAATACGATGTATTGGTAAAAAAAAAAAAATCTAAGGAACTATTCTACGCACTGACATAGAAAGATTGTCAAAATACGTGAGGGAGAAAGATGACGGTGCAGTATTTTATGAAGAGGAGAATAGGAAACTCCATTCATACTTTTCTTAGTGTGCAGAAAGATACTTTGGCAGACACACAGAAACAGATAAAAATGGATGCCAGGAGGAAATAATGGGAACCAGGCAGACTGAGGGAAGGTTGAGAGAAAAACTTCTTCCTGTATTTTTAAAATTATACTCTGTGAATAGATTGCTGTCCTCTCAACATACTCTAGTCAAAGTATTACAAAGTCCACAAAGGGGAGCCTGGGTGGCTCAGTCGGTTAGGCGTCCAGCTCTTGATTTTGGCTCCAGTCAGGATCTCAGGGTCGTGAGATCGAGCCCCACGTCGGACTCTGCACTGAGCCTGGAGCCTGCTTAAGATTGTCGTCCCTCTTCCTCTGCCCCTCCCCACCCGGCTCATGTGTGCACACTCTCCCTCTCTCAAAATCAACATCAAAATAAAAAATCCATGAAAAATCCTTTAGGAAAACCGAAGTTTTATGTCATTAAGTGGATGAAGGGGGAAGATATAAATTACAATAATTTACAGAAGACATCTTTAAAAGTTACATTTTTATACAACCTGACTTTGTGGCCAGTGAAATTTATCTCTTTTACAGCATTATCTAAAAGGAAAACAACAGGGTAGTTGTTTTTGGTAGTCAAATGTGATTGGAAGCTATTGAATTAAATTTTAAAAAAAGATTTCATTAGGCAGAATTTTCCAGAACCTTAAATAAGCTAATGGACATAGTGAGTCTCCAAGGGGGAAAGTACAGAATGCAACATGGCCCAACATATTTGACCCAGAAACTTTTTTCGTAGAGTATTGTATGGAAGTGCTGGCCTGGCTGAATCAGGGATCCAAATTCCTACAGTTTGGAACAGAGATGGTCTCTTTCTACAAGAACACAGTATCATCACCTTTAGAAGGAGGTCTGAGACCAAGACAGTAACTAGAACCAGACTTTCCCTCCCACTGTAAACAACAAGAAAACTGAAAGAAACAAGGACATAGGTCAGCTGCCTTCAGACATTGAACAACAGGCAAGATAGAACTGTGTGATCTTTGAGTAGTTTTGCCAGGTTTAGTAAAAGAAATACATGATGCCCAGCTAAACGTGAATCTTAGATAAACAACGAATAATTCTTAGTATGAATATTTCCCATCCAATATTCGAGACATATTTATGCTTAAAAAATATGCACCGTTTATCTGAAATTTTAACTGAAGTGGGTGTCCTGTATTTTATCTGGCAGCCCTCTCTGAGAGCAGAAAGATGTAGGAAGTAAGCCCACCTTAGCTTTCTACCTGGAGGCACCTTCTGGCCACAAAGCAGGAAGAAGGAACAAATTAATAATAGAACATATATGGAAAATCTCCAATTATATAGAGATTAAACAACACACTCTAAATAACCTAGGAGTCAAGGAAAATATTAGGAGAACTTACAAAATGTTTTGAATTAAATGACAATGAGCATACAACATATAAAAATATGTGGCCTGCAGTTAAAGCAGAGTTTAGAGGGAAATATTTAGCTTTATCTGCTTGTATTAGAAAAGCAGGAAGGTCCAAAGTTTATGTTAAGAAGCAAGCAAAATAAATAAGACATTAATCCCAAAGGAAAGAGAAGGAAAGAAATGAGGATAAGCGTGAACATCAGTGAAATAGAAATATGCAAACAAAAAAAGAAAATTAATGAAACCTAAAGCCGGTTCTTTGAAAAGATCAATAAAAGTGATAAATTTTAAGCTAAACCACTCAAAGAGGAAGGCTTAGAAGGAAGAGAAAGAGAGAGAGGGAGCAATTGCTAATTGCTAATGTTGCAAATGAGAAAGGGTACATCACTACAGTTTCTACAGACATTAAAAAATAATGGGAAAGTTTAATAACTTTACGCAAACGCTTTGGCAATTTAGATGAAATGGTCAAATTCCTTGAAAATATCGCTTAATAATAGACAAAAGATGAAATAATATCTGAACAGCCTTATAGATACAAGACATTATAGATATAAAACATTGAACTTATAATTTAAAATTGCCCCTCAAAAGAATTCCAGGCTCAGGTAACTTTAGTGATTCTCCCAAATATTTAAGGAGGAAATAATACTAACTCCACACGAACACTTTCAAGAAGTAGAAGAGGGACTATTTCCCCACTCATTTGATGAAGTCAGCATTATCCTGATAATAAAACCATTCAAAAAAAAAACCATGGAACAACACTCCTAAGGAACACAAACACAGAAATTCTTAAGAAAATGTTAGCAATTGAATCCAGCAATAAATAAAAAGGAATAAGACAATATGACCAAGTAGAGCTTATCCCAAAAAATGCAAAATTGGTTTCACATTTGAAAATCACTGTAATTCAGCATATTAACAGAATAAAGGAAAACATCATATGTTCACTTCAATGGATTCAGAGAACACATTTGAGGAGATTCAGTACCCATTCGTAATAAAAACTCTCCGCAAACTAAGAATAGAAGGAAACTTTTTAAGGGCATCTATGAAAAAACCTACGGCTAAGATTATACTTAGTGGCAAAAAACTAAACATGTTTCCTGCAAGATCAGGAAGCAAATTCTCACTTTTGTTCAACATCGTCTTGGAGGTTCTAACCTGTGTACTAGGACAAGAAAACGAAATAAAACACGTACGTGCTGGAGAGGAAGAAGTAAAATCATCTTGATTCAGAGCTCTCTTCTGCCACAGAGGCTAGGAAGCCTCTTCATTAAAAGAAGCCACTTAATTCTCTGTACCCCAACCTCCTGTCCAGCTAGACCACAGGCACGTTGCTAGAAAGAGCACCTGGCAGCTTTAGACTGACTTTGCACCTGTGTGTTAATAATAGCTGAAGCCGTAAGGCAGATACGGGGGGATTTGTGATATCAGTTCTCTACGTCCATGTTTTTGTGAAGTATTTCCTCATAAATCGACTATTTTTTTTTTAAGATTTTATTTATTTATTCGGAGTGGGAGAGGAAGAAGCAGGCTCATAGCAGAAGAGCCTGATGTGGGGCTCAATCCCAGATCGCCGGGATCACGCCCTGAGCCGAAGGCAGACGCTCAACCGCTCTGCCACCCAGGCGCCCCATAAATCAACTATTTTTAACTTGACATCTCTTGATTTCTATTTGGGTGACAACGCATTAGCCTCAAGTGAACACTGGAGGGGTCAGCTGAATTTAAGAGCTAGCCAAACTATTAATTTGCTGTGTGACCTCAGGCAAGTGCATTCCCCTCTCTGGGCTTCAGCATCCCGAGTTAAAATGAGAGGGTGGACCAGATCGCTGGTTTAAAATTTTCAGGTGGAACCTTTTGCTCCCATGAGGCTGTTTTGCAGGCTCTGCTAGTGCAGGTTAAGGAGGGGGTAGGGATCAGACTGGAAGCATGAAAATGCCCCCCCACAAAAACTCCGTGTTTTTTTGCTTTGTCCACTGCATTGGTGCCTCTCAAACTATTGTCTTTTGTTTGTTTTTGCTTGATTTCCTTCTGTCAGATCCTTCACATGGACCACTTTTCATTCCCCCAGTTAATACTAAAGCAGAAAAAGATCCCTGGCTTGGGGGTACATTTTTTCTGCTCTAAAGACTAAGGAAGGGGTGAAGGAAGGAAGGGAGAAACCAGAGGGTGATTCAGATGGAAGAAGAAGTTGTTCACAGAGCAGCAGCCTCCAGAGTGGGAGATGAGGGTCCTTCTGACCGTAGACTGAGAGCAGGGAGAAAGACACTCAGCCCACAGCTACTCTCCAGTATAGACAGCAACTCCCCAGTGTAGACACTCCCTCCCCTAATATGCCCAATATCTGCCAGCCGTGCAGTGTCCTGAACTGAGTGTGGAGAACTCAGAAAGCCACTGTGGACACAGGGACATGAAGTGAAAGCCTCACCCCATACCCAAGTGGCCCATATCTGAACCAGTTGGAGATTTGCCCATGAGCTTGGGCAGAAGTCAAATATGAGTATGATTTAATTTTGAAAGGGTTCCCTGTACCAGATGATCTTGGTATTCTGGGAGATGATCGAATCGAATCCTTAAATGAACTTACCCTTGACAAAGAGGATGTAAAAACAGAGGCATGAGATTCCGTTTCTGACATTTTGATTTGTCAGATTGCACAATTCTTTTCCCCTCCCCTGTACAACGGTGCGCAAGACAACGTGCAGTTTTTCCTGAAATGGTTTTCTCTGCATGTTTTTCCTACAGAACAGTCGCCTTATTATACAGGTCTCTGTTTTCGCATGTGAACATTTAAGTAAACATTAAATAACCTCAAAAGTTCTTCCCAGCTCTGAAGTTTTGCAAACTCTGAGAATGCTATTACTTTGTCACTTTACTAGAATAGATCTCTAAATTTTAGAATTTATGGATAGATGAGCAGCACGGATGAAATAAAAAAGAAAAATGAAAAACTGAGGAAAACTGGCTGACAGATTAATGCCTTTAATATGTAAAGAGCACCTGCAAATAAATGGGAAAAATATGAACATAATTTAAAAACATTGTCGAAAGACATGAATAGGTGACTAACAAAAGAAGCATGCAAACGGTTTACAGATATGGAAAAATGTTTAGCTTCACTACACATCACAGAAATAATTTTTTTAAGATTTATTTATTTATTTATTTATTTATTTATTTATTTAAAAGAGAGAGAGAGCACAAGTGGGAGGGGCAGAGGGAGAGGAAGAGAGAATCTCAAGCAGACTCCGCACCGAGCGTGGAGCCCTACACAGGGCTCGTCCTCACGACCCTGAGATCACCACCCAAGGCAAAAACCAAGAGTTGGACACTCAACAGACTGCACCACCCAGGCGCCCCAAGAAATAGTGGTTTTTTTAATAATATATTTTTAGCTACTAAAAGGCAGCATATTAGGTGAGTTAAGAGTATAGAATCAGACAAGCCTGGGTTCAAATCAGTGTGCGACTTCAGACATATAATTTAACCTGCATTTTGGTTTTGGTTTCTTTTTAAAATAGACCCAATAATTAAATGTACTTCATCTAGTTGTTAGCTCTTAGTAGTGCCTGACAGTACCAGAAAAATTATAGCTCAAAGAGAAGGATTTTAAAATAATAGTGATAATTCTCAGTATTTGCAAAGGTACTGGGAAATTTGTCAATTTCAAATATCGCGAGGCCACAGAGAAACTTCCCACTGTTCAAAAGCCTGAGGAATGTACACAAACTTTATACCTAACAACGTCATTTGCGAATATGAATCCTAAAATATAACCAGCGATATGAACGAGTCTTACGACATGGATCTCAGTTACAACAGTATTTGTAATGCAGACAATTTGGAAGCAAACTAGATATCCAAACACTATGAAGTTGGTTATGTAAATCATAGTCTCTCCATAACACAAATTTTCTGTGCGACCATTAAAAATCACAGCAAAGAATGTTTCATCCCATGGGAAAATGTTCATAACGTACTAAGTGATAAAGGCAGATTATATATCAGTAAGCCCGGTGTGATCTCGATTTTGTTAAGAAAAAAAGTTGAAAGAGAGAGAGAGAGGGAGGGAGGGAGGGAGGAAGGAAGGAAGAGGAGAAGGGGGGAGGGGGGAAGGGAGGAAGGGGGGAGGGAAGGAAGGAAGGAAGGGAGGGAGGGAGGGAGGAAGGAAGGAAGGAAGGAAGGAAGGAAGGAAGGAAGGAAAGAGGGAGGCAGGGAGGAAGGAAAAGAGCAAAGTACATCCAGAATGTGCCATGCAGGTAAATTTTGGTTATCTGCATGGCATACTTCCCCGGAATTTAAGGACTTTAAACAGCATCCAAGTTACGATTGAATGTGGTTTTATTATTGAACGGGGAGATGTTTCTGTTCCATGTGCCATCAGCTGGGGTCCCTCTGCGGCATTCAGCCGGTAGCTGGTGCCCTGGTACAGCCAGACCTGCCCCTCTACGTGTGGTCTCAGGGTTTCTCCACCTATTCTGTCCCCAGCGGGCCAGTCGGACTTTCCACAAAGCAGCTCAAGACTCCGAGAAGGAGGTCGCGCCCGCCGCCAGCCCGCTTGAAGCCTGCACCCAGAGCCGGCCTGGGTCACCTGCCCTGCGCACCGACGGTCAGTGTCTTCCAGACCAACCCGCGCTCAGCGTGAGGGGAGATGGACCCATCTCTGATGGGCAGAGGAGCCCAAACTTTCCAGCCATGCTGAGCGCACCGCGACTGCACGGTCAAACAGCAAAGAAGAGACTGCAGCTGGCGTTCTCCTTGGAGAACGAATCTAGGCTGAGGCTTCCCGCTCCACCTCTTCAACTCGCAGCCGATCGCCACATAAGCTGGTGCTCATCTGGCAGCCGGGGTCTGGTATCGCTATGAAAGGGCTTCCCCGCACGCCTCAGAAGGAGCCCTTGTGTTACACAGCCCCGCACACCCCTCACGAGGCAGCATGTCCCCGGAGGTCAATGCCAAGTAAGTCTCTGGGTGCGGAGGCCCACCATCCATCCAGCTTTCAGGGGTCGCTTTGATCATACAGAAGAGGTTGCGAACCGCAGTTCTAGCATTTCTAGCGGCCCTCGGGCAGGCTTCCTGGGCCACCGCCCCCCCATCCCCTGAAAGACCCCCAGGTCCTGCCTGGGCCCACCGCATTCCTGCCTGGCAGCGGCTGACCCGGGCTGAGTAATGGTTGTGCTCTGATGTGGAGACGGGGCCTCCCGCCTCCCCCAGAATGCATGCGTGTCCTAAAACCTGGCCCACTCGGCTCACAGCCCTTGACCGCCCCGGGCATTTTCACTTCAGACACCTGATACATGACAGGCCGGCATCGTTCATGAATCACAAGGAAGGAGCGAAGCCCGCTCTCTACTGGATCACCGTTGCTTTCAGCGTTTGCTCCTGATGGTGGATCCATTGTGCCCTGCGACCTAGGATTTGTCTGCCCAATGTGGTGACTTGGGAGCCCAGGCTCTCGTGGAATCCAGCAGAAAATGCAGAAAAGGCGAGGGGGAAAGGCCAGCCACCACCAGGGCTAGCAGCCCTTGAAATCTGGGAACCCTGTAGCGACAGACCAGGCTCCAAGAAAGCCACCCCCACCGAGAGGCTCCTGGGAGGGGTGTGGGATTCCTGGACACCGCCCCGGCCTGTGATTCTCGCCACAAACCTGGAATTGTATGTCTTCATCTGAAAAGCTTGAGATTTTCCCTCCCAGATGTTACACATGAGATGGCAGCGCTGATAGAAACAGTCACAGCACGACTTTGATGTTTGCATGTGCCCTGATGCTCTGCTAGAGGGAGTCCTTGGGGATGTGGGTCCTTAAAGAGATATTCACGAGCCCCCCCCCTCCCAAAAAGAGCCCATGCCCTCCCAACAAACCAGCACGCACAACTGTTCTTAATTCCAGTGAATTGTTTTCTTTTATTATTCGTTTTGGCAGTAAAAAAAATACCCCTTGGATATCAAAGAAGGCAGGCCTACTAGAAATTATTATTAGATTAGTAATCATGGTGGTAATAAATTGGACCAAACAAGAGTTGATGGAATGGACCCTCCTGGCCCCAAGCACAGGGCTGTCAGTTCTGCTTAACTCTGTCTTCGTTCTGCCCTGGGTTATAAGTCCTTGTGTGTCTGTCTCTCTCTCTGCTGGAGTTGTCAGCACCTGGAAGGCACAGGCCTCGTCTTGTTCGCTGGTTACTCCCAGCCCTGCACGGCACAAAGCACAGAGAGTGCTTAATCAATGCATCGAGTAAGATATTCAGGAAAGCTTCAATTAGCTAGAAACCTCATTGAACTGAATTTTATAAATTACCCTCTACTCAAAGGAGGACAAGGCGAATGGGAGGAGAAAGCTCAAGGATTAGATGCTTTCTGCTCTGTTCTGGCTTTTGTCTTGAAAGCATCTGTAAGGACTGCCTTCAGATCGGCTCTGGTTCAACTCAGTGTCTACACCCTGTATTTCCCCTCCCCAGGCCTGGAGAGGAAGTCTGAAGAAGGCCTGATCGAAACAAGTCCCTCTTTGTCCCTGAACCATGATGGGGCGGAGACAGGGAAATAGTTTCAGACATTGAACAAATGTTGTCCTGGGGCCCAAACATTCATTCATTCACTCATTCATTCCTTCAACGAGCGGTCTACCATGCGCACTGCTCCAGGCGGTGGGACGTAACCCGGAGCCCCCTGTCCCAGTGAGGGAGCCAAGCAGGCAATAAACAAGGGAACTCAAAACAGGGGTGCTATGTCAAGTGACTCCAAGTGCCGCAAAGAAAAATAAAACAGCTTCAGGGCACAGGGTGGGGAGAGGCATTCCTCGAAGGAGCTAAGGAAGGCGTTTCTGGGAGGGGGTGCAAGCCACAGATGACAGGAAGAGAGCTCCGGGCCGAGGGGACGGCCAGTGCACCCTGGGGGAGCGCCTGGGACTTTGAAGGAGCCCCGTGTGTTAGCCAGGCTGCCCTAAGGACTTGGGATTTTATCCTGGATGAGATGGGTTTTGTGCAGAGACATAATGTGATCTGATTTGCATCTAAAAGCCCGATTCTGGATTCTGCCTGGGTGCTGGACCAAGAGGGCCGGAGTGAGGAGGGAAAAAGGGAAAAGCAGGTAGGAATGCCAGTGCAGGATCCCGGCCGCGTGTGATGGTGAGCTGGAGTCTTGGGGGGGGGGGGGGGTCATCAGCTTCCAGACAGACTTCCCTGGTACAGCAAGCAGGATTTGTTGGGGTGTGTGTGTGTGTCCGCACATGTGCGTGTGTGCAGGGGGAGAGACAGAGGCGAGGATGATGGCAAAGTTGGAGCCCAAGCACCTGGAGAACCAGTGTGGGACCTGGAGGGGTGGGGTGGGACAGGTGAGTTCACCTGTGAATCGAGGCTCCTTCCCTTATAAAATAATGAGGCTATTTCTGACCTCGAGGGGCTGCCGTGTTGAATCAAGAGCATGGGTGGAGGCAGATTTAAAACCTAGCAGGGCTCTGTAAAGGTATCTTTACCCCTCCTCGAGAATCGGCGGCACATTCTTTCGGGATTTCTTACCTGGTGGACGTTCAGAATCATCGTTTCTCTCAAGAGGACAATCAGAATTACAAGAGGAGCGTTTTCATCACACAGATGCTAGGGTGAGCCTGCACCTGTGAGGGGGTCCCGTGCCGGGGGGGCGGTCGGGCGCAGGTCACAGAGCTCTCCAGATAGGTCTCAGGTGTGCTCCGATGGAGACCTGGAGGTTTGGAGGAACACGGGCAGACATGGGAGGATAAGGGACACATAGGAGAAGCAGCGCCCTGTCTTACAAGGATCTCTGACCTTGGGGGTTGAGACCTGAGCTTAAAGAAATAGAATTAGGTTTATTATTATTAGCATAATATATTAAGATTCACCCTAATTCTCCCTAGAAGAAAATTTGAAGGGAAATGAAGAAATTGAGTCATTGAGTACTTTTATGGTTTCTATATTAAAAGTGATATTAAAGTGATTTTACAAGGCAAAGAATATTGTTTTATAAGTTCACTGTTTTGTATTTTATTATTATAAATACAGTAGACTGTGTATTTGAATCAAGTAGAAAATCGTGATTTCTGGATAGTCAGTAATGGTCGGCTAACTCTTCCAAGAGTATAAAATGACACAGTTGTAAAAATCACATGTGTTGGGGCGCCTGGCTGGCTCGGTCAGTAGAGAATATAACTCATGATCTCAGGGCTGTAAGTTCAAACCCCACATTGGGTGCAGAAACAACTTAAAAATAAAATCACTTTGGGGCGCCTGGGTGGCACAGCGGTTAAGCGTCTGCCTTCGGCTCAGGGCGTGATCCCGGCGTTATGGGATCGAGCCCCACGTCAGGCTCCTCCGCTGTGAGCCTGCTTCTTCCTCTCCTACTCCCCCTGCTTGTGTTTGCTCTCTCGCTGGCTGTCTCTATCTCTGTCAAATAAATAAATAAAATCTTTAAAAAAATAAAAAATAAATAAAAATAAATAAATAAAAATAAAATCCCTTTTAAAATTACATGTGTGTATATATGTATATACGCAATACACATATGTATTATACACAAAAATGTGTGTACATGTATACAGATATCACATGTATATAAAATACATACATACACACAGACATGTAATATATGCAGACACATCTATCAGTGAATCTGAAAAATAGAAATAATTCAAACTCTAATCAGTCACATGGCCTGTGGTGGGTTTTTTCTTGTTGTTGTTTTGTTTTGTTTTTCATTTATAAAGTAAAAATTTACTGACCACTGACTGTCAAAAGGCAAAGTTACTCTTATCTTTGCTGTGAAGCTCTGAATTACCTAACTCTACCACTAGGGGGTAGCATCTTCCATTACTTTCTTCAACTGTCATTTCCACCTGGATTATGGGTACATTGGACATACAGTTTTAAGAGTGTTGAGGAAAGAGGGGGAGATGTGTCTTATATGGCAGTAAGTTCAGTGTGTCTCTTTATCATCCTCACTTGAAAGATGGGGAAACTGATGCTCAGAGAGGTTAAGTGATTTACGGGAGGCCACACAGCTGGAACCATATAGAGCCAATGCTGAAATTCAGTTCTAACTGCAGGAACCAATTTGCTAACCACAATGGTGAATACCTCTCTGTGTCCCACGAAATTATTTCAATCTACTGTCAAAAGAGTCCTAAGGGACCGGTGGTCCAACTACTTATGTGATTCTTGAAAAGGTTTTGAAAACTACAAAGTGCTATACAGATATAAGGAGTTTTATTGGTAATAAAATTGTATCCTGTCTGATTCAAATTGCCCTACAACATGACAAACTCCTTGAGAATGGGAAGCCCTGCTTCTCCTTTTTTTTGGGCCCCGCTGCTGGTGCCCAGCACCCACTGGGCGCCCCACACATGCTCACTGAAGTGTTCATCTGCATTTGTCTGCTCTGTGAAATCGGAGAAGGCACAATTAATTTGGCTGCACTCTGTATTATTAATGTTGCTGAGATTGATATCAGTGCTGAATGCCAGAGAAGCATTCCAGCTGCCTGTCTTCTTGAATCGGCACAGCAAGAAAGATGAAACAGTTTCAAGTTTCCCCAGCGAGGCCCTACCTAGCACTGATTCATGACTTCTGTGCGGACTCCATACCAGCGCGTGCAGCCCACGCCAGGCGCCGCTTCTCACCCGTAGCATCTATGGCAACGGCTGATGCTGTGGGGTGTCTCCCGGATGCCAGGCACCACGCTAAGCCTTTGTCGTGCATGGCCTTACTTCGCCTTGCCCACCACCCTATGACACAGGAACTACCAAGTACGATCCTTATGTGATGACTGAGGTTCAGAGAGTTTAGTAACTTGCCCATGGTCAAACGGTTGTATGGCATTAGAGCTGTGTTTCAAAGCCTAAATTATTAATCAGGACACTTACGGACCTCTGAACATCAAAGAGGAGTCCATACGCAATACCTGACCAGTTCGCCAAACTCTGGACACGTGACGAGAAGCCCACGATCCAGAGAAATATATAATCCCTTACAAAAGCCAAGGGAGGGAAAACGGATGCCACAATCAATCAATCTCTCATTCTCTCCATCAGGACACAGACATTTCTTTTGTATGTGGACAATTTGATACATGGAGTCCGGAGCATTCTGCACGTACACCAGGACAGCGAAACGGAAAGGCAGGAAATCACTCCGACTTCAACAAATAACAGATTAAAAAACAAGGGGCGTCATTGGAGTTACTGAGGTTCCAAAGTAACTCAGGACGCGTTTACCGTGGAGCCAGGCCTCCGCACTCTGGGGAAACAATGCCCAGGTAATTATTTTAAATGAGCATTAATTATGTCATTATTAGAAATGGGGAGAAAATGCAATTTCCTTCTGTCACTTCTTGATATCTTAACTAGAAGAATATTTGCCATGCTATTATAACAAGCCACTGTTCGCATAATGGTGCCCTGGCAATAATACAGAGACATGCACATTTTCATATGACTATATCATGCCTAACTAATGAGATTGCTCATTTCATAACTTCAGTTCCATTTTTATTATTTCATAAAACTGGAAGTCCTTATCCATT
Organism: Ursus arctos; assembly: GCF_023065955.2. Classification (NCBI taxonomy): domain Eukaryota; kingdom Metazoa; phylum Chordata; class Mammalia; order Carnivora; family Ursidae; genus Ursus; species Ursus arctos. The sequence goes on from NW_026622863.1 coordinate 12,813,186, forward strand.
TTATGAAAAACACCAAACCTTTGTGAAATTCATTAAATAAGCATAAAAAATTCATTAAACAAGTGAATTGCATTCAGGGCTGCTTTGATGCAAATGCCCTTTAAGCAATGTAAAACTCCATATTGATTTAACCTTTCATGTTCTGATATTTCCATGTGGATATAAAAAAAATTCTTTATTCAGGGAATGAAATTAAGTGCTGATCCCTTGATCTCCAGCTGGGCAAGATAGATTGGTCAATTTAAGTAGAGCTGCTGATCAGCAAACAACTGAATTTAAAAGTATTAAGGCATGTCGATATTTTAAGTATTGTCACCTGCACATCAAGCAATGGGGAAAAAAATTATTATTCCAGCGCAATTAAGTTTGTGTTTGCTGTCGAGCTGACCTTGAAAGGCTAGCCCATTGGGCCACGGCTTCGTGCCCTTGGAAGTCGACAAGGGCAACAGTGGCGAGGTGTAAGACACCAACAATAGCCTGAAGAGTTTGAATGGTGTGGTCAGAGCAACCACAAAATAATTAGCCTGGAGGCGAAGTCCCCTTGGGTTGTGTCCCCTCATTAGTGCGGGACAGCCGGTAGAGCAAACATGAGTTCAGAGGAGGAGGAAGGGGTTTGCCCTTCACCCAAGAAATGCTTCTGGGAGCCCTCATTAGGCAAAGAGCGCAACACAGGCTTTAAAGGACTTGAAGGCTCCATGGGCTCCTGGAATGCATTGAGCCACTCATTCATGTATTCATTCAGTCAGTCATTCAAACGATATATATCAAATGTCTACTTTTTGTCAAGTAGATGCTTGGGGCTGGGAGTATAAATTGTGAATGACAGCTGTGGCTCACGGACCGTGAGAGGGGTTTTGCAATGAAGAAGCTGCTCTCGGGGGCGCCTGGGTGGCTCTGTCAGTAAAGCGCCTGACTCTTGATTTCAGCTCAGGTCATGATCTCGGGGTTGTGCGATCGAGTCCCACGTGGGGCTCTGCGTGCCGTGCAGAGTCTGCTTGGGATTCTCCCCCTGTCTCTTCCCTCGCTCATGTTCGCTCTCTCTCTCTCAAAATAAAAATAAATATATCTTAAAAGAAGAAAAAAAAGAAACTGTTCTCTTAAAAAAAAAAAAATCTGGTCCATAGCGTTAGAGGCCTGAATCAAATCTCTGCTCTGTTATTTACCAATCACGTTGTGTGGCTTTGAGCAAGTGATTTGGTCTCTCTGGGCATCAGCTGCCTTGTGTTACTGCTGTTGGACCAACTAAATGAGATATTGCGTATAAAACCCCTCAGCAGAGTGGGCGGCAAGCAGAAGGTGCCTGAGAAGGGGCGCTCATGACCATCTTCTTCATCATCACTGTTATTTCAATCTGAACTTCTCAGGTTGCAGATCACGTAACCGGGATTTGGAGAACAGGGCTCAACGAAGACTGGGTAGCAGACTGGGACTCAGAGGAGGTTTTCCCATGCCAACAGTGGCCCCGGCAGCCTCCTGAGCTAGAAGCTCCATAATCAAATGGACTCCTGACTGAAAGTGGCTTTTGCGACTGTACAATCCAGGGCTGGACCTGCTGAGGCTTCAGGTGAGGCATGATCCAGGAGCCCAGGCTTGTCGCCAGGATCCAGCTTCTTTTTCTTGACTTCCCTGCTCCATTTGCTTGGTGAGGACTCCAACCCCAGGAAAGCATTTCCTCTCCCAGTCCCAAGATGGCTTTCAGGAGCTTGGACAGCTTCCTGCTTGTTCATGCCCCCGAGGAGAAGAAAAGAATCTTTGTCTCAGCACTGCCAGGCGAAACCTGAAAACCAGTATGATCAGACCAGCTGAAGCCACACAGTCATTCCCACATGAATACCTGGAGCCAGTCAATGGAAAGGGCCGATTGGCTTAGCCTGGTCTCGCTCACATTCCACCTTGGGCTAGGGGTGCCAACAGCCCGCCTGGAATCAGAAATCAGGGGCCAATGGGAATGTGGGAAGACGGTAGGAAAATGCTGGAGATATCACCACAAACATCCTCACACAAACCCAAAGGCCGCACGCCACTGCAGGGTGAGGGTTCTACCGTATCTAACTAGTATTCATAAAAACAGTGACGTGAGAAAGAGTGAAGGCTGCATTCTTACCCACACACTGGAGTGTGAGCTTCAGGATGGCGGAGATCACATCGCCAGCCTGTCTCCCCAAGGCATGGCACTGTGCGTGGGGGGCCCTTGAGTCACGGTCATGAGCATCAGATGACTTGGCAGGAGTCCGAAGCCCAGCCCTACCACTTACATATGTGAACGCTCATGTGAGAGGGGAAGAAGTCAGGATCTATCCACAGAGTGTTATGAGCATCGGTGAAGGAGTATCTGTAAGGCACGTAAAAGAAATCTGGATAGGAAGCCTTAGAATAATCTTATGTATTATTATTATTATTATTATTATTATTATTACTAGATACTGCCAGGCCCCCATCTGTACCTTCAGTGGCGTTTGACATTGCATGCGCTCATACAAGGTCACCGCGCCCAGCGTACCCTGCACCTGTCCTGACCCACACCTCTGTCGCTGCTGTACCTCTTTTCCTTGAGACCTACAGCAAAGCCACCTTCTCTGTGGACCGTTTCCTAACCCCCCTCCGCTTTACATTCCCCCAGATCCTTCTCTCCCCTCTGTTTAGGAGCCCTTGACCCACTGTGTTGCTGTTTGCCTCTTACTTTGCTAGAGGCACTCAGAGAACGTTTGGGACCCTGAGCTCCGTAGATTAGCCCAACTGCGGTACTTCGGTCAAACACGTGGGGCAGTGGGGAGGGGACTCAGGGCTGGAATCAGGGCGCCAATGTATCTAAATGTGTCGGGCTCCCTTGGTGGCAAAGGTTAACACCCCAACTCGAACTCGTTAGCAGTGTACAGCAAGAAAACGTTAATGGTATGGTGGTCACAATGGGAGGCTCAAGTTCTTGATGGAAAGACGCTCCCAGATTCAGAGACTATTAAGATTTTGTAATACCAGGGGGCGCCTGGGTGGCACAGCGGTTAAGCGTCTGCCTTCGGCTCAGGGCGTGATCCCGGCGTTATGGGATCGAGCCCCACATCAGGCTCCTCCGCTGGGAGCCTGCTTCTTCCTCTCCCACTCCCCCTGCTCATGTTCCCTCTCTCGCTGGCTGTCTCTATCTCTGTCAAATAAATAAATAAAATCTTAAAAAAAAAAAAGATTTTGTAATACCAAAGGACTCGGGAATGTATAGCCGAGCTATGCCAAGCAGAAGAGAACACGGCATGCGCTCCCTGGCGCCCCCATGGTCCCCGGCCCTGCAGGAAACCACCGGCACAGAGGGAGGGCCGACCAGGTGTAGGGAGCTCCGTTTGCCATTTCCACAAGGAGTGAACTGGGGTCAAGGTGAGTCCGCTTCTGGTCCTCACCGCCCCTGACCCTTCTGCAGCCTCTTGCCCCTTCCCTGCTAACTCACAGCATTACATTCCTGAATTGAGACACAGACTGAAAGGAAGGCTGATTTCCCAGGCCCAGGTCCTAGAACTGAGCTCTTCCCAAGCGCTTACTGAAATAGCTCTCGGAGACAGGAACTGTTACCTTCTATATTCGATCGATGAAGGAACTAAGCCATAAAGAGCAATGAAGTGACTTGTTCTCGGTCAAGAGTTAGTGACCCTGCTTACAGGATTCCGGACCCCAAGCCCTCCACCTCCAACCGACGGTGCCCAGGTAAGGTTGCCCGCAATTGAAGGAAGGGTAAAAGAGCTGGACACGCCAGGGACGGGGTTACAGCAGGACCTCGTGCGCAGCTAGGCAAGGCTGAACAACGGGATCCAGGGGTTCACTCTGCCCTCAGACTTACCTCCAGCAGGTAGAATTCACTCTGTCACGGCAAAGAGAATCCCCCTGGGGACGGACTGTGGCTGAGTCGCAGCTTCTGCATTTCGCATCAGTGGTGTCCAGTGCCGGTACCCCGAGGGCAGAGGGGTGGCGCTCCGAAAGAACTGCGCTGCTTGGGCCACGTGGCTGAAGTGGGTGGAAGAGCTCTGGGGAGGCCCTGAGCCGATAGGACTATAGATGACCAAACCGTAGCCGAGGTCCCGGTTCCTCTAAGCGCACAGTAAGCTGAAAGATGAAATAGACATGGCGAGCATCCAATGCTTAAAAAAAAAAAATGATGAGGTGCAAATAGTCACCAAGGCTATTTGTCATCTTTAAATCTGCTTAACAATAAGTATTCCTGCTCACTGCCAGGAAGAATAAAGCAAGAGATGGGAAAGACAGAACCGCATAGATATATATATATATATATATATATATATATATATATATGAGATATATATGATATATGATATATACGATATATATGCATATGTATATGTGATATATATGCATAGCTTCTGCAGCTGGGAAAACATGTTGCAGGCAAGATAAGGCCAAGGAAGCAGGTTGTCTGCTTGGAATCTTGGTAACTATAGCACGCAAAGCCCCTGCTGGCATTACTCGTCCCTCTCTGCCCTGAGTGAGCTGTGTGGCTTTGGACAAGTCGCTCCCCCTCTCTGAGCCTTCACTTCTTCCTCTGTAACTGGGGGCAAGGGCAGCTAATAAGCAGTGGTTTTTAAATGATGTTCTGCTGAGCCCTTAGGCACCCCTCAGACGCCCTTGTAGGAGGAGGGTAGGGCGCTCAGTGGGTGGGATCCCGAGCCACCCTCCCCCAACCCGATCCCCACCTTAACCAGAGCATTCTGCTTTTATCTCTTTCATAATCAGAGTTCTACATAATATGTTGAGGGAAGAAACAGCTCTGAGACTAAAAGGAAAATGAAAACCACTCTGCCGACCGAGCTCGGAGGCCTTCCAGCTCTCACATCCCAGCAGCCCAGGGAGATAATTGTGTCGGTTTCCAAGACCTTCGGCCTCTTGCAAATGATTTGGGCACCAAAGAGAAACCACACCCAGACACCCGTCTGCATGCTGCCTGCTGGGGGTACCAGATGGCTGGCCCCTCCACGTCCCCCCGCCCCCGCCATGACGACCAAAGCTCCCCCTCCAGAGTGTGAAACCCATCACAAAGAAAGGGCTTTCTTCCTGGGTAGGATCTCCCCCCACACTGCCTCCTTCCTGCCCTTACTGCTCACGGTCCCCTGAGAGTGGGGGGCCTTGCTGGTAAGACGGGGAGTCCTCCCTCTTGGCTAAATGGTTTCATGGGTAGTCTCTTGGTGTCATGAAATTGAAACAGAGCTTGTAGAGGCCTGGGTAAAACTCTATTCATTTGAGCTCCTAACAACTGCTGAAAAACACTATCTTTTCCATTCTGCTGATAAATTATGCCTTTCGTTTCGGACATCTGATTGTAAAGGCCCTTGGCAGGACTTGAAGGCATTTCACTTAAAACCATTATTAGATTTTCGTTTAGCTCTCCCTTGACGCCCCCCCCTCCAAAAAAAAGGCCTTCAGGTACCTCTGAGATATTTAAGTACACGTTTTCTTAAGAGACCACCCATACCAAAGGCAAATACTTTAAAAGTTGCTTTGTAATATTAAAAATGAGAGAGAGAGAGAGAGGGAGAACGCGCGTGAGAGAGAACCGGGTAGGTTTTCCATGATTACTAATTTAGCAGACTCTCTGTTATGTTTTATTGATAGTTCTAAACATAAATTTGCCTTTGGTATACTTTGCTGCTGATGCCTAAAATAAGACATGTAAGAACACATAATCCTATGCCTACGGCTTTTCAGAAAAATGTACAAAGGCTCTTTGTGGCAACCCAAGCAAGAGACATTTAAATGGAGAGGTGTAGGGCTTAGACGGCACTTCACATTTGGGCAGAAAGAGAAGTCGCTGGTTCCTCCCGGGTGTGTCTCTCGAAATCCCAGCATTCATGCAGTTTTAAAGACAACATTTCTTCTGGTTTATTCTCGAATTAGGAATCCTGATCTCGCTCCCATGTTATGTGCAATTGAAGAATCGTGTACATGTGAGGCCCCAAGTTCACGGGAGAAAAGGAATACATATGGCGCCCCTTAAGGGGGGGGGGTATTTATGGCTCCAGCCTGCCAAGGATAGCAGCGTCATGTGTACGATGGGACGCTCAGAGAAACACAAAACTGTGTGCACAAAGCCCATAAAAAGCAATCCCTTTAAAGGATTTGCTGTCAGGTGGGTTTTTCCCCCCTCCCTTCCTCTTTAAAACATGAGGTGCCAAGGGATAATCAAATGTATATATTTTAGCTTCCAAATACTAATGGGCTTGAACAAAGGGTGAAAGACGGGAGAGCCGAAGCACAGGGAGGGTCGTGATGTCATCGGAGGCACTATTTATAAATAAGGGATCTCGATAAAATAGTTTATCCATGAGGAAGGCCACTGTGAGCGACTTGACAGCATCTGTAACCAGAGATGTCGACACCACAGCCCCGTTCTCATGCTGGGGGGTAACACTGTGTTTTCACGAGTAACGTGGTCACGTTCAAACCGGTGGGTTTTCTGCGGCTTATCAATTGCTGGAGAGCCAGGCAGTCGGGACGGCCTCAGTCTGTGGTCCGTCGGGGCCCTTCCGAAGGGCAAATGGCCTATTCCCCTGACCCCGTTCTGCAGGCGCAAGACAGGGCACGAGCAGACAGAGCCAAAGCCATCTCTCAGTCTTATTTTAAAGGAGACAAACTATGTAATCGCGCGCTCTAGGCAAACACGCTCTCAGAGACAGATCAGCTTCACTCCCTGGTATCCTGGAGCACAAAGCATTTTAATAAAAAAAAGATTTTGGCTGCTGCACGGGTCTGAATCACGGGCCTCTTGCATGGTTCTATGTCCTCAAAGAGAGGCAGCCAGTAGCATAGCTGAGGTTCAGTGGAGCTCCCGGGCCTCTCCTCCAAGCTTCCCCCCCACACACCCCCCACCTCCAAAACTCTACCTCAGGCCCTAGGAGGCCAACTGGAGAGCCAAGAGGAGGCCTCCTTTCTGTTTCCCTTGCAGCCATGCCTTGCCTTCCCCAGGCAGGCGAGCCCCGGAGCTTCCCCCCTAAATGGCTGGCCCAGGCTCTAGCCGCAGCCTGGTCCAGCCCCCCACCCCAACATGTGGGCAGCAGGCTCCTATTTCCAGCACTAGGCTTTTCTGCGCTGGGAGTTGTGAGCTCTTGTCAGCACCTTTTCTCGGAGCTTCTTTAAGCGGCTCGCAGGCTGAGAGGGAGGGCCGGAGTTCCAAGGGCACTGCTCATTGCAATCAGTGCATGCAAGGTGTGGGTCCCAGGACGACGGTGAGATCAGACCACGAGGTCCAAAGGGAGAAGACAAAGAGAGTCCACACATAGGTCCCTTGGTTCCTTCACTTGTTTATAAAAGTACCTCTATGTGTCACACCGCATCCTACACGATGGGGTGTCATAACATCGAATGAACGTGATTCCTAGTTTCGTGGGAAACACCTAATGCAACCAGAACATAATAAACTAACAATCGAGCTAGGAGATAAAGAGGGGCTTTGGGATTTTTTTTATTTTTTTATTTTTTTAGGTGGACCGTTCTTGTGGTGCAAATCGACCCAGTGCTCTTTGCAAGGAAATCTGGATAAGTCACAGGAATGCAGGGGGTCCCTCTGAGAAAGGTCAAGGAAAAAATGTGGAAAATGATACATTGAAGAGTAAGTCCTTCGGGGGCGCCTGGCTGGCTCCATCGGAAGAGCATGTGACTTGTTGATGTCGGGGTCGTGAGTTCAAGCCCCACGTTGGGTGTAGAGATCACTACAAATAAATAAATAAATATATGAACTGGAAAAAAAAAAAAAGAATAAGTTCTTTTAACCGAAGGGCCCTTTGTTTGCTGGACACTGTGATGATTTGGAAGTTTGGGGCTACCTAGTTCATTCCACCGGTCAGGACATTAAGAAGGAGGGAGGGGGAGGAAGGAAGACAGAACAAGAAGATAGGCTGGAGTCCGGTCACTTCTGAGACCCATGAATACATTATGTGAGTTCATAATGTTAACAATTAGTAACATTTTTGCTGATCCTTGCAATCACCTTGGAAGCAGACCCAGGACGAGGGTGAGCAGAGCGAGGTCGCTAGGGGGCCACATGTAAGGAGGTGCTCACTCTCAGGGTCCTGCAAGGGCAGTCAGCGCCTGACGGTGGGTTCCCCCTTAAATTCTGTGCAAAAGGCAGCTCATTCACCTTACCCTAGTCCCAGCCCTGCCAGGGAGCTTTTAAAAATACTGATTCCCGGGCCTCACCCAAAAGGTTCTGATTTCAATTGGTCTAGCGATGGGCCTTGGCATTGAGATATTTTAAAGCGCCCCAAATGATTATAACATGCAGCCAGTTTTGAGACCCGCTGATATTAGGAGTGAGTCGGACAGTTAGGTAGTCAGGGCCAGGGTCCCCAACAAAAGAACATGGAGTCAGGACAGCTAGAATAAAACAGCACTGACATCCTGTTTTGCAGCTTAGACAGGACCGCCCTGACATCACAGCCTTTGCAGAAATAACTTCTGCAAAACGTCCTAAAATAAGGCAGTTAACCACAACGCATTTGTCACTATCACGGGCAAGGGGCGGTTAAGACATAAGCCCCCAGATGTCAGCAAAAACAAAGACCATCAGCACGTGGACATGAACTTAGTAGGTAGACAGATACAGGACCAAAGCCCAGAGGGGCACAACTCTGCCCACCCTGATGGCTTAAGATAGTTCTGCAACAGAGCTCATAAAACCCCCTAAACTTAGAAACTCTGGGGCAACCCTCTCGGGCCCCCCTCCCTCTCCGAGAGCTTTGCACTTTTGCTCAATAGCCTTTGCTTTGCTGCCACCACCCCACTCTTCGCCTGGTCTACCTCGTCATTCTTTGAACAGCGTGACCAAGAACCGTGGGCACTAAGGGGACAAAAATCCTGTAAGAGCAGTTCTCCCCACGCAGGGCACCGTGAGCAGAACTGTTAGTGATCAAATATTAACACTTCAGCCAGCCATCGATGGTCAGATTCTCTGAATACACTTGGCTCTGTCCTGGGCAGCTGTGCCAACTTCAGATTTCCCTCTTCTGCTGATGCAGGGCCGCTCCTGATCAGAATGGCCATTGCGAGGACTCGCAGACCCTAGCTCACTGAATCCTGGGGACAACCCTGAAAAGGAGGTATTACCACCTTCATTTTATGAAGAGGAAACCAAGGCCCAGGGAGGTTAAGCCCCTTGTCCGAGATGCGCGCAGAAAGGAAGTAGGGTGTAGTATTTCACCCTGAGTTTGCCTTTTTTCAAAGCACGTGCTCTTCACCTCCCACCAAACTATACAGACTCTCTCCTAGGCGAGTGGCCACCTGTAATCAATGACAAACATGGCTCTGTATCCGTGATCTGGGAGTGATTTTACTTACAAAGGTCCCTTGTCCTTGACCTAGGAGAAAATCAAGCCACTGTCTGGCTTTTTACCTCTAGTCATTGGAATTAGCAGGTGTCCAGTTCTATAGTCCAAGTCTGACTAAGGTTGGATTTCCAGCTTGCTTCTGGCTCCAGGACGGGGTCCCGTGTGTCCCTGCCCAGGCCTCCAGCTGATGGCAAGTAAGGCAAGTGGGGTGCTAGGTCCATGTTAATTCTCCACGCTCCAAAGCACTCAGCCAACGGCAGCTGCCATGCAGAAACACGTAAGTCACTACTTACACAAGTCCTTGGAATGACAGGCCCCTTGGACTAACGGTCACAGGACATGCTGGGGAGGTGCCCTGAAAGGCTAATGCTTGGTTTCCTGAAAGGCACAGAGAATGAAGGGGCTGGAGCAAAGGCAACCCCAGATAGGGTGTCTTTCAAAGTCAACACCATCACAGAAAGTGCAGCACCCCAAGACCTCAGTACACTTGAGTTGAAAATGGGATGGACTGAGGTTGGAATCATCACAGTTTGTATTCTGCACAGTGTCGGCACGTAGCCACGGAAATATCCATTCCTTCTGTCTCTGCGGGCAGCATCGCTCTTGTGCTCGAGATCTTTATTGGGCCCCCCACTGTCTACTAAGCCAAGTAAAGTTCAGGTCCTTCACTTACGGGCTACATGAACTTGGGCAAGGCTTCCACGTCCTGTAACCACTGCTTCATCGTTGATAATATGGGGCTAATAATCATAGCAAGTACTTGTGGCGGATGGATTACAATGTGATTTTGCAGGGGCTTCCTTTTAGAGATGAAGCCTATTTCCCCACCCCTTGAATCTGGGCCAGCCAAATAAAATAGCGACTGTGTCCCAACTCCAAACCTAAGCCTCAGAGGATTTGCATTCTCCTGTTGGTACCTCAGCTCCTGCCACTTGCATGGGAACGAGCCCAAACTAGCCTGCTGAAGGGATAGGAAAGCATTCAACAGAACCTGTCCAGCTTAGGCCTTCTTACATCAGATCTGCGAACCTCTCTAGACCCCTGGTGAAAAATAAATGATTGTTATTTTAAGCGACCACATTTTGGAATAGTTTGTTACACAGTGATAACTAACTGATACACTATCTCATCAAATTTTTATGGTTATTAAGTGAGAGAACGTATCCAAAGTGTTTAGAACAGTGTAAGTGCTCAATAAATACCAATTAGTATTAGTAATCATACTAACCGTAGTAGCACCAGCTGAAGAAAATACTCTAAACTCTCGCAATGCTCAGTGTATCCTGTTTATCTTACAGTACGCTATACCTGAATTTGAGTCCCACACTGACATATGCTCCATACATACTTTGCACATCTCACAACCTTAATTTCATTATACCCTTCCCCTTACCTAGAATGTTCTTTAGTGTATTTATACCCCAAAATCATCTCTGGCCTTGAATCCTTAGCTGAAACTTCTACTTCTCCAAAAAAACCTTTGACGATGACCATCGATAGAACCGATTTCTCATGCTTAGCACCTTGATGATGTATCATGAGATCATACTTTGCCTTGTTTCAGAGTTATGTCTGTCTGTCCTGCATGACTTTCAGGTTTCTGGAAGCAAACCTGGGGACATGTTCACCTCTGCTCTTCCCCAGTGGACCTAAATCAGGAACAGTGAAAATAAAAATGTGGGGTGCCAGTTGGCTCTAACCAGTTGGTAGTCTTCAGGGAGCACTAAGTTGAAAATTGTGTCCACCTCAGTCAGGTCTTTACCTACAAGAAGTGGGAAAGGGGCAACATCGGAACAAGCACTCAGATGTTTGCTAATTATGTTCAGTTTTAAAACTCCCTAGCTGAGGGAAGGAAAAATAAAAGAAGATGAAATCAGAGACGGAGATAAACTATAAGAGACTCTTAATCATAGGGAACAAACTGAGGGTTGCTGGAGGGGTGGGGGCTGGGGGGGTGGGCATGAAGGAGGGCACGTGATGTGATGAGCACTGGGTGTTACATACAACCAATGAATGAGTGAACTCTACCTCTGAAATTAATAATACACTATATGTTAATTAATTTAATTTAAATAAAATAAAATTTTTTAAAATTTTAAGAAAAAAAAGTCTGTATTTGAAACAAACAAAAATGATACCACACTACATTCCTCTCGTATATCTAATCGTTAGCTCGTCCGACTCTCAGGACAACCCGGTTTTATTATTCTCTGCTTTACAGCAGAGGTTAAACGGCTCGGCTGAAGTCACTCAGCCAGAGGCAGAACCTGAACTCGAATGTGGATCGCCTGCCTTTTCACACAGGCTTTTACTGTGGGATACGAATCGTCCTAACTGACATCATAGCCCCGAGTTTATATTTTCACGCACCACGGAAATTCACTTCAATTATGTAAATTGGAATATTTATTTAAAATACGGAAAAGTACAACATAGCCACACGCACGCATGCACACGTGTGTGCATGCACACAACAGAGGGACATAAAAAAATCAAAGAACTTGCTTTTAGTTCTTTCCTCCCATAATTTCCTGCCATAATTCTCCATGTGGGCAAGGGGGCGTGGGCCATTGCTGTTGCTGTAATGGCATCAGAAGGCCACAATTTAGTGACGGATTTACTCAGTGCAAAATGAAGATCATATTTCTCATAGAGCAGTCTTGGCTGGGGAATAAAGGTGTCCTGGTAAATCCAATTTTCTGGTTAATAAAAAGTGACTACCTGGAATATTATACAGTCATGAGGAGCAATGCATTAGAAGTACTTACAAGAACATCAACAGGTCACCAAAACAGAATGCTTCATGAGAAAAGAAGGGAAGAAGGCCAAACCTTCAGTACAGTCCAACTCACGTAAATTAAACACACATACTCAGAACCACATTAGACCATGGACGGAGAGCACCCATGTGCTTATCAGGGGAAGGGGAGTGGAAATGGAAATCAACAAAAAAGAAGGAATGGGGTGCCTGGGTGGCTCAGTGGGTTGAGCATCGGATTCTGGGTTTTGGCTCAGGTCATGATCTCAGGGTCCTGGGATCGAGCCCCGCATCGGGCTCCCTGCTTAGTGGGGAGCCTGCTTCTCCCTCTTCCTCTGTGCTCTCACTCTCTCTCTCTCTCACTCACTCTCTCTCAAGTAAATACATAAAATCTTTAAAAATAAATAAATAAGTAAAAAGAAGGGGCTTCACTCAAACAGTGATGATAATTGGCTAAGAATTGAAAACTGTGAGTAGCATAAATCCACGACAGAGGTCCAAAATTTATGAATTAAAAACAAATTAATTAAATTAAAATTTCTGTATAAACTAAAAGTGGATTTAAAATACACAAGTACCTTAACTGCCCTCATAAGTATTTCCCCCAAATGTACTTTATTGTGGAAAATCATTTTCTCTTCCTGCCATTCCAAAAATATATACAGGGGTGCCTGGGTGGCACAGTCGTTAAGTGGGTACCTTCCCGGTGTTCTGGGATCAAGCCCCACATCAGGCTCCTCTGCTATGAGCCTGCTTCTTCCTCTCCCACTCCCCCTGCTTGTGTTCCCTCTTTCACTGGCTGTCTCTCTCTGTCAAATAAATAAATAAAATCCTTAAAAATATATATATATACAAAACATATTTTGTGGTCAAGGTGTTGGGAATACAGAATAATGTACTCAAGGAATTGCTAATATTTCTTGTACTCAAGGAATTGCTGATATTTATTGAACACCTACTAAATGCTAAGCTCTGCCCAAGATGTGTTATATATAATATTATTAATTCTCGTAACATAATAGCAATTATGTTCCCCTTTTTAAAGATAAGGAAGCTAAGGCTCACAGGTCAAGAATTGTACCCAAAAGCATGGCTAGGAAGTGACAGAGCTGGAATCCAGACTCATCCCTTTGTCCTCAAAGCCCAAGCTCTTTCCATGGTATCACGCTACGTAGCTGGTATTGGGGCAAAGTGAGGGTAGAGATATAAGACATCCCTTCTTGTCTCCCAGTAGCTCAGGATAATTATGATCAACACAATATGGGCTGTGAGCTCCTTGAGGGCACACATCTCTTCTCCTTCACCCCTACATTGGCAGTGTTCAGCCCCATGCCGGACTTCACATTCTTGTCAGATGAGAAAAGTAACTAACAGCACTAAGAATAGAAGTGTGCTTTGCTGGCTGTACTCTCTACTGAATCGCTTTCCAAAGAAAGCACATTTTATTGTATTTATCCTTTTACATATAGACCAGGAAGTTGTATAGATAACCATAGATACAACCACTTAATTGGTATCTTATAATACAAGTAACCACGTGCCGGCATGGGCCAGAGAAGGTTCTTACCCACTGCCCAGAGTTGGAGATTGTGTGGGTTCTTCTACTGAAACAGAAGGATTTGAATCCAGTTACCACACCCAGCTTGCGAATCGCCATCCTCCCCCATCACCATCATACCATGACATCATCATCCTCATCATCAAACATAGTCCATGTGCCAAAGCCTGAGCTAGCATTTCACGTGAGTCCTCTCATGGAACAAACTTCTAAGTTAATGCTAATATTCATCCTATTTTATAGATGAACATTAAGATCCAGAGAAGTTACTTGCCCGAGATCGCATAGATAGCAAGCAACAGAATAGTATGTTAGTCGGGATAGGTTAGAATGTGCTTCGATGACAGACATCTCCCAAATCTCAACGGCCAAACTTTTGCAAAGTTTGCTACAGAGCTGAGAATCCCAAAACCAACCAACCTTCATGCAGGGACTCCAGCATCCAGTGGCTTTCCCAGGTCAGCGTGAGTTCTGCACATTCGCAGAGGCAAGGGGAGAGAAAAAGGAGCATCTCCGTACAGAGACTTCTCATTGCCTCAGCTCACAAACGACTCACAGCACTCATCTTTCTGCAGCCCGAACTAGTAACACAGCCCTGTCCGACTGCAAGGAGGCTTGGAAGTGTTCTTTCTGGCCGGCATGCCCAGGAAGGAAAGGAGAAGTGTATACAGGTGAGCACTGGAACCATCTATCACGGATAGGGACTCTAAAGGCCTCTCAGTCCCTGGGGAGACCTGAATCTACCACGGACGTTATTTTGGCTTCTTGAACACTTCTGTGGGAGGAAGGGGCAATCATCATGCACCGTGCCCTGACCCGGTGCTCAGATCCTTACGAGACCACTCGCATGCATTGTCTTTTACCTCGCATAATAACACCACGAGATCGGCATTATCTCCATTTTTATAGATGAGGTCACTAAGACTCAGAGGCTACGTGACTTTCCCAAGCCAGAGCTGGGAACCACAGCAATGGTTTTCTACCTCCCAAACCAAACTCCATCCGGCCACATCACCAGACCGTTGCGTTCACTCATCTGTTACTTTACAAAATCCGTTCAAACGTGTTCTGGATTTTGCATTCATGATATCCTCTGAGGTTGGTGAGGAACCCCTCCATTTCACAGGTGAGGATGCTGGAACTCAGCAAGTCTACGTACATCCTTGAAAAGGTCATGGAGCCAAGTCCATCCAGGGGCAGAGAGGAAACACCCTCTAGACAAAGAGTTCCAAGCCTAGGGAGAAACGAAAGGTAGAAGGCCCCCCAATCTCATCTTGGCAGCCCAATCCCGGGAGGGAGAGAAGGCAGGAGAAATTCCAACCCCTGCAGAGTTCATGCTCTTAAACACTTATAAAAGCTTTAAGATCCAGACAAAATCCAGACCTAAGTGCAAAGGTTACCGGAGTTAGGATTTTATTGCCAGATGTAAATCCATCTTCTCTAAGACCTGCTCCAGGTCCCTTGTGCCTCACTTGAAATATTTCATGTGTGCTGAATGGATTTGTTGGCTCCCTGTTGCCTTCGTAAATTATGAAGTCCAAGTTTCTTAGGGCCTGGATCCAGCAGGGGTGGCTCTAACTGCCCCACTCCAAGCACTGAATGGAGGACGGCTTTGCCTCATTCGTGGGGGTTGCCCTGATTTACTCTTTGATCCACCATTTTGGACTGAAGGGGGGAGAGGTACTACTTGGCTCACAATAGGTCCCCCCAACCCAGAGCTGACCGGTCCAGCCACAGAGATACTGGACCAGAAACGGACTGGACCAATTAGATTCTCTCTCTCTCTCTCTCTCTCTCCTTTTCTTTCATTATAAGAATATGACACTTATTAAAAAGAGCATAGATGTTGGAGGCCAAGACTCCTTAATGGCAGCCCCCTGGAGAAATTTCCACAAGTCCTCTTGCTCTTAATCTCTAGATGTGACTCCCCAAGGTTGGATGTCTGAGCCACCCTTATATCCTACTGTTCTTTTACCTTTTGTCCCCCCAACTGAGCCAGGGTCCATCTGTTGCAGCAACCAGAAGAATTTGGTGAATACGTGTTAACCCACCCACCCTCAAGACAGAGACACATCATCTTCAGCCTTCCCGTCACCCACGACCTACTGTTCTGTATTTCTTTCCAAAACTCAGCAATTTCACCTACTTTCTTTTGGAGCTCCCATGGAATGGTACAGGTGGGTGGGGAAGGCAGAGAAGCTGAGAGTACATGCCTGGGCGAGAGAGTTCTAGAAGACTCCACATCCATCAGCATCACTACGCAGGACAGCACTAGAACCCAGAGTCACCAACCATAGAATCAGTGAGACCTAACCTCCTTCCCAGCCGGCCCCTTGACCACCATCTCTGATGCCGTCCCATTCATTCCTTCCCTTCCATCCTACTATTATGATCCCCAAATAGCTCCCTGCATGGCTCCACCTACGCCATTTCCTCTCTCACCTGGAACCCCCCCTTCTTTCATTAGAAACCCAGCTTGTCTGTCACAGCTTGATCTTCTGCACACACAGCTATAAGGCACAATAGTTACGATTAGTTACCCCCGTTGCCCATGACGCTTATGCTCCCTCATTGCACTTAACAGGTGTTGTATTATTATTATTTGATTTAGTTCATATCTGTGCCCCCCATTGGATTACTTGTTATTTAAATACCTCCTCCCACATAGGACTAATGCTGCCAAATTAGCCCTCAGGCGCCTCTGTACAAAGCAGACTTTGGGGTTCGTTTCCTTTTTTTTTTTTTTTGAAGTCCTTCCTGAAGACATGCAGCCTCACGGGAGAAAAGTCTACAAAGATCGAGTTCTTAAATGTTGAAGTAGAATGTATCATAAATGCTGCCCCGTGGGCTTGCGTGAGCCTGCACAGAACTGAAGGGGAAAGTGGACAGTCGGGGGAGGGGGCAGGTGAGTGAGCAGGAGACAGCGAGCTGTGTAAAGCGAAAGCTAGCAGAGAAGAAAAGAAGGCCAATCTCAGCAGAGTCTCCTTTGCTGTTAGCCAGCTCTGTGTGCTCGCAGATCTTTTTAGAACACGGTCCTCTGCCAAGAGTGCTCGTCAAAATGTCCCCTGGATATTCAGAGGAAAAAAATACTGATCTCCTCCTCACGGAGAAATCCTACCCAGGTGTCAAAAAAGGAGGAATATCTATGGGCATGTTGGAAAGGTGTACAGTAGATCAGGAAGTGAACACATGATATCATTCATCGTCTAGAAGGTACCTAACACTTCTGGGTGGTTACAACGTACCAGGGTTTACATAGCAATGTCTTAAGTCATCCGAAGTCTATGTGGCAGGCTTCTTTTTTTTTTTTTTTAAAGATTTTATTTATTTATTTGACAGAGAGAGAGACAGCCAGCGAGAGAGGGAACACAAGCAGGGGGAGTGGGAGAGGAAGAAGCAGGCTCATAGCGGAGAAGCCTGATGTGGGGCTCGATCCCAGAACGCCGGGATCACGCCCTGAGCCGAAGGCAGACGCTTAACCGCTGTGCCACCCAGGCGCCCCATATGTGGCAGGCTTCTTATCCCCATTTTACTGATGGGGAAATTGAAACACAGGAACTAAGAAACTTGTTCAAGATATCATGGCTGGCAAGGGGTGGAGCCACTCTGGGGCAGCCTATAGATCTATCTATCTATCTATATAGATTAGATAGATAGATAGATAGATAGATAGATAGATATCTTGCTATACTACCTGGTCTGCTAACATCCGTGCTCTCAACCACCATGCTATCTTGTCATTAATTACGTGTGTATGTTTGTGAAAGAGAGAGACTTTATATATAACTTATGCTTATATGGCTTGTATTAACATAGAACATTCTGGAAGGCAGCCAAGAAACTGTTAGGAGTCCACGCCTCTGGAGAGTGGGAATGAAATAATCAGATGACTTATGTGTCTCTTGCAACACCCCCCCCACACACACACTGTCTTAGGAATTCATTCAGCTGTAAGTAATAGAAAACTCAATTAACGGAGACCCAAACAAAACCAGTTTATTTGTCTGACATAAACTAGGAGTCCAACTGGTGGTTTATTGGCTCCCCGATACCAGAGCTATTTTGTGCGATTATCTTGGCTTCATGCTCGTGGAAACTGCTCTTCCTTGCTTTATCTATTTATTTACTTACTTACTCGTATCTTCACCACACATTTCGGTATTTTAGCTGCATCCCTTGTTCATTGTCTATCTTCTGCTCTAGGATATCAGCTCTATGAGGATGGGGATTTTGTTTGGTTTACAGCTGTATCCCAGCACCTTAGAATCCTACCTGATACATAGTAAATACTCAATAAACACATGTTGAACCAATGAATGGATGAATATTGCTGCTTCAACCATCGCGTCCATGTTCACGGACTCAAAAGATGGGGAGGGGGGGACACCACTGCCTCTGACCTCTTTTATCACGAAAATAAATGCTTTCCCAGAATCCTCCATGCAGATTTCCTCTACGCCTTATTAGCCGGAATTGACTTGCGTGGCATGCTCCTCTCCCCCAGCAAGATGCTCTAAAGCCAGGAGCAAGTGGCCATGACTCCAGATGGCGACCCCAGACCACACCAGGATGTGCTTAGCCAGGAAGAAGCAGCGAGTGGCTATCAGACAATCATTTCACCCACAGGGAGTTTGGCTTTTTCCCAGGTGCATGTTTTACTTTTATTTTATATTTTTTTCTTGAATACAAATGTCCAGGCCCCACTGCAGGCTTGCTCAGAATCTCAGGGGGTGAGGCTGGACATGTGTACCTGGACAGGTGCCCAAAAGACTTTGATGTGCCATTGTGATAAAAACAAAAACAAACAAACAAACAAACAAACAAACCTTTCCAGAGAGGTATAAGGTAACAGGGAGATTTGAGAGTCCTGGAAAAGGAAGTGTGACCTGATTCCCATAAGATGTTAAGCCTGAGAGTCCTTTATAGTTCACTGAGCTCAAGCTTTCCATTTTTCAGATGAGTAAACTGAGGCTTCCAGAGGCAGAAAGATTGGTCCAGAGCCTCCCGGAGAATCAGTGGGAGTTCCAGGCCGGGTGCCAGCATCATCTCTCAAACCAGTGTCTTGCTCTCTTCAGCTCTTGGCCATCTTATTCTCCATATCAGGTATTTAAACCCAGGGGCAGGACCCTCCCATTACTCATGTTTAACTTTTACAGAGAAACAACCAAGTATCAATTTTGCCTTCCTCCGTTAACTGTGTAATCTAGAGTAATAAATTAGTCCCAAAGCAAAAAGATGTCCTTAATCCCCAGGCTGCTTTTCCATTCCCTGTGGTGTTTATAATGTAAAAGGAGTTTTAGTGGCTAACATCCACTCTCAGCCTTCCCCTTTCTATATGTATAAATTTATATTTCATAATTATAGTTGCAGGTTTCCCCTTTGCTCTGCCCCTGCCCTTGAGCTGGAGAGTGGCACAGGAAATGGTTTACGTTCTCTGGTCTACCCTGACAGTCTAATCCTGCTCGTGTATTTCATGCTGTCTCCGTCAAGTCCATTTTCTCTCCACCACAACACAGACACTGTGTCTAAGGCCCCCATCTCCACAGACTCAAAGCAGTGTGGGCCCGGAGCAGACCAAGGCGTCCCTCTGAAAGATCTTACAAGCCAGCTTGGGGACAGACAGTTTCTCAAATGCAGGCGAGGAGACCCACACCAAGGTCCTGTTGATGGATTTATTATCGAATCCAATCACAAAACCAAAATGAAAGAGCAATGTGTGACCATCCCAGAGACAGGAATACCTGCTGGCTACACCTCTCAGAGCCTGTACGGAACTCCAAGGTCAGACTCGGGGCTTTCTTGCCAAAGGTGCTGGAGCCCATAAGCGGACCACACAGCAGTCCAAAGACCCCGGGGTTCCTGGGTTGCCTCAAATGCTAATCAGTTATGTCACCTGAGCCAATGGCTTAATCCCTCTGAAACCCAGTTGCTCATCTGTGGGAAGAGGGTAAGAAAACATACCTATTCCACCCCCCAGAGTGTCTGAGAAAATGGGAGAGAGCAAGTTACGACCGTACACTGCATTAGCCAGTAATGTGGGTAGAGTTGAAGCAACTGAATCACGGATTCCTAAAGTTGCAGCCAGCTGTATTCCATTCCATTTCCATCAACCAATATTTATAAGATGCATTTTCCCAGTCGTTCAGACATTCTATATGGCTCCAGTCATCAGTCAAAGGCAAAGGTGAAAAATATCAGCTGAGAATTCTAGGTGTTCATGTCCAAAAGACCAAAACGTCTATCTGGCTGCCCCGATTTTTTTTTTTTTTCATTTCTATCCAGATATGTGGTATTGTGTAGACATCAGAGAGTAAGAGGAGCAAACCACATGTGAGACAAGAGCCACGGCAGCTCAGATCAATGACATGTTAGATGAGGTGGTTATTTCTTGAAACTGCATCCTGACAATTAAGCATCTACTCTCAGACTCACTGTTCGCCCATGACTTTGCCCCCAGCAGCCTGAGTCCAGACCCCAGATTTTCAATACTAGCTCTCTGACACCAGGCAAGGGAAGCTCTCTTAGGCTTCGACGTCTATAAAATGCAACAAATAATATCTAATTTCAGACAGACATGAGAGCTAAACTGTCAGTCCCACGGGGTCAGAGATTTTCCTTGCCTTGCTGACCACTAAATCCACATTTCTCTAGCAATGCATCATGTCCGGATGTCTTGAAAATACTTAACTCCTTAGAAAGTCACCTGCATGAAGGCAGGAAAATCTTTTGTTCAGTGCCCAACCTGGTCTCCTAGAACTATGCCCAGCATTTAGTAGCCACTTGATACATAGCTGTTTAAGAAATGGTATGTGTTGTTCTTCCTAGATGGAACAGAGTCGTGCTAATTGAACAGAAGGGCCAGCAGCCTCGGATTTTCTTCTGTCCTCACTGGCACCTTGTACTGTGTGTGCACAGAAGAGTTCCACAGGCCACTGAGATGATTCTCTTATTTTGGGGTCAAGGCTATTTGCGTCACCCCCCCCCCCATACTACATGAGGACCGTGGATGATCAGGGGTCTCCAGACGGCTTAGAGACACCACAGTCTGTCAATAACAACTCATGCGATGGCGGAGGGGGGGACGCAAATAGCCTGGACCCCAAAACAAGAGAATCATCTCAGTGGCCTGTGGAGCTCTTCCTGCAGACAGAATTTCAACAGAACGTTGCAATAGAGAAAATTCACTGCAAAATTCCACAACTTCTGTCACTATGAAAAATGTCACGGAAGGAGATTTTTCTTAGAAAACAGCAACATGCAGAAGTAATCAGGGCTGGAAGCCTTGAAGATGGATGAAGAAAACAAGAGGAACAGATCCAATAGCTCTGGTTTTATGAATAGACTATTCCGCCCCCTCCCCACTCATTTGTAAGACCCTCGTGAGATCTTTTTTTTACAGCAGGTTATGAATCATCTTCATGATATCTTTAAATGGATGATCAATACTATATTTTCCCATAAAATGTTTGGTTTGAAATCCGATTTTAAGTGCATTAGAGTTTTTGTGCCCCGAATCGGTGAACGCCATAATAAATTGTCATCAAATATGAAAGAAATACAGCATAGATTAATTGCCGTATTTATTTATGAGTCTATAAAATACCTTGTGAGAGTCCTGGCACATTTTTGGGATACCAATTTGAACCTTCAGGAAAGTTAAAAGCATTAAAAGAGACTGCAAGGAGATTTATGATCAGAATGTTTTTAATTGCAGACCCAAGCAGACAGGCAGGTATTAGAATGGCTATGCCCTTAATGGGCATGTCTCATGTGTTCCTCTTTTTTTTTCCCCTTTAAAAATGATATACTTCCCATATTTTTATTGATTTGTGAAGATCTGCCATAAATCACCATGGCCAGCACGTGACATCACAAATAGTCCCAGCTTCCCTAAAGTAGTGGGCCCCAGGTGGCACAAAAAAAGGCGGCTCCTGGCCAGTTCTAATGCTCGGCTTGAAAAGTAGGAGAAACCACAGGGAAAGAGGAAACGGGAACGTACTCACAGGACAAACATGTAGATGGCTCGAAGCTGCATATACTTTCACTGAAGCCTCCACGTCGACAGCAATGCAATCCTTCCCGGGGAGGAATAACAAAGTATCATCCTTATACACTGCCCGTTAAGAATGTTCGAGTCAGAGAGCTGTATGCAAGACTTCACAGTCCCTGGCTGTCCTCAGGGCCAGCATCCCGGCAGCTACCTTCCCCGTTTGTCCAAGCCATGCGTCTGTCCCCTCACTGTTCACTCAAGGCCACCCCTAGGCCCTGTCACAGAGAGGGACAGGACATAGCATCTTATTCTAGCAGATCCTTGCAGGTTGTCCTTTTTTTCTATGTGCATTTGTTTCTTCCACCCTAGACTTTGTCTTCAAAAGCTGTTCTCTGGTTTTCAAATCCATACATCTGTTGTTTACTTTCCATTTTAATTCCATGAAAACAGGAGATGCCTTAAGCTTATCATTAGAAAGATGTTACCCTCCACGGGATAAAAATAATCAAGACTTTCTATATACAAAAACCGCTTCGCAAGCAAGAACTTAATGCACCAAACACCCAGTCTACTGACACAACAACAAAGCTTTAAAAAAAAATAGATCTCTACTGACAATAGTCACTAACTAAATTCCGTTCCTTGTTTTTTTAAACCAGTGTAGATAGATAGCCTTAAACTTGGCTGGAGTTTTTAGGGTTTTTTTTTTTTTCTTGTTCTTGTTGCTATTTTTGTCTCGTGTGTGTGTGTGTGTGTTTTATATGTATACTTCTCAGTCACAGCTGGGTCTGCTTGCTGATTTCTATTTTAATGGATGATCCACATCAAATTGCTAAAACCCCCAAATTATTATGTAAGTGCTTTCATAATACAGGCTGATAGAAAAGCATGTCATAGAGGTCCGGAACTGGGGCGCTTCCAGCGGCACCTCTTTAGACATTTTCTCTGCTAAACGTTTTCACTGTGTCATCGCAGGGCACTACGTGTGAATTCTCCGAGTCCAGCTGAGTTAACCACATCTCCTGGCCGGGTCTGGCTTGATGTGTGTTTGAAATACTCTTGCGGAAAGACCCAACGTCCAGCGGTCCAGATTCTGGTCCCTCCTCTGTCAGCTACTGGGTGATGTGATCTTGGATTCGCTTCTCACGTCTCCAACTTCCTTACCTTGAGCCTTAAAACAGATAAAGCAGAGGTGTTTCGGATAGCTCCCCGAGCACACTAGGAACGCAAAGGAATTTTATTATTGACAAGCTATGATTTTTAATGCTACGCTCAGGTTTGTACCTGCTTTGCCGAGACACCAAGACCTCCGCATTAGATCTCGTTGTTTTACCTTGTTCAGAAATTCACTCTATTTGCCACCTTCCTGACAAATGACATTGACACCCTCATCTGGGAATGATTGCCTTTTTATTTTTTGCTCCTGATGCCCAGCCTGCTGTTGCCAGTATGCACTCAGGCCAGGCAGGGACTCACTGCCTTTCACAATCAGAGGCCACGCACACTACTTCCGTCAGAACAATTAGTGTTCATTTCGGCTTTACTCGGGGAGACCTGCAGTGACTGATCAGTATAAATTATAAATGCGTCTGTCCAGATGCACTTGTCCATTCACGCATAGATTTGAGGAAATTTCATTCTTCCCAGTTCAAAAACAGCCACTAAGAAAAAAAAAATCCATACTTAAAAAAATATAATTTAGCGCGTTTTCATCTATGTTACCATGCCCATAGACTCGCACATTCCATCTGTGGTTTGAGGCAATGGAACTTGATTTGGGGCGTTTCTGGGTTGTTATTCACCCCTGCCCCCTGTAAAATCTGCTGTCTTTATAAAACATCAGGAAATGAGGGTTATTTAACCCAAAATAATACAATAGGATTCCTGTGTGTGTGTGTGTGCTGGATCCAAGTTTATTGTCAGAGACACATCCTTTTTTTTTTTTTTTAAGTTTTTATTTTAATTCCAATGAGTTCACATACAGTGTGCTATTAGTTTCAGGTGTACGGTCTAGAGAGTTCGCCCTTCCATACATCACCAGTGCTCAACACCCCGTCACCTATTCCCCCCGCCCACCCACCCCCTCTGGTAACCAGCAGTTTGTTCTCTATCATTCAGAGTCTCTTTCTTGCTCAAAGACACATCCTTTACTCTGCCTGCTCAAGACCTTCAGTGAATTAAATTGAGGCGACATGAACTTCAAATACACAATGCGGATAAGTACCCTCCATGCTCCAAATAGGCTTCTGACTATTTACTTTATTCATAACTGTTTTCATGAAACATCAAGGCACGCGCATAATGCAACAAGAGATCTGTACCATTCATATGAGACACTTTGGGTGGAATGACTCCCTCAAATATAACTGGGAGGGTCTGCACGTCCTAAGTCTGTCTCCTCACTTCAGTACAACTGCAGGCGGATACACACACAATTGGGCATTTTTCCCAAAACTAAATTAATCAAGGCTAAACAAAGCAATGAAAAGCCAGAGCACTCAGCTGCCAAAGTGAGTGCCTGTCCACAGCCAGGAGGATGAGAACAGATTCCATGGCCCCTTCCTCGAACCAGACTTTCCAAGAAAGACTTGTCTTTACCTGAGGTCTCTGGCAGACAAAGGTCCATATTGGTTTAACTCACTGGCTCCATTTTGTGACGAGGCTCTGAAAATAATGAGAAGAGGACACACTTCATTCTAACTGTTTTTAGGGAACCCCATTTCACGCTCCAGGTGGTCACAATCAAACCCCAGGGGCACCAGCTAAGTTTGCTAGAGTCTCCCCGAGAAAGAAAGAAGAAATCAAGGTCTCCCACGCCTGGAAGTGGCAGCCTTCCTCCCCAAGACACTCTGATACTGGAAAGTAACTTTGAAGACAATAGAAAGCTGCCTTCACATGAAACCTGCTCTTTCATTTGTTTTCCTTTTCTACATAAGAAGAAAAACACCCAGGAACCATCATAGCCCTTCCCAATTTACTTCTCTACTGCTTCTCCTCTCTCTCTCTTTTTGTTTTCCCTCTTGAAAAATCTTGTTGCTTTTTCTCTAATCCTAGAGAGCAAAGACAAGAGGTAGGCCTGGAGGCCCTGCACACAGCATTGATACCGCGGAGGTCTTATAAATCAGCAAAAAATCAATACATTTTATATGGTAGCTTCTCCTTTGCAACCAGATCGCCAGGGGACATAACTAATGCTTTTTTCTTCACCACCATCCCATTTTTCTGTCATAAAAAAAAAAATCTGCTTAGGAACGAATGGGCAATCAAAGTTGCTGAGTAAGTATTTCAACTATCTAATTTTATTACTTTACAATTGACATACCTTCCCTGTGGAAATGTTTGCAATTAATTAATTAGCAGTAATCTTCCCCAGGGGACTAATTTAATGAATTCTCTCCAATTCTTACTTAAAAAAAAAAAATAGCTTAGATGTATCCAAGCTGTAAATGCGTGGATGTCTCCAAAGTGCATTTTGAAAAATCAAGGGATCTATCTATTACGGGGCCTTTTTATCACTAAATCAATCCGGCGATAACGATAATTCTTTTTCTAACTGGGAGTTTCCCGGGTTGAAGGCAAGGTTTCTCCAAGGTAAGGACACTCAGCAGCAGCAGCCAGGAAACCTCGCTGGGTTCGTTAGTATTTGGAATGAAGCTTGTCCTCCTATCGATAATCTCAGGCTGAGGATGCTGTTTGCAACGTCTGCAGAGCCTGGCGCGTTCTGCAACGTTGGTACTGGGGTGGGGCGGGGGTAGCCAACGTTTTTCCAAAAGAGGTAGTTGGCTTCGGGGCCTCTGCAAGGTTCCAGAAGAAAACTCAAGGCCAGGAATCCTGGGCCAGGGCCCTAGACTGTGCCTGGTCGCTGGGCTTCCTCCTCGCCTCGCCAAAACTCAGGGCCGAGACCCCGGTCGTTCCTGACCTCTGGGCCACACGCTCTCGCGCTTCAGCTAGAAAATACAACAACAGGGCCCTTGAACCAATCCCCCCAGATTCCTGCGGGAAGGTGCAGCGAGGACCTGGGAGCGCGTTTTGTAAATTCTAAAGTGCCCTGACCCTGTGAGTGAAAGGGGAGACTTTCTGAGGTTTCTGGCCTGCCAACCCTAAAGCCTGAGTTCCACTCGGATATCGGCAGCAACCCCCGAAGACCTCCTCCCATTAGACTGGACGCCCCCTTTCACCACCCCCAAGCCCCCGACCCCAACATCGCGGGTTTGCGGCCCTTGAGGCTCGGGGCCTGGGGAATCGAGCCTTCGGGTGCGCAGAATTTACAAAGCTCACAAACTAGCCGCCGGGGGTCCGGGGCCAGGCCTAGAGGACGCAGCCCCCCTCCCGGCACAGACGAGCTCCTCCGCCCCTCAGGGCCCCTTTGAGGACCCCTGGGTTGGAGGGGGGTGGTCAGATCGCCGGGCCCGACCCCGCGGCGTGGCGGCGGAGCGCGGGGCAGGGGCCGCGGTCCCCGCGCGCTGAAGCGCGGCTCGCCAGCGCCACCCCCAGCGGAGCACAGAGGCTGCAGCTCGGCCCCGGCGCCTTCCTGTGGCTCCCCGGCTCCCGCGTGGACACAGCGGTCGGTGCGCAGGAAGCGGCCAAGCCTCGCCTACGGAGGAGAGGCCTAGGGGTGTTCGTCCGGCGCCTGCAGATGCCAAGGGTCAGACTGAGCGTGTTTCCAGGCGGAGTCCGAGGGGAACTGAACCTTGGCCTCGAGGGGGCGCTATTCGGCCTGTTCGAGGGCCAGAAGGCTGCCGAGAAGCCCCAGCGTCGAGGCCCTGGCAAAGACCCGGGCTCGGAGAGCCTGGATCTAGCTAGAGTCCTGGGGAGGCTGGGGTGGAGAACCAGATTTCGGAGGACAAAGACGGGCGGGCCAGTGGGACCCACCGACGCTGCCCGGGCTCGGCCCCAACGAGTGCGGGGCCTGTAGCGAGAGCAAACTTTTCCGCAGCGGAGGGGCGGGGGAGCCGGGCTGGAAGCTTCTCCCCGGAGTCACTGCTCTCCTCCACCTGCCCGTGTTCAACCTCCGCCCAGCCTGCGCCCACCCCTGTTCCCTCCCCTCCCCCTTGCGCCTCTGTTCACTTAGACTCCTCATCTCTCTCCTCTCCCCTCCTCCTTCTCCCTCTTGCCTTTCTCCCCCACTTTTCTCCTCTTTTTTCTCTTATCTCCTTTTGTATTCTCTCCCCCCTCGCGGCCCGGCTCGCTTCTCTCCTCCTTCCGGCCGCAGGGGAGGAGGTAAACTAGCTGCGCCCGGGGCCTGCGCGGCACAGAGGGAGGCGTTTCTCCTACTTCTCCCGGGTAATTTGGAGAGACTGTATGTGCGCGCGCGCGCGTGAGCTTAAAGCGAAAAGGGGTAGGATCCAGCGCCCAGCAGAGAGGGTCGGGGTCTTTGACGTTCCTCACCAGCTGCACAAACCTCCCGGAACAAGTGTGAGTGTGGGTGAGAGTGCGCGCGCGCGCACGGGCTGGCTTCGCTTGGCACGCTTGGTGGCCCGGGGCCCCAGGGCCCGGGGGCCCGCCTGGCGGCCCGGGATTACCGTGACGTCACATTGAGCCTCTGGCCACCTTGGACTGGGACACCTCGGGAGCCGCACAGCCCCGCGCCGCGCCTCACCTTCCCTCGCCACCGCGCGTCTTGGGCAACCCATATCCTCTCCCTTTCCTTGCCCATCCATGGGCCCTTCTGTCTTCCGGACCACGCGGGCCGGAGGGGCGCCTTCTGGAGCGCAGGGCTCGGCAGCCGGACTGCCCTCGGCTCTGCCTCCAGTCGTGCCAAGCGGGCGGAGGAGCCGGCGCTGGGCACCCGCAGCCGCGTAAGGAACCGAGGCGGCGCGCAGCTGGAGGCGCAGAATTGCGGGGCTGAGGCGGGAACTCGCAAGAGAAGAAGGAAGCGGTCCAGGGACAGCCACCATGTCCTTCCCGCACTTTGGACACCCGTACAGCGGCGCTTCCCAGGTAAGAAGTGCCTCCATGGGGGATGGGGGCAGACTGGGGGAGGGGGTGCCCAGTGCACGCGCCCACCGCTGAGCGCCCTCCTTTCGCAAGAGACTCCGGGGGAAGCCAGACTGAGCAGATACGATGTACCACAGACCCCTCCGACACCCCCAATCTCTGACAGAGAACGTTCCACTCCCCCACTGCAAGCTGGAAAATCGTGTGACCCGAAACTTGGGCACCGACCACGCGCTCTCTCGGCGAGGTGGGTGGGATCTCGAGATCTTCCACACAGGCTGCCTCATCGTACAGATATTCGCGGTGACCCCGAGATCCCACCTCATCTTTTTTCAGTTGTTTGCTTGTAGACTTCTGTTCTTATCCTCTCTCCCTTCTCTGAGTGGGTCCAGGCTCTCTGCTTCCAGTTCCTTCGATTTTTTAGATTAGGGTGGGTGTCATGCAGTGACAAGTGTTTCCTGGGAAAATTCTGGGGACACCCACCGCTGTTCTTCTGCTTCTGCCCAGATTCTGGGGTCTGGTTCCAACTTGACCTCTGACCCGCCTTGTGATCTTGGACAAGTCTCCCTGGTCCTCATTCCCTATCTATAAAATGGGAGCAGAAGTAAGACGTGATGCTGGTCTCTAAGGCTAACTTCTAACTCTAAGGCTGCAGAAGGCTTCAAATACCTTGCCTTTGTAGGATCCCTATGATGGGGGCGGGAGGAGGGGTCCGCGAGGGAACCAGCGGAGCTGGGCTCCTGTAATTCGCGTTTCGGAACATTTCCGACGCCTGAACCCCTGGGACTCTGGAGCCTCAGCCACGTTTTAGGAGTATCTATAAGGGCAGTTCGGATAAATTGCGTCTTCAGATAATTCCCATCCGAGCAGAACGCTCCGCACACGGGGGCACGTAGTTAATGTGGAATGGCGGAGTCATCGGGCAGTGCACCTCTCTCGCCCCCATAGTTTCTGGTGTCTGCAAGTTCCAGTGCCACTTGCTGCGAATCCGCCCCGCGCTCCGTCCCAGATGTGGCCTCAGGCTCCACCCCGGCGGCCGCCCTCTGCTGCGCATCCTACGATGGTCGGCTGCTGGGCAGTGCGCGGCCGGAGCTCGGCGCGGCCTTGGGCATCTATGGAGCCCCATACGCCGCCGCCGCCGCAGCCCCGAGCTACCCAGGCTACCTGCCCTACAGCCCAGAGCCGCCCGCGCTGTACGGGGCGCTGGTGAGTACACCGCTCAAGCCTGGGTCTGGGGACCAGGACCCATCCGGCCTGGGGGCATGAACTGCAGCAAAAGGAGAAACTCAGTGTGACATTTCCAGGGAAAATCTAGGAAGGAGGCAAAAGTCCGAGGGAAGGAAATGGGTAGGATTGTATATAGCAGTGCAGGACGGGAGGGGAGGGGAGGACGGGGGTGGGGGGACCACATCTTTACAGCATTTTACACTTTGCAGAACACCATTCTGATTAAAAACCATCTGTGCTTCTATTCATTCTGTGAGGTAGGCAGGTCTCAGTTTACGGATGAGGACGTTGAGATGCAGAAGGCTTCAAATACCTTGCCCAAAGTCCCAAAGATACAAAGGGCCAAGGAATAGTTCTGGAAGGAGAGTAAGGCAGGGAAGTTCCCCAGCTGGCAGGGAGGGGGTTGGGGAGGAGTCACGAGTGGTAACAGTACTAGTAAGAGCTAATATTTACCTACTGCCTTGTCTGCACCAGGAATTCTGCCAAGTGGTCTTCTTCAATACCTTACAGGTACTATTGTTATTCCCAGTTACCACGGGGAAACTGAGGCATAGAGCGGGTAAACAACTGCACCCAAGATCACATAGCCAATGCGAGTGGTGGTACTGGGATTTGAACCAGGTTTTTACTCCAGGGTTCACACTCTTAGCACTCTACCACCCAGCCTCTTCCCCAAACGTTGTCCTGAATTCTCTCTTCCCACACCGCCCCCGCCAGAATCCACAGTATGAATTTAAAGAGGCTGCAGGGAATTTCACACCTGGCCTGGCACAACCAGGAGCCTATTATCCCTATGAGCCGACTCTGGGGCAGTACCAGTATGACCGGTAAGGCACGGGGTGCATGGGTAGCTGGCCTTGCAAACCCTTCCCCCCTCCTCTGCCACAGGGCCCACCTGGGAAGAGCCTGGGAAGGAGGGGGCGTGCATGAGGAGGGAGGAAAGCTGAACCTCATTTCCAGGCCTCAGACTGTCTCCTGCCTGCAGCCCCAGGTTCTCAGACTCAGAACTGTGAGCCAGGTTCTCCCCCCCAGGTACGGAGCAGTGGAGTTGAGTGGCACGGGCCGCCGGAAGAACGCCACCCGGGAGACCACGAGCACGCTGAAGGCCTGGCTCAACGAGCAC
The DNA here is from genome assembly GCF_023065955.2 of Ursus arctos. Lineage (NCBI taxonomy): Eukaryota > Metazoa > Chordata > Mammalia > Carnivora > Ursidae > Ursus > Ursus arctos. Next base: position 12,843,090 of record NW_026622863.1, read on the forward strand.
CGCAAGAACCCCTACCCCACCAAGGGCGAGAAGATCATGCTGGCCATCATCACCAAGATGACCCTCACCCAGGTGTCCACCTGGTTCGCCAACGCACGCCGGCGCCTCAAGAAGGAGAACAAGATGACGTGGGCGCCCAAGAGCAAAGGCGGGGAGGAGAGGAAGGCAGAGAGTGGAGCAGAGGAGTCCCTGGGCTGCCTGAACAGTGACACCAAAGGTACCCAAAATGCTCACTACCCCGCCTTAGGGTTTTTCCAACCATCTATCAGGCCCATCGCACTTTTGCAGCCGCCTTGTGGAATAACTTTTAGGGCAGCACTCCTTTACTTACCCTTGCACTTGTGCCCCCCCCCCCAAGACTTCTGGGCCTTTGCCTGGGCAGTTCCCTCTGCTTGGAATTCCCTATGAGACCGGCTTCTTCTGACTTGTGAAGTGTGGGCTGGAAACAGCCTCTCCTGGCCGCCCAGGGCTTCTGGCCTCCCAGGCTAATTTAGCTCCCCAGTCGTTTCTGTCACATCAGCCTTTTGTATTTTGTTTGCCATACTTATCACTGGAGAGCTGTCTACCCCTTGGGGAACAGCAGCTCCACTAAAAACTGTGTTATTCGCTGCTGTATTCCCTAAATTCCTAACACCTAAATGCCTAATGAAGTCTGGCACATAGAGGGCACTCAGTAAATATTTGCTGTATTAAGTAATACACACCAGCTACCTGTGGGTGTTGAAATTGGGCGCGGGGTTGGGTGGGGGGAGTCCTCTTGGGTGTCTGCTTGTTTTATGGTGGAGAAACTGAGATCCACGTCTCAGGCAGTGAAAAGTGGTGGTCTCCTTCCACCTGAAAGGAGGAGTCTTCCAAGGAGTGGGAGCAGGGCTAGGGCCTCCATTCTTTCCCAGGGGGCAAGCCCCCGAGCCCTGGGGCAACTGTAAGAGCCGGTTTGGCCAGCCTGGTGAATAACTCCAAGAATGCCCAAAGTGCAGAGCGATCTTGCTAAAAGCTTCGCAGGGATGGGCACTCCCGCGGATTTCCCTTGGGGCCTGGGGCTTTTCTCACTCGCTCCTGATTTCCTGCAGATGGTACTGCAAGCCAGGAGGGTCGAGGGCTCCGGCTGAGTGACCTGGAAGACCTGGAGGAAGAGGAGGAGGAGGAGGCCGAAGAAGAGGAGGCAGTGGCCACAGCTACGGACAGGCTGGTTGAGTTCCAGAAAGACTCGCAGTCGCTGCCCGCGCCCTGCGCCGCCGCTCGGGAGGCCCGGCTGGAGCGCAGGGAGTGCGGCCCGGCGGCGCGCCCCTTTGCATTCCCGGAGCCCCCGGGATCCGGAGAAGCTGACTTCCTGCGGGCCGAGTCCGGGGGCCCCAGGTTGACCATGCACTACGCCTGCAGCGAGAAACCACGCATCTGGTCTCTGGCGCACACTGCGGCCGCCGGCGCGGTCGAAGGTGCAACGCCAACCCCTCCCAAGCCGCGAAGTCCCGAGTGCCGTCTGATACTGGGACAGCCTGCAGGCGCGGGCGGCCGACCCGCCGTCCCCAGAGACTCCGTTTGCGAAGAGTCTTCCCGCGTAGCCAAAGCCTTTGGAAACCGCCCGTTTGCCCCGCAGGGGCTGCTGATGAACTGTGCGCCGTGCCCGCGGCGGAGGGAGCCCGCAGTGCACTGCCAGTACCCATCTGGAGCAGAAGGTAGTGGGTCCCCAGCGGCGCTGGGTGTGTCAGCCCCAAAGACACCTGCCCGCCGTGCTGCCCAGCCAGCGCACGGCCTCTCTGCCTCTCGGGCATGCCTGTATTCAGATCCGGAGCGGGACTGTCCCACAGCACTCCTTGAAACAGCAGCTTAGAAATAAAAGTACTGGTCCCCCCCTCCTTTTAAAACCAAATAATAGTCAGAGGCTCAGGGTGAGACAGTAACTTACCTAGGATCGCTTAGAAAGTCATGGAAAAGATGGACAACCTGGCTCTCTGCCCTGGTGGCCTGTGTTCTGCCGAATGGGCCAGGTGGGCACCATCGTGACCTTCTGGCTCAGACACCCGTGTCCCCTGCCTGCCCTTCAGAGGAGGTCAGCTGGCCCCTGCCGTGCTTCTACCAAGAGTTTTGCTGGGGCTGGGCAGGAACCAGGGCTTTCCAAAAAGTCTGAGGGGACCCGCCAGATGCATGCAATTGGGTTAAGGCCAGTGCTTAAGTCCAGCTGGTAGCCCGGCCCAAGCCCCACTAAAACCCCTGGGGAGTGTAGCCCAGGCCTGGTGCTGTCCCGGAGAGCACGCACCCCCCAGAGCTCACCTCCAGTAGGGGGTCACTGCCAATCAGAGTCTCCTGCCCCTGGCTGTGCCTGGCGAAAGGGAATTGCACCCCACAAAGGGACATCCCCCAAGCAGCAGGCAGCCTCCAGCAATTACTGTCAGATTCTGCTCTTTGTAGTAATTTCTCTCAGGATTATCCACTGGCTGAGAAAATTGGGTTACGCTGCTATTTGAATTTACACATAACAGGGTCCCAAAGTTCCTTCTGGCAAGCAAATTGCCTCTAGACCTTGGATTCCCTTCGGATGAGACACGAGCGACCTCCGATTTCCTAGAAATCGCCACCAAGCGGCCCTTCGGGTTTTAATCAACCTTTCCTCTCTCAGCAGGTTAGCGCAATGACTGCGATTTGCGGAAGGATCTTGGAAAGAAGCCCTACTTTTCGAACTCACTTCCATGCTCAGAGGCTGGGAGACTTGGCCAGGGACTGGGGGGCTCTCACTTCGCCTAAGAGGCAGACAAACACACAGACGCCCTTCTTCCGGCTCTTCTTGCACGCAGAGCTGGGAGTGGCGGGCAGACGTGCACCGCGTCAGACCGGCTGGAGGAGGGGGCGGCTGGGCACCTTGGGGAAGGCCAAGTGGGAAGGCCGGACAAGTATGCCTTGTGCACCCACCCAGTATACCAAGTCTCCCTCCCTCCTCTTGATACAGGGTCTGAAGCAACTCCTTTTGCTCACCCCCACCCCGCCCCCTTTCACTGTGTAACTTCAATCAAGGACCTGGCCCCTAAGGACCACCTGCGTCTTCTCCTCCTCCCCATTCCTTGTGTCCTCAAAAATAATCAAACCAAACCCCACCTGTGTGGCGTGTCTGTGCCAGGGGCGCTGGGAGAGGCCGGGGTGGAGGGGAGGATGCAATGCGGCCTGGGATTCTGGGGAACGGGGCGACGGGAGCTGCAAAACCTCGGACCAGAGCAGGGAGAGGAACTGGCGAGGTTATGGCCCGGGCCGCGGCTCCTAGCGCGCAGCCCACCTGAAGCTGCCGGGTACCTAACTCGACCAGCGGCTTGACACCCCCCGGATTCCTGCGCGTTGGAGGAGGGGGGCGCACACGGGGGAGGTCAGAGATGGGGGAGCAGTCGGGATATTTGGAAGCTGTACTTGTTTCCGGGCTCCTGCTTGGGTTTTAGTTTATTGGGAGGACGGGCTATGGGGATAATCCTGGCCGTCCCTTGGCACCCAGCTGCGATCGCCAAGCTCCTCCCGTCGGACAAAACGGCAAAGAGTGGCAGCTTGCTGGGTCCCTGGGAGGCAAGAGGGGGCATTCTTTCCATTTAATCAAGTGTCAGCAATCACTTCCGGTACAGGCCAACCAATGGGAGCTGACAGGCTGGGAAGGGGACTCCACCCCCTCCCCCGGGCGAGCAGCGTCTGGAGCCCGGCTGGGGGAGGGGGGAGGCAAGATGACAGCTCCCGGCCTGAGTTCGCATCGCATCTCGCATCTCGGCTTGAGCCAGCGAGGGACCTGGCCGCTGCTCCTGGGGAAAGAGGGAGGTGAACCTGGGGCGGGGTTCTAGTGGGGAAGGACAGCCGGGGTGTGCGCCCAACGACCAGATCCTGGGGGAGCTGCGTCTCCACCGCTGGACTCCAGCCTGGGCCCACGCAGGCCGGGTGACGGCTTCCAAACCAGGGCCTGGCACTGACGTCTGGGGCAGGAAGGGCCCGAGTCCTCATCTCCTCAGGGGAGATTGTAAGACCCCCTTGGAGGCTGCGGAGAAAGAGCTGTTGGAAAGACTGCGGGGAACAGACGGCCCATGGTGTCTTCTTTTTTTATAGAGTGACGGGAGGGAGTTGGAGGGGGCTTTAGAGATCACGAATTACAAATTACAAACCTCTTCCTCAGATAAGCAAAATGAGGCCCAATGGAAGGGCAGGGGACTGGCTCAGGGTCACACAGGATCTGTGGTGGAGAGCGACCCCAGCTCTCCACTCAGGGTCCAATGCCCCTTTCCAGTTCACGCTCCTTCCCCTCGCTTCCCCTGGGTGATCCCTTCCCTGCTTTTGCTTTGCTTCTGGGCAACAGCTGCTCCAACCCGCAGCTCCCGGGGGACCTCCAGTCGCCCTCACTGACCCACGGCTTAGGGTCCGGGAAATTAAACTGCGAAAAGATAAACATTATTTCCAGTCGGCTTTGTGGGATTAATGCTTGTAATAAAAAGCATTAGCTGGAGGTTTCTTTCAAGGCGCTCTCGACCCCACCCCCTCTTGGGGGGCCAGGTAGACCCCTCCAGAGGCGGTGGAGTCCGCAGAAGCGCCTTCAGGAGGCCTCCGGGAGTGAGGGAGTGGGGCTCCAGCTAGCCATTATGTGGAAGGGAGACGAACCCTTAACACCACACTGAGTCCGCACCTGGAGACAGACGCTGAAGGCTAGAGAGCAGAGATGGCACAAAGCCCCAGGTCGTGCGGCTGATCCTGGGGGAGAAGAGAGCTCTGACCTACACGGCCTCCAGCCACCGGCCTCTTATAGAACGGTGAGTCCTGGGAAAGGAGGCCCACTTGGATCTGTCTGCCTTTCCACCCAGGACCTCAGGAGGTTGTCTCCCCAGCCCCTGTCTATGAGGCCTAGCTGCTCCCCATGTCTCCCAACCCCAAGCAGGAGCGTGCAGCCCAGGGTGGTCCCAGGATCTGGGCCTAGATCTTGGCGGGAGACAGTGGGTATAGAAAGGGCAGAAAAGAGTGGCTGGAATCCCGGAAGAGAGCTTGAGCTTCTCGGTGCCGTGGCTGCTTTGCTGTGGCCGTGGACAAGCCCCTTGTCCTCTCAGTTTCCCCAGCTGTAAGTTACGGGGATGGGCTAGTTCTCCATCCTGATGCGGAGTCTGCTCCAGAGCTGGTGGTGAGCTCCAGCAATAAGGGTGAAGGCCTGAGAAAGGTACGTCTGAGCCTGCGATTATCCCAGCCTTGGGCCCCCAGTGGCAATCTGTTCCCACCATCTCTGCCCCCACTGACAGCCTCCTGCAAATCTCCCAGTATAATCTCCCGCAATCATATTTTGAATACTGTTTTGATTAAACACCAGAGCAGGGGAGGGGGGGAGGACACAGCTCCCCCCCTCCCCTGCTGAGCCTGCTGGTGCCCACAGACAGCTGGCATGTGAGCTCTGCAAAGGGGGGGGGGCAGGAAACAAAGAAAGATGACGTTCTCGGGTTTGAAACTTCCTTGATGGTTACAGTGCCCCTTCCCCGGGCTGGGGAGCATCCCAGTAGGAGGCTGGGTTGATAGGAGAGGCTGAACCAAGGGGGGCCTCTTCCTTTATTAGTCCCTCTCCACTGGGAGTCACGTACATGGCCCCGGACTCACTCGATAATCTCTACGATTACTTTCGGTTCTAAGATCCTATGACCTTGCTAATGATAATAAGAGCATCTGGACCCCTTACCCTGTGTCAGACTTAGTGCCGTGTCCTTTAAACGCTCTCACTCATTTATATGTCACAACAGTGCTGGAGAGCGTTATATTATACTTCCTCGTATGCCCATCTAACGAATGAGGAAAGAAGCTCAGACAGGTGCAGTAACTCCACGTCAGCTACTCAGCTAACGATGCAAAGTCAAACTCCGCATACGACTTATTCTTAATCGCTAAGCTCTACTGCGAATCCATTCTATTTTTTATTATTTTTTTTAAGTAGGTTCCACGCCCAGTGTGGGGCTCGAACTTACGACCCTGAGATCAAGAGTCCTATGCTTTCTCAACTGAGCCAGCCAGGTGCCCCTGCATTCTATGATTTCCAGATTCTTTATTCCATTATGAATAAGAGCCTATGTTTCTGGGATTCTAAATGTCTGTAAGTCTGTGATCTCCTGCCACGGGAACTCCAGGTTGACCTCCTTCCTTCTCAGGAATGTCCGATGGTGCCTCCTGGATACACCTCCATATACTGGCTGAGAGCATCCCTCACCTTTCCCCCTGCCCACGTTTCCCTGGGACACACCAGCTCAGTGTTTGGCAAAATGTAGCCCATGGATCTCTAGCAGGAGAATCAGCCCACAACTGAAGAATCACACCTGGAGATCTGCCTTTGTAACAAGCACCCTGTGTGGTCTGATGGGTCTCTAACCTGAGTAGCAGTGGCTGAACCTCCAGTGGCCGAGCCCTAAGCTCGGCATGAGGGCTCAGGGTACCTGCTGCTGGCCCAAAAGTAAATCACATCCCAATAACAAGTGCAAACATTTCCTCTCAGATTTAATCTGGATTCACATTCAGTCTCCTCATCTGGTTGGGCTCCCCCTGCAGCCCCCCCTCCCCCAGGCCGGCACCGTCCCAAAGCTCAAGGCTTATAGTGATGGAAGGGGGAAGAGGCCATTTAGGAGAATAAGTCACCTTTCCCAGCTGTCTGAACACACACCGGGATTTCAGAGGGGAAACATCTTAGGAATCACTTGTACTCAGCGTGTAAGAGAATTCTGTCCCCAAACATGAACATGTCGTCAAGAATCCCTATATATTTGGGAAAAGCCAACACCAAGGAGGAAAGACTGTATCGTAAGCAAATAAAAGAACCAACAGAGGGGGTAGGCCTCTTGTTGTTTTCTGACATAGCCCCTTGCAGACTTGGCACTAGAAGGTTCTTCCTTTTTTGAACCAATTTCTTTCCCCGTGTAACTTCCGAAATATGTGTCCTAAACCAACAAGTCTTGCTCTTCTCCATGACTCATTCTTTCTCCTACCTTCTATGCCTCCTCTTTTCTTCTCCCAGTCATATGGCAGAGAACCCCTCTATCGGTGTGATTTTCTTCTCTGAACGTTAAGTTGGAGATGGGAGAGATACAGTGACCTGAGTCCTTGGACAAGTGACCAAATGTCTCTGAGACTCAGCTTTCTCCTGGTATGTCGGGATCATCATAAACCATGTAACTCCTTCACAATTCCCCTAGTTCCCTCACTTAGTTGCTGTGGGAGCAAAGATTTGGAACAGTGTTACTTTTTGGTTGGTGGCAAACCAATTCCCTGATTTCTGCCAGGAGCTGGAGAGGTGTGAAAGGCAAGCTAGCGCCATGTTGGAAACATTTCAGTGTTTCCTCCTGTGTTTCTCCTTTACTCCCTCACCACCACTCTCTTTACTTCTGACACTTCTGGTCACCAATTGTGTGTGAGGTTTCTCCACACCAAGCAATATTCGGTGACACCAGCTGGGTGTCCCACAGTTTAACTCAATTCTGACACTGTCCATTTACCTCAAGATAGCGTCAGGGGCTGCAGGTTAAGGGCTCCGTCCCACAAGACCGCCCTCATTTCAGATTCCAGTCACAAGTAGTGGGTCCCCGGGGCGCCTGGGTGGCACAGCGGTTAAGCGTCTGCCTTCAGCTCAGGGCGTGATCCCGGCGTTCTGGGATCGAGCCCCACATCAGGCTCCTCCGCTATGAGCCTGCTTCTTCCTCTCCCACTCCCCCTGCTTGTGTTCCCTCTCTCGCTGGCTGTCTCTATCTCTGTCAGGTAAATAAATAAAATCTTAAAAAAAAAAAAAAGGTAGTGGGTCCCCTAGTTACCCACAACATCTGACGACTGAGCTACTGATCAGAGGTTCCCACAAACCCATCCTCAGTTTCCGTTAATAGAACTCACAGAAACACTGATGTTTACCAGTTTATTAAAGGATATGACAAAGAAGACAGATGAACAGCCAGATGAAGAGGTAATGGGGAGAGATCTAGGAGAGTCCAGAGCACAGGAGCTGCTGTCCCCTTGGAGGTAGGGTGTGTCACCCTGCCTGTACCCAGATGTGTTCACCTGCCCGGAAGCTCGCCAAACCCCATCCTTTGGGGATGTTTATGGAAGCTTCATCACAAAGGCATGATAGATAATTACCACCATTTTTAGCCCCTCTCCAGTCTCTGGAGATTGGAAGGTGTGGCTGAAAATTCCAAGCTTCTAATTACAACCAGTCCCCATCTAGGAGCCCACCAAGAATCGCCTCATTAGAGCAAAAAACACTCCTATCACCCAGGAAATTCCCAAGGGATTTAGGAACTCTGTGTCAGGAACTGAGGTCAAAGACTAAATATTAGAACAAAAGATACCCCTCGTGTTCTTTTTTTTTTTTTAAGATTTTATTTATTTATTTGACAGAGATAGAGACAGCCAGCGAGAGAGGGAACACAAGCAGGGGGAGCGGGAGAGGAAGAAGCAGGCCCATAGCAGAGAAGCCTGATGTGGGGCTCGATCCCATAACGCCGGGATCACGCCCTGAGCTGAAGGCAGACGCTTAACCGCTGTGCCACCCAGGCGCCCCTACCCCTCGTGTTCTTATCACTTAGGAAATTACATGGATTTTAAGAGATCTGTTCCAGGAAACAGGGGCAGAGATCTACATATATGTATATATGTAAATATATGTAGATACAGAGAGTTAGATAGCCTATTATCCCATATATATATTATCTGTTATCTTTGTGTAATCAGAAGATTGAAAGAGAGTTGAAAAGCAGATAATTTGGGTCCCTCTGAGATCCAGAGTTATTTCATGCTGTGACCAGCATTGATGGTACACTGAGGGTTCACATTCTACTCGTTGGTGAATTAATCTGGGTTCAGGTAAAGGGTGACTATTACTTAGGAGATCGTCAGAGACCGATGCCTTCCCTTGTTGCCTGGGACTTTCTCCAAATTCCGACTTAGCTTTATTTAAAGTCGTAGAGAACTTGCCCTAGAACAATGTAGCCAACAATGATGGTGATGATGAGTCCGGAGCCATAGTTCTCAACCTTTGTGGTTCATAAAATAAGCCAGAGAGGTCTTCTGTTTTGTTTCCCTTTTTCATACCAATGCCTGGGCTGTGCCCCCAGGCCAATAAAATCCAACACAACAGCAGTGAGTGATTTTTCTAGTGGATCTGCCTCTTGGGCAGGGTTCTGTGAGAATGGTTCGTTTCTGGTTCATGCGGTATTAGAAGAGGCAGCTTGGCTGGAGCTCAAGTAGCCACTTCCAAGGAGGCCCTGGGGCTCCACGCCCTGCGGAGCTTTCTACTGTCTCTAAGGGCTGCTTGAGGTGCCTCACATCATGGCGGCCAGGCTCCAGGAGCAAGTATCCCAAGAGGTCTGGGTGGAAGTCACGAGGTTTCTTATGACCTATCCCAGAGGTCACTGTCGCCATATTCTGTTGGTCAAGCAAGTCACTAAAGCTTGTCCAGAGTCAAGAGGAGGGGAAATTAACTCTACCACTCAACAGGAAGTGCAGCAAAGAATTGACAGCCATCTTTACTGGAATTGGGATCCTCGGCGAAGATACAGTTTCAAATGCACTTCCAGACTTCACTCTTGCACCCGACGTGAGGATTTGGGGCTCTGTCTTAGCATGGGCTGCCATAACAAAGTACCATAGACCAGATTCCTTAAATAACAGACATATATTTTTCACCATTCTGGATGCTGGCAAGTCCAAGATCAAAGCCTGGCTGATTCAGTTCTGGTGAGAGCTCTCTTCCTGGCAGGCAGCTCTAGCTCTGCTTTCTCACTGTGTCCTCGTACAGTGGAGATGGACAGTGTGTGGTGTACCTGTCTCTTCTGATAAGCGCACTAGCCCTATTGGATTGGGGCCCTATCTGTATGATCTCACTTAACCCTAACACCTCCTCCAGGCTCTGCCTCCAAATACAGTCCCACTGGGGCCAAGGATGTCATTATATAAATTCCCGAGGGAACGAACATTTAGCTCGTAACAGACTCTAAGGCAGAAACCAAGATGGACAAGCCAGTTAGGGAGCAGGTGACTGGGAGGAGGCTGCTGCCTCTCTGGTGGACCGTCTGGGCTGTCCCCTGGCCAAGAGGTTCTGGCTGAGACAGGCATCCTGCTGTCCATCCACATCCCCCATCAGCATTTGGCCTGGCAATTAGCATTGGTACATTGATGGCGAAGAAGAGGGCAATGCCATATATGTTCGAAGCTTTGTTACATGCCTGGTACTCCATATAATTGTATAACAAGTCTTCATAAGTGAAGACTAAGTCTTCAGTAAACCAAGTCCCTTGTTCAAGGCCGGACACCTTGCAAGTGGCAGAATTGTGTTCAAATCTAGGTCCGTGTGACCTCAAAGCCCATGCTATCTCCCAAGCAAAGGCAGAAGGAGGCTGAGAGCATCTCATCTAAGATCATACTGTATTAGCAAGGTGGTAAGAGCACAGCCTCTGAAACCAGACTGCCTGGGTTTGAATCCCAGCTCTGCCATTTACTAGCTGTGTTGATGTCGGCAGGTGGCATCACCTGCCTGGTTCTCAGTTCACTCGGTTCTAAAATGGGAGTGAGAATAGTGGCTGCTTCACCCGATGGTGATGAGGATTAAGTAGTTGCCAGGTAAGCATTAGAGTTGTGCCTGGTCCCCGGGAAGCATTATCTCAAATGCCAGCCGCAACCTCTCACACCACCATCCCCCAGCACCGCCCCCACCCCCTCCCCACTCTGCCTGGAGTCACCGCTCTGTCCCCACTCCCAGCAGCCCCGCCTGCCTCCCTTGTCCTGCCATGTCCGTGTCACAGCTCACGCGTGTCCCTCTTACCCAGAGCAAAGACATGGGGTCATTCACTCGGCTGTCCATTTAGGGAGAAACCTCACCAAGTGGATTTTATGAATTGCTCACACTTCCCCTTATCAAGATTAATGGTGCCATTGCCCACGGTCAGTCCTTCTGTGGTCACAGCTAATGACTTCAACCCTCAACACGTTTCCTCTGCATTTGCTTCAGAAAATCATTCTGAACAGCAAGACTGCTTTAATAGGCACTCGGTACTAATGATGCCTTTTAAGTGCATAAAGAGAATCTCTAAGTACCAAAAGGGAGGCCCATTGACTGGTGACAACAGCTATTGACATTGACATTCGAGGCAAGGTCACAAAGCTGCGGACCGCAGGGACGGTTACTGGGCCTAACGGCGGGGAATTTTTTTTTTTTTTTTCCGTACATTGGAAAATTCCTCATTCTGCCCTATGGCTCCTTAAACACACTCCCTACCAGCGCCATTTACCAGAACCTGTTTTGTACGTTTCAGAGCTTACGTGCCTCTGCTAGTTTTCATCCTACCTGCAAGATTCAGGCCAGATCCGAACTTGTCCTGTTTTTAATGGGTAGCTTTCTTTAAATAGACTCACTTTTCTATTTTTAAATAAATGTGTTTGAAAGGAAACATGGTATTATGAACTACTCTCTATTTCTACCCTTCCCTCACTGCGAGGTCACCATGACACGCTCAGCCGTTCAGGAGGCAGCTCGGTAGCGCGATTAAGAACGTGGACGTCAGCCCAGCAAGCTGGGTTCCTATTCCGGTCCCACTGCTCCGTAGCCCGGTGATAGTGCACGAGTGCTGGGAACTCCCTGCGCTTCGGCTTCTTCACCAATAAAATGGGATAAAACTAGAACTTAGCTCATTGGGTGATGGTGAGGACAAAGTCAGTTGATGAATGTTAAGTGTTTAGCTCAGGGGCTGGCACGTGTGCTCCATAAATGTTGGCTGTGACTCTATTCACTTCTTCCCCTACAGGCAATCTTCCCGGGAAGTGTCAAACAGCCTCAGCTTGCCAGTCGTGTCTCTGCTGGGATCATGACAGATTACAGTCCCGAGTGTCCACTGTGAGGTCCCAATTCTCTCAGCAAAGAGCCACTCCCCCAAGATGGAACCTGGGCATAAGATGTTACTCTCTAACCAAAGCTTTGTTTCACTACCACACTTTTCTTCTCCTTGGGAGCTGACCTCCTTCCTTACCTAGGAGTGTATCCCTTTATATTACCAGCTATTGTCTGCATACAAGCTCCCATCTCCCAGGGAACCAGATCTAGTGCATGGTGTCCGCCATCTTGTCTAGGCCTCAGTCATTCCTCTCATTATTTCACAGCAGGACTCCGATCTTCCAGTTCTGAAATGCATTGGTTCTTGGTCTCACTTTCTGTGAAATTCATCGTTAGTGGTGGTAGTTGGTGTGAGGCTGGGGCACAGCTGCCCTCAGAAAGGGGGTTCCTGAGGACGGGTTGCAGCCAGGAGAGGCATTGCAGAAGGGTCATCTATACACCCTTAGAGAACAAGAAGAGAGGGGAAGGAGCGTGTGGGAGGGAAGGAAAGGGGTGCCTGGACTGGAGAGAGACGGTGGAATGAGGACACCAAGATGAACGGGCATCGAAGACATCAGCTCAGAGTGTGACGAGCAAGTTGTAGGGTGAGCTAGCTTGAGACATTCAGAGAATTAAGTCTCTTGGCGCTGGACCTCAGTGGGCTTTCCTTAGTGGGCAGCATGCTGCATATTGAGCAGAGAGAAGGGAGTCTGGCATTATTACATTTGTTACAAATGGAATTCTCAAACACACATCCAAGCTGAAGCCTAGATACTTCAGATCAGGGGTGGAGGCAGCGGCACTTTGACTGTGGGCAGGGGAGGCAGCCCGGGATGGGCGGGGAGGCTCGGCGTGTATGGTTCCTCACACACTCCCCACGGCTCCCTCTCTGCTACTGTTCGGCCCCATCCCATAACTGTGACATTTGACATATGACACCCGTGAGTTTCACTTGACCCCTTTGTCGGGTGCCATTAAATGGCCTGAAGTTAAAATGTTAATTATCATTAATCATTTTTTATGAAATGGCTTTGCCAAGCCATAAATTCAGCAGAGAGAGGCCTCTCGTGGAGCTGGCAGTTTATGGAATACTGACCGTCAGAGAAGGCTGCTGAATATGTGGAGGTTTCTAGAAGCGTCCGTTGTAAGAGAAAATTGAATGCCCACAGGTGGGATGTGATGATAGTGGCCAGGCATAAGAAAGAAAGAAAGATATAGCAGCACGAAATCCACCGGGAAGGAGACATTGAACGTGACCAGGGCAGGGAAGAGCTCAGGGACTGATTAGAGGCAGATGCCCAAAAAACCCAATGTGGGAAAATGAATGGATAAGGGCGGAGAGAGGCAGGCCAGAAAAGGAAGAGAGGAAAGGAGCAAGGGAAGGGGCCGTTTTGCAGAAAGTCAGAGAAAAGAGCCCTAGATTCTGCCCTGGATTCAAGATCCGGGGCCCCTCAGTATTTATGCATGGGCTTATTTATTTTGGGCTAGATACGCTAGAGTGAGATTTATCTGTCTCATTCTTACTCCAGAAAAGCCTGCCCTTGGTTAAGGATACGGTGCCACGTACTTGACCATTTGTTGGGAGGGTAGATCTCATGTGAGGTGCTCTTACCACAAAACAAAACAAAAATGAAACAAACCAAAAAAGGGACATGGGAAAACTTAGGGAGGTGATGGATACGTCTTTTACCTTGACTATGAACATGGCTTCGCTCCCATAGACCTATGTCCAAACTCGTCAAGTTGTATCCATTTCGTATGTGCAGTTTTTGTATACCAATTATGCCTCACTAAAGCTGTTAAAAATAAGGTTTTTGTAAGTACAAACATGCATGAAAAATAGGATACAATGGTTATCTCTGAAAGAGGAGATTACGGTGTTTCAACCTTTCTTGTGCTCGCATTCATGTGTTCTGCAAGACTGTGCTTTATAATGAAAAATGCTAATAAATCCGTGCATGTGTGTGTGTGCGTACATACACAAATGTGAGGGATGAGAGATGGGAAAAAAGAACTGTTGAGCTCACTGAGGCTCTCCTGTTGAGGAGGATGAGAGGAAAGGACCTATTGCTTGGGTCCATGACCTTGGGTTCAGGAAGTCTCCAAGAGAAGAAGCCCATAAGGGCCCACCGCACTGAATGTCAGGCTCCTTAACTGAGGGTCCTGCTGGGTGACCAGATGCCAAGGTGGCCTCAAGATGTTCTAGAATAATCCCTGAGTGAGGACATTCAAAACTAAGAACTTTTTCCCTGGACCGATGGGAGGATTTCGGGGGCTCGCCAAACCCCCTAAAACTGTTTCTAGAAGTACGTGTACACATGATGTGTTCTGGGGAGATAGCATCTTTACTGGTCATCAGATTCCTAAAGAGGGTCTAGTGACCTCCTAAGGGGTCCTCTTCTCTAGACTAGAAGGTGCATATTACTATTAGTAAAAATTTTTCAAAGGTGCACCCCAAATAGGCGTGGTTTTTTGTTGTTGTTCTTAAACTATATGCACCCACTATGGTAGAAATATATACAACATGAATATAGAAAAAGTATTTATTTTAAAAAGAAAGTATGTGGACACTCTAACATTTTCATCCCGTATCCCAAAGGATCATCTCCAACTCCCCTGAAAAGCACTGGGCACCCTTTGGAGAAAGCCAGCTCTAGAATCAACAAGGAACTCCCCAGCCAAACTAAATCCCCTCTGGGCTGCCAAGTTCCACCAGCGGGCACTAAGAACTCCGGGGTCAAATCTGACATCTGTGAAAACACTCCGCAGCATTGTGAAGACACACATGCACTCCCCCCTGGCATCATTCTTTCTAGCACCTGCCGCTTCCTGGCGGAAGTCCTCACATCTCCAAAGTTACACCACAGTCTTGGCTTTCAGTTCCAACAGGAGTGGTTTTACTTGTAGGGTTTGCCCTAATCAGACAGATGGGGTCACAGTGTGAATGACCACCCAGAGCACATTTCCCTCAGCCCCACCCTGGAATGACTGTGGCTCTCACCTTCTCGGCGTATGTCAGGTCCCTGTTAATTTCAGACCATCCGAGGGGCACCAACGACTCAGCCCCTTCATCACTATTAAATCATCCGTTGTTACTAAATGGTTACGTGCAGAAAAGTGACTGCATGGTGTTGGTTTGGACCCGCCTCTGTTTAGGGACCTCTCTGGACTGAATGCTGTGTGGTTTCATTTTTCCTAGGATTCTGCTGCCCACACCCCTTACGGAGCAAGAGAGAAGTAAAACCCAGCTGGCTTGCATTTATTTGTCTCTCTATTTGTTTTGTGAGTGTCCGATGCAAATTTAAATTACCTCGTATAGGCATGTCCTTTATAACTGACAAATCTCTTTCAAATTCATGGTCTCCATTGGTTCCCTCTCCAATTACAGGACGTAGGTAGATGTGGCAGATACTGGGGTGCACATCCAGATCCCCGTCATGACTGAGGCACTCCTTCTTCTGGCCACTAGCAGCGTTGGCTGATGTCAAGGTCAGACGTCAAGGTCAAACGCCACCCTCCATCCAAACACTGGTCTATTAGGGACAGTTACAAAGGCTTGGCCACCTTGCCCCAGTTGGGAACAACTCTAGAAGTCCATTCCAGCTCCCCACGGAATCAGGTCTTCGTTTCAACCATATCACAATCCAACTTCTCCCTCTGCCCGATCCTGCTTCCTTCCCTTCTCACCTGTCAAGAACACTCCCCAATCAACCCCAGAGTCTCAGAGACTGCTTCCTGGGGAACCCACTCTAAACAGTTCACTCTTTCTACAGGCCAGGAAACTGAGGCCCAAGGAAGGGAAGTGCTTTACTCGAGTCTTCACCGATGGTGGAATCGGGAGTCAGGACTTTCGGGCTTCTTGACTCATGCCCTTCTAGAAGAATGGAGAGTGAATGTTTCTGGCTGGTGCATGGCGAGACTCCACCTGCAGCCTTGGGATTCCAGAAAAGCATCCACCATTGTTCACATAGCACCCTGAGCCCTTCTCAGATAGGGCTCTCTCTCACTCCATCTTTCTTTGAAAAAAAATAATTGCACGAGTGATATACGAAGGCACTCTTCTTTTTTAAAAAGTAGAAACACTTCAATTAACACTAAAATCCCAATGTTGGTTTGGGTAAGGCTAGTTCCCAGCACAGATAAACACTAAAATCTCAGTGGCTTAACAGAGGAGAAGTCTGTTTCTTGCTTTCGTGAAATCCGATCCAGGGTTCCTCATCTGAGGGCAGCTGTCTCCCAGGCAGAGAGGTCCAGGAACTTAGCTTCTTCCATCTGAGGCTCCGCCATCTTGAAATGTAGCTTCCGGGTTGCAGAGGAAGGAAAAGGCCTGTTGGAAGGTGGTAATGCATACTTGGCCCGCTTTGCAATGGCTGTATTTTCATCACATAACCACCCTTAACTGCAAAGGAAGCTGGGAAATACCATGTAGCTGGGTTATCAGAAAGAAGAGGAAATGAGTTTGACCATGTGCCAGCCAGTCTTTGCCACAATCCCCTTTGACCATACGCCCTCCCCCCAGAGAATATCGGTCTCTTCTACCCCAGAGGTAGGCACTTCTGTCAGTTTGGCGTGGTGCCTTCTAAGCCTTTTCTTTGCATGACATAAATATGTGTAAGCCCACGCAGACATGTGGAGATGGCATTGGTGTTTGTGTGTTTCTCTCATAAATGGTATCAACCTTCTGGGAGAGCTATGCCCATTCATGAGTAGAAATGTAGCCCATTCTTCTTAATTGATCACCAGTGATCCAAAGTGTGAATTCCTCAAGGTGCCTTTAGCCCATTCTCCAACTGATGAACATTTGTATCCTTGTGTCCAACCCCCTCCCAACCAAATTAAAGCTTTATAAACACCGATGAATTAAACATATTACGCGCGTCTCCCTGGGCACATAGGCAAGTGTGTCTATTTGGGTGGGATCTAGAAAGTAGGATAGCTGGGTCATGGGGATGTGTTTTAACATTTTAACATATGAAATTGTCCCCTAAAGTGACCTACTCAGCTATGTCCCCTCTGGACGTATCCCAGCTATATCCCAGACTCCAAAAAGAGTATTGACAGATGTTTAAGAGTTGGCCAGGCTATTGCCACCACCAGGCTCAGATGCCCCCAATATTTTAAAAATATCTTTCTAAAACCCCACCACACCCTTACATTTCACATCTAACATTTGTGCCTGCATTTGGATTGTGTCATGCTGAGAGCATTTCCTCAGCCGGCTTTCTCCTTAAGAGCTGCAGAGGCCAACTAATTCGAAGCACAGTCTTAAAATATTTGGCCTTTTTTGGTAGGGCTTGGGGCTGGGGGTCCCGTACCATTACAAACAGGAATCACGGGCAAAAATTAGCAACTACAAAAGGTGGGGTAACCCAGAAAATATCCGGAGAAGCCACCCTGATTGAATATGGGTGCGCATGGAAGCGATCCAATTTCAGGGAGTAGAAGTGCAACCACTGAAAGCAGGTGAAAGGATCAGTTTCCCCAACAAGGGACATGGGGAGGGCCTCTAGATAAGACCATACAGATGCTTGGAGAAAGGTAATTCCTGGAAAAAGCTGCTCGGGAGGTGATCAGCGACAATTCATTGGGGGTAAGCAACAGAAGCCTGCAATGGTTCACTTGAGCAAAATAGGGAATTGATTGGAAGGTTCTGGAAGGAGTCAGAGGATGAGTTGCAGAACTGGGCTTGGAAAAGCCACCCAGCAGAGCAGCTCGGGAAGTCTGAGCAATAGGAGTTGCCCATCAGCCCCTTCGATTAGGCTGCCAAAGGAATGAATGAGTTTCTGGGGTGCAGTAACACTGCTGTTGGTTGAAGTCCCAGAGAGACAACACCCCTCTTGGACTCGCTTGAGCCACGTGTTCCTCTGCACCATGGTTGTCCTGGCTGAGGGAAGGCAGGGTGCCTTGATTATGATGTCCCACTCCCTCTCTCCAGTGGGACAAAGGTAACCTCTCAAAGGGAAATTGGGGTGCTGCCCCAGCCATCAGGAAGCAGAGGGCCCCTTGAAGGGGTGGCTGCAGAGAGTTTAACAGAGCACTGTTTACAGAGGTGCTGAGTAAGGGAGCTGACGAGGGGTGGTGTTGCACCCAGAGACCAACAACCATGGGGAGCCCTTACTACCCTAGCTGGAAGTCGCCAACCAGGGAGTTATTAGCAGAACAAGAGAGATCTGTGGGAGAAGGGCTGCCAGCAGGAGCTGGGGTGGGAGGTCGAGGAGCAAAGAAGCCACTGCTAAGGAGTGAGTCAACAGAAGATGTACAGAGAGCCTACCCCCCCCCAGGGCCCCTGGGCTCCTGCTAATACTAATGCTAATGTTCTTCGGTGGAAAGCCTTCTAGAGATCAAGGGAGCTTGGTGATGCAGAGTGCAAGCAAAGAACTGTGTCTCCAGGGACGCAGAGCAGGGCAAAGAACGGGAGCGTGAGTGTGGAGGGGTCCACTGGGCAGTACCCAACACAGGTGCTATTTTCAGAAGAAGCCCGGACAGGTGCCAGCCAGCCCGAATACTGCACAGACCCACGGCTGGAGGTCCTGACGAGGCCAGAAGACCACCACCAAGCAAGGGACAGGAGTCAGGAGAACAGGGCCCACAGCTTCCCAGCCTGGAGGTCAAGAAAAACACCACCAGAAAAGAAATCACAGGCCGTATGAGACGAGAATTTCAAGTGCCTGGAAATAGATGACTTTGCTGCTTCTTTTTAAAAGCCCGGCTTCATTAAGGTGATTGTAGCCAATACATCGAGGTGCCTTTTTTTCCCCCAATGGAGAAAATGACACCAGGGAGTAAAGACGTTTGAGGCAGTCCCAAGAGTCTCCAGCGGGGTCTCTGTGACAGAGAATTAGCTGTTGATCTTTGTCAATATGCCGAATATGGAAAACGAGAACGCAAAGGTGCAGACCATTTTATCGAGGCCACCCGATCTCTAAAGAATAAGAGCTAATTAGAATCCTAGCACAGTCACAGCCATAAAAGCCAGGCTCTTAGCTGAGATTGAGGGAAAGTACCACTTTAGCAATTACACTTCCTTTCCTTGTCAAAGGAAGGGATCTCTGCCCAAAGACCCAGTCCTTGGCAAGTACGGGCGAAATTACGGAAACGGAATCCAGACTGATGGGTCGGGTGAAAAAGCACATTGCGTTTTCCAGCCCACGTTACCCTCGTGTCTAGTGAATGCTCTGCGGTTTGCAACATGTTTTCATGGATGGTTTTTCATTGACCCTCCCAACGGGTCCACCTGAATGAAGATTCGTATCTCCCTTCCACAGCTGCAAGAACTAAAATTAAGGAGGTTCACGTAGCCGGTATCATAGGCTGGGTTGCCCCCGGAAGCTAACTTTAAAGCAAGAGTTGAATGTAAGCGATTCGTTTGGAAGATGATTCCAGAAAACATCCTTGCGGGAATGGGGAAGTGTGACAGAGAAGTCAAGGAAGCCAACTCAGGGTGTGTTGACAGATGAGGGACC
Source organism: Ursus arctos (assembly GCF_023065955.2). Taxonomy (NCBI): domain Eukaryota; kingdom Metazoa; phylum Chordata; class Mammalia; order Carnivora; family Ursidae; genus Ursus; species Ursus arctos. Next base: position 12,862,377 of record NW_026622863.1, read on the forward strand.
TCTGCGGGCAACCGGGTCATTTTCCCACCAGGAACCACTGGGAAAGGATGGGAGGTATGCCTTAGAGTTGTCCCACTCAAGGGGGAGGGAGCTGGGGTATAAGTGTCCCATCTCCCATTTGTCCTTCATGTCCAATTTGCACCCAGGGGTACAAGTCCCCCGCAAACAAGGTCTTGCCAACTTGCAGCCAAGAGAAAGCCCTCAGCCACTCACAGTAGAACACGGCAACAGCGTGCCCACAGAAGGGTGAAGGCCAAGGGGATAGGGGCTGGGCATTCTGCTGGTAGTCACTGCGGGCTGCCAGGTGACAGCATGTCCAGCCCCTTCTGTCCTCGCCGGCCTCTCAGCAAGAAGGCTTTCTTAGCTTCCTCTGCCGTGGAGGCTGGCTTTGTGGTAGCCAGTGAGATGTCACAGAACACCACCCCCCAAGGGCTTCTGGAAAAGGTTTGTTTCCTGATAAAAGGAAAGCGATACATAAGGGGACCCTTCACCTCCTGGCCTCCTTACCTTTCCTGCCTTTGGACAGGTCACTGGAGGTCATGCGGCGTGGGGCCATGGCACCAACTATCACCACAATTGCCACCCTGACGTCCTTACTATTCTAAACTGATCCTGAAACGGAGCCCTCCAGACTGAGGGTAATGTCAGCAATGACTCGTGCTGCGGTTTAAGCCACGATCGGTCGGGTTTTCTGTGACTTGCAGCTAAATGCATTCCTAACCAGCCCCAAAGGGGATTTTGTCTCTGAATACAGTCCGCACCATTGCGCACGTGACTTTTCCTCAGCCTGCTAAGTGACGTAAAATAGACACGCAGTCTTTGCCTTCCATTTTGTAACAGTCAAAATAAGGGTGGTGGTTTAGGCAGACAGAAGCACATCAAAATATTTTTCATTGTATAACTAAAATAATTAAAATAGAAAGCAAGTGGTTGTTTTAATAAATTAATTTCTTGAGGTTTTTTTTCTCTCAAAGTTCTTTTCAGGATATGATAGAATTCCTCTCCCCCAACTCACTCCTTCTCCAAATCAAGTCCAAGGTGAATAGAAAACAGACAGAAGCACAAACAAAGCCTCACGGATGAACAGCAAAGAGTTGGTTACTTAAGGAACATAGGGGCAAGCCTTGAAACGAGAGGGGACTGGCAGACGGAGCAGGGAGACTTGGGTTTGGCTAGAAGCTCAGCCCCCTACAGACATCGGGCCCTTGGATAAGTCATTGTTGAGTTCTCTCCCCATGAAATCAAAGGCTTATAAGGAGCACCTCTAAGGCATTGGGATTCCAGTGTATTTCCCTGATTTACCTTTATTTTCAGGCTCGATTTTTATAGATCTATTTTCCTCAAAACTGAGCCCTTCCGCAATTAGAAGTTGCAACCAAAGGCATCACGTGCCACTTCTAAAGCTTTATTCCAAATATTTGTTGGGGAAAAGGTTCTAGAGTTAAAAAAAAAAAAAAAAATGAATCCACCACGCCAGAAATTCCATCCATATATCTTAATGTCTTTGGGTGCTACAAAAGCAAGCAGCATGTTAATATGACATTTACAAATCACCCCCAACCACTCTCTAATTAACTTATTGTGTGCCTTCTCTAAACTAACATACACGGTATTAGAGGAGAAACACTTATTTGTTCTGTTGCTAAGGAACCAATATAATTTGCATAGTGAAAAAAAGATCATTAGTATATTTAAGCTGAAATTCTATCTATTTATAACAGCCAGATTTAAAACATGAGATCAAAGTCTCAGCATTATTTTTTTTTTCCTCCATTCTTAAGCAAGCAGCCCAAAGCAGCAGCATGGTTGTACCCTAATACATAATATTAGCAAGAAGTTCTGGAGCCTTGGCTGCTAATAACCGCTCCATAGTTGCTCATAGGGACGAGCCTGAGGAAGGTCAGAATTGTACCGTACAGGTGGGCAGGTGGCTTCATTTTGACATGACGTGTTGCACGACTCAACACATACTGGATTCCAAATGAGATCAGGTTGGCTGATTTCTTCTCTGGCTCTCGATTTAAATGGCTGTATTTTCTCCCTCACTTTCCTTTTTTTTTTTTTTAATTTTATTTATTTGAGAGAGAGACAGCCAGCGAGAGAAGGAACACAGGCAGAGGGAGTGGGAGAGGGAGAAGCAGGCTCCCAGCAGAGGAGCCTGATGTGGGGCTCGATCCCAGAACGCCAGGATCACGCCCTGAGCCGGAGGCAGACGCTTAACGACTGAGCCACCCAGGCGCCCCCCTCACTTTTCTTAATTCCTTCATTTATAGTTCTCGGGAGATGATGGAAAGAGCTCTGGATTTAGAGTCAGGAAACTTCGGGTTTGAATCTTAGGACGCTGCCCCTGTGTTTGCTGGGTGACCGTGGGCACGTGTCATCACTTCTCTGAGTTTGACAGGGTTTTCTCCCCATAGAGGGGGCCTGGCATTACTAGCATCACTATGAGGAATAAAAGAGAAAATGGGTCAGGATGAGCTGTCCAAAGAAGGAGGTGATTGTTTCCAGCGTTACTGTCATACATTGACAAAACCGCCATATGTAAAAGCTACGATGTGACCATTTGATACACACACAATGTATGAAGTGCATTCTCCCCACTGACTTAATTAACACATCCGTCAAGTGGGTGTTATTAACTTCAGATTTCATAGGCATTTTTTAGGGCAACTTGACACGAGGTTATCAAAATTCATATGGAAAAACGGTCTTACAGCCAGGAAAATTCTGAAAATAAAAATAGCAGAGGGAAGAAGCGTGACTAGGTATCAAAACATAGTTAAAAGCTGCAATAATTCAAACAGTGTGGTCCTGGTGCAGAGTCACATGGGCAGGTGAAAGAGAATTAAAAGAAGTCGTGCCACAGGCACTGGGCTGGCTCAGTTGGTGAAGCATGCAACTCTTGATCTCAGGGCCATGAGTTCAAGCCCCATGCTGGATATGGAGCCCACTTTTTTAAAAAAAGTAAAAAAGTCACCAAAAGACGTCAGGCCATATATATGGGGATCTTATACGTAATAAAAGTGCCATTTCAAACTGATGGAGAAACTATGGCTTGTTCAATAAACAGCACTGAGAAACTGGCTAAGTATTTGGAAAAAAAGAAATTAATCATGAATGCACTTTTTACAACTATTACAGCTGTCTTAAATATTTGGCTATAAAATGTGAAACCATAAAAGAACTGAAAGTGGGGGGCCTGGGTAGCTCAGTTGGTCAAGCGTCCAACTCTTGGTTTTGGCTCAGGTCACGATCTTGGGGTCCTGGGATGGAGCCCCACAACGGCTGCAAGCTCAGCGGGGAGTCTGAGATTCTCTCGCTCCCGTTGCCCCTGCCTCTGCTTGTGCATGCTCTCTCTCCCTCTCTCAAATAAGTAGATAAATCTTTTTAAAAAAAGAAAAAGAACTGAAAGGGAGACTGAATAATTTTGTTTTACCAAAAGGGCAATAGAAGTCTATCCTATCTGTGGCACGCCACCCAGAAATGATTAAATATAAGATGGGTACATTCAACTACGTAAAAATATCTTGTGTGGCAAAACAAGAAGACAAACTGTGAAAATATGAAGAAAGGAGTCAAAAACAGAAATACTTCGTGTTTTTGAAAAGAAATGCTAATGGAGACTAAAGCTATGAATAGCTGGTTGAACTCACTGGCCATTTAGAAAATGTAAACAATAAAGGACCACGTTTCCCTCGCTGCGTTGGCAAAAACGAAAGATTGGCTCATCGCTAGGCATCCTCACATTCAGTTTGTTGCCACCTGTTATTTGGAGTAACCGGTTACAGCTATCACACTCTGAGCTAGTCGTTTCCATTCCAGGAATTTTTTTCTCATGCATAAACTCAGACAACTGTGCAAGTATGTTTATATGAATATATTGCAACATTTAGCAGCAAAAAAGTGGAAATAACCTACATAGAAGGGAAGCTATTTAAGTGTATTTTAGTACACTTATAAATTGGAATAGTAGTTGACAAAAATAAAGGGAGAAAATGATCTGATAGAGAAAGGTGACACACACCGCCTCCTGTATAATGTTCAACGTGTATTCACTAACGGAATGCTCGCAAAGCCCTAGGAGACGCGTACTTTCACTCTGTTCCCATTTTACAGATTAGGACACTGAGTCACAGGGGAGTATCTTGTCCAAGGTTAGACTGCTGGTAAGTTGCTGAACCAAGACAGTCTGGCTCCAGAATGATCCTCTAAACACCAGGTTGCACTGCTCTCTCCACAGAGCCTGACGACATCACTAAAAGAACAAAAAAAAAAAACCCCAAAAAGCAACTTACTGACCAACCCATAGAAAGTTGGAGTGGGGCGAGAAAGAAATGTGGCATCCGCATAGAAAGGTCTGGAAGATATAGGAAACCACAGCTGGGGAGTGGAGGAAGAAAGAGACGATTCTACTCGTCACTTTCCATCAATCTTGTTTTCGAATTTCTCAAGTCAAGAGCATGAATTACTGTATTTGTTTAAATGGTGGTTATGAACTTCCCCAGGGTGAGTGGGCCACGCACCTCTATCTCTACTCTCCCTTCTCGCAACCTGCTCACCTCCCTCTTTCTTGTCTTGGCACCTGTTGATCTCCACCTTCTTTCCAGCAAAGAGGGAACATCATTTGCTTCTGCTGGAGAACCACCTGCCACCCAGCAAAGCGTCCAACGATGCCAGATGCAGTTGAGTCAGAAGACAGCTTCTCAATGGCAATGCTCTCCATGCTGGGCTCTTCCTCACTGAGGTTTATCTCCTGCATGCAACTGGGTGCGCCTGAGTGCTCCTCAAGGACTGAGCTGTGTGACTTCTCCACCTGGCTCTCCAATCTGTCAACCGACTGACCTGACTAAGAGCTCTGGGGGTCACCTAGAGTGAGGGGCTCCGAAGGACAGCTCTAGGCAGTGGTGCGTGGGTTTCATGACTGGTTGGCTCTCCAGAACAGAGAAAAAGAGGGAGCCCTGACTTCTAGCTTTGGCCGATTTCTGTGGTGTAAATACTGTCATGACCTATTTCGCGTCCCCAGTATGCCTTCACTGAGTGAGAAAGTGGGAAGAGACGCACAGTGGGAACAGGTTGATGGCATGTCCACCGTATGCACACAATAGATGTAAATAATCTCAAGACCATCAGCATAGTTCAGATAACTAAGGAGTGATGAGTTTTAAGTATATATTACCTTTGTTTTTCATAGGATTTACTTACCGCAAGGTTATACAGTTGAATTTTTAATAATAGTTGTGTTTCACAACCAACTCACAACATTCCTGTAACTTCGGCCATTAGCATTTGTGAGCATTGCAAGGTGGCTCGGGCTGGTATGAAAGCTTCGGTCTGCTGGTGTGGGAGCAAGTTTACTGAGTGTGAACAAAGATTATTTCACTTTTGAGTTATTTCCTTTTGGATTTTCCATGTATTTACAATCAGATTAGACCACAGCTATTGTGGCCTAAGGCAAAATGAGCCATAAGTTCCAAGTTTCCTTTCCCTTCTCAGCTCCATTGTCACCTCCTCCAGGAAGCTTTCCTGACCCACATGCTCATAGTACCACCTCATCTTCATGGCACTCGTCCGTGTCCCAATATAGCGCTGATAATATTAGTATGTTATGGAGTTTCTACATATTGGTATAATATATATTATCCTATGTACCCATTATTTATGTGATTCATTCATTATCTTCCCCTCACGCCCAACTAGACTGTAAACACGTAAGGTCAGAATATTTCGTTTGGTTCGGCTTTGTTTTCAGTGGGATTAGGGAAGGCTCAGGAAATTTTGTCCCCAGCTCCTACCCCAGTTTCCTGACACGGAGAAGGACCCAAAGAACATTTGCTGAATGTTCTCAGAAAAATACACCAGCATTGACACACTAGAAGGGTTTCAGAACTGGGCATGATGCAGGTTAGAAGTGCTTCGAGTGGGGCCCCTGGGTGGCACAGCGGTTAAGCGTCTGCCTTTGGCTCAGGGCGTGATCCCAGTGTTATGGGATCGAGCCCCACATCAGTCTCCTCTGCTATGAGCCTGCTTCTTCCTCTCCCACTCCCCCTGCTTGTGTTCCCTCTCTCGCTGGCTGTCTCTATCTCTGTCGAATAAATAGATAAATAAATAAATCTTAAAAAAAAATAGCAAAAAAACTATTTAAAAAAAAGTGCTTCGAGTTCTTGTTTGTTTTTGTTTTATTGGCTTTATTTGTTTGTGTTATTTTGTTGATTTAATTCACAGTCGTCAGAGATCACAGGGCTTTCAAGGGGACCATGTCCACCTACCACCCATTTCAGAGCCTGGAAAACAGAGACCTAAGCCAGGAATACTTTTCTCGAAGATGCCATTTAGCAGGTGTGCCCAGATCTCCCGAGTCTCCGTCTGGCACTGTTCCATCACAGCACGTTGTCTCCAACAAGTTATTTACCCTAGTCCTGGCCATATGATGAGAATTACAAAAATAAAGGCAACAGTAACAGCCCCTCCTCCCATAGGACACTCGGGCTAAGGAATATTCTGAAACTTTGATAGATTTGAGTAGAACTTTAATGATTCCCAATGGCAACTGTTCTAAGGTCTGATTTTGGATTTTTTTTTTACATGTGTTCCCTAAAATGCCCAATCACAGTGCATGACTGACCTCTTCTTTCCTAGGGTTGAAAAGAGAGAGATCATGCTTTTTTCCCCAGGACATGAAGACTGGGCTGGGCTTGGCTACCCTCACCTTTTAAAGGCATGGCTGAATTTAGGCGTAGGAGAGAGCAAGGGGGAAGGATGTAGAGGTCTGTGTCTGCCGGGCAGACCCTGTGTGTGGTGTCTTAAGATGAGACAGTGGATTAAAACGAGACAGTACAGTTCTAGTACCAGGAGACTCACATAGGTGTGTGTTAAAATCCAGATCCCTGGGCTCCGCCCAAGAACTATGAATCTTGATGGACGGGGAGAGTCCTGGGACTCAACGTTTCTTCACGACCACATGGGTTCTTATTATCAGGTACATCTGGGAGAGAGACGTTGTCAGAGTGACCAAAGGTGTGGACTTGGGGGTTGCCGGTGCTGGATTTTACTGGGCGGCTAACCCTGGGAGAGTGGCTTACCTTCTCTGGGTCTCAGCTTCCTTATCTCCGCAATGGGTATAATAATAGCTACATGATAGAGCTTCGAGACTCTGTGTCTGCTCTAGGTTTTGAGAAAAGAATCTTAAAAAGAGCTCTCTAGTGAGTTCCTTAGACGGCTAAATGGGTGTTGCTGCTGAGACATGAGTGTTATTAGGATCCGTAAAGACGCAGGAAAATCGGAGAGGGTCCTATCACTCGGCCCGTGGGATGGAACGAAGCACTGGTTTTTCACAGTTACCACGAAGCATGCTGTCCTGTTGGTGGGGCTGAAGAGCGAGTGTGGTCAGAGGGGCCAGGGCAGGAGCGCCGGGCAGGAGTCTGCACATCTGCGTGAATTTAGAACCAACACTCAGTAGGAAGAGTAAGTTTAAAAAACAGAAATCTCACTGGCGCCCGGGTGGCTCAGTCAGTTAAGCGTCTGCATTCCGCTCAGGTCATGATCCCAGGGTCCTGGGACCTGCTCAGTGAGGTGTCTGCTTCTCCCTCTGCCCCGCCCACCCCCCTTGTGCTTTCTTGCACGTGCGCGCGCGCTCTCTCTCTCAAATAAATACATAAAATCTTTTTAAAAAATCTCTGAGCCTCAGTCCCATTGTATATATCATGGGGGATGATGAAGTGTGCTGTATCTGGGCTGCTAGGAAGCTGCCGTGGTCAAACGAGACAATCTATTGTGGTGTGATTTTTCTCTTGAAATAAGAGGCTGGTTTTAGAATAAATGCTCATTAAACAAAATCAGTAAGCTCTTCAAAGCAGTTTTTTAAAAACCCTTACTAGAATCTATACAATCCAAGACAACCAACGAGATGTGGGGTTTTCCTAGCTTTTTGACATTCATGACTTGGGGTTGGGTTTTTTGGGGGGGATGCATTTTCAGGTCGTGATCACAGGATATATACAGTTTTGCATCTTATTTTCTATTTAATACTATCACATAAGAATGTTTGCGTTGTTGAAATGGCTGCATGAAACCATCACTTACTTCAAGAATCCCCTATGGTTGGACCTTAGCGCTGTTACGAACCTTGCACCATTATAAAAAAAAATCACTGTCATGAACATCTTTGTGTTTTAATATTTTAAAATATATTTTTACAATTTTTTTTCTTTTTAAGTCATTCCCAGGGAATTTGGAATTACCGAGTCAATGGCACACAACTCCAATTTGTAAAATGCTTTTTAAGCGCATAAAACGTTACGCAAATGTAGGGACTGGTTTCAGCTCACGTTTACCAAGGTCTGCCTGTTTCAGGCACGGGCCAGTACTAAGTGCCCAGGGAATGACTCACAGAGCAGCCAGGAATCCTTGCGTCAATCCTAAGGACACTAATACGTTAATAGGGATAACAGAGATGAAATCAGCAGAAACCCAGCCCTCAAGGAGCTCGCCCTACAGAAAAGAGAACATCATCTCCATAAATTACATCACCAGATCAAACCTCTGCTAAACCATTTTCCAAGCTGTGCTGCCTGGGGCAAGATGCTTTCCTTCTCTGGGCCTCTACTCCCACCTCAAAATGAGAGCCTCTATCCAGTTGATCTTTTAGATCTTTCTAGCTCTGGATATTCGGATCCTGCCCTAGTTGTGGTCCGCGTCTGCTGGCAGGGATTCCAAATAACTCGATGCTGCATAGACGGAGGGCTTGCAACTGGAGCGTGGGTGGAATGGTGCTCACGGTGCAGTGGGCAGAACAGGCAGGATGACTGAGCTGCTGCAGACCTGGGACCAGCTGCCATACCCTGGTGGGGAAGGCGAGGTTTGTCTGGCAAGGACACGCTTGATCTTCAGAGTCTGGGTGCAAGGCCTTTCTCTGGCAAAGCAGGGCTCAGTACTTGGTGTTTCTTTTTTCATGAACATGTTACTCTCTTTTCCAGCTTTGGACAGAGTGAATCCTACCAAGGCGAAATCAACGAGGAAAGAAAAAGGAGAAAACTAAAAGGCAGCCCACAGAGTGGGAGAAGATATTTGCAAATGACGCTACAGATAAGACTGGTATCCAAGATCTACAAAGAACTTCTCAAACTCAATTCACGAGAAACAAATAAACAAATCATAAAATGGGCAGAAGATATGAACAGACACTTTTCCAATGAAGACATACAAATGGCTAACATACACATGAAAAAAGGTTCAAAATCATTAGCCATCAGAGAAATTCAAATCAAAACCACACTAAGATACCACCTTACGCCAGTTAGAATGGCAAAAATTGACAAGGCAAGAAACAACAATTGCTGGAGAGGATGTGGAGAAAGGGGATCCCTCCTACACTGTTGGTGGGAATGCAAGTTGGTACAGCCACTCTGGAAAACAGTGTGGAGGTCCCTTAAAAAGTGAAAAATTGATCTACCCTATGACCCAGCCATTGCACTACTGGGTATTTACCCCAAAGATACAGACGTAGTGAAGAGAGGAGCCACATGCACCCCAATGTTCATAGCAGCATTGTCCACAATAGCTAAATCGTGGAAGGAACCGAGATGCCCTTCAACAGATGACTGGATTAAGAAGATGTGGTCCATATATACAATGGAATATTACTCAGCTATCGGAAAGAACGAGTTCTCAACATTTGCTGCAACACGGACGGCACTGGAGGAGATAATGCTAAGTGAAATAAGTCAAGCAGAGAAAGACAATTATCATATGATTTCTCTCATTTATGGAATATAAGAACTAGGAAGATCGGTAGGGGAAGAAAGGGATAAAGAAAGGGGGGGTAATCAGAAGGGGGAATGAAGCATGAGAGACTATGGACTCTGAGAAACAAACTGAGGGCTTCAGAGGGGAGGGGGGTGGGGGAATGGGATAGGCCGGTGATGGTTAGCAAGGAGGGCACGTATTGCATGGTGCACTGGTGTTATACACAACTAATGAATCATCGAGCCTTACATCAGAAACCAGGGATGGGGGCGCCTGGGTGGCACAGCGGTTAAGCGTCTGCCTTCGGCTCAGGGCGTGATCCCAGCGTTATGGGATTGAGCCCCACATCAGGCTCCTCTGCTGGGAGCCTGCCTTCTTCCTCTCCTACTCCCCCTGCTTGTGTTCCCTCTCTCGCTGGCTGTCTCTATCTCTGTCGAATAAATAAATAAAATCTTTAAAAAAAAAAAAAAAAAAAGAAACCAGGGATGTACTGTATGGTGACTAACAGAATATAATAAAAAAAACATAAAAAAAAAGAAAAGAAAAGAAAAAGGAAACCCCATCAAAGCCTAAAATGAAAACCTTTCCATGTCTTGAGCGTCTCATATTTGAAATGACACGATGTACGTGATCTCACTAATACTTTTGCTTTTAATGCACTTTAAGGCGGTGCAAATCGATCTCCGAAATCACTAGCTTAAATGTAAGCCTGTGTTCATTGGTAATATCTAATTTCAGTTACAATGAAGGGACGGATCCAAAATATCTCTATAGGAACTTCTTTAAACATTTTTATTGTGCTGCTCTTTTAACTCAAATAAGATATCTTGTTCTCTGAGGAGGTCAAGAACTCCCTGGTTTACTTGAAAAAAAGCACTAGGAAAAGCTCACTGATTCTGACCCCATTGATTCTGCAGAGTGAGAGGTGTGCCAGGCACACGGGAGTGGGGAGATCTGGGTCTGCTCCGCCCTTTGCCTCTCATTCATTTTTTGACCTGGAAAAGGCATTTTTCTCTCCTTGGACTTTTCTCTCCTTGGAGTTTCTTCATGATAGAAACCTACAGAGCTGCATTAAATACTTCGGAACTCTAACTTTCCACCTTTCTGTGGCTCAATACTCTTGCCTCCTAATGGGGGTTGGACTGAGATACTTCCTGTACTTAAAAAGATGAACGAGTAACCATAAAATTCTAACAAGGAACAACAGAGGGATCTACTCTTGTCCTTAAAAAGAGGAAGGAGATTTTGCGGCATTGGTCTGATTCGTCACCCCTCCCTATGTCCACGCCCTTCATCATGTATTGGTTGTCTATTTCCCTGCCCTGTGACTTTGGGTTCAGCCCTGTGACTTGCTTTGGCCAATGAATGTCCTTAGCCACGGTGTGACTAGAGGCTTGAAATGGGCTTGCATGCTTGCACTTGCCAAGAGAGCCTTGCACTTTTGCTTCGCTGCCATCGTTCTGAAATCAGACCCTAGTGAGCCTGCTGGTCCCAGGGAAAGGATGAGAGACATGTGGAGCAGAGCCGGCTCGGCAGAATCTCTCCAGCAGACTCAGAGATGCACGAGCAATGATAAATGGTGGTTGTTTCGAGCCACTGAGTTCTAGCCTGGCTTGTTACACAGCATCGTTGGGGCAATAACTAACCAATACAAAAGGTCAGATGTTTTTCTAGAAGGGAGCACATATTTGCCTACAAGCCAAATACCAAATATAAAAAAGCGTTATTTATTGTAAAACGTAGACGCTAGGACTTCCTAAGCTGTACGCAGCCTACATCAGGCTGTCACTTATGTGACTTTGGGCCCATTAACTTCTCAGTGTCTACATCTGTAATGTGGGATGCCGGTGTAATTAGATTTCGTGTGAGGGTTCAGTGTGAGGACCCATGAGAAGCATTTAGCGCCATGCCGGCACTTGACGAGCACTCAGTAAATAGTAGTCGTGAATTAACTTTTCTAAATTCCTATGGAACTTAGGTGTATACCACAGATTTCAGTACATATCTGGAGAAATAATATAGATGTAGAGATCAGTTCTGATGGGGAGGTATTTTTTCACCCAGCAGACGTAAGCATCTGGAGGGTAAGACTGGTCATGGGTTCCAGCCCAGAGAAATGGAGCCACTGTGGGCACTTTGGGTCAAATAGGTTGGTCCTTCTTCACTGCTCTTTACAGCCTTCTGATCATCAAAGAGATATTCTCCACCAGCACCAGCACCAGCACGTTGTAATACCTTTCTGATGCAGGAGCATCTCCCTTTTAATGAAGAAAGAGAAGTTTCGAGGCTCAGGGAATCCCAGGCCAGCAACAATTATTTTAATGGTTGCTTTGTATAGGGGGTAAGTGATATCATTGGTTTTTTGTGGGTTTTTTTCCCCCACTTATGGAAGTCATATAATCTTTCCTTTTAAAACAAATGTATTTAATTTAAAAAGTAAGTCTGTAAGGGTGCCTGGGTGGCTCAGTCGGTTAAACATCTGCCTTTGGCTCAGGTCATGATCCCCGGGTCCTGGGATCAAGTCCCACGTCGGGCTCCCCGCTCAGCGGGGAGTCTGCTTCTCCCTCCCCTTCTGCCCCTTCCCCCTGCTCACGCTCGCTTGTTCTCTCTGTCAAATAAATAAAATATTTTTTAAATTATTAAAATAAATAAATAAATAAATAAAAAGTAAGTCTGTTTAAACAGAGAAACAGGTAAATGGCAGTGCAAGAAGTACTTGGATGTACAAAAAAAATCATACATGCGTGATATTTGGAGATCACTGAGTTAATGAACAAATACTTAACTGATTAAAGGAGAAGATCTGTTGACAGGGGGAAATCAGAAATGACATCTGCTCTGCTAAAGCATTTCACTAATTCTGACTTGACTTCTCTACTGAATAGCTCTATTTTCCCATCCCTGAATTTAGCCCAAAGAACTAAGTTTTGGGTGTTGCTGGTCTACAAGCATAAGAAACACTTCTCGAAAATCAGCATGACGTTTCTCATTTCAACACCCAGGGCACTGACAAACAGCCCCTTTCAATAGTCTGAAGAAAAAAAAATACATATTTTGTGTTTTCCAATTTGATTGAACCTGGCAGGAACCATCTGTATGCATGCAGACATGTGGGGTGACACCCATGACTCCAGTAGGCTGGCAAATTAGGCCAAGTGTATCTTTGTGTCTACAATTATCAATTTCAAATCCTGGAAAGATGTCTATGGAACAGAATCAGAGGGAAACGGGACTCTGTCTCATGTCTCAGCGCCAACAGCCATTGTTCAAGACCAATTAGCATTACTGGTGGTCCCCTCTTCTGGAAGCTTCCCCTTCTGGGCCGGGAGCATCTGCTGTACGTTTTTCATTTCTTTCTCATTTTGAACAATTTGGTTCATAAGCTCCATCTCCTTGTGGCTTCCTGGAGTTCCGATGACAAACCACCGTACTTTGTTCCTGTCCTTTAAGGTCTGAAAGGCACTGGAGAACATACAAAATTTGTTTCTAATTTTGCGTCTACCAAAGCATTCCTGGGGTAACAATACAAGCCTGTAAAAATAGGAGGCACCATCCCTCTAATTCCACAAAATAAACAAATCCGGAAGGAGATCAAACACAGTCCTCGAAAATGCAACATAAATATTTTTACACCCACTCCCCTCTTTCCTTTAGCTGGTGAAAACTTGTTTCTGAATCATGATTTGAGATTGCATATTTATCCGTTGATGTTTACAACAAATAATCATGACATAAGCAAATGAAAAGAAACGCCAGGGCTTTCTTCTTCTTCCTGGTTTCATGTTTTATAAAATGAACGTCCCTAAAGACGATTTAAGAGAACGTGGAATCCAATTTCCTCACTGGTGTTAAGAGTTTTATTTTTAACTCAACTACTCAAAATAATAGACGTTCCCCACACGCTCTTATCCGCAGTTGGAGTACACGTAGACATAAAGCAGAATCATCTTTCCATTTTCGTTTTCAGATAATTCAGAGTAACTTAGAGCTCTGAATTCCTGAATCTTGGCCAAGGTGATGTCATTAAATCTATAATGAAAACAGTGTCACTGAGAGAATTAATTCATTATGGTGGAATTAAGTTAAATCCTTTATGATATACCATTAAGCGCCCGCGCTAACATGCTTGCTTCAACCTAAATGAAACCCGTTCAAACCCCAAAAAGAGAAAAACAGGTTCCAGTCTCCAACCTCATAGAATATTGGGCAACTTTCAAAGTTAAATTCATTTAACTACTAAAAATATTTCTAAATCTCATGGTATTTAAGCATCTTAAGATGTTTTCAATATTGCAGTGGCCAAAGACTTTGTGGTTTCTATAACATCTTTGCCTGAGGGAGTATAACTTACCGCATAAATCATTATTATGTATTTCAGAAATGTTTTTGCCATGTTGCTCGGTCTCTACAATAGCCCAACGGTGCAAGAGCTACCCAACATTTCAATCATCTTCAAAATACTCTGACACTCGGTCCAGCTATGACGAAACAGCGATGCCAGAGTTTGAAGTAACTCGGCCAAGATTTTAAGAACATTTCTCATCCCCGGATTTACCATGTAACCGACAAATGCTTGTTTTGTTGGGTCCTGCAGAGAGAAATAAACAAATGCAGTCTATTCCCCGTCCTCTAGGATTTTACAGTTCAGTCCAGAGCCGTAACATCACCTTATAAAAATCTATCCCCTAGAACCTGGGCAGAGGAAGAGGACCTGCATAACTATTAGCCAGGCACTTACGAGGGGCTATTTCTGCCTCTGACACCAAATTTCTGCTGAGTCCAGGGAAACTTCCAGCTTCCTTTCTGTATCCTGGATCGCCATATACTTATCTAGAATAATGACTGCTCATGAAGGGGGTTGGGTTTCTCAGAGAGAAAAAAAAAATTAAGATGCTATTCAGTCTGAAAACTTGGATGTTAATGGGTTTTTTTTTCAAATAAAGGTTAAAAAATTAGGTCATCTCATACTAGTGAAAGGACATGCATTTTTAGAAGATAACTGGAAAAAAAAATCACAATTCCTGCTCAAAGCATCTTGCTTCTGACACATGGCTGTTAAGTGACAAATGGAAATTTCCTGAGCTCAGTAAAATGACTTGACAATAGGCTGTATATAGTTTCTACCGAAGCTGGCTGTCAAAAAAGTTGTAGGAATCACGCTCCATCGTTAATGACGACCAGCCAAGCTCTTTGTCTGCAAAGACCATGGACCAAATACTGTCATTGCCCGTTGCTGGCTGTGCAAACCTTTTTTGTTACCACCTGGCAAAAAAGAAATTTTATTTTTACAGATCGGCTCTCATTACAACAAATATCACCCCAAACCCTTGAAATAACAGAAAGAATCCCGAGGCCTAGCCAATGACCTGCTTGCTTTATACAATATTGATAGGACAACCCCTAGGCAACAAAGGAATTCTGATGGTGCCTTGGTTCTCTTTGTAATGGGATTTGGCCAGGATCAGGAAAAGCATGTATTTATTTTTTATTTATTTACACAGTGTATACCCTGCCTGCTTCTCAAAAGGTTTAGGATGGCTTGCAAAAAAACGAGAACCAAAACAAAACAGGAAAACTATAGGCATTATGACTGGTACAAATATAAAAAACAGAATTTTTTAAAAGCAAAAGGAAGGAAGGAAGGAAGGAAGGAAGGAAGGAAGGAAGGAAGGAAGGAAAGACATTATTAGCCCAGGCAAATACTACTCCCATAATTGAGCATTAAATGAACTTAGATACAGCATTTCCTGCTCGAGAAACAAGCAGGACAGAAACTCAGCGGATACACCAGTAAGACTCACCAGCTGTTTTGTTTTCGGCTGACATCCACTCTAACCGGTTGTTGCTTATGCTGTATTAGTTGTTAAATATTTTTACCGTCACCCCAGGAGCCACGCAGAGAATAGGCACTCATTAAATGGTAGCAGTTTTCAATATTTGGTCTTTCAACCCCAGCAGCCGTATCACCTGCAGCATTCAGTTAATATATACTGTGTTTGAACTACGCAGAAAATATATTCCTGTTTTGCTTTTAAGCACCTGCCTGCTAAGTGCCCTCTGCCAGCAAAAGGAGGCAAGGAGTTGATCTTTCTTTGGGCTCTATTTTCCTCAATAAGAGAAATGAGTACAAGAGGCCACAGCTCAATTGATGTTTGCCAAAAATCTGATTCTTGTTCCCAGCAGGGACTTTGCAACCACATTACAAATAAATGGAACACCACACTGGGGCGCCCCAATTCTGGTCTGTTGCTGAAGAGGATGCACTCTATGGAGTTTCTCTCAACTTTGCAAAAAAAAAAAAAAAGTGGGGGGGAGCATTTCTCTCCTTTTCTCTAATTTTTTTTTTTCCTATTTAAGCTCCCCACCTTTGGAAGGGCTCATGTAGCTAATTGTGCATTTTCCCTTGCGCGAGTAAAGGACAAGGTGTCTGCTTTCACTTCAAATTGCTCGGCCCTCCATCAACATCACCATAAATGTGACATATGAATATTAAATCCAAATATTTTATTGGTGCAGATAAATATGATTTGTAAAAAGAGTCAAATTAACAATCCATTACATACTAATGGGTTCTAATCAATAAGTTTAATTTGACTAAAAGGAGAGGGGAGGGGGGGAAAGGGACCCAATTATACCCAAATGGGGCAACTTAAAATTATAAAGGTGACTGCTTTCTACAACTTTTGAGCCGTAGCCTGACTTGGGGGCTTATGGACCCAAGGCCTAAGCCATTGAAAGTGAATTTCTGCCTGTGATTAACATATTCATGTTTCCAGTTATTTTTCTTAAAACAAACAAACAAAAAACTTCGTTTTAAATACAAGAAGGCACAAAGAATACTAAAAACAAACCACCTTCCAAAACCCAGAAAGAACAAATATTTTTTATTTTTATTTTTTTATTTTTTTTATTTTTTTTTTTTAAGATTTTATTTATTTATTCCACAGAGATAGAGACAGCCAGCGAGAGAGGGAACACAAGCAGGGGGAGTGGGAGAGGAAGAAGCAGGCTCATAGCGGAGGAGCCTGATGTGGGGCTCCATCCCATAGCGCTGGGATCATGCCCTGAGCCGAAGGCAGACGCTTAACCGCTGTGCCACCCAGGCGCCCCAGAACAAATATTTTTTAAATGTCATATTTGCTTAGCATTACTTTAATAAAAATAAAACAATGCACATAAAACTGATGTCTCTTTTCTCCCGGCCCTGTCTCCCCCTCTCCTTCCCTTCCACCTTCTCCAGAGACTGGACTGAACATTGTAGGTTTCCTTCTTGTCCTCATTTCGGTCCGTTTTCTACCTCTATACAGAGCCCAGGCGCCAGGCATAGCATCCTTCGGTGTGTTTGTGAAATCTACAACTTGCTTTGTCTACTTGACAATCTAATTCATCCCTTTTAATATTCCACTTTCGGATGTTATTTTTACTCTTCAGTTCGCTAGTGATTCATTGCCCGTTTATTCCCTTACTGATTCTCCCACCGATTAGAATCAGCTGGCTTACTACGGTTA
Organism: Ursus arctos; assembly: GCF_023065955.2. Classification (NCBI taxonomy): domain Eukaryota; kingdom Metazoa; phylum Chordata; class Mammalia; order Carnivora; family Ursidae; genus Ursus; species Ursus arctos. The sequence goes on from NW_026622863.1 coordinate 12,879,626, forward strand.
TTCTGAGAGCCCTTAGGAAAAAGGTTCCCCGGGTCCTTTGATTATAGAAGTAGATTTCAGGTACTTGGACCGGCCCCAGCCTCACTTATGGGAAGATCTCCATCCTCTCCTCCAGGGCTCAACCACGGGAGAACCAAGGCAGGAAAAAAAAAAAAAAAAAAAAAAAAATCCCTTCCTCCTTGGCCGTGGCTCTTGCACTTTATACGAGGTCCCTGTTCCCCGCAGTTTGGCTCAAGCTGGCCGAGCCCCTGGAGGGTGAAACGCGTCCCCTTGCCCAGCGCTCACTTCAGCTTCTCCCACTGGCAATAGAGACAGAGCCTCAATAAAGACGGAAACAGAGGAGGCTTCTGTTTGCAGGGGCTCCGGCCTCTGCAGCTGGGGTGTCTGCCGCGCACCCACGATCTTTGGTGTCGGTCTGCTCCCTAGCGTCGCCGGCGGGTCCAGCACCTGACGGCGGCGAATCCCAAGCCGCCAAGCAGCGGCGCGCCGGCTGCAGCCGCCCTCCTGCCTAAGAGGAACAAAGCCCAGCGGACTATCTCGCTATCTTCTGGGTGGCAAGGAAATCTCAATTATACACCCAAGGGATGTGGTTTATGAAAAACTAGAAAGAATGTTTCAATTGTATACGTAAATTGTTTTGTTTTACAAGCTGGGGTAAATCAGCACATTTGCAGCCCATATTTATCTGATCCGCTCCATAAGACTCTTTTTGAATGTATGCCATTGATGTGGGGGTGGCTGCCTATGCGAAGCATAACCGACCCCGAAATTCAATTAGGGCACGGGGCGGGGGGATGGAAATTTCGCTTTGGGGTTAGTCAAGATTGCTGAGAACTTCTCGGAATAGTTCCTTGGCTGTAACCGAAGATTGAAATCGAAGGGTAAAATTTCCAAGGGATACCGGCTAGTCAGAGCCTTGGCTTCGGCTCGCCCTTTTAAGGAAATGATGGCAAACGAAATGCCCTTCTTTTGCCCGATTTCTAGCTCATTTTAAAAAAACATATCTTCTTCGTGTTGCCCCCCAACATAGTATATTCCACATTTCCTGAGCTGGATAGAGGCTTAATGAACATCCTCGATCCTGATGGTAATAAAGGACAGAAGATGGGAATACCTAAATCAACAGGGAATACTTAATTCCACTATCAACTGGAAAAAAAAATACCCCGAGGAACAAAATATTTGAAAACAGCGTTTTATTTTTACAAAACTCTGAGCAGCAGAGCACACACCCCAGGGATGTGGCTGATGGGAAAACTCGGGAATGCTTAAATTGTATATGTAAACTGTTTTGTTTTGCACGCTGGGGTAAATCACAGATAGAGGTCACGGCGGAGAGAAAAGTTTGAGGCAGCGTGGAACGTAAGCAGGAATAATCTCTTGGCTTTGACCGTGGGTTGCTGAACCCTAATCACTGATAACAGCCGTCAAGCGGCCAGCCGGGAAGCTCCACTTCATACTGATGTGGCATTTACTTCTCCAGAAAGTCCCCCCACTCTGGCCGGCACTTATGGCAAGATAATTAATAGTCCCCTGAGTTATAGATTCTGAGCGAAAGGTAACGTACATAATAGAAGTCAAGGTCACCCATAATACAGTAGCTTCCATAACAAAGGGGATTATTACTGCAATTATCGTCCTGTTGGAAAGATTTTGTAAGTTTTCATCATTTTAATTCTTAAATCTTCCTCTTGCCGGTGAAGTTTAAACTCTCCGATTTACGATTTACGGGGCAGGAATAAAAGCCTCTCCCAGTACCGCCACAAAAGCTTTGTCTTCGGGGCATGCAAGGGACTTCTGGTGGGGTCAGGAGACGGGGGAATGGAGACCCTGTTTAGCAGAGAGGCCTTGAAAGACTCCTTGCAGACCAAATTTGTCTTCCTTGCATTGTCCCTTCCGAGGCCATGTCAAGCAAAATGCAGTCACATCCCACGTGTGATGTACGTTTGGGGTGGTTTGTTTTCTTTCTTTCTTTCTCTCTTTCTTTCTTTCTTTCTTTCTTTCTTTCTTTCTTTCTTTCTTTCTTTCTTTCTCCATACAGAATGGGAAAGAATTTTCTGGTTTTGTTTATAACATTATTATTTATTTTCAGGTGATCGTGTGCCTTTCGTCCTTTTGGAGCCAGTGACTTCTTTCCCCCCTAGGTCCCAGCCATTTTTGAAGGGCCTTGAACAGTTTGAGCTTCTGGCCCTTTGCCTGTTGTGTCCAGCGAAGGCCACAGGTCTGTTTGCCAAATCCCAAACAGGAGCTGAACGCGAGAGCACGTTTCCCACCCAAACTATCTAGTGTCTAAATTTGCTGCTGGCTGGAAAAACTCCAGTTCCTGTCGTTTAAACCAAAAACAAAACAAAACACAACCTGTTTTAAAAGCTTCTAAAAAAAAAAAAGGGCTCGGGTCTAAAAATTGTAATTAATTTAATAAGACATCCTGCCCAGAGTAGATCAGAAGCTACGTGTGACATTTGGGTGAGCCTGGGGACAGTGTCCTCCGAGTGCTTCCCGAAATGGTTTCTAACTAACACAGCACTCATTTCTATGACCCGGACAGTCTTGCCGTCTTTCTGCTCTGGACAAAAGAGCGAGCAGACACAATCATCTTTTGAGAATGATGGCATCGTCATTGTCTGCATAGCAGGGCTGTAATTAAGCACCAGAAATAGGACAGCTGAGAATGGACAAAAGGAGGGGAAGGGAGGGACCGCAAAACGGCGTTGTGGGGCAAAGATAGTATCTGAAGTCCAGTAGACACATGGATGAGGTCATCCTGGGAAAGAGCATGTGTCCCGATGGAAAAAATGTGAAGCAGGCCAGAAGAAGGGAGGCCCAGCAGCCTGCTTAGTGTTCTGGGCCGACTCACATGCCCCCTCCTCCAGGCAGACCTTGGGGATGTCTCCCGGAAGAATTTTTATGTCTCAAAAGTTTACTGAGGCCCTGCTATGGACCAAATATTGTTTTAGGTGCTGGGGATCCTCAGTGGAGATAAACCAGGTCCCTTGCTTTTTATGGCTACCTGAATGTCACCTCCAGAAGAAGCCAACCATGAGAAAGTCTGGAAAAAGAGCATTCCAGGCAGAAGGGACAGCCGTGGCGAAGGTCAGAGGGTGAGAATAAGACTGGTTGGTCCCTGCAGTCTAAAGAAGGCCAAGGTGGCAGAGCTGAAAATGTGGGAGAGGGAAATAGGGGGGACATCAGGTATGTGGGAAGGACCTCATGTCATAGAGTCTGTGGGACTCAGGGGAGGGGTCTGAATTTTAGCCTAAATTCCCAGGGCTGCTATTGGAGGGTTTCAAGCATGGGGCTCACATGTTCCTTCACTCATATGGGGTTATGTATACTCACAGGGGCCCTTCCTTCCAGGCTTCTCCCCACACCCCACACTTACATACAACGTACGCCCATAGCAGTCACCTCGTCAGCGTGCACACAGTGGAATAACAGGGTTAGAATTCGGCTGAATACATGCATAGACTGTGGATGCCAGTGGACTCCGGGCACTACCCACAGACCTCACTTGTGCTCAGCGGGTCAGGGCATGAAGGCCAATGAAACAAGAGCTGATTCTGAAACTAAACTCACCAGGAGGGTTCAAAAAGGACACCCACAAAATCTTCATTTTCTTCGATTTTTCTCATCCCCCGGCTGATGAAGCTACATAAAGACACACCTCTTTCCCGAAATCAGAAGGTCAGTAACGATTTGTTTAATACACACCCAGTCAGTACGACCCTTGTGGATTGAAGGCGAACGTATGCATGAAAGGCGCCCACAGGCATTAGCCGTATGAATGAGCAGGTCAATGAATGGATTTCATAAATTGTGTCTCAGAAGGCTCCAAGGGTCTGGGGCCTGACAAAAGAGAACTGGTTTATTTCAGCTCCTACCAATTCCCCCTGAGCGTTTGTTTTGCTTTGTTTTGTTTTGTTTTTAGAGATCCTCTTTAGTGAGTAGTATCATTGAGCACGAGAGCAGGAAATTTAAATCCAGCTAGAAACTCTGAGGCTCAGAGAGGGGAAGTGACTTGCCCAAGGTCACACAGCCAAAGTAGGGCTGGAATTCTACAGGGCACTTCCTTCATTGTGCTCTGCTTCTTTCTTTAAAGATAAAGAAGAACAGGGGAAGAAGGCTCAGACTACACACCAGGTGAGCATTAGTTCACAAAAAGGACCTGGATGACAGGTAGAAGTCTCTCCCACTGTCCTCACGGGCCCTGCTCTGTAGGCTCAGCCACAAGAGGGCCTTCTTGGCAGGGAACGCCAGGCTCCCGGGTACCAAGGGCACAGACTAGAAGACGGGCATGGGCTTTGAGTGGGCACATCCTCTTAGTTTCTTCATCTGTAAAATGGGTCCAGTTATAAGACCTTTCTCATAAGGTAGTGGGTATAGTAAATTAACCTAGGAAGTTTATCCCAATGCCCGGCACATGATAAGTCCTCAATAAAAAGTAGCCGTTGTCGACATTATTGTTTTTTATGATAGAAAATATAGAAAAATGCACACAAAAAAATCACCCGTCATCCCAAACCTAGAGAAAACCATAGTTAAGATTCTGGACATTATCCTTCCAATCTTTCTCTCAGATACACACACGCACCCATACACACAATTTGTCTATTAATTTCAGGTATATTATAAACATTTCCCATGTCACCAAATTCTTCCAAAATATGATTTTCATGGTTCTTTTAACCAATTTCTTATTATTGGAAATTTAAGTTTGTTAACGTTTTGCTACTGCAAATAAGGCTTCAGTGATTATGCATATACATAAAGCTTTATAAATATGTATGATAACTGCTTCAGGATAATTCCTAAATGTTGACTTGCCAGGGCACAGGGCATACATATTTTTGAAGGTTTTTGTAGAAATTGCTGAAGCAGCCTCTAAAACAGTTGGACCACTCCATACCCTCCTGAGCAGAATACAGGGGAGTACAAGCCCCGTTTCCCCCAGACCCGGGCATTATCACTTTCGATACCTGTAGTTTTTAGATAGGCCCAAAATATTGCATCTTGTTGTTTTAAATCCCTTGATTGCTATGAAGGTTGACTCTCCATCCATATTTATTCATTTAGAAACTGCCTGGTGAAGTCTTTTACTTTTTTTTTCTCCTGGGATATTTGTCTCGGTCAAACAAGCTTGAAGGAGGGTAGCGTCTATATACCTGGGATGTTTGGGCCCCGTATTCACTGAAACACCTCACCTGTCTCATGCTTGTGGGCTTCTAGTATTTTAATCAAAACGTTAGAATAACACGAGTTTGGCTTGAGGTTCGCGTGGCTCTGGCCCTCGGTCACTGGGGGCTGGACAATCTCATTCCTGTTGATCCCTGTCCCCAAAACTGTTGTTCCCGTGGGGCCCAAGCCAGTCCAGTGGGGTTTCACTTTTATGACCATGGGAGCCCTTCTTTAGCTCCTAGCAGAGCCCCACCAGGCGCCGGGGCAACACCCACCGTCTGGAAACAACGCTCTTTAGGAAAATGTTGGTAACACCACTTGGACTCAGTTCCTGTCCTCATGATACGAATTTAGCACCCGAAGTCTCTTGTGGGTCCCAGAGAAGGAATATTGTCTTAGAATAAAGTGAGGAGGGGGTGGGAAATGGAAGAGTACTTAGTGTTTGTTGGTTTGTTTTTTTTTTTAAGTAACCTAATTTAGGTGTAAAAATCAACTTTCCCTCTGAACAATGTGGCAACAACCTGAAAGCTGTGAATGATGGTGCTAAAGCTTCGGGCTGGTGAGGAAAAGCTTTTATCAAAAGCCCCGGGGGAGAGTCTGGCTGTTTCTCTGCTTACAGAGGACATTCCCGACCTGCACAGATAACGCGCTAAGGCTCTTCCCTAACTCTTCGAGAATCTTTTCTTTGTCCCCATCAGTGACCCCTAAACAAGAGCTACATGTCTTCCGGTGGAGTAATGGACATTCATGCCCCCAGCTTCCCTTCCCCCTCCTTCTGGTAACTGGACTCCTCTTGTCTTCTGGCCAATCCCATTCTGGGTTCATGGGTTTGAGGGCAAGTTGACTCCAAGCCTAGTTCCAGGGGTGGGGGGTTGACTCACACCCAGGCAGAGCTCCACGATATTGTGGCCCAAACCATGAAGAGAGCCCTCTCCTCGGCCAGGCTCAGAGCTGGGAGAGCCTAGACCTGGAGCTGCAGGTGGCCATCTTGCCACTCTGGGCACCCACAGAGAGAAGCCCAGGGGATGGATGGAGATAATGGGCCCTGAGGACATTCACGAGCACATAGATCAAGCCATGCCTGAGACCCACCGTTGGACTTTCCTGCGATGTGAGCCAATCAACTCCCTATTTTGGCATAAGCCCTTTTGAGCCAGATTGCCTGTCACTTGCTATGGAAGGAGTTCTGATTAATGCAATCTATGCTATAAATTGCCTTGAACATCTGAATTATAGACACCCATTAGTGGTTCTGGGGTTCTCGGCTAAGGCAGGGTGGTGGGAGGTGGGGTGAGCAGTGGGTGGGGCAATGAGCTCACAGAAAAGGGACCTAGAAAAACACATGTGAGGAATAGTTGAAGAAACACAGAGGGGGACTCCAGGGAGATGTGACAGCTTGTTGTCATGGAGACCCCACAGCATAGACCATTGGATGAAGGATTTTTAGAGCTGGATTTTAACTCAGTAGGAGGAAAAGTTGCCGAGACTCTCTCGACTCTGGGCTGTGAGGAGGTAATGAGTTCCCCTCCCCTGTGGGCATGTAAGAGGAAAGTGTCTAACAGGATGTCATCCGGGGGATTCAAGCGTCAGGTGTAGGTTGAACTAGATACCCTTGACATTCCTGCTAACCCTGAGCCACGATGAATCCGCTTTCAGGATGAAGAGGTTAGTGTTTGAATCGGGTCTTCTCATTTGTGACCCAGCTTTTCCAGCAGAGAAATTATGTTTATGAGGGTAGAGTTGCTATGGAGACGATGAAAATGACAGATTCAATGCTGAAAGCAAAGAAACAGAGATACTGCCTTTAAGAATATGGCCCCCACCCCCCCACCCCAAAGCCCTCATGTTCTTCTCCTGTTACCCGGCACTCGCACATAAACTGGGAGGCTCCTCGACCGGGAACTTGGTTCCCGAAGATCCAGCATTGCAGGCTGGGGAGAGCAGGGACAGAGGGACTATCCGGCTGCTACCCCCAAGGTTTGCTCTATGTGGGTGTCAGGAGGCCCAGCAGGGGGGTGTGGCTGAGGACCCTTCTCTTGGGTCAGTTCCCACTCAGTGTGGAGTCCCCGACCCTGGGGCCGGTCTCTCTCCTCCTCGCAACCCAGAACCACCCTTCATTCTAAAACAGGGGTCAGAGTCCCCGGCTCTCCCATGCTCTCAACCGAAATGGCATTGCTGTGTCTTTTTGGCTTTTGTGATTTTTCGGAAACGTGATAAATCAGCATGGTACATGCATTCATATTCGGGGCATTATTTTGAGACGCAGTGAATAGTAAAAGAATTTTCCTCCAGTTGCTGGTGTTCTGTTTATCCATTCTGATGCTTTTAACGTGTGTGCCCTTTGTTGCTGTTGGTGACGTCCAGTTACAATTCATGGGAAACAATGTCCAAAATACAGATTAGCTGTTTATGGGCTCCTTCGTTTTTTTGAAGGAATCTATGTATTTTGCCATGTCAGCCATTCCTGAACCACAGGTGTTTTCATGGCATTTTTGTAGGTCTAATGGAGCCGTCGGGAGGCAGCTGTCTTTTTACTAAACTTCCCTTAAACCAAACATTAGAAGCTTCGTCCTTATCTCAACAGCTTCCATGCCTCCTTTTCCTGTTAGTGACTTCTCCCCCTCCCTCCTTTGGGTAAATACTGATCATGCCTGGGGCTCTGATGATCCATAATCCACCAAAATAAAATGTACAGATGTTTTTTTAAATGGGCCAAAATGGACACTTTTCACATCTCACTCCTTGGGGTATTTTACGGTTGATTTTTATGTAGGGGGAAAGGATGTATGTGTCATCCCTTTTGGCAACAAAACCAGAGCTCTTCTCTGTCTTTAAAAGCTATGTCCTTGTAACCTGGACACAAGCACCTTGTGTAAGTGGGTCTAGTTAATTGGGACACGTTTCTTAAAAAACAAAGGGGCCAAAACGCCAACAGCATCCTCTCTGGGGTGGGAGAAATAGGATAAATGTTTATTCTCATTTTTATGCTTTCTTTTGGCTTCTGGATGTGCTGGTTTAAGACTAATTAATTAATACGCTACCGCTTGTTCCTAGAAAAAAAATTAAACATGGAAGTGCAAGTATAATAAACGTATATAAGGTTAAAGTCTCCTTTGACCCAAGGCCTTTGCATTCTGGTCCCTTTGTAAGAGGTAACCACTGGGACCAATCTGGTCTGTATCCTTCCAGATCCTTCCTTTAGCAACTCACACACACACACACACACACACACACACACACGCACGCACACATGCGTGTCCATGTATTTCTTTAAAAATCAAGGGAGAAAACAAACAATGGATTGGTGAAAGTGTAGCCAGGAGTACTCATGAACGTTAGCGCGAGAAAGAGTCTTAAAGACTCCGTAGTCCGACTCGCTCATTGAACCACCGTGGCGCTGGGGTCCCGAGTGCCCCCCTTCGCATGAAGCCGCACTGTGGTGTGAGCCACATTTTGATATGTGGGGCTTCAGACGAGCAGGCAGTTGTGTAAATACTCGTCTCCCAGGCCTGAGTATGATTTTTAATAATCGAATATGGAGCCCGAGCCAACATTTTATTCAGGCACTAAATTTAAAAGTGGAGCCAAGAGACTTTAAAAAATTTATGATTCCACAAACGCAGGGAATTTTCCCCCACGATCGGTATCTTAGAACTTAAAGCGTAAAACCGGCCCTGTGTGGCTTGGCTCTCTTTCCCCAGCTCCAGCTCAGAGGTGCTCCTGAGTCTCAAGGAGCTGCCCAGGCTGGGGTCTCTCCAGATGGCGGGGGGCCAGTGCCCTGGGCCCCCCTCCCACCCCCATCCCTGCCCCAGGCCCAGGAAGGCCCTGGTTATCACCCCCTTCCCTCCCTACAACCCTCCGAGCAAGCCAGCGAGCGCCTGAGTGCCCTGTGATAAAGATAGTGTTTCGACTTGAAAGAGTAATTGCTGACACACATTACCGTTTCCCCGGAGGAAATCAGTCCAGACAAATCCACTACAAACCTAGGACAGCAAACTCGGCACTTTATGATGGCGGCCTGCTTGCTTGGCTTTCCGTCTCCATTGTGAAGTCGTGCTGCTTCCTTTTCAAGACCTGCGTCCAGACGCCTGCCCAGCCAACAGCACCCCGAGTCCTTCCCGTCCTGCCAGGCCCATCACCGGGGTCTGGACCTCCGAAGCTTGGGGACAGCCCTGCGTTCTCCCCACACCACCTGGGGGGAGCTAGGGAGCCCAGAAAAGCCATCCCGTGTGAGGCGCCAGGGACTGGGAGCTGGTGGATGGTCTTCCGTTCCAGAAAGAAGACGCCCACTCGACAGATGCTGCTTTCCTAAGGATCTCTGCTTGCCAGACCTCCTTCATTCATTCACACATCCATCCAAAACATATTTACAAGCACCTATTATGTATCCACACAGATAGATATCGGGTAGTGATAAGCTCAAGAAAGAAAAATAAAGCAAGGCAGAAAGGATAGCCAAGGCGAGACGTGGATTTGTTATCATATCAGTTGGGGTCAGGGATGGCCTCATGGATTGGGTGGCATTTGAACAGAGACCAGAAATGGGTAAGGGCATCCATCATGAAGCTACCGGAAGGAACAACAGCCTGGGCGGTGAAAACAGCACGTGCAAAAGTCCTGAGACAAGAGGAACAAAAAGGCAAGGCTGGCTGGAGCAGAACGTGTGAGGGAGTAAATGGGAGATTATATAGTAGCCGGTGAAGAACCTCACGTACGGCGTTGTAGGCCGTTGTAAGGATTTGACTTTTCCTCCAAGTAAGAGGAGAAGCCACCGGCGGGCTTTCAGCAGAGGAGTGACAGGATCAGATTCAAATTTTGACAGAATCATTCAGACTCCCAGCATTAGAAAGACTATGACAAGATTGGAAGGAAGGAGCCCAGAAGGAAGCCATTGCTGTCATCCACCCAAGAGACGCTGGTGGCTTGGACCAGATTGGTAGCCCGGAGAGGGTGAGTAGAAGTCCTGATATATATTTCGAGGGCAGAGTCAACAGGAATTTGGCTTCAGTGATTGGGAAAATGGAGGTATTTTCTGAGATGGGGCAATTGCAGGAGGACCACCAAGGGGTGGTGGATTCAGGAATTTGGTTTTGGACCTGCTAAGTTTGAGACATCTTTTAGACACCCCTGCAGATGTATGAACCTGAGGTTCAAGAGAGAGGTCTCATCCAAAGGCATGTTTTAAGGTGGGATTTAAAGCCATAAGACTGGATGAGTAGCCCGAGGAGAAATTCAACCAAGGCATGAGTATGAACAGAGAAGAGAAGAGGGGAAGAGTCAGGAAGGGGATGGGAGGGAAAGAGAGGGAAGAGCAGGGGTGGGAGAGGGAGGGAAGGAATCTGAGAACTGAGTTCAGGGATGTTGCAACATTCAACAGTTGAGAGGATAATGGAAGATCTCCAACGAAGAAAGCGATTCTATTGTGGGAGGGTGAGATCCAGGGGAGTGCGGTGTATCCTAGAGCCCGAGAAAAAAAAGGCTTCCTCAACATAAAGGATGATCAACTATGTCACACACCGTACAGGAGTTGAGTAAGATGATGTCTGAGACTTGGCCATGGGCTTTAACCTTCAATACGACCTTGAAGGGAGGAGCTGGGGATGGGATGATCCTGACTGGACCAGGCTCAAAAGAGAATGGACGAAGTGCAAGTGAAGATAGTGAGAGGACACGATTACTTTGAGGAGTGTAGTGTGAAACTCCGTAACACCAAATCTTGGTGTGGCCAAGAGGCCACTCAGTGCCACTGTGGATTTCCATGCAAGTGCAAGGCCCAAGGCCCTGCATTTCTGTGGGCCTACACTGGACATTTTACCAAGTGCCAATACTTTACTCATGCATTTTTTTAAAAATAGAAATGGCATTTCTATAAGGTAGAGCATCTCTAGTGCCCTCCTTTCTTTTCAGTGGAAAAAAATCCTACCATGCCAATGAAACGAGCCTCCTAGCTAACCAGTGAACGGCCTCTTCCAGGCTCGTTCCTCTTTATTGGGGTTTGGAGGATTCTGTAACTCTTGCTTAAAGTTTTAGAGACTTCCCAACAATCTGACTCTTTTCCAAATCAATAACGAAAGAAAAAGTACCTGATCTTGAGAAATTCATCTCTATAAAGAATCATGGTCCACGGGCGCCTGGGTGGCTCTGTGGTTAAACTTCTGCCTTGGGCTCAGGTCATGATCCCAGGGTCCTGGGACTGAGCCTTGCGTTGGGCTCGCCACTCAGTGGACAGTCTGCTTCTCCCTCTCTCTCTGCCCCTCCCCCCACTCATGCATGCAGGCTCTCTCTCTCTCAAAAATAAATAAATTTTAAAAATCCTAAAGAAGAATCATGGTCCAGGTGTAGTGCTCACAACTATCATCTTGATAGTTGTGAGGCTACAAAGTATTGTGTTTTCACGCGCATCGTCTTACTTGATCTTGGCAGCTGTATAAGATGGCAGGAACCACTATCTCCGTTTTACAGAGCAAGAAATGGAGGATGACAGAGATCAGAGATTTGTCCAAAGTTCTTCAGAAGGTAAATGGTGGCCCTTCATGCAGCACGACTTCTGGCTCCAAACTCCAAGGGTCTTCCAAAGCTTCCCAATGCATACCTTCTATGGGATGAAGGGACAACAGCCCTGAGGGTGAGGCAGACAGCCAGAGAATTTCTCGCTGGACGTTTTCCCTGCAATGTGTGGAATTTTCCACTGAGGTGGATTTCCAATGATCGCAAAGTGGCTTCCTCAGCCCAAGTCTGTATCTCGGGATGACATTGGGTGAACATGGAAACCCATCTCTAAATGCCTCTGCGGGCTCTCAGAAACCAGCAGAGCTCACCACGTTCTTAGCACTCCACCTGACCCTTATCTTTTACAAATGTTTCATGATGGTTGCCAAGACTTCCCACCAGCCATTTGGACAATGAGTCAAATGACTAATTGGCAAACGATGTTTCCAGAGCCTTGATGTACCACTGCACTACTCTGACGGAAGACTGCCCGGGCATGCAAAGTCCTGACGGTAATGGGTCCATGTTGTCTTTGACCTCACATCCAAAGTTCTCGGTTTTGAGTATTATTAAAGTGCAGACATTGGATATGGATTAATTTTGATCAATGAGCAACAGCCATTGTGGTATCAAAACACGAGTAGACAGACATCCCCAGAGGAAGAGGAAGTTGAGAAACAAACTCAGATTTACATATTCATTTGTTTGATAAAGGAGGTATTTCCAATAAGTTAGGAAATTAATAATGATTGAATGAAACTGTGCCAAGGAAATTGATTAACTATTTAGAAAATACAAGGTTAGAGCCTCACCTCACTTCCTGTACTCAAATAAATTCCAGTCCAATTAAAGACATAAACGTAAAACTAAACCAAAGCAAGAAGTAGACCAGAGGATAAGGCGATTTTTATCTGACCTTGGACTGGGGAGGCTCTTTGTAAATATCCACACAAGGAAGGGAGCTGTGTATGAAAATGTTAATGGTTTGACAACTTAAAATATTTTTCTGTTTTTATTAAAATGGAATACTACTCCCTTTGGCCTTCCCCCACCCTTCCTGCTGAAATCCCTTTCCACTCCTCTCCTCTGTCCCTGAGGCCTTCCGGAATCCAAGGCACATGGGGGGAAGACTGTCCACTCGTCTTGAGAAGGGAACTCAGAGACCCGGAGAGGGGAAGCTGCTTACCTCGGAACAAACAGCTTGAGAGCGGTAAAGAGCGAGACTGCCTGGGTTTGAATCTCAGCTCTACCACTCACTCGCTGTGTGATCCCGGGCAAATCACCTTCCCTCTCTGAGCTTCCATGTCCTCAGCTGTAAGAGAAGTGGAAATAATATTGTCATAGTGATTTGTTACGAGGATTAAATGCGTTAACCAGCAGAGGCCAGGAATTAGGGTCAACTCACGGCAAGTGCTCAATAAATATTAAGTGCATTGTTAGGGTAGGGCTGGCCTTATAAGGGGGCAGGACTTAGGTCATACATGTCCTCACAGCGGTAGGTGCCACTGAGGGCTCCAAGCCCTCAGCAGATACATATTTTAGATAGAAGCGGAGTAATTGTGCACAGGGCCATTCCTTTTAGATCTAGTCTTTTCTGTTAGCCTCACAACAGGGGGATGCAAACAGGGCAAATGGGGTTGCACCTGTTTCAAAGATGATAAAGGTGAGATGTGAAAGGCCCTGCCCACAGCCAGAGTTGGGACTAGACTCAAATATCCCGGCTTCTCCACCACAGTTTCACTCTGAAACCTTCACCCTGCCCCCTCACCCCCGCAAACCAAACAGTAGCCATGGTGTGCTTGATGACGTCATCAAAAGCCTCCATTGATAGAGCTTGCTATGTACCCAACCCAGCATAACTCATCCCCTCTAATCTTCAGAACAACCCAATGGAACGGACATTATCATGCATAATTTACACATAAGACAACCAAAGCCTGCAAGGGTTAGGGGAGGAGCTCACGGTCACACAAGGCATACAAGATGAAATCCCTCTTCAAACGAAGGCCTCTATGATGGCAAAACCCTGGTTCTTTACCATGGTATGAAGCCAGGGGAGACACTGGGAAGCCTGAGGCCCAGTTCTTGCCTTAAAGTCGGCAATAATCCACCTTGGGGAGTGAACATGGCTCAAAGAATCCACATCGGGGTTCAGACTCAGGCCGTCTGATTGGGGTTCCCATGTCGTCCTGCCAACTAGCCTGAAAACACTACTACTAAAATACGACATGATCTTAAAACACTAAAATAGTAATACAGATAGAAATCACTGTGTACGTACTAAACCAAAGCCCCGGGCCACGCTAGGTGGGAGCCAGAGAGGGAGCCGCTGATTGTGAAATCACCAGTGGATTCAGCCCGCATAGGCTGAGCACCTGCCGTGTGCCGCGCACCCTTCTGAACACGGGTGACGTAAGCCACGGCTTACCGAAGGCTTTGCAAAAAAGGCTGGGGAGAAGAGACACAGGCAACTGGACAAACAGGAATTGAAGATGAAAGGCTCGCTCAGGGCAAGAGTTGGTTGGCTTCCTGGTTCTTAGGCGATGGATCTGTGGTCTCTGCCCTCCAAACACTCAAGACCTTTTTAAGGAGAAAAGACACACAAATCACCAAGAGGAGAGTTCAGAGATAAAAGCCAGGAGCGTTGACGACTGTGGTAGGAAGGCAGTAAATGAATTGCGAAGGAAGGAATTTGATCGACACATGATTCTGGAAGGGTTAGCAGAACTGGCCTCGCTGGGGAGGTTCCGTGAGGGCTTCGAAGCCCGAGCTGGTAAAGCTGTGGCTGAGATCCATAGTTAGCTAAGATCTTCCTGAGTTTAAAATGAAAAAATAAAATAAAATAAAATAAAATAAAATAAAATAAAATAAAATAAAAGGAAGCCGGAAAGATGTTGTCCCCCTTCCCTCCCTGCCCTTCCTCCCCTAGTCCCGATCTTGCACGCTGTCTCTCTCTTCTAGATTGCCTGTTCCACAGATCCCCGGCCTGATGGAAATTGAGGCAGGGAGACATTGTGAGGACATGTCCCCTTTGCCTTGCTTGCCCCTTCCCCAAATCACTCGTGACCCCACTGCAAGGAGACAATATTGAAAATAGTCCAAAATAATCCCGCTAAAAACATGAATCAAAAAGTCGCGGCTCCTGGACATGTTTTTAAAATTGCTCAGCTGCATGCAAGTCCCTTTAGTGCTCGGAGGACTTTAATAAAATTGATTTTCTGAGTATAGCCTTTTAGCAGCTACTGTATAAGCTTGAAATATGAACCCTTCATTGTTGAAAGTGTTTCATTTTTGCCCTGTTGCTAACGATGAAGGGAAAGAGTGGGTTTGGGATTCTCCGTGGCTGACATTCTCATAATTAAATAGTGTTAATAATAAAGCTTTGCAGATTTTAAACAAACCAGCACGGAAGTGGCACCGTTTGCCATATTTCATTTAGAGACCACGGCAATTAGCCCTTAATGAATAGTACACAGCGGCATATAAGGGAGTTATTTCTACACGTCGTTTATTTGCCAAATCACAAAAGGCGACATTTTCATTCTGCTGATTGAAAATGATTCTCGGGATTTCTTCTGAAGGCCTCTTAAGTAATTGCCTTGTGAAACTTGGAAATAAATAAATAAAGCTAAAGAGAAGAACATTAATGGCTTTTAATATCTGCAGTCTAATTTCAGCAAAGCTTAGCACACCAATAACTCCTGGATATCAAGCCATACAACAATGGGTCAAAAATAGAAGGCTCATCATGGATGATATATTTAGAGCTGATGTTTTTCTTTGATAATTTTAGGAGAGCTTTGTTCCCGGGCACGATGTTACTCCTCCCTGTGAACTGACATGGGGGTGTTTTTATAAGAGGGCTCACGGGTGGGGTGACTATGAAGTCGTTGCCAGAGGAAAATGACAATGCTTGTCCCGAAGGAGAGACAAGAGAAAGAGCCGTCCAGCTGTCAAGGTTGTGAGTGACAAAGAAATGATTATCCTTCTATGGTCTTCCTTCAAGCTCTCGAGCAGAAGAATACATGATTTTTTCAAAGGTAGGTGGGTCCTAGAACAATTTTTACACACTTGAAAATATTACTTCTTTCTTACCTTTGGGGCTCAATTTTCTCGTTTTGGAAGGATGGGAAAAGGCAGGATATATTGATTTAGCTAGACAATGTCTAAAACCACCTGGATGCTGGGTCAGACATCAGAGTCTCCGTTTCCACATGCATTCTCCTGAATTGGAGTTTCCAAGGAAAGGGCTTAGGAATCCCACCTTGTGCAAGCGTGCTAGACGACACTGAGTGTCTGGTAAGTTTGGTCAGCAGGTACTCAGGAATCTCTGGGCCCTTCCATTCCACAGTTGTTAACAGACTGAGGGTTGGCCAAGCTGCAGTGCATTGTGGGAGAGGGCAAGGGCAGCCTGTGCGGGGCTGCTTGAGGAAATCACAGGTCCCAGCCTGAGAAAGTCCTTCCGACCAATCTACCAGGTCCCCCCACTGAGGGCACAGTTGACCCTTCCAGGTGACTCAGAATGAGCAAACGGTTATGTTGAACGAAATCTCCAGGCCCAAGATGGAGTTGCTTCTGCCCACGTGCCACATCAGCAGACCAAAACACAGTCTATCCAGACCCCAAACCAACCCACTCTGGGCTCTATACTTAGTTTCTTTGTTCCTTGTTCGTTTTCTATTCTTCTCTTCCTCCTTCTTTATTCTTTATCCTATATGCACTTCCTGCTTTCTGCCCCATTTGGCCGTTCACTCAACTCTTGGGAGTGGAGACTGCCCACTTGAGAAATAAAGGTTGTCACCCAAATTGTCTTCTTGAATCATGTTTAACAGTTATAAGGAACAGGATTAAGGAAAAGTAAGTTTTAACAAGGACTGGAGGGGAGGTCAGCTGACAACAGGGGAGGCAGAAACCCCCATGGGGACATAGGTTCTCAGCAGGGCAAGGTACAAAGACAGATGAGCAGAATATCATGAGCGCACCCCCTTCTGCGGCATAAATCCCTGAACGTTGCTCAGGGTCCTTCCCTTTTCCGGGTCACGGGTTCCCTAGCCACAGAGTGAAAGGCATGAACCAGACACCAAGGACCCCTTCAGGGACTGACATTAAGCTCATAACACTTGGCAGCTTGGCTGAGGGCTGGTCCTGACTTCTGCTCGGACGGTCCAACCTAATCCCACCTTGCACTGAGGGCCCGCAGAAAGTGCCTCGGTCTGGCCTTCTAGTGAATTCCAGATGAGTGTAACAGACGCAGGCCTGATTCAGGTGGCCAGTGCTCAATTCACTTCCAGGGGTTTTAGGAATGAGACACAGTCTTAAAAACTGAGAGATAGGGTAGTTCGGCTTTTTTTTTTTTCCCCCTTCAATATCCTGGTCTTTCTAAATGAAGAAAAACTCAGAACAACCCAATAGAAATACCTGTCATCAGACACGAACCTGCTTTTAAACATTTTCATATTTTATTATCACTTTACCTTCCCCCTCACCACCCAGCCCTCTTGCAAGCTCACTGGTAGGACGTGGTCCCTATAACCCAGATACGGGACATCTTATTGGCATACAGCAGGTGCTCAATACGTGTCAGGTGAACTCACTGACATCTTAATAATTGATTTAAGGTTTCACTGTGCTAAATATTTTCCATGTATTTTGTTGCCCAGTCTTGGTGGTCACCCTTTGAGGTAAGTGGGTAGGTGTGAAATGGCATCTCCTTGTGGGTTTGATTTGCATTTCCCCCACGATGAGGGGTGTGGAGCATCTTCCCATGTGCTTATTTGGACCTTTGTATATCTTCTTTGGAGAAATAGCTATTCAAGTCTTTTGTGCATTCCTGAACCCGCGGCTTGGGTTTCTAAAGTTGTTGGGCTTCTAACTCTTGATACCTTCTGGATATTGATCCCTTATCAGATACGATTGCAGCCCCATTCCGAAGAGTGCCTGTTGGTTCTGTTGATAGTGTCTTTTGATGCAAAGAAGCTTTTAAGTTTGATAGCCCAGTTCATTTTTTTTTTCTTTTGCTGCCTGTGCTTTTGGTGTTATATCCAAGAAATCATTGCCTTTGTGATTTTGATGTAGCCAAATTTGGGAACTATGAATCTGGCCCATGTCTAAATTTTTTTTTTAATAATGTCACCTTCACCTCTTGCTCTTTTTGTTTCTCCAAACAAAACTCAAGTCAGAAAACCTGTCTGTAAAGAAAGAACTGCTTGGAGGACCAGTTCTCCCCCGAACGAGTAACTGATCCCTGGTCCACCGATGTCCCCCAGCAATAACTCCTGAACAACCTCCACAGGTTTAAAAAGCATTGCTCTAGTGATCTAACCCCACGCCTTTTTAAATGGGGACCCTGAATCCTTGGGAAGGAAAATGAGTTTCTAGAAATGGACAGTCCCTCTGCTGTCTGTCCCTTAGTTCTCTGTTGGGGGGCAGCTGAGGGGACCTGTGGGGGCAGCCAGAGGTGGCGAGAGCCCCTTGATTCCCCACTGATCAAGATGGCCAGTTGGTGTCAAGATCAGTGAAGAAGATAATTTTGTGCATATGGAGAGCTTTGGAATGAAAGCACAATGCTAAGGTAAAGTAAGATAAGTTTTCTGTCTTTTAAAGAAAATACCACTCAAGTTTAGCTAGGTAATTAATTAATTCACACGTAGGTGCAGAGTGGGAGCGATTACTGAACAATGACTAATGGTAAAGAATAAACCCTAAGGGAAGCGATGATCAAGAAGATGAAACAGTTTTAGTTTGGAATCCTATTACAATTCTATTTCAATATAAATAAGCCGACACCAGAAGCAAACGATTAACCCCAAAGCCGCTGGCTGTTCATTAGCTGAGGAATAATTTTACATTTCATTATTATTCATGCTGGCTAAATTTCCATTAAAACCAATTTAGTAAACTGGCCCTCTGATGGGCTTGAAATTAAAAGGAGGTAGAGAAGACAGGGAGGGGACAAAGCAGAGGCCATCATTTGAGCATCTAGGGATGAGAAACTCATGGGGGGCAGATTGCCACTTTAATTAAAGATAATGTCTCAATTCACTTTCAAAATGAGCCTCCGGAAAGTGCCTGGGAAATTTTCCCTGGCCAGAGCCTCTGGCTCATTCACGGAGGGGCGATTTCTGTTGCCGGGATTTCTGATTGAAAGGAGGAATAGCCGGCTCATTCCCAGATCAGCTCGCTTCCCTAGCCTCTGGCTCTCGGCTGAGCTGTCTCCAGCGGGGGAGAAAGGGCTTTGGAGCTCCCCAAATAGCTCTCCCAGAGCCTGGGCAGGGAAGTCGCTGCTTCATTCTTTGGGCCATTACGCAGGCTTAAGGGCTTTTATTTAACATACCAATGTGACCAAAATACCAAAGACTGGCTTAGCTCACCCTTCTCGCACTCGCTTTGGCCGAGCCCTGAACTAAGTACTTCCACGAATTAACTCATTTAATGCTTTTAAGCTCTCTAATGAGGTAGATTCTATTACTGTCCCCATTTTACGAATGAGAAAGCTGAGACACGGGGCTGAGTAATGATGTTGCCTGGTCAAGACGGCGCAGAGCTGGAGTTCAAACCCGTGTCATTGGACCCTAGACCTGGGTACTTAACCGCTGGCTCTACAGCCTCTGGACAAAACAACAGAACAACTTTACATTTTTTGTTGTCAGTGGGAGACAATGGGCCAAGGTGAGTGGGGGACAATTTGTGGGGGATTTTGAATGCCAGGCCAAGGGATTGGAACTTGACTCTTTTTGGGGGAGGGGCTCCCCAGAGTGCAATGCCCAGCCCACTGGGAGTCCGCGGACAGAATTTAAAACAATATTTAACAAGTACATGCTGGTTTTTTTTTTTTAAGATGATAAGAAATAGGGGCACCTGGGTGGCTCAGTGGGTCGAGCATCTCTTGATCTCGGCTCAGGCCTTGATCTTACTTACGGTCCTGAGTTCAAGCCCCGTGTTAGGCTCCATGCCTAAAAAAAAAAATGGGAAATAAATTTAGGTTGCATATACAATCGGGTGAACAAGACAATCCTTACTGAAGAAAAAAGGCAAATTTGTTTAACGCTTCCCACGTACTCTTCCCATTTATCAGGCATCGTTCCAAGTGATTTGCAATTTAACTCTGAATTCTTGAGACTGTGTAAATCAGGCACTTGTGTTCACTTTACTACAAATGAGGAAACCGAGGCAAAGAGAGGTTAACTCATCCTAGATCTCATAGCCAGTGGATGGCAGAGCAGGGATCTGAACCCAGGTGTTTGTCTGTAGACTCTGTGCTTTTCGCAATTATGCTCAGTGATTAAGTGTATAGGAGGCTGGGATATAAAAATCACGAAGGTGGCTGCCCCATGATGGGCATCTGCTCCAGGTGACGCACTCGGAAGTGCAGTCTTCCTGAGGACTGCCAGGGGATGTCGCTGAGAAGCTAGCTCCCGCCTGCGGGAGCCCTGGAAGCAAACCTGTGGTTCTTAGCCAACAGGGCAGGATTCCCAGCACATTTCTAGGATCAGGTGTCCACATCAGCAACCAACCCAGCCCCAGGAGCCCAAAATCACTTTGTGGGGAGAGTGGAGATTTTTCTTTCATGGGCCTGGACCAGTACCACACCCACTCTGGAAGCCAGAGGTCCCCTGGGACTGCAGAGCCCAGCTGCTTTGGAATGTGGCAGAAGAAAGAGCAAGAGTCTGACTTTGGGTGGCTCCAAATGAGCAAGAATTATGTATCCACAGAAGAAATAGCCATGCCTTCTCCCCTGGCCGACGAGAGTTCTTGAAGGCTAGCTCATCAGCAAGCCATGGAGCAGGACTGGTGTCGGCCCTCCGCTTCCCATCAGTGGATAGACTGTCCATGTCCACCGGAAACTCTATGGTTGGTGAGTTCGCTACTTGGGTCACCCTCACTAAGGATCCCCACTGCCGCCCAGCCTCACCTGCTCTCCCCTAAGCCTCACTGAGTGAGAGACTGTGTCCTGTGCACCTTCCCAGGCCTGCATGGTCACCGGAGGCATCTGATGTCTGATCCAGAAGAGCAGGGTGGCCCCCGAGCCCGGCTCTGCCTCCACCCTGCTCTCCCACCTGCTAACTTCATGGCCCTGAGCAAGCAAGCCGTGTAACCACTGTGCCCATTCTCTTCATTGGAAAAGGGTACCGTCAGGAGGCCGACTCCATTGGGCTGTGTTGTGAGGGTGACCTAGATAATGTATCTGAAATGTTTAACCCAGTGCTGGGCACATCTTAAATACAAGATAAATAATGGCCATAAGTCCCAATAATACGAATGCAAGTGTCAAGTTGAACGGCCAAGATCTGGGCTTTGGAAACACGTAAGCCTCATTTACGAGTCTACCACTCGTGCCTGGACTGGGTTCCGCACCAAGGATCCACCTTAACCTCCCACACCTGACGCCTTCTTCCTTTTAATAGAGCCACTTTCCTTCTGGCCCCGACAAGCCCTCACTTCTTTACCTAACGGGAGAAGCGATTCTTTGCCAGAAGAGGGGGAGACATCCTTAGAAAGGCTAGTCTAAAAGCCTGCCATTTACGGTGCAGAGAGAAGGCCCTAGCTACTTTTTCAATGACACATGCACAAAAGCTCTTGCTGCGGACACAAATAAGAAAAGTGGAACCCTTCGCCCGGTGTAATTCACTTCATTTATTGACCGGGGTTCTCTCCCCCAACCCCCGGTTCCTTTGCATTTATCAGCGGTTCAGAGACCCCTGGCATTCAGAATGATTTGTAATGTAAATTATATAATTGTACTTTCACATATTTTAACATCAAATGAAATGATTGACTACAGAATAGGAGCTGTCTACAGGTGGGGGTCAATTACCATCTGAATAATCACAGGGCCACACAAGAATAGCATAGCCGCTGAGCGTGACATATTTTTATCTCTATGCATTTCAATGAAGTCAGGCTAGTACATAAAAGGTTATCACCTAGGAAACATATTTTCCTAAGCACAAGTTAAACATGCAAGTGAGATCAGCAAAGATATTCAATTTAGCCAGTCAACCCTAACCTATTAATATTTTAACAAAATCCAGTGAGGATAATTTTTTTCTTTGATCCCATTTCATGTGAGCAGCCGGGAAAGGGAAGAAAAATTAAAAACAAAATAGTCAAGCATACAGAATGAGGTTATGCATTAAGTGGGCTATTTAATGTTTCTGGCATTTCATAGCCCAGGGGAAAGTGTGGATGGATTTAACAATCGAGAGCTGTGTTCCCTTGGCCACAAAGTTCGAGAAACATAAAATAATCTATACTTCCAAGCTGACAAATCGTACCTGACACCCAGCTTCAGCTCACCGGGACTCCAGAGATCAGCGTTAATCACATGTTACAGGGAGTAAAAAGAAAAGTAAATCACGCCAGGCTGAAAAGTGAGATGGAAGGTCTTCGGGCAAGGATTTTAATCAATAAGATGTGGGATGATCACCAGAAGCTATTGTTTTAATCTTCCAATATGAAAAGAAATGAATGCAAAACACGAAACTACCAAAAGCCAGCGCCGCTTGCAAGATTACTTGTAAGAACGGAAACCAGTCGGGCAGCTCCCCTGTCCTTTTTGACTCACGACACACACAAACGATTTCTTTCTAATGGGATAAAGTCAAGCCCGTCCTTTAAGTTGCCTGCTCTGGAGCCTCAGCTGTTGCCCAGCCCCTGGGTCATGGCTTCTGGCTTGCTCGGTTTCCCTCGTGCGGTCAAGGTCCACTGCTCTTGCATATCTGGCGTTCATTCATGCTTCTTCTAAGGGCACCATCGTTGTCCTCGAGTGTCTCCCCTCCCCGGCTCTCAGTCCCCGTGGTTTGGGTTGTGTTGGCTCCACCGCTGACTCTAGGGAAAGACATGTCTTCATCCTGGCATCGCAGCGATGAATTGGTTCAGGGATGGGTGTGGGTGATTCATTAGAGATCCATGAATTGCTGCCTTGAGAGTCCTTGGTCTCTTGAGAGCCGTCATGGAAGAGGCTGCTGAGGGTAGAAATGTGTCCCCCTCCTCCCCAAATTCATATGTTGAAGTCCTAACACCCAGTACTCCTCAGAATGTGCCACTATGCCTTTATTTGGGCCCAGGGTTGTTGCAGACGTGATTAGTTACGATGTCGTACTGGAGTAAGGTGGACCCCAATCCAATATGGCTGCCATCCTTATAAAAAGAGGACATTGGGACACGAAGAGGTGTGCACGGAGAGAGCACCCAAAATGAAGACGTGAGGATGATGCTTCTGTAAGTCGAAGAACACCAGAGATTGCCAGCAAAGCACCAGAAGCTCCATGAGAGCCTGGAATGGATTCTTCCTCACGGCCCTCAGAAGGAACAGAAGGGGTTCAGGACGAACCTCCCCAAGACGTGCCGCGTTGGCATGTGGATTACTGTGAGCTGACGTCGATCAAGGCCAACAAGACTAAGCAAGAGCTTTTACCACGCCCGCCCCTGCCCCTAACCCCACCCCATTAATTGCTTAGATGATTTTACTAAAGGGTCTGGTCCAGAAGGAGACCATCACGGGACATAACTACAGAGAATACGGGCTAAGTATGGTAAGCTGTGGGGAAGCCCGGCAAGACCCAGACCCCAAACACCTCTCTGTGTCCCGTGGTCTCTGCGTGGCCTGGCAGACACTTGTTTACCACACATTTACTCTTCCCGTCTTCCTGTCAGTTGTCTTCCTCCGCTTGGAAGCCCCAGACCCCTACCCCTTTCTCCTTAGCTCAGGATGGCAATACAAGCCTCAATGAGGCCTGGGGCGCTCCTAGTCTTCTGGGGCTCCCATAAATAGGTAATTAAATTACTTTTTTTCCTGTTAATCTGTCTTATGTCCATTTAATGAATAGACCAGCCAAAAGAGCCTAGAAGGGTAAAGGAAAAATTTTTCTCCAGAACCAATCCCGGCAACATTCTGATCTCACGTCTCCAGAACCGTGAGACCATCCATTTCTGTTGTTTGAGCCACTTGGAGTGTGGTATCCGTTACAGGGGCCCTAGCAAACGAATCCAGAGGCCTGCTCTCTTTTATTCCCGTGTATTGGGAGCTTTGAAAATTTAGGTTTAGCATGTGCTGTGGTGCGAACGTGTCCTCTGAAAATTCATCCATTAGAATCCTAACGCTCTCAGATGGTGGTATTAGGAGGTGGGGCCGTTGGGAGGTACTTAAGACACGTGGGTGGGGGCGTCATGCACAGGGTTAGTTTCCTATAAAAGATGATCCTGGGAGTTCCCTTCAACCATGTGAGGACACAATGAGAAGTCTACAACCTGGAATACAGTGCTTGCCCTACCACACGGGCACTCCGACGCCAGACTTCCCATCTCCAGAACTGTGAGAAATGAATTTCGGTTGTTTATAAAACTCCTCAGTCTGTGGTATATCGTTATAGCAGCCCCAAGGGACGAGGACCACGTGGCTGGCATTTATCTCGCCTGGCAGTGGAGCCAACAGTTGGAAAAGCTGAGCCGTATTTACAGAGATACCTCCCTCAGGCGAATGTTGCCGGAGCCCCTGGATCCAGCCATACCTGACGTTCAACTCTGATTCTGTGGTTACGTGAGCCATTAAATTCCCACTTTCATTTAAGCTGCTTCAAATTGAATTTTCATCACTTACAACCAAACAGCCCTAAATGATTTATTCTGGAAAGCAGTCAATGTGATCTGAGGATGAATTAAGAGATGCGAAGTCTTTAGAACAAAGGACATAATCATGTTAATGAGACCACAGGAAGGTTGCATTCAGTTTGAGGCATCATACTTTCAAGAGGGATGCAGATAAATGTGAGCAGAGCAACTGGGTGGTGAGAGAATGGACGCGAATCTCAGGAGGAATAAGGGATGCTTGTCCTAGGGCAGGAAAAGAGATTTATAGAAAACATGGTAGATGGCCTCGATTATCCACAGGACTGGCAATTAAAGGAAAGATTGAGATTTATTCATGTGTCCCCTAGGATAGAACAGGGAAACCACAGGAAGACAAATAAAATGGTGATTTTCCAATGCTTCCAGTCATCGGAAAAGGAAATGAGATGCCCGGGATAGCAGTGAGTGCCCCGTCACAGGAAGCATTCCAGCAGCAGAGGGGAATTCCAGCACCTGGTGGGTATCCACTGAATGGGAAGATTGACTGGATTACCTTGAAGCCCTCCCAGCTATGACTTTTAGTTCTATAATCCTTTCACTAAAACCCAAGTGAACTTGGACACGTCCTTCCCCATTTTTGGACCTCAGTTTCCCCATCTGTAAAATAAGGAAGTTGGACCCAGTGGTCTCTAAACATTCTTCTGATGGGAACATGCCATGATTTCAGGATTCCAAGTCAGTTCTTTCCACCTCAATTTCCATCCAGACCCTGGGAAAGTCTTGGAATCACTCCGAACACACAATGTCACACCACTAACCTTTGATTAAAGCAACAGCTGACACATGGATGTGGAATCGGTGGTGGCAGAATGCAAAGCAGGGATCATTTCACATTCTTTCCCCCTTTGCTGTAATTAAATTACCCACTCCACAGCTGAGAATTGAGGGATAGTAGTAAACTTATCATCAATCTGACTATAGAATTTTTTTTCTACATGGCCTATATTAGGCACACAGAACACTTGAAATCAACGGGCCAGTTAAGCCACAGACTGGCTTAGGAAGATTCTGGGACTTAGGAGCAGGAAGTGGGACATTCAACTTATCTCATGGCCGAGTTTGTTCCCTTCATTTCTATTGTTACCCTTTGCAGCCCCTGGTCAGATTACCAGACACCCAACTGCCAACTCAGCCCAGCCTCCGGGTTTGAAATTGCAAAAGAGCCTGGAAACATAAGAGAAAATATTCTAGTTTTGCCCAGCATGGGTGTGGGCTGAGCCAACAGGGAAAAGAAATGTCTGTTTATAATCAAGAAAGAAATCAAGAGCTGATTATGGGAGAGTTTCTGTCCACTGTGCTGGAGAAGCAGGCTGGAGACCTGCTCAGTGAGTCAAATCCCAGCCATTTTGAAGAGACCCCATGGTGTTCTCCACGATTTTAACATCTGCTTATTGTCTTGGTCTAATTAAGCTCTCCCTTGATGCCGAATTATTTTTCAAGTTCAACAATCTTTTTTCGAACATAATATTTAAAACCACCCCCCCCACCCATGAGCAGGAGCGCTCTGTTAAGACCATCTACGAGTTGCCGTTATTTTGAGAGCTTTGCCTCCTTCAGCAAGTGAACCCATTTCTCAGGCTGGGAGGGGTTCCTGGAGACTGAGAAAGTCACAGTGACTTTTTTCTCAGTAAAGACTGATGCGTCATGAAAACGAACCTTACGGTCTCAAATTGTGAGGGTCTTTCACCTTACAAGTCTCCCAGCAGAGGACTCACACATCGAAAAACATGAATAGACCAGAAACAAGCCCCCAAGAGCCTACAGTCTCAATAGAAGTCTCTCATACCTGCATGGACAGTCTTGAGTACGTGCATGGCTGAGGTCACTGGCATCTCCCCACACCCCTGTTCGAGAAGGAAGGCTGGAATTATTATTCTCAGCTTCCAGTGGGATGGGGGCGGGGAGACTGAGATTCAGAGAGGGCAAGCGTCTTGCCCAAGGCCACAGAGCTGGTAATGCAGGGTCAGGGTTGGAATCCAGATATCCTGATTTGATTTCTACCAGACCAGAAGCTTCTAAATATCATTTAGAGCAGCCCATATTTTAAAAGCAGGCATTTCTGACTTTTTAGAAACCTGTTTGCTGGGGCCCCTGGGTGGCTCCGTGAAGCATCTGTGTTCGGCTCAGGTCATGATCTCAGGGTCCTGGGATGGAGCCCTCTGTTGGGCAGGGAGCCTGCTTCTCCCTCTCCCTCTGACCCTCCCCCCTGCTCATGCCCCCACTCACTCTCTCTCTCTCTCTCTCAAATATACAATCTTTAAAAAAGAAAAAGAAAAAAGAAAAGAAACCTGTTTGCTAATCCCTTAAAACAGTGGATCCTAAAGTGTGGCCCTGGACCAGCTGCTCCGGCATCACCCGGGGAACTTGCCAGAAATGGGAGTTTCTCGGGCCCTATTCTAGACCTTCTGAACCCAAATCTGGAGGGGGCAGGGGAGCCAGAAACCTGTGTTCTCAGGCCCTCCAAGTGCTCCAGAAGAACTCTCAACCTTCAGAACCTCGACCTTAGAAGATGGGGAGATTTGTGAGGTTACTTGAAGGGCTTCTCTGAAATACAGGCACCGAAAACGTGAACGCATCCCCCCCGAGTTCTGTTTGGCGAAGGCCAGAGCCCAAAGCCCTGAGAAGCTTGGTGCGATTCAGAGCTGCCTCAGTGGGCTCTGAGAACACAGGAATAAACACTGGCTCACACGCACATGCAGGGCCGGCCCCGAATTCTCTGCCAGTCACTCACCAGTGGTGCAGAATGGAGCCCAGCGCAGCCGTGCGGCGGACTGTAGTCTGGGACAGGGTGACCAGTTACTCTGATCCTGTCGTCTTCGGGAAACAAAGAGCCAAAGTCTCCTGGATGTCTGGGGTCAGCAGAGGAGACCGCAGGGGTTCCGGTCTCATCGGTATTATGCCAGACGGACTATGACTGCGTTGTGCATTCCTGCTACTCCCCACACTTGGTCCCTTTTGGATGTCAGCGTTCTGCTGAGGGACACATTAATATGCAAGGAAAGCAAACATCACTAGAAAGATGGGAAGGACAAAGAGGCAGTGGTTACTCAGTTGGTTCTTTTCCCCGCGCGCAGATGGTCTCCAAGGCCCGCTGGAGAGCAGGCTTGCTTTGGAGCAAGGGAGAGGATTCAGTGTCCAAGCATACCAGGCTCTCGGGTCCGGCCACGGTTCCGCGTGCAAAATCTGCTCACAAGGCCTGCTGTCACGGACGACGCCAGGAAAAGAGACAGACAACCGAAGACAAGTGCGGTGTCTTCCAAAGGCGGGACAGTTTCGGACAAAGTTGAACGTTACGCCCAATGATCTAAACCGAGGATCTTTGCACACGGGTGGTTCTCGGGCTGATCTTGGCTTGCAGAAGAGTTTCATTTCATCTACACTTGGTCCAGTTTGATGGTTTCATCTTAAAGGTGAATTTGTTGCCTCCAAACAGACATCAGGACATTTTATACAAAAACTCAGGATTGCTCCGGTCTTGAAAAAGACCACAAAATCCAATCACACTGGGTCCGCTTCCCCATGTGACAGTGACCTCCTGGTCCCAGGTCTGGCCAGCTTTTTTTTTTTTTTTTAATATGACTCACCTGAGCTCAGCAAACATTTGCGTTTGCAAACCCTATTTTAGCACACCCTGAGTTTCTACCCTTCAGTGTCTGAAACCCGAACTGGTTTTCGTCCCAGGCTATAGCAGAACTGTTTTCTCCTGGGCGCTTGCTTTCCAGTGAGTAATCGGCAACGAGACATTGACAATAAATTTGGGATCTTTAGAAGGGAAGTCATATAGAAATATAAAATCAATGACCCCATAAGTGTTCACATTCTCTGCCAATAAAATCAAATGAAAAATACCATAATCTATAAAATGCCAGTTATTAAGAAAATCTAACCAAATTACTTAAGAGTGTTTCTAGCCATTTATGCGTTTATTACCCACCTCCCTAGGTGACTAGAAGCCCCATGAGGGCAAGAATTTTGTTTTGATCGCTGCCGGATGCCCAGTGCTCAAAACAATGCCTAGTAAATTGTGGGCACTTAGCAAAGATTTGTCGGGCAAACAGTAGGATTTATGGACCCTTCACTGATGCGAGGCTTTGTTCCGTGCGCTTTATGAGGATTAAGACTTCAGAGATGCTCTTAAACTAATAAAGAAATGGAGACAAAGAGCAAGTAACCAATGTGCCCACTGTTGCCCAGCGGGTCAAGGATGCAACAGGACTAAGGGGCAGGTGGCCCAGATGTCCAACCACTGGGCTGTCCTGCCTCCTTCCTGAAGCTCGTACTATGGCTCTGTTTCTTAGGCTGGAACTAATACACTGAGGTTCCCTGAGCCAGTCCAGGCCCTTGAATCTCCTTCCGGAGCAAAGTAGCTATTCAGTAAGAGCATGCTGGATTTGCGTTATTAAAATTACTGTTTCTCTGAGAATAAGAACAGCAGGACTATTAACGAGACCCTGTAATCGAATGAAAAAACAAGAAGTTAGGACATTAAAGACCCTCCCGGGGCTCTGTTTCTATTTTTGTGTCTTCCTTAAGCCTTTATAGGTTTCTGTTTTCCCATCTATAAAAATTGGGAGCATGCTTTTCCCCAGCATCCTTTCCCTGGGAACATTTGAAGGGCAAGATGTGATGGAGGAAAATTCAAAACATGGAAATATTTATAATAACACAACGTCTCTGATGAGTTTAAAACACTGTTTGCAATTCATCGTTTCATTGTCTGTCTCCCCACCACCCCCTTCCCACCAAGAGCTCTATTAGCAGGACAAGGATGGTTCCCTCCGTCAAAATGGGGGAAGTGAGACCAGGAAGCATTGCCTCACCCATCGACCGTCACAAAGTCTGCCAAAAGTAGGTCTAGAACCCAGCCATTTCTTTTAGGCCGAGTGTAGCAGCTGAACAAAAAATAGAGGAAAATGGGTCATTGTTCCAGACAAGCTCTGTGAAGTCTGGGCCTGGAGAGGCTGTGGCTCAGACAGGCACAAAATCAACCATAGTAAGAGGCAGGAGACCCCACCAAGAAGAGGAGAGAGCAGGCTTTCCAGAGCCGTGGCAGACCGTGAGCAAGATAAGAGAGGAAGGACGAGGGCAGAGGATCCCAGGTAAAGGGCATCTGCAAGGTGCTTTAAGGAACATTCCAGAAATGGTTAAGTGGGCAGGCTGTGTTGGAGCAGAATTGCTGACAGAAGAAGGGACAGGTGGGTTGAGACCTTGAAGGCCGAGTCTGAGGGCTCCCCTAAACAGCGAGAAGCCCGGAAGGTTTTCTCAGTGGGAAGAATTTGGGTACCAACAGTAGCCAGTCCCGGGTTCAAATCCTGAAGCTGTCTCTTTCTGGTTCCAAGCGAGCATCTCCATTTCCTCACCGGTTTGGCTGATGTGAGGTGGGAAAGAGGGAATGTCTGCAGGCCCCCAGAGCCTGGCATGCAACAGACAACCGTCCTGCTCTGGTCCTCCCGAGGCTGGCTGGACAGGAGGTGAGGAGAGACAGGCAGCGGAGATGAGAGGCTCTCAGATGCCGGGCTGCGAATTCATTAGTGATGTGAAATGTAGCGTCACTTCCCCCTCAAGCCCCTGCATCAGGCAGACGCACCTCAATCCGTCAGCGCAGGGGGGCTTCGCAGGCTCAGGTGTGGGCTTGCGTTCCAGTGTTTTATACAAAGAGCTCGCTCTCTTCAGACTTGCACCAGTCCCGTAATTGGGGAGACACGGCTGAGCGTCTCCCCTTCACATCAACTTTCATGTGTGTCTTTGAGGCTTCTCTTCCCCGATTGTTCAGGGGAGTCTTGTGTGAATACATAATCACCGCCCTCCTCCTTGCTGACCGGCACTCCCCTTCCACGCACTTGGCCGCCTCTGTGCACCGGGCAACGCATCCTCTAGAATCAGTCTTCTTCCGTGGAGAGGCTGGCTTTCTTGTTATTATTATTTTTTGAGAGCTAGGAAACAGATTCATTCAAGGGGGAAGCAGGCAGCTACTCGCCATTAGAGGGAAGGAGATAAATAATTGCTTTTTAATACATTATTTATCGCCCGTTCAATTCTCACATCTTTCTTGCAGAGCTCAGAACCTCAGCCACGCCGAACGAGGCCCTTATTTACCCACCGCTGTATAAATGTAGACCATAAAAGTGCATTGAGACTCGTGGCAAAAGCGGGGATTCGTTGAGAAATCGCTGTCCTGGCGTACAAGTTTTCCATACCACTCCGATTTGAACATTTTTTTTTTTTCTGTGTCAAGTCATTTCACAGGTGGTAGAAAATAACTTCTTTCTGGGCTCGAGCCCAGTTCTTAATTAAACAGCCTTTCCGTTCTAGGGTGTCTGAAGGATGTGTGCTGGAACATGGGTATGCGTGTCTCACTATCCACTGAGGGTTTGCGAATTTGCTGGGGTAGTATTGGGGTCTGGATGTGTGTGATATTGGATTCCCTGAACTTCCTCTGGGGCTTTGCAAACTCCCCGAGGCCCTGGGAGCACAAGACAGGAAGGAAATTCACCAGGAGGCCTGGCGCTGGTGGCCCAGGCTTGTGTCCTTGAAGCAAGGTCATATCCATGCCCCGTCATTTTTCAAAGCACCCTTACACTCAGCTCTTTATTTGATTTTCACAACCACTGGCGGACAGGATGGTGGTTGTCTCCATATCATGGATGAGAAAACCAAGGCTGAATGTCTCAGGCCAAGCATCCCACGTTTACCAAAGCCCAGGGCTTTTCTCATTTACCGGGCGTGGCGTGTGGGTATCACTGGGTGCTACTGGCTGGGCCACCGTCTAAAGAATCATCTGCGCTAACCGGAAGAAGACCCATTACATGCATGTTGAAAGTGTCCTGGGCACAAGGATGGGTGACATTGAAAGGACACTTGAAAGTCACCTAATACACCAGTCACAAACTGGACGTAAGCAGGAGCAAACGTTGGCCCCAGACTTTTTGGACCCGCAGTGCTGTGTCTGGCTTTATAACCATGTAAATCAGTTGTAAACACTTAAGCATCAGAAGAATTCACATTAACATGCGAATTTCTATCTCTCTTGAGAAGTCAGGTCTGGCCACACTGACGCCCCACCCCCCCCTCCAGCCACCACCGCCATTAAGTTGGCTGAGTGACAACTGTCCCTTTGGGTAGACTTGAGCACTCCAGTTCAACAACATCCCCGCTGCTCCCTGACATTTTATACTCAGCCTATTTTGGTCAGTGAGGTTGCCGATCTGGTTCTGCAGGCATTTAAAATATTCTACAATTTAATTTAATGTATTGATTTAATCATGCCTATGGGGAAAGCTTCACATCATACCAAGGGAATATACCATGAAAAGGAACCCTCCCTTCCGCTCGGTCCTGCAGTTTCCCAGGACAACCACTGTGACCAGATCCCTTATGCGTTTTCTAGAGATGCCGTATGCACCTGCAAGCATATTATATCATCGTCTTTTTTAAAAATGCAAATACACACAACATTCATCATTTGACATAACGATACTTTAGGTATCGTGCCTTATCTACGTAGAGACCTGTCTTGTTCTTTCCAAAGGCTGCGTCCTATGCCTTTGTGTGGACACATCACAGTTTATATAACGAGCTGCGTGCTGATGGATATTTCGGTTGCTTCCATCACAAACGGTGCTGGTGTGAATATCTTCGCCCCTGCTTCTCTGTGCAAGTGTGAGTGCATCTGGAAGAAAGACTCCTAGAGCTGGAGCTGCTGCATCAGAGAATGTGCCTTTACAATTGCGATGTTGTCGGGGCGCCTGGGTGGTTCAGTTGGTGGGGCATCTGCCTCCGGCTCAGGTCATGATCTCGGGGTCCTGGGATCGAGTCCCGCATCGGGCTCTGCTCAGTGGGGAGTCGCTTCTCCCTCTCCCTCTGCCTCTCCCCCCACCGCTTCTGCTCTCTCTCTTTCTCTGTCTCAAATAAATAAAAAAATCTTTAAAAAAAAAGTAAAAATAAAATCGTGATATTGTCACATGACCCTTGAGAAGCTATGCCAATGGGCACCCCCACGAACAGTAAATAAGAATGCCTCCTAAATCTAGGGCCTCTTATTCCAGCCAATCCATTTGACAGGTGAGCAAACTGAGGCCCCGAGATGGCCAGCGACGTGGTTGTTAAATAGCACAGCCCAGACTTGAAACGACCCAGGACCCGTGATGCTCTTCGCCGCCTCCCTCCGCTAGGCCCCAGCTGTTCTGCTGTCCCTGTCTGCCCCCCCCCCCCATAGGAAACTAAACCAAGGGGCCCTGGGATTAGCTCTGGGGTTTGGCAACTAGACCGAGGCCAGCTCTGGGGGAGCAGATGTTCTGCTAACAAACACTTCCATCGTGACTGGCACACGCTGTCACCTTGGTGGGCTCGCACAGCAGCCAAGGCCAAAGAGTAAATGGACCATGGAAGCTGATTTACCAGCCCAGCCCTCAGTGGTTTTTAAATTATAGATTTTTAAACAAAGCTAAATATAGAGCAATTAAGAAATGGCTCCACGTTCTACCCCCAAAAACAAAACAGCTGAACTGGAGCTAACGCGGCACATGCATATGCATGTGAAACTGGAGATGAACAGAGGTTGCTGCTTAGAGGAAAATCCAAGCCCCTTCCCTAGGTTTCTCTGGCTGAGCCACACATTCCTGCCCCAGGGCCTTTGTACACGCTGTTCCCACCGCCTGCTAGGACCCCTCTCTTCTCCATTCTTCTCTTAGCTGACTTCTCTTTCTTTCCAATACAGACCTCAGGTTTTCTGTCTCTCCCAGTTCCTAGCCCAGCCTCATTTTATCCTTTCTCGTGGCTTTTGGACAACTGGCATTTTCATTTTTTGCTTTTTTTTTTTTTTTTTTTTTGGTCTGATTCCCCCCACTAGTCTCCATTTCTTCCTCTCTACTTTTATAATAATAGTTCCACTCTGCCTGTTATTGTGAGGACAGTTGAGAGCCTGATGGCCAACCACCCGTGGGGATCTCTTCTCCTTCGAACTCAGCAGGACTTCTAGTCTGCAGCAGGAAATTTAAATCTGTGTTTCGTACTACGGCAATCCCCCGAACATACACTTGTACCGCAGAGAGCATATACCACAACGTCAGGTGGGATGGGGAGAAACGTCAACTACATTTTTAATGGTATTACCTTCCGCTGCCACCCTGCTCGGAAGCACATAATTCCTGTCCTCTCACTAGTATTCCTGCCTGCCTACCTTGCTTCTTCTAGTCTATTCTACACTCCAGAGCCAGAAGGACCCTGTTAGAGAAGTCTGATCATGCCATCCCTCTGCTCAAGTCCTTCCATGGCTCCCAGTTTCATCAGAGGAAAGTCGCAAGTCTTGACAATTATATAAGTGGCCAGCAAAGCCAGGCCGTCCCTTGTCCCCCCCTCCTGGATGTCACCTACTGTTCTCCCCCCCCCGGCTCACCCATCTCTAGGCACATCGATGTCCTCAAATATATCACACATTCTTGCCTGAGCACCAGTGCATCTTTTGCTCGCAAGCCTGGAAGCTTCTCCTCCCGGCTGTATTGCATGGTTTGTGTTCTTAGCTCCTACTAGTCTTCAGTCAACTGTCAGCTTCTCATGCAGCCTTCTCCAGCCACCTCAGTTAAAATGACTGCCAACCCAATCCCCTCTTCCTGTCCCTTTTCTCGGCTTCCTTTTTCTCCAACACACTGACCCCCCTCCCTGTGTTCCATCTATCTTCCATATTTCTCTCCCACGTGGTCTGTCTCCCCTACCAGAATGTAAGCTCCAAGAAGACAGGACATTTCTGTTTTGTTCACAGCTGCACTGCTCATGCCTTGAACAATACATTTGTAGGAGCTCAATAATTATGGTCAGCAGAAGGAACGATTCTGGATTTCTGAGAGTTAGCAACAGAAACTGACTCTGGGTAGCAGAAGCAGAAGCAGAAGCTGCTAGTTACCTGGAAGGTTGGGAAGCCCCATCAGGGTTCAAATAGCAGGCTCAGAAGGAGCAGGAAGCCAGCAATCTTGGGAGAGCTGGGTTACAAAATTATAGCCGAGCTGATGGAAGAAGGTGCTACTTGTGACAAATGACCTCCCCGAGCTGCAGCCACCTGCCCGTGTTCCAGAGTCCAGGGAGCCATGCCTGGCTGCTTGTGTCTGCCGCCATCACGGTCTGGGGGCGGGAAGGCGGACTTGGCCGTGGCGGCCTCTGCATAACGGGCCATTTCCCGAAAAGAGAGATTGCGATGCTTTAAGAAGGGAAAACTTGGATGTTGGATAGAAAAAAATAAATAAATAACAGCAATAAATTGTTCCCTTCTTTACATTCTTTTCTATGCAGAGCGAGTACGGTTGTCAAGAGTGCAGTCTCCGCTCTAAAAGTTGAGGGAGAAGAAGAGGAAAATCCCACAATGGGTAACTCTATTTTGTCACTCACAATCAAAGGTGTACCAGTAATCCTTAAACACGTGAAAAGATGCTCAATTGAACTTAACATAATAGAAATGCTAAATAGAAGCAGAGCTTAGACACTGTCTCTCACCCATCACATTGGCAAAAATCCAAAAACTTACCAACACACGTTGCTGGAGACGCTGCAGGGAAACAGGTGCACTCTCGGATGGCTGGAGGGGGGGCTGGAAGGCACGCCTCCAACGGAGGGATTTGGCGTACCTAACAAAACTATGTATGCCTCCACCCTCTGCCACAGCCATCCCCCATACATGAATTTACCCAGAAAATACACTTCCACAAATAAAAATCACATATGGAAGAGGTTATTCACTGTGACATTTTTTGTTACAGGAAAATACTGAAAACGACCTAAATGCCCATCCACAGAAGGCTGGCTGAATAAATGATTGTAAATCCATACAACAGAGTCCTATGCAAACCACAAAAAGGAATATGGAGTGACTTCCAGCAAATATTAAGTCACAAAGCAAGGTACAAATGATGTATACAGAACCTCGAGGGCGGTATGCTAAGTGAAATAAGCCAGTCATAAAAAGAGAAATGCTGTGTGATTCCATTACCTAAAGTAGTCGACTTCATAGAAACAGTAAGTACGGTGGTTGCCAGGGGCTGGAGGGAGAGGGGAGGAGAGTTGTTGTTTAATGGGTGTAGAGTTTTAGTTTGGCAGGATGGAAGGTTCTAGAGGTCTGTCACACCATAGTGTGAACATGCTTGACAGGACTGAACACTTAAGGTGGTTAAATGGTAAGTTTATGCAATGTATTTTTACCACGATTTTTAAAAATGTTTAAATATATATATAATATGCTTTTGTGTAACAAACATGAGGGAAGAGGAACATATATAGTATTTGTGTCTTTTTCTAAAAAGAAACCCATGAAAGATAAACCAGAAACAAAGAAAAATGTTTTCCCGTGGGGTGGGCTGAGAAAGCCCTTAAAGTCCTTAAAGAAAGTCCCTTAAAGACAAGGGACGGAGACTTGTCTTTATACACCCTCTACACGAAAAGCCTCCAATGCTTGAAACTTGGGAATGTTTTAAGAGAACAAAATAAATTTAAAAGGGTCTAGGAAGCAAATCCTAACTTTGAACTCGAACAGAAATGGATGCACTGGGCTGTACGTCACAATGATACCATCACACACACACACACACACACACACACACAGAGTAATTGTGGCAACTTTTGAACACCATATTCCGACTGCCCACCTATAGTGGGATATAGTCTGGGAACCGAAAAAGAATGAAGAAACCTTCACCTGCATTCGGAGTGCTTTCTGTGGGTAGGGGTACAAGGCAGCAATTCTGAACCTATCGTGTGTGTTTTGCAGGCTGGGGTGAACGACTAATGTATCAGTAACCTTGGGACCCAGCGTCCTCGTGGTGAGAAGGGGAAAGGGGGAGCAAAGAAGAAAGCCCTGTGAGTATTGAATTGAATTGTAGGCATCCTAGAAACTCAGGAATTGTTACTTGGAGCAGAAATGACATGAGATCAAAACTGGTTGGAACTATTCTCCCTAAACAGGGCTCCCAGAAGAAGCATCCCATGGGCTCCTACTATTTGGACTTCTAGAATAGTCCCTGATCCTTTCCGTGTGGCTTTTCCTTAATTCTTGGAGTTACTCCATGATGGTCCATTGCATGTGTTGGCTCGGCTTGCCTATAGTCCCCAGGTATTTATTCAAATCTAGCTGTCACAGTGAAGGTTTTCTGTAGCTGTGATTAAAACCCCTAATCAGTTGACTCCAAGGAAGAGAGCTTATTCAAGATCACCTGGGTGGGCCTGACCCAATCAGGTGAAAGTCCTTAAGAGTAGAATGGAGGCTTTCCAGAAAAGAAGACATTCTGCCCATGGACACAGCTACAGTGCCTCAGAGCGCCAGCCTGCCCTCCCAACAGCCTCGCCCTCGGACGTAGGACTTGCCTAGCCAGCCCCACTGGCATGTAAGCCAATTCCTTGTGATAAAACACTGAGTACATATCTTCTACTGGTTCCATTTCTTGGATTGAACCCTGACTGATACACCTTCTAATAAATGTCTTTGATTTCTCCATTAATTTAGTTTATTTTGCTTATCACCCCAGAGTAGAACCCCACTTAAACTAAGGTACTGGGAATGTCCCCATCATACTTCCCATGGAAACTTCTCAGCATGGAGAAGGCCATGGGTTCCATGTTTACCAGGGCCTGTGCCTTCCGCATTCGGGGGGGTCCCACCAGGATTTGATGAATGAATAACTGGTTCTATTAACAACAGGCCGTAAGGTCGGGCAGTTCTGGGTTCCTTCCTCTGTGCCTTCCTGATCAAGCTCAGGATTTGTCAGAGGCCCTGAAATATTCATGAACACCTGCTCCGGTGATTTTAACAGCTGCATAAATAGAGAGGGGCCCACAGGGGAAGCAGGGAGCCAGGGGACCTGGGCTCTTCATGTCACTTCCCACCTGTTCTCAATCCCACTAGCCAAAGAAAGAATTTGGGAGGTCCCGAGGAGCTCTGAGATCCAGAGAGGGCCAGGCCTCAGGCAGGAAGCTGCAGGAGCCCAAGGGCCAGGGCATCAGCATCCCCTGGGGGGCCTGTGAAGACACAGGTCACCGGTAAATAGGCTGTAGGTCATCTGAGTCAGTAGGTGTGGGGCGGGGCCCCAGATCTGGCATTTCTAACAAGAGATCCTGATGCCGCAGGTCTGGGGAACTCACTGCTCTATGGTATTAAAGCAAAGGCTGCGAAAGAGAAAAGTGTAGACAGTTGGTGCTTTATCCGTCTACAGCAGCCAGCCCAAGTCCACACGCGTCCGAGGCTCTTCTCTGCACTGCAGGGCTTGCGCCGAACTGCTGGGGCTACCTGCCTATTCCGGGATGTGGCCAGAGGCCCCCGAGCCATCAGTCCGAGCAAGACCCACCTCACTGTCCCCAGATTCCCATCACTCACATGAGACCCGATCCCTACCTGTGCACCTTGGCTGATGACTTAACGTCCCTCTCTTCGGTGTGCTCATCTGTGAAATGGGGCTGACAACGGGCACTACCTCGCGGACCGCTGTCAGGACTCCGTGAGATGACGTGCACAAAAGCACTGACTCCCAGCAAGCCGTTGGACCGGGCAGGATCCCTGCAGGAAACGGAATCCCACTCCGCGGGTGCTAATGAGAAGCCTCTAACGAGCGAGGCAGGAGCTACTCACAGAGGTGTGCGCAGCGTTCTGCGAACCGAGGAGGTATATGGAGGCACCTGGAGGCTTGGCGATTGAGAACAACTGATTCCCTCCCCCAGCGCTGAAGAGGCAAGGAGAGGAACTGGCTACCAGAGGCCAGAGAGGGCTGGGGCTTGGAGGAGGA
This sequence comes from Ursus arctos, assembly GCF_023065955.2. Classification (NCBI taxonomy): domain Eukaryota; kingdom Metazoa; phylum Chordata; class Mammalia; order Carnivora; family Ursidae; genus Ursus; species Ursus arctos. Next base: position 12,917,671 of record NW_026622863.1, read on the forward strand.
CCGGCCTGGCAGGAGCTGAGCTTTGGAGGGAAGCCGTTGCCAGATATGCTACAGCCGTGTCGGGAGGTAGCAGGGAAGAAATACTCTGACTTCTCTCGCCTCTCTCCCCCGGATCTCCTGCGAGGCTTCCCACTGGCAGCGGCCAGAGGACAACGAAGCCCGGAGATGTGGTGCAGAGAGATAGAGATCCATTCGCTGGAGCACAGGGCAGGGAGAGAAGGGCAGAGAAGGACCGCGGTGCGGCCGTGGAAGTAGAGAATCGGGCACACAGCACTTCGCACGCGTGCACTGTCGTTCAGCAGGGTGAACGTGCGTTCTAGCTTCCCGGGACAATTCCAGCTGATGTCCATTGCACATTTTCATCTCCAAAGGTGTCCCCGTTGCGATAAAATCTGCAGTCACCCTACTTATTAGCTATTATCAAAGCAAGAGAAAATCTGCTCTGCAAGGGGAAGCATTGCAAAGAAATCACCTGATCCTTTGGGTACGTGTCCAAACCCAAGTTCTGCTCATTGACGCAAGTGGGGGTGACTTGGGTGTATTCCGTTGGTGAACACACGCATATACAACACACGGATAGGAAGGTGCCCATGTACTGCTTACAGAAAAGTCTCTTCTGTATTTGTCTCGTACATCAAGAGATAAGATTATTGTTTTTACGTACCTAAGCCACACTACTTTGGGAAACTCTCAGCTTAGCTGAGCCGAGAGCCCAGAGAACGGCTACTTTACCAGAGCCTTCTAGGTGCTCTTTAAAAACCCCTGGGTGAGGGGCAGCAGGTGCCCCAGGCTCACACAAGAAATCCCCCAAGGAGGCCACGAGGAGCCAAGACAGAGTGAAGTCTCTGGGTCCAAAGAATCTACCTCTCGTCTCCTACTGGCTTGCTTTATCTGTTTAGCAAACTCACTCCACATCTCGCCTCCTCTTTGAGCCTGACATCTAGCAGGATCTTTGAAATTTATTTTCTCCTTTTAGCCTGCTGTATTTTTAATGTCTGAGTGAAAGAACAAAGGAAGGCGAACACAAGACAAGATCGTTTCATTCCTTCAACGGGCTGTTGTGTAGCCCAGCTCAAGCTCAGCCAACATAAATGTTTTAAAATTCCGCCTTTGCACGAACCAAGTGCCGGTGTAGTCATCAGCTCCCAAGCCAGGCCCTGTTTCTGCCTTTCATTTGGTGACTTAAAAGGCCCCCGCATCAATCATTAACAACCTATTAACACAAGCAGCCCAGAGAAGTTTTCCTGGTCTGGTCAACCACAATGGAAGAACTCCTGTCGCCCAGCTGGCTGGCCATCCGCCGGAGCAGAGCGGCTCATGCAGGCTGCTTTCAGCTTTGAAAAGGGCCTGCTGATGCCTCTTTCATCTCTGTCTGAGTAACAGATACCTGGTAGGGCTGCTTTCCTCCTCCCTCACCGCAAAACTATCCACCTGCCTCCCCAGCTTCTGGTGTTCGGAGATGCTTGCACAACACCCACGGTATCGATCGCGTGCAACTGACATGCGGGGCTGCAAGATGTCCTCTCGGCATGTGGGCCACAGCTCACGTCTGTGTTTTCCACTCATGTCAGACCAAGGAGGGGCTCGAGGTGTCTTGAGAAGACCCTTTTCTGCCTGGTGTTTCCAACTCTTGTATTTAATTGGTTTTGATTTGAAGCAAAAACAATTAACATGAAGAGCCTTTTGCTAGTCAGCTCGAACCTGGCCTTTTTTTTTTTTAAAGTCCATGGGATTTGGACAAAGACACATTCTGGAACTTTGCAGACCTAGAGAATTGGATTCGAGGCTTGATGTTGACACTGATTCACCAATGACCTTGAGGAAGTCACAGGTACGCACCGGACTGGTTTCTTTGCCTTGAAATGAGAAGGTTGGTCTCCTCTGACTCTAGAAACTCTGACCACAAAGTTTTCACGCCAGCTCTGGCACTGAGTCTGGCTGAGGGTCTTACTCCCCTCCATGCTTTTCCCTCGCATATGGGGACAATAAGACTGGTTTTTCTTCCCTCCAAGAGCTGCTATGCTGGCCAAGGTTGGGAAAGCAATTTAAGGGACTTTGGAGGACTAAGGAATGAAAGCACCAAGGACTTGAGCAAAACGTGTGGTTGTTTCATGCAGGTGCTGGTGGATTCCCTCCAAGGACCTTGGACATGGGAGTGAAGCGCTCACATTGGGTCTGTCTCCATAGGCACTGCAGGGAGTGAATAGATCGTGTCGTATCCATCCTGTACCTAACCCAGGAGCTGGCACCCTGGAACTACTCCCAATATCTACGGGCCGAGTGACCGGGAGAATGTATGAATGGATAAGAGCAGAGCGCAGCAGATAAATTAGCACTTTAAGCCATGAGAAAGGAGAAATAGGGAAAAAATACTAAACACACCACGTGCTGATTCCCCTGCCTCATTTTATCTCCGCTGTCAAGTATTCATTTTGTCTTTCCGCCCTTTTTTTTTTTAACTACCAAGGCACTGCTGATTCAATATCTAAGGGTGATATTTTAAACTCTAAGCCTGCCAATGAAACCGAGTTGAACAGGCACCAGCATTCCCATTTGGTAACTAGACCATCTACTTCTAGATCCAACCTACCCTTAACTCTGTCTCTATTCCCACCCTCACTCGCTTCCTACTCCGTTCACTTACATGATATCTGCTCCTTTTGAAGGTAAGGGAATCTATCTTCACTCGTACGTTAATTCAGCAAATAATTATTAAGAGCCCACAAGGTAGAAGTCAGGCACCATACTGAATTCAGGAGCCAAACACCTGACTAAGACTTGGCTACCAGTCAGGAGAGGCTGGATCATGCCGCAAAAACAAGCAAGTTCACAATCTCAGAAACCTGTTAAGTACTGAGTCGACCTCTCATTCATGCTGCGTGTCCATCCGTCTCCGGTCACCAGGGGGCGCTGCTCCTCCAAGTCTCTGAGACCCCGTCTGGCCAGGTACTTCCACATTGCCGCTGCAGTGGGAGAAGGACCTTCCTCGCTCTTTAAAGCTTCCTCCTGGAGGTGATACACATCGCTTCTACTCACATGTCATTGCCCATGCCTGGCTTTACAGACAGGCAGGAAATGCAGTCCTACTATGCGCCGGAAGGAGGAAAGAATTGGAACGTTCATGGTCAGCACTAATGACCACCCCCGACACAACTCCTGCCCTCTGGGAGGTTACAGCTAGAGAGAGACCCGGGTGTGTAAATCCACCGAACACTAGAGTCTGATCAACCCTGGCTCTGGCAGAGGGCCACCCAGGGAGCCGTGGAAGGGTAGAGAAGAGAGGCTTGGTCCCTGTCTCTGCAGCATCGGGAGGAAACCTCACCTTTATCCTGCTCTGTTTAACAGAGGTCTCTCAAGTCAAACTGGGTTGGGCCTATCATGTCAGTGACAGCAAAAGGAAATAGCATTTGGTGATGCAAACAAAATTCTTCAGTGCTTTGTCTTCCAATTTCATTTTCTAACCTATTTCCCCTTTTATTCCAAAGTAGGTGGAGCTAAGTTTTCTCTTTTAAGTTCAAAGCAATTAGAAATTTCGAAGGCCGACCTGGGCCACCCATTGCTCATTTAACAAAGATTTCAGGAGTCCTTACAATCTGCTAGGCTCGGGGCCCGGACAAAGCGGCGAGCTAAACAAACTGCTCCAAGCTTTGTCCTTTGAAGATGAAGAGACAGACATAAATCAAATAAACACACAAATAGCCAGATGACTATACATTGTGATACGTGCATAGGCAAAGCACAGACTCCTGTAAGTTGAGTCAAGGGAAGGGAGACAATCTCTCCTTGCCAATGACAAGGCCCTGGACAGCTGATTCTCCCCCTATCATTTATTCATTCAATCAACAGACATTTACTATGAACCTCCTATGCAAGAGGCCCTGGACAGGGTGGGATGGGAGAGGAAGGCTCTGATGGGGGTGGGGGTGGGTACCAAAAAGCAGTAACGCCCAGGTTTCACCTCTGCGAGCTCACCGTCTCGTTGGGAGGCAGAGAGGTACATCCATCAATGGTTACGCAGCAGATTTGGGCTCTGCTGCAAAGGGACGGTCTGCGTACTTAAAACAGAAGGAATTTAATGCAGGGAATTGGTTACCAATGATAGAGAAAATAAGCCCAGTATGAGATGGTGAGGTCCCACCAGCAGCTGGGGAGGAAAGGGAGAAATATCCAGGCGTCTCCCTTCTCCCCGCCCTCCAGGCCCCTGACATGCCTCCCATTGGTTGAATCCAGCTGGTCGCCAGTTGATCAGGACCTGGGGAGATGTAGCCTGCAGGTGTCTGACTCTCCCCCCCAGCCCTCACCGCTGCAGTTCAGAGCAGAGGAAGGACGGGGAAGAGAGTCTTAGCACAACAGGCATGAACAAAAAATCCAGGAAGCCTTGAAGGATGAACATAGCTTAAGAGAAAGTGGAAGAACATTCCAGGCAGAGAATCAACAGGGGTAGATGTTTAGGTGTAGGAAAGCACTCTTTGCCCAGCTACATGGCAAAGGCATCCATTGTGGCCAAGCAGAGGCTACTCTCGGCACATGCCCCCCGCTGGCTACGGGTGCACACACACTCATGTACCCACACATACACACCCCGCCACTGGGGCCCAGTCTTCCCAGAATACGGCGCCCAATCACCCTCTTCCCTCTGTCTATGTCTGAAGTCTCTTTGGTCCTCTCGGGGCTCATCCCGGCTCTCCCCTTGTACTGTCTGTCCTGCTTATGGCCTCCGCTTGTGGGAGCAGATGACTGGTCCCTAGGTGACCTGCTGTGCAATACATTAACACTTTAGGTCCTGGATCCAGGGGAGCTTCATAGAGTCCAAGGGAGAAGACAAGAAAGCCAGGACAACAACAGCCTACGGGGGGTTATGTGTTGGATAATGTCCCCCCTCCCAAATTCATGTCCCCCACAACCTCAGAAAGCTGACCTGATTTGGAAACAGGACCTTCGAAGATGTCATTAGTGAAGGACCTCAAGAGTAAGGATGCAGCCCAAATCCCACGACTGGTGTCCTATTAAGAAGGGGAGAGGACACAGAGAGACACACACACAGAAGAAACCCATGTGGAAACAGAGGCAAAGGTTGGCGCGACGTGGCCACAAGCCAGGGAACGTCCGGGACCACCAGAAGATGGGAGAGGCAAGGAAGGACTCTCTCCTAAAGCCTGGAGAGCGAGCGTGACCTTGCGGCCACCTTGACTTTGAACTTCCAGCCTCCAGAACAGTGAGAAAATAAACTTCCACGGGCTAAGCCACCCAACCTGAGGCTATGTGCTACCCTAGCTCTCAGAAACTTCTTACCAAACAGAATTTCAACAATTAACAAATCGTACGGTGGAAACATAGCTTATCAGCCCAATCTAGCCCAACCTCCTCGTATTCTAGGTACTAAATAGCCGGGAAGCTGAAGCCTGCCATTAACAATGGGTCACGGACGACGTTGGACCGCAAAATCAGTCCTATATTCCTTCCCTGGCATTCTCTAGCTAAGGCAATGGAACTGGGAAGGCAGTGGGGGTGTCCCTTCTCTGTCCCCAGCTCCGTCCCCTTCCCCACGCCCCCTCCTCTGGTCTGTTTGTGTTTCCCCAGCCACCCCAGGCCACCCTGCCTTGTTTGCCTGCTGGAACCTTTGCCAAAACCCGTATTTAGTTGTTGAAAGAACCTTGCCTGAGTGCCTCTGAAGTTAATGATCGGATCTTTGAAAATGACATTAGAAGCAAAACATAAGCAGCAGAAGACAGGAAACCATCTCGAGTCCATCTGTTCCAGCGCGATCCACCTCGGAGCTCCCATTTCTCATGTAAAACAGAAGATATGATTTATAATTTATATCTCACCGGTACAACCCCGATTGAAGCAAGGCACTTTGATGAAATGTTGGTTTTCATGCTAGTGGAACACCATTCCAAATCAGAGACTATTTAGAACTCTAACTCCTCTCCTGCCACTTTGAAGTAGAAAGATTTGTATTTTATGTGCTTTTCTTTAAATAAAAAAAAAAGAAAGAAAGAAAGAAAAAAGAAAAATATGTACCCTCCAACATGCATGTGGTGGAAATATGAAAACATTTACGTGCGAATCAGCCCCGAAATGTAATTACCGCTTTAAGCATCGAGAATATTTATAGACTCGGATCTCGTGTTGAAGACCTGGTTCCAATAATTCTCAGAAAATTGCAAAATTCATACTTTGTTTTCTTGGGACTAACTTAACTTATTTGAAATCTACAACACGTGAAGGACAAAATCAAAGGGCGTCAACTTTCCATCACCTCGACTAATGACCTAATAAAGTTGTTCTGAGTCGATGTACGCATATATGCAGATGTGACTTTGATTGATCGAAAAAGTGAGAGACAGCGTCAGAAAGACAGGCAGAAATGGGAAGAGAAATAGACTGAAATTTGGAAGACGATTCCTCCTATACTTACAGGAACATCTAGAAAATACCGGCTACCATACAACTAAAAGATGGATCAGGTTAAATCTCTTAATTATGTCCCCAGGTGACAAAACTAGCCAGTGAGTCAACCTCATAAAAATCCTTCTTTCACAGGTGTTCACTGATCCTTTTTTGGGCCGGGCACCATTCTAGAGGCTGAAGGGACTGAAGTGAGTGTGACGAGCAGAAAACCTCACTCTGGAGTAGGGAGAGCAGCTGAGGGGAAAGAAGCACGGGTGAAATGAGGGCGATCTGATGATCCCTAGAAGCCTAGGGAGGGAGAGAAGTTGCTGGTGGAGGTGACGGTAGAAACGGGAAGAAAAGCGAGCAGGTTCAAGAGAGAGATTTAGGAGGATGGGATAGGTGTCAGGCTTGTGTTGGACGTGCCAATGGGGCTTGGGAGCAGAAGTGACATGTGACAGTTCCAGGTGGAAGGGTGATGGCCCACACTCTGTCTTTCCCTTTGAATGACACTTGTCACCGTTTCAAATGGTGGCCACTTAGATATCCTGGGTGCCTCGTGCAGGGGCGATACGGAGCAGAGCCCGAGGTGACCTGCTGGATATGTAGCAGGAATCGGACTTCAACTTCTGCCCACTTAAGCCTCTGAGGTCAGGGGATTGCTTGTTACTACAGCCTAACCCTGCCTGTGCAGCCCCCCAAAAAAGAAATAAGAAAGCATGATGGGGACACAATTGTGAGGAAAGAGAACGGAAATGACAGTTATCCTGAGCCCTCCGGCGCATGTTTTCAAGCACCACTCAGCACTCCGAGGGAGTCCCCCCACTCCGCGTCCCCTCCAAATTCAATCTGACGCGATCCGGTGTGACACAGAGGAAAGCGAATCTATCTTCGGCAAATGTGGCCTTTAATGGGAGCAAAGTGCTTTGAAGATGAAAAGTTCTCTGGGAGGGCCAAGCATGACTATTCCACATCAGATGTCAGCACGCACTTAGAAAAAAAAAAAAAAAGGATTCAATTAAACTGCCTCGCCATTGTTTTATGATACAACCATCAGACGTTTTCAAAAGGGTCAAGTCATGACAGGAGTATTTAACTCCTAGGACGAGCAGAGGGTAATTGGAGTGGACCGAAGGATGAGCTCGAACTGAAAAGCTGTTCAGTTAGCGTGGGATTCATGGGCGAGAGTGGCCACACAAGAGAATCAGGGTTCAGGGTGCTCAGTGAAGGAGCCCAAGGGTACAGAACCTGTGGGGGGACTGGCTAAGTGGGTCTGAGGCCCCAGCGTCTGTGTGTGGGCAGGGGAGGGAGACACAACCCATCTTGGGCATAAGAAAGCAGGGAGGGAGACAGGCATGCACCTGTGGGCACTGCTCTTTCCTGTGCATCGGAGTCTCGGACCAAAGAGGCTGGGAGCTAGGAAGCTGAGCCTCGGCCTCACGACCCCCACTTGCTGTTTACTTCTGGACTACGACAGTCCTTCAGCGCTGGGCTTCTCCAGTGCAAGAGAGACAGAGGACGATGCAGAGGAGGACAGCCTGGAGGAGAAGGCACGCTCGGGACCGTAGGGTGGCTGGGCTGCGCCAAGGGCAGGGATCTTACGGTACAGCGTTCAGTGCTCTGCTGCTACGGTGCTACCTTGCGGGGTGGGGAGGCACCTCCTCGGAGTTCACATCATCTCTTCTGGTCCTCACATGTGTGATACTGGAGGGAAGGGACCTCTGATCCGAGCCGTGCCTTCTGAGTACTTGCCGGCACCTGCTGGTGTCGGCTCTGCCCGCAGGACCAGAGCCCCCCAGCGATCTGTCCCATCTGGACAGTCGAGGTGCTGCTCTTGTGGAGAATACGGCGTTTCCCGCGGAGGACGGCGGTCGGAGCTTCCCTAGCTGGCCCTGCCCTGCGTTTTCCTCTCACTGCTCCCCTGCCAGGAAGGGGCTTTTCACTTCCTCTTCACCTCCGTCTCCTACCTTCTATCATCCTCCTTCCCAAGGTGGCATTCACTCTTCATTGGAGCAAGCATGGTGGAAGGGCTGTGGACAACGTGATTTAAGGAGGGCTTGGATGAAAACCACGGCATTTAATATTTTTAAAATATTTTCTCCATCACGAGAGGTGCATTCCTTTAGCCTAAGGTTTATTTCATCTCATAAAATGCAGATATGCCTCGGAGATGGCAAGCAGGGTCTCTTCTTCCTAAAACACTGTTGGATAATATGAGTTGGTTGCAGGTTCATCTGCACCTGAAACAGCAGAAGCCTTGCCGTCCACCCATCATTCATTCATTCATTCATTCATTCATTCATTCAGCAACTGGCCGGCACAGCCCTGGGCACCAGGGATCGCCAACTACCCAGAAGGATATAAAAGGACAAGGACAGTAGCCAATGATAGCTGTGAGCAGAGCCACCCAGGGGCAGTACAGGACGCTCAGGGAACGAAGAACTTAGAGAAGGGGATCCGGGAAGGTGACCTGAGCAGGTGACAGGTGGCACATAAGAACAAGAAGGACTCGCGGAGATGGCGTGGGGTGGGTGGGAAGGCACTCACAGCAAAGCCAGTGTATGCACAAGCCTCGAGCTGGAAGGAGCTTGGCAGGTGCCCTCCAGAGTGGCCTCCGGAAACAGGCTCTAGGGGGAATGGAGAGGCTGGCAGAGGAGAGAGGCTGAGAGAAAGGAGCCAGCGTGGGAGGGAACTGAGGCAGCCAAAGTCACCTTGAGAAACTGACAGGTAAAATCGGGGGCCACTCTCCTAGTTGATTGTCAAAACCCCACAGATTTTTTAGTCCCATCTTCTTTGCTTTCAAACTGAATTTCGATGTCACTCCACCTTGGCCAGCTTCGTGTGTTTTCAGATTTTCTCCTAACTCCCTGGAGGGGGCCTGGCTCGAAGGGACCTCGATGCCACCCTGACCTCGCAGTTGTCGTAACCAGGTCAGGAGCCAGGTGCTTCTGGGGAGGGAACTAACCATGGTCCTCACCTTCGAGGGGCCTGTTCCACCAGCTCCCAGCAGCGGGGAGACTCAAGGCTTCCTTCCTTCAGCCGGCATCTTGCCCACCCTTTATCTGGGGGCACAAATCCCAAACCTCAGAGGCAATCTGATGCCTTTTTCTGTCTACACCTCAAGGCTAATCTTCCACTGAGTCTTCCCAATACTACCTGCAAAACACTTCCAGGGTCCTTCCACCTCTCTCGGGCCCCCCTGCCTCCACTCTTAACAAACTTCAACTTTTCAGCTTGATAATTGTCATGACCTCTTTAACAGGTAACCCCAAATCCAGTCTGATTCCCGCCCCCATAGGGCAGCCAAAGTGATCTTGTCCAGTTGTGTATTTGATCATGTCGTTCTCTGCTTTGCTCACTTGAGAGGCTTCCTTGCTCTCAGGAGAAGGAGGATCCCTACCCAGTCCACGAGGCGTGGGGAGACCCAGGCGGTGGCACTGAGCCAGCTTCACATGCCCACCATGCTCCCCATCGCTCTCCACCTCCCAGCCACGCAGGCCTTCTCCGAGCTCCTGGAGGGGACCCACCCAGCAAATGCCCAGTCTCCCCGCCACTGTTCCTTCTTCAGGGCAGCCTTCCCTGGTTGCCAGACTCAGTTTCCCCTCTAGCCTCTTACCCCATCACCTTCAGGGTAGTGGTCTTATTCTTGTATCTTTATTGAAGTAATAGCTATCTACCCCCGCTTGATTTTTGAACTCCTTCAAAGCAGAGACGATGGTGAGTGACTATGACATAGAGTGAGTGCTACATGGATACGAACTGGATGAAAAAAGTATCTGCGATGGGACTGAGCAAAGAATCTGGCTGCATCCCCAGCGTCCCTGTCCATGAACAAGCTCACAACAGCCTGTAAGGCCTGACATGGTCTGCACCCTTTCCCCAGCCTCCCTCCTTCACTGACTTCTGTTCTGCTACCTCTTCCAGAACACTTAGCTCTGGCCTCGCTGGTGTTCTGGCTTCCTCAGTGTTCCTGCAATGGGCCAAACACGTTCCAGCCACAGGGCCTTTGCATATGCTGCTCCTGGAATTCTCTTTCTCCAATATCCACATGGCTGATTCCCTCTCTTCGTTCTGATCTCTGCTCATGTAACACCTTCCCAGTGAGGCCTTCTCTGATCTCCACACAAAAAAATAACCCTTCCTTCACAGTACTTCCTAATCCTCTCTTTGCTGCTTCCTTTTCTTCTCATGGTCCTTATCACTTTCTGACATTTATTTTGATGTGTATCAACCATCTCCCCCCACTAGACTCTGAACTCCTCGTGGGCAGGGATTTGGTCTGTTTTGTGCTCTGCTGTATTGTATCCCCAGTTCTTATTACACTGCCCGGCACACTGTAGACGTTCAGTAAATGTTTGTGAGTGAGTAAGTGGGTGAATGAATGAATGAATGAATGAATCGATCAATCTTTGGTCCAGAGATGCCCTGGACCTTGTGCTCAAAGACTCCTTTTCCCTTGATCCTGTGGCAAGAAAAATGAAGTTCTAACCCCAGCTGAGCTCTGGAATCCGGGCAGGCTCCAAATTCCCAGCTGCTGATTAATAGCAGTCCTAATAATGACTAAGTGCTAACTCTAGCCCAGATTTTCTGCTAAATGTTGTATCTGTGTGTATAATTCGTACAGTTCCACTACGGAAAAGGCAGTTAGAAGCCCCACTTGGTAGCTGAAGAAAATTATTTTCAGGCGGGCTAAGTGACTTGTCCCATGTCCCACAGCTGGGATTTGAACGCCCACTGTCGATTTCGAGAGCAGAGGGGCTGGCCAACAATGGCCCAGAGGCCAACCCCAGCCCTCTACAAGCTTTTGTACAGACTGCAAGCTGAGAATAACCATTCTCATTTTTTAAATAGTTGGGGGAAAATCTGCAACAGGACCATACCCAGCCCACAAAGCCTGAGATGTGCACTAGAATAAATATATCAACTTATGACTCCCCTGGGTGCTCCCCGTGCCTACACAGGGGGGTGTGGAGAAGGGGTGCACACGTAAGTGGCATTTATTGGGTCTCTCTTATGCTCCAGGAACCAACTAAGCCCCTTCGTGGTTATTCTCCTACCGAGGCCCCTAGAAGCTCCGCTGTAGATAGGCGGGAACGGACTCCTGGAGACGAAGTGACAGGGACCAGGCTGGACGTTCATAGACAGAAGAGAATGCAGAATCACTAACTCATGGCTGGAGAGGCCTCTAACATTCATCCCTTACCAGCAACTTGTTTTATGGATTCAAAACAGACAGCGGCCCCGAGTCCCGGGGAGTCCCGGGGAGGCCAGGGGCAGCCGGGTTAATGCTGCAACCCTATTGCCATCCCTTGACCAGAGGTTTACCCCGGTGATGTTGGCCCTTCCCTCCCCCCTCGTTTCCAGCTCCTGGGGCGTCTTCCCCAGCCCGCTTCCTCTCCCGTCCTGACCTTCCTCCTCACCCACCGCCGCGTGCCTGCCAAGACGACTCCAGCTACAAAGTAAGCGGAGGGGAAAACTGAATTGATATGATCTGAGCGAGGGAAGCACAAAGGCCCCAGTTTCCTCTGCACATTATACAGGAAGATCTGGGCCACGTGGGGAGGGGGCGCGGGGCCTTTTGATGTTTGCCTTCCTGCAAGGAACAAGCAGAAGGACATGGGAAGCCTTCACCTCCTCCACACAAACTCACAAGAGCAGATTTCCAATCATGCTTGAAACACATCCAGAGATGGAAAAAAAGAAGAAGAAAAGAAAAGAAAAGAAAGAAAGGAAGCCAAGAAGGAGGAGAGAGATGATTGTTGTTTAGAGAGCTTTCAGGACGACGAGACCCTTTAAAACTGACTACAGGACACGTTAAAGAGCTTACAAACACCCCCACACAGCGCTGCGCTGAGCTCCTGAGGGGGTGTCGGCAGGAGCATGGGCCTGAGCTGAGGCCCTTCCAGGTGGGGACACCAGGCCCTCCTCCACACACTTAAGCTGGGATTTCTGGAAGCCTGGTCCAGGACGCTGCCACCTGCCAGCTCCCACGTTCACTTTCACCAGCCAGGGCACCTGGTCTGTAAATATAAGTATCTAGAGACCCTCATGCCTGACTCCGGTATTTGTGGTTCAATGCGTGACATGGGCCACAAATCATGGCCGCATTTAGGTGCTAGGGGGAAGAACTCATAGATTGATCTCTCTCTCTCATTCTCCCAAAATTTTTATTGCAAAATGAAGTGGGTGGCTAATGTGTGGGTCCCAAATCACCTTGGGCTTATTCTGTAGCATTAGAAGTTCTGGAACATTCCAAGGTGCCAACTGGAGATCAAAGCTCTTGTACCATTACAACACCTTCCTGCCTTCGTTCACCACATTGGCCAAAAAATTTATTTAGGAATTATAGCAAAAATATACATTGGCAAGAAATAGCGATAGGATGTTCCTTCCAGGAAGTGGGGAGATTGAGTAAGATGAATTAGTCCTCTCTCTTAGTTGAATCATGTGTGGTATGATTTTTTTTAATTTTAATATCCTAACAACTCTATTGTCATTATTTTACAGGTGGCGAAACTAAGGCTCGAGTGGCCCAGAGATCATAGATTTCTAAGTGATGAAGCCGGACATCCAGCCCAGGGCTCTCTGATTTTAAAACCTGAGCTCCTTCAGAAATATCCATTCATATTCATCTTAAAATGGTCATGGGCGCCTGGGTGGCTCAGTGTGGGTTGAGCGTCTGAATCTTGATTGTGGCTCAGGTCATGATCTCAGGGTCATGAGACTGAGCCCTGCGTAGAACTCTGCTCTCAACAGGGAGTCTGCTTGGGATTCTCTCTCTCCCTCCCTCTCTGCCTTGCCCCCGCCTCAAATAAATAAATATTTTTTTAAAAATGTCTATGTGGCCCCCTCACTGACAGCCTACGCATTGAAAGTGTCCAGTTGATGTTCTTTGAAAATGACACCAGAGTAATTTGGACTTGGCACCTGCCTGGGCTTGGATGGGTCAGCATTGTCCACTCTGCCAGCAAAGTTCGAAGGTGAAGGTCTGCTGCTGTGGACATAAGTACAGCATGCTCTGTACTCAGATTTCTTTTCCCATCCTTAACCTCAACCCTCAACTCCCTAGACTCGTATTTCCACCTGACTACTCGACAGTTCGGCTTGAATCTCAAACTCAACACGGCCAGATCCACAGTCTTGACATTTCCCTTCCAAGCCTTCTCCCTGACCATCCCCCAGGTCTTTCTTATCCCAACAATAGCGCCGCCACTCACCTGGTCAATCCAGCCAAATGCTTTGGAGCTATCTATTTGATGAGTCCAGGAATTGGAGCCCAGATCCTGCCCCAAGGGACCAACCGATCTGAACCCATGGGTGCAGAGTGAGCAACTGGAAAGAATGGGGGGGAGTGGGCCTCCCAAGACCAATCATACAGAGAGGAGACTGCACAAGGGAACAGAATGTGGGTCTCTAAGAAAGAATGTCTCAGTAGGAGCGTTTAAATTTCCAGGAGAGAAGAAAGCTTCCAAGGAACTATTTGGGCCCTTCAGTCAAAGCAAGGCCTTGGTGGGAGCTCTAGAGTCTAAACTTACGTGACACTTCCCCTGTGCCTGGCATTGCCTACGCCTTCTAACCACTGTCCATCTATTAACTCATTTAGTCCTCACAATAACACAGGCAGGGGGAAGGTTTATTTCTCTCCCATCTAGGACTTCCGGGGTTGGTGGTCAGGGTTTGATTTGATTCTCCTCCCTCTTGGGGACCCTAGTGCCTTCTATCTTTTTCTACAACATTCGAGGTGGCTGCTGGAACTCCAGCCTTCATGAACAGTCCCAGCCTGCAGGAAGGAGGACACTATAAAGAAAGGAAGATGGAAGACAGTGTCTCTAGGGAGGGCACCCTCCGGAAGTTGCACATCCCGCCTCCACATATGACCACTAACTAGAACGTGGTCACGTAATCACACTTAGCTGCCAGGAAAGCGGGACAGTACCTCTTCCAGGCAGCCAAGGAGCCATTTAAAAGCCAGGGGTCTCTCTGTGGAGCAAGAACAGAAAATACCTATGAGGGGACAGCAAGGGAACTCTGCCCCACAGATTGAGTAAGCTGACTTACAGAGAGCCTTGGGGCTAGTTCAGCGCTGTATCAGTTATCTCTTACTGCATAACAACTTATCCCCAAACTTAACAGCTTTAAACAATGCATGCGTTCTATCACGCAGTTTCTGAAGGTCAGTATCTATAAGCAGCTAAGCTGGGTGGCTCTGGGTCTCTCAAGGAGCTGGGGCTGCCGACATCTGAAGACTCAGCTGGGGATGGGGTACCCACTTCTAGACTCCCTCACATGGTTGTTGGCAGGGCTCAGCTTCTTACTGGCTGTCGATTGGAGGCTTCCGTTCTTTGCAGGGTGGGTCTCTCCAGAGGGCTTCTGGCAACATAGCAGCTTGCTTTCTCCAGAGCCAAAGATCCAAGGGAGGGAGGCAGGGAAGGAAGAGAGAGAGAGAGGACCCAACATGGAAGTGAATCTTTTATGACCCATTCTCAGATGACATATACCATTTCTGTCGCCAGTTTCTTGTGGTCACACAGCCCTACCCTGGTGCAAAGCAGGAGAGGACTAAACGAGCGTGTGACTATCAGAAGTTGGGATCTCTGTGGGCCATCTTGACGCCTGACTACCAGCCGTGGGTAGGCGAGCGAGAGGCAGGAATTAGACACAGGTCATCCGCAGAGAGAGTCTCTTGAAGCCTGGAAGACTGCACAGGCTCAGGAAGTCTCACTGGTCTTGGCCAGCAGCCGGTCAAAGGGTAAAGAGTTCAGTAGAATGTTCCTTGAGACGGCCCCCTGATACCTACCCAATCATCCGTAAGGAATAAACCTTTTTACCAGTTCAGGAGGAAAGACAGTTTAACTAGCACAGGGAAGGAGCGGCACTGGTACCCACATTACATGCCCCTAAGGCCTCCCCAGATGCAAAGACAAGACCACTGCTCGGGTGAACATCCTTGCAAAGTATGGGCGCAGGGCACCACCAGAGAAGTGAACTCACAGAGCGCTTCGCCAGCTCCTGAAAGACCGCTGCTCACCGTCTGAACTCACTAATACGGACAAGCCAGTCATTCCAGAGACTGACAGTCTCCACCGGCTCGTTACTTGAAACTGAGGACCCAATACCACGTAGAAGGTATAAGTCATTACAGAGGCAATGAAATGCTCTCCGCCATAGCCAAATGCCAACACGTAGGCCTTTGTGCGTGGATATCTTAACTCTTGCAGCAGGAGAAAAAAAAAATCTTTAATCTTATTTTCTCTCAAGCCCAGGGGTCACTCAGGAAGCCAGCTTCCATGACTTGTACACAGAGGCTAATTTGCACAGCCATTGCCTAAAACTGGGGGACGGGGTGGGGTGGGGAGGACGATGGCACGCAAAACACATTGCTGGAGACAGTCAGCCATTGAACTCGACCCTTAATATTCTAGTCCATGAGCCAGCACTCACACTAGAGCCTGGTTTTTAAAAAAAAGGCAGGAAAAACCCACACACATTCTTTCAATTTCTAAAGGGAAATTTGACTCGAGCTGCAGAACAAAGGATGAAGAAATAGAAGTAAAAGGAAATCAAAGAAAAAGTGATTTGGATTCAAGGGGATCAGATGTTTCATTTACTGCAGGTTGGAGACCTTCAATCAGTCAAATGAAAGGAACATTTGTATTAAAATACCTACGAGGCAGAGAGAAAAGCCTTGATCGGGCGCGGGAGAGTAAAGTTACAGCAATCTTGCTGAGAGATATGAACCCACCTTCGAGGCTATCTGTTCCCAATATTGGAGGTTTTCTGTGGTACGAACCTGAGATGAAAGGTAGTCGTTTTAACGTCTGGGTCTGGAAGCCAGACGCTGAAATTAGCAGCATTCTCAAAGTGCGTGCTGGCGGGATGGGGAGCTCAGGACGGGGAGAAAATGTAGTTGCTTGATTAAGATGAAAAGATGTTAATGTAACACTGAGGGCTAGTCACCTATGCAGGCAGGCAGTGGACAGGAATTATGAAAACACCTTCTCCCATCTGGGAGATGAGCGTCTCTGTCTGACCTTATGGGGGCCACAGTCTAGTGCAGGGAAGGCACACTCGACTGGGAGTCAGGGGACCTGGGATGTAGCCTGTAGGACGGTAGCTCCATGATGATGGGACTTGGCCTGTCTGGTTCACAGCACCAGGCATACAGGCGGCGCCCCATGGATAGACATCAAATGAATATATGAATGAGTAAGTGAATGTGACCTCGGGTAAACCCTTCTCCTTTGGGGTGTAAGTCTTGCAAGCAAGAGAGGGTTTGACTAGCTGCGGATTTCCGCAGCGGGATGGGTACCATGATGGCTGGGTACCATCTGGATGGGACTGGGTGATAAACATGAATATGGCATTAAATCATATTGGCATACAGAGAGAGAAAGGGGTCACTATTGAACTACCCTTCGAGCTTTCTGAGTCCCTGCAAGAAAAAGTGTCCGTCTGAAGGTACTATGACTTTAACACTGCTCTTCTGCTTCCAAACCTCTTTTCATCATTATAAGAGGGGAGGCCTCAGACTCCCATCCCTCCTCGGACCTGGCATCCAACTCAAGTTAATAACATGAGGTCTTTTCTTTGTATTTATTTTTATAGCTACTTATGTAGGGCAAGCAGTAATAGTTTTTCCTTTACAGGACTGATTTTTTAAGGTTTCTTTGTCAGACAGAAGTATAGAAATAATAAACAGTTCAAGAGGGATGCAGATAAGGCAAACACCTCGATGGGGAGACTCGAATGCCTTGGGCTTGGGAAAATCTGTCCCAGCTGACCTGCAAGCTCCCTTCTGGCAACACGGACCGTGTAACATCTAGAACGACACGCATCTGGCTTGTGAAGAGCAGAGCCAGCTCTCCCCAGCAGAGGCAGGTCCAGCCATCCAATATACATTTATCAAGGGGGCGCCCGGGTGGCTTAGTCGGTTAAGCGTCTGCCTTCAGCTCAGGTCCTGATCCTGGGGACCTGGGATCGAGCCCCGCATCAGGCTCCCTGCAGGGAGCCTGCTTCTCCCTCTCCCTCTGCCTGCTGCTCCCCCTGCTTGTGCTTTTTCTCTCTGCCAAATGAATAAATAAAACCTTTAAAATATAATATTTATCAAGGGCATTCTATGTGTTCACTGCTGTTCTAGGTACTGGAAATACAGCGGGGGGGGGGGGGAATAAATCTTGCCTTTGTGGAAGGCCTATTTTAGTGCTTTGAGACAAGACGGGGGCTAGGTCAAGCAAATGAGACACACCAAGTGCAAAATTTAAGAAGGTAGCCCCTGTCAAGGTCACGCACACCCGGACTTGGCTGGAGCACGGTGCCCCATCCTGACCACGACTTGACATAGTTCATCATTATGGGGGCTGCCGACTCTGCCTCTGGAGGGTCTGGTGTTTGATCTCGGGTGGGCCCCAGAATCAGTATTTTGCCAGTTTTCCAGATCATTCCATGTCCATCATGATTGAGAATCACTGAGTTATAGCTCATTTTTACAGTTTGGCATTTTTCAAAGGCATCGACCTTCTAAAGTCGATCAATGCTTATCAAACGATTTAACTAATAATTGAATAAGTCAGTGAGTTGCCACTCACCCTAATGACAAAAGTAGCTCCTTTCCTTTGTGTGTTTATCGGGTGTCAGGGGCTGTTCTGAGCTCGTTACACTTGTTGCCTTATACAGTCTTGCGACTCCCTACAGGGTAGGTATCATTACCGTCATGACCCCACTTTGCAGATGATGAAACAGAGGCAGAGAGAGTTTAAGGAACTTGCCTAAGGTCCCTGGAAGAGCCACGCTCCCAACCACCATGCCCTACTGCCTCTGTGGAATGACCTTGGTGCCTGAGTCCTTGGGCACAGGGGTCCCAGTGAAAGTGAGTGAAGGAGGGGGTCATTTGCCCCTTCAAGCTAGCACAGGAAGCAATCTTTACTTCTACCAAAAAGAAGTAAAGACTCTCTCTCCCTCCAAACATTGGGCCCACGCCAGCTTCATTTTGCTTAAAGCCACGTGTTAAAGCCATGACTATATAATAACAGTTCTTCTAGGAGGGAAAAAACAACAATGCAGGCCCAATAATCCATAACAACTGTCCTCCCACCCTAGTGCGGGGGCTATCTTGGGGAATGGTGGGGAGTGCGGTAAACTGAAAAGAAGAGACTATCTAACGTCTCCAGATCTGATTTATTTTTATTTTATTTTATTTATTTATTTGACAGAGAGACAGCCAGCGAGAGAGGGAACACAAGCAGGGGGAGTGGGAGAGGAAGAAGCAGGCTCCTAGTGGAAGAGCCCGATGTGGGGCTCGATCCCAGAACACCGGAATCACGCCCTGAGCCGAAGGCAGACGCTTAACCGCTGTGCCACCCAGGCGCCCCTCCTGATCTGATTTAGCAAAAGAAACAGGAAGTTCAAACTTAGAGTGAGGTCTCTCAATTTCTCTTTGGGCTCTCGCTTATAAACACCTGCGCGGGGCGGACACAGGCTTTGTAAAATGTGAAAGGCAGAGCTGGAGAAAGAAGTCCCTCAGGATCTGGTCTCCGATCTTCGTGTGATCTAGGACAAGGGCTTGGCTTTCTCTGAGCCTTGAATCTAAAGCTGTAAGAAGAACTGAAAAAGCAGCATTTATTCTTTCTTCAACTTTTAGTGACCATTTCTATACGTTAATTCTAGTCAATACATTGCTGTTTCCAAAACCCAGATCAAGCGTTTCCCCCGGGGAAGGCTTCTCTGGCTGTCACGCCCCCTGGGGCCCGGCAAACTGGGGAGGCAAAGCGAGAGACTGAAGACCATGAGGTAGGTGGGGTCTCGAAAGTCAGACCGAGAAAAGCCTTTCTGAAAGGCCACTTTTGCAAAAGCCGCCATCTGGAGAACTCTGGGGCCAAGCATGGAACCCACCCGCAGAAAGAAAGAGGAAGCAATTTCACGTGCTGGAAAAAGGCCCAGGGCAGAAGAAATGAAAAGCCACCAGTTGGCAACAGGTGCCCTGGAAGTGGAGCGGAAAACCCAGATCAAGTGGGAGGCTGGGACGCGTCTGGGCCGCATATGGGCCCCAGCCCTCAGCAGGCTGACACTCGCTTCTCAGGGGCTCAGACAGCCACACGGGGGGCCTCCTGCTTGGCCAACAGGCGGGGAGGGGCCACTCACCCAAGGCCGGCTCTGGGCTACAGCAGCTGGCTGATCGTTTTAAGGCAAAGCAGGCTCCAGGCTGTGTCTCCATCGGTCACCAGGGAGGAGACTAACACCCCCACCAGGGGCATCCCCCCTTTTCTGCCTTGAACTTCCAGACCTTCTCCCTGTAAAGCAAACTCTCAAACTCAAACACCAAAATGCCACCCAGCCGGGACGGGATGAGCCCACGGTGGCCCTGCAGGCCGGCCCTCTCCTGCTCAGCTCCCGCTGACTGTGGCCAGATCCAGATTTTCCTAGCGACATCAGATATTGGCATTTTCATCGGAAATCTTTTGTTATTAAGCTGTTTGCTCAGTTTTTGGAAAATATCGTACAGCACAACATAGAGAAGGCCACCCGTGTCTGAGCTCTGATGCAGAAGCCAGAGAAAGCTCATTTAATTCAGACCAAACAAATATGGCCCTTAAGTCTGCATTACTCCCTCTCTTTGGCTGAGAAGTAAGATTCTGTTGTCGAATTGGATTTTTCTTAAGATGGAGATATTTGGCTCCATGGGAGACAGGGCTTCAGTAGGCAATAAGTTATCGCCTACTGAATATATTATCACTAGGCAATAGGCTTACTGATAATAAGCCTATCCATAATATATTATCCGTTAGGCAATCAGTAATCAATAGACGATCAATAATATATTATCATGGTCATTTTTCTGGGCGTTGCTTGTGCATCTGTATTTTTATTTGAGAGCAGTCTCCATAGTATTATTTTTTGTTCTAAGAACAAGAAGTGCTCTGAAACCTCAGATAGGTTGGATTTCACACCACAATTTTACAGTTCGGGAAACAGGCCCGGAGAGGCGACAGGCTCCTGGGGCTCACAGAGCAGGTTAGATGCCCCACTCCCGGGCTCCTCCTCTATCTACCCTGGGTCTGCACCCCTTGGCTGTATTTCTCCAGCCCGCACGCCCGCACCACTGTGTCTGTGTTTTCCCTGGTCCCAAAGGGAAGCCCACCAGGTTGCCAGATGTCCCGGGCTCCAGGGAGCCCGCGGAAGTGGTCTGCCTGCGATGAGAAGCAGGCCCAGGCTGGGGTGTAATCTGGCCTTCTCATCAGGCCCGACTTTCCGCCCACAGCAGATAAGAGGCCAGCGTGGAGGGGACTGACGCCCGGTCACGAACCGCGGGGCCCCCTCTGTGCTCTCTCATCTGGGGGCTGTGGCCGGCCTGCCCTCCCCCTCTTAGGCACCAGGGAAGCCCCGGGACCCCTCAGCCCGTGTGCGAGGGAGAAGCATCTCTACCCTTGCTGGGTCCTGTCCTTTCCCCTTCCTTCCCTTTCTCGGGGTCCCCCATTTCCTGGGCCATCTGTTGAAGGAAAGCGCCTGAAACCGAATTTCTGCTTTATGGTCAGCTCCCGCATCTCCGCAGGGAGCCTGCAGAAGCCCGGGGAAGCCAAACTCAGGCTCTGAGGGGATCGCAGGCTGCTCGGCGGTGAGGGCCTTCCTGGCTCATGTCCGAGGGCACCTCTTCAGGGACTCTGCTCCAGCTTCTGGTAAATTTGCCTTGACGCTCAAGGGGCCTCTGGCAGACTGCGCCTTGCTTGTCCCAGTGTCCCGTGCATTCCCATGTCAGTTCAGACCTTGGCTACACAGTCCCTATCTTCCCTTTGAGTAGTACGCACTCATGGCTGGGCAGGGGGTATATGAGATGGGAGAGAGGGGAGGAGAGGGGGAATGAAGCGCCTACGACGTGCTCAAGTCCCTCCGAAGTCACCTACCCCACGAAGTAGCTTCTAGTATCCCCATTTTCCAGACGGAGACGTTGAGGCTGCTCTCTTTCTCTCCATGCCTTGCCCCCGTGTCTTCCCCTCCTGTCCCTGCCTCCTTTCCCGCATCAACGTCATCGTTGTTTGCAACGTCGGAGCAGGTCCGGGGGCTGGTGCGTGCCTGCTGCCATCACAGCAGCGACAGGTCACAGGCCCGGAGCCCATGTCACCTGGGGCTCCACACAGCGGGCTTCGTGCCTGGATGGACACCCGGCCTCTCTCGGCAGCTCCTGGGGATTCTCAGAACGCCACACAATCCCAGGAATGATGTAACCACGGAACGGAGGGGGGAGAGAGCCCCAGCTCTGGAGGCCCAGAGAGCAGGGGTGTCCCTGCTGGCTGTGCCACCTCAGGCTAACGGAGCAGCCTCTCTGTACCCATCAGATGGGGTAGTACTAACGACTGATACTAGCACACCAGCACAGGGTTGTTGCCAGGAGGAACTCAGATAACAGAGTGTTTGGAAGCTTACAGAGACCACACGTGATTTTATTTATTTAAATGAAATTATTTTATTTATTTATTTATGTATTCATTCTTTCATTCATTTATTCATTTGAGAAAGAGAGAGAGAAGATAAGCAGTGGGGAAGGACAGAGGGAGAGGGACAAGCAGGCCCCCCGCTGAGCAGGGAGCCGACTCGGGGCTCGATCCCAGGACCCAGAGACCATGACCTGAGCTGAAGACAGACCCTTAACCGACTAAGCCACCTAGGCGCCCCCTGAAATGATTTTAGGTGATACTCAGACAAGGCATTAAATACTGTTGACTCACAGTGTAAGGACGTTATGTTATATTTTGTTTTAGTTTTTGCTTTTTGTAAGTAGGGTCCGTGCCCAACGAGGAGCCCGATGCAGGCCCTGAACTCACAACCCTGAGATCATGACCTGTGCCGAAATCAAGAGCCAACTCTTGATTAACTAACTGAGCCACCCAGGCGTCCCCATTATGTCTTTTTTAACTCCCTTTGGACCCTCCTCATTACATCATGAAAGTCTCCGTTTGATGATAGTGTGTCTTTAACACCTGACACGTGCTGAGTATTTCTGTCATTTCCATCGTGTTTTAATGAAGAGAGAGTATATTTCGGCCTCGAGGCTATTCCAGGTAACAATACAAACGTCGAATTTAAGAAATAGTTTCTTTTGATTGAAGTGATTTGCATGGTTCCTAACTACATGCCTATTTACGGTAGTGATGTGAAATTCGCTTTGTAAATCAGTAGGTCTAATTCTTAAAAGCAGGTCTGTTGAAAGGGGGAAAAAAATCATTACGTAGGTAAGTTTCGATGACACTCAGATATGCCCAAATTTATAAAGGGAGCCACAAGGGAAGGAAGTTCTGGAATCATGGAGCTGATCCACATCAGGGGGTGGCAGAGTGGTGACGATTGCTGTTTTCTGGTGTCAGCTCAAGAGGTGCCATGACTCCTGAGAAGCACGACGTGTTCCAAACCCAGACCCGCTCCCCCATCCCCTCCATCACCAGGACTCAGGCTGAAGAAGAAACTCAAAGATACTCAGGCTGGTGCTAGGACACTAAGACTCAGCCCCATGGCCTCAGCGATCCTGCAGAAACAGGTGGGACAAGCTGGATGGCCTTTCCAGTTCTGAGCTTCAGACAATCCTTGCTTGTTTAGTCCCTCAGTTTTCTCTGATGGGTTCAAAGCCAGGTTCTCCAATGAGACGCGATCTTTATGTAATGCAGCCCAGGGCTTCTGCTGAAGAACATCGCTGCAGAAGGATGCTTGAGGCTGAAGATCTCTGGGGTCAGGCAGGGTCACCTTTCTGAGCCTCGGTTCCTCATCTGCAAAATGAAATGCGTGTGAATGCTGTGTGGACAAGCATTAAGTGATTAATTAATTCACTCGAGTTTCTCTGCAGCACCAAGGGGAAGTCTCAGTTTGGGACTCACATGGCTTGACCACTCCTCTGACACTTGCCAAATAACCCTTCACTGAGGCAGAGAGCAAGGCCTTGGGCTCTTGCCCGGCGGTGACGTCCAGCATGCTTAGAGGGATGTGAAGAATGTGTCCTCAGGTGAGCCCTGGGGACAGAACAGAAGCCGCGGGGACAACGCCGTATGAGCCGGGCCCTGAAGAGGACGGAACATTCCTCCGGGAAAAGCAGGCATGAGGAAGGGCAAGCCCTCCAAAATCAGGGGGTCTCAACCTAGTTTGTGACATAGAGCCCTCCAGGGAGGCCTATGAACCCCTCTACAGGGTATATCTTTTTAAAAATGTGATATGAAAATATCTGTATTGTTCCCAAGGATTTTTAAAAAGTGTGATAAAATATACGTAATATAAAATTTACCATTCTAGCCATTTTTAAGCAGAGGGTTCGTGGCATTAAGCACACACTGTTGTAACCCATGACTACCATCCATTTCTAGGACTGTTTCATCTTCCCAAGCTGAAACTCTGTTCCCACTAGACGCTAACTCCCTCGTCCCTCCTCCCCCAGGCCCCGCACCATCCCGCTTCCTGCCTCCAAGAATTGGACTCCTCTTGCTTACCTCATCTGAGTGGAATCACACAGTACTTGTCCTTTTTTTTAAAAAATTTTTAAAAGATATTTTACTTATTTATTGGAGAGACAGAGCACAAGCAGGGGGAGCAGCAGGCAGAGGGAGAGGGAGAAGCAGACTCCCCACTGAGTAGGGGAGCCCCATGTGGGGCTCAATCCCAGGAGCCTGAGATGACTTGAGCCGAAGGCAGACGCTTAACAGACTGAGCCCCCCAGGCTCCCAATGTTTGTCCTTTTGTGCCTGGCTCGTTTCATTCAAGCATCATGTCCTCGCGTTTCATTACAGAGTAACATTTTCACAAGGATACCAAAAATAATAATAATACGACTACAAAGAAAACAATATCTATCGAACGACCGTTCTCCAAATAATTTTAAAAGATACAGTCATTCAGGTGCTTTTATTAATCTTTAAATAACACAATATAGAAGTGGGTCTTGTAGTTCTCATTTCAGGATAGTATTGAGTCTGTTTCAAGATACCCTGTAAGAACTCTCCCATGGCATCGAACACCTGTGGCATCTATGGATGACAAAGACACAGAAGTCACAAGTACTCGTGCTGATAACGGTTGTGCTTTGTTATCTGAAGGAGCTTTCCTTCGAAACTGAAGGAAATGCTAACTTTCAGTTAGAAATCTGCACCCCAAAAAATGCATTTGTGTGCGCGTACGTGTGTGTGCAAGTGTGTGTGTGCGAGAGCTTTTCCCGTGCAAGCTCATGCACTCCCTGAATTCTTCCCACGGATCATCCATGAAACCCAAGTTAATGAGCCCCACCCGAGAATGGGTGTTTTTATCCTCCACCAGCTATTTATTTTTTAAAGATTTATTTGCTCATTTCAGAGAGAACATGCAGGAGCAGGGGGAGGGGCACAGGGAGAGGAGACAAGCAGACTCCACGCTGAGCATGGGGAGCCCCACGCAAGGCTCGATCCCAGGACCCTGAGATCATTGACCTGAGCAGAAATCAGCAGTCTGATGCTTAACTGACAGAGCCACCCAGGGGCCCCTCTCCGCTGGCTTATTTCCGTCCTGGCTCCGAGGTGGAGCAGAGCCAGATTCTCCCCATTTCGACCTGACCCAGAAACTGACCCACTGGCGTGGACAGTGGGCTGGGTTCTGAACACCAAACCACCTTCCTTAACCCCCCAGCCGCCCTGGGGCGAGGTGTTTGCACAGCGGGCTGCGGAAAGGACTGATTCAGATCCGGGACAAGCCCGTCATCTCTGCTCTGAAAGCTCTTCCTCTTAAGCCCGGTGGCTCATTTCCATTTGTCGCACCGAGTGGCACTCCGCACTCGGAAACATAGGAGACCCTCCCTGAGTGTAGACAGCCGTGTTCCCACCTACGGAGGAGACACACTGCCCGCTTCATAGCATTGTTTCATTTTTCTCATCTGCACACAGGCTTTGGATCGGCAGCCTTTAATGAAGATGCAGTTTTCTTGTCAAAAGCAATGTGTTCTAATAACTACCATCTGAGCTGGGGTGGGGGTGCCACAGAAATTATATCTGTAGCTGAAAAGCCATGAGGGCCTTCTGGAAGGGAATAGTTTCCATGTGCTTCGGAGAGGAGGACACGCCTCGTGGACCATGTTCTCCGGCTTCAAAGCCAAGCCACTGGGCCGGGGGTTCTGCCTTCTCGAGTGGAGGGAGGACAAAGAGAGGCAGGGCATTGGCTTACATGACCCCTGCTCTGGCATTTCGACTTTAGAATCAAGAAGGTACAGGGTATGAGGTGACTGCGGGTGAGACCCGTGGGCTTTGGAGGAGGGAGTTTCTAGAAAAGAAAATGTTTCTGCGGGCTGACATATCTTAGTAGCCCTGTGACCACCCCTTCACCCCCACCCCTTAGAGTTGCCAGATAAAATCCAAGATGCCTAGTTACATTTGAATTGCAGATGAATAATGAATCGGGTTTTTTTTAGTGTAAGTGTGTCCCGTGCAATATGCTAGAAATATACCAAAAATATTATCAGCGTTTATCTGAAATTCACATTTAATGGAGTGTCCTGTATTTGTTTGCTAAATCTGGCAGCTCTCCCACCACTCAAACAGAACTCTCGAACTTCTTCTTATAAAGAAATGCTGGGCCAGCCTGGGACATGTTGAGGTCAGCTTAGAGAGATCTCTATAGTCAGCATAGTGGTTAAGAACGTGAACTTGGGAGTCTTAAAGACTTAAAGTGGCTTCTAATTCAGGGCAGTCACTGCCTTGAGGGTTGACCTTGAGAAGGTTCCTTGGCCCCCCAGATCCTCACGTCTGTCCTCTGCAGAATGCGGAGGCTGAAAATCAGGGCCGATATTCAGCCAATATCCAGTGGGACAGGCTTGTACTGGTTATTTAAAAATTAGAGGACTTCCCAGGCCAGTTGCTAACAACCTCCCACACGCCTGTCCATCTGGCCAGCCACCCTACCCGTCCCCCACCTCCCCCAAACTCTGTGTCTTCTCATCTTCAGTGAATACCTGGCACAGACAAGGGCATCCAGGGCTCTGCAGGTGTCCTTTCTGATTGGCAGGTGTCATGGTTTATGGATCATTACACAGATTGACTATCACTCCTGTTAGGAATGCCTATCTTGAAAGGTTGTTCAAGGGTTCAATGGAATGATGTAGAAGAACTGCGTGTGTCAGGACCTGGTCCATAGATATCACACACACACACACACACACATACACACACACTCACGGTGAATGAATGAATCCATATTCTACTTATAAGGAAGAGCCTTGTTTTCTTTATACATAACAAAGTTCTCCTCTCTGTATATACATATATACACACACACACGTGTAGAGACACACATATGTGATGTGTGTGCTAGAATCACGAATTACACCGGTTTAAAGAAATCCTAAAGATTAATCTGGTTCTAGTTCAGTTCCTTCCCTTTTACACAGAGGAAAACTGAGATCTGGCTTAATTTACTGACTTACCTAAACACGGCCAACTCCACGCGTGGGTGGAGGATGGTTTTGAGGAATCGTCAGAAAGATCTTTTGCTCAAAAATATCCCTTTCATCCGACTGCCACAATACCTGAAATTCCACCATTAGCATTTTATCCATCTTTTAAACTCAAACAGGTTTATCAAGGTATTTCTCAAAGCTCCCTCTCTTTAAGCTTGCATGACCCAGGGTCACCCTGAGAGACTTGAGTGCTGGGCAGACGGGGAGAGGGGGTGGTAGGAAGGAGATGCTAAAAGAAGCTGAAAGACACATGTGGCCAACTTTAAAACTTTGTGACAGGCTGGCTATGCATTAAATTGTCCCACTGTGACAGTTGTACGTTTGTGCTGTTGCATAATACAGAAGGACAAAAAGCATAAATACTAACTGATCATTTCATTCAAAAGAACTCCAACCAGAAAGCCGGACCCCTTGATGCCGTCTCATGCTAAACAAAGCTAAAAGCCTCTCTTATATTGTTGGCCAAGGGTTTTTCGACTGGGTGGCTGGAAATGTTTTTCAGAGATCTACAAAGCACGATGGTAAAACAAAGTCTCAAAATGTCCAGGGGCAAAGATGTAGCGGGGACTGTATCTGTTCACATACACAAATTGGTTCTGCCACTTGGGTGAGTGCTAACTGTTGGAGTTCAACACCCCTTGCATTGGATGTGTCCTTACCTGCTGTCAGTGAAATTCAGCCCACCTATGTGTTATTTTGGGGACAGTTGGTGAGAGCTAGTCAGTTGCTGGGATCAACTAGACTGTTTTCTCCAAAACCAAATAAACACAACCTCCTCTCATAATTTGATTGGCTCAGTTTGGAAAATCAGCATCTAAGGAGAGGAAGGAAACTTCTAGAAAACCCGGCGGGGGAGGGGGGTGAGTGGGATAAAATTCTGGCGATTTCTTCTAATACCAATATTTGTGACTTATTAATTACCAATGGGTGATCACTAAACGCAGAGAGATCTTTCCCATCAGAGTCTAATTAGTTTCATTGTCTTCTCTCTGAGTTCTATTGTATTCCACTCTGCCCATCGGCTGCCTGTTTTAATTAATTTTGCACCGCATTCAAAGGTTTTGCTTTTGTGCCTCTCCGTTTGATTTAAATTCCTTTTTGCAGATAAATAAATAAATAAATATCAAAGCTAATGAGGCTCTGAAGATTCGAGATGTAAATATCATATGCAGATTTCTCTTTGGGTCCCAGCTCAGCGGAAGACCAAAAATAACACTTGGAAGTTTGATTAAGAAATCTCAGGCTCCCCTTTCCAGGCCTCCCTCCAGACAATCTTTCTGCTGGCAGTTTTGGTTATTTGACAAAAAATCATGCCCCACGCACTCGAAACCCCAGAAGCAAGTTCCTTTCAAGAGGAGCACAAACGGGCGTCAGATTTTGCTGAACTACTAAAGATCTTTCTCCAACTGACTGATTCGGGTCTATCCCGAGAGGTTTCTATCTGTGCGGGTGGGTCTGTGCACGGACTCACACACTCACACACACATCGTTCAGACACACGCGCACTCACAGACACACACACCACAGACACACGCACACACCAGTTCCTACAGACACCCTCTGCACACGCACTCTTTCCCACAGACGTACACCAAATGCACACGTGCACACGCACACACTCATGCACATTCACACACACGCACACCTTCTCACGCACACCCTCAGACCACATTTTCACACTCACACGCACACAACCTCGCACTCCTATCCATACACGCACACGTGCATCAGCCACTCCCACACATGCACTCATTCACCCACACATTCACACGCATGCACGCAGATTCTCCCACACGTGTGACACAGGTATCGTGCTTGGGCCGGTCCAGCTTTCGTGTTTCAAACCTCTGTCTTTCTTCCGTATCCTCCCGAAGGACACCCCTGCCAGATACACCAGGACCCCCTCCCCCCTCCTGTGAGGTGCAGGGCGAGCTCTGACATTGCGCAATCTGCTCTTACCCGGGACATTTGTATCCTTTACTGAGAAAGTCTGATTCATTTCGCAGAAATGTTCATCTGCTATTAATCTTTCAGGATATGGTTAGTGTTGTGATATTTGCAGATATTGTTTTCGGGTAGCAGGGGGAGGGGAGGGCGGATTTCACATGGCTGTCCCCTGGCTCATTCTGAGCTTTACTCAGTGCTTATAAGCAGCTCAGAATTTTGTGACAGCATTTCCATGCAAGGGACTTACAATCATGTTTCATTAATTCGACGTGAATGAAGCCTCATTTCTGGCCTTGAGGAGCTTAAGATTTATGTGAAATTAATAACAGAACAGATGTCTTCACAATTTGGTTCCTCTGGAAAAAAAAAAAAAAAAGGAACCTGATTACTTTGAAAACTTCAATGCTTTAAAATGCAGACCCAGGGAGTTTTTACTCCGGGGTAAAGAGTTATGCCTTGATATCGTCCACATCGCAGAACTAAGTGGAATTTAAATGTCAGATTTATATTAAATAGTCATATTCCCCATTATGACATATAATCAACAACAGCTTATTACTTTCATTAATAAGATGTGTTGGACATTTAAACTAAAGCTTCCAAGATAAAGCCGGCACCTCATAAGCAGGAGACGCTGGGGAGGTGTGGGAAATATGCGAGCAGCCTGGTTTTTAGCTTGGTTTCTGATAATTTAATCATTGATTCCTCCTAGGAAAACAAAATGCATCTGTGCTCACACAAAACTCACCACTTTCTAAAGGAGTTGAGTCATCTCCCGCAGACATGTGTGCCCAGGGCCAAATGCTCTCCATTTCACAGGACATTTTTAAGTCTTGCCTCTTTATTTTTTCCTCTTGCCTGAAATCCTCTCCCTTCATCTAGGCTTCTCTAACACTAGGTGCCTCTCCAGCTGAATTTTAACACTCCTCCGGGCTCAAGTGTGGCTGCACACCAGCGGGGGCCAGTGCTCTAGAAAGCTCCCCCCGTGAGGCGGGTGGTTCTGGAGGTGGGAGAGAGCGAGCTAAGACCCCCCAGGCACCAGGCACTTCGCCTCCCTCTGGCAAAGCAAGTGAATGAGGGCTGCAGGGGGTCGGAGATGTCAAATGGCAAAGCCCAGGGATACGGATTAGCTTCCAGAGTCCGTTCCCTGTAACCACTGTGATGACCCTTTTCTCTGTTCCAAACCAACCCTGGGGGTTGGACTTGGAACTTTCCCCACTTGCCCCATGAGAAAACAAGAACAGCGAGCCAAATAATCTGAAAGCCCCTCACTTTGACACGCTCCGTCTACTCTAATTGTTGCCTTTCCTACCCTTGTTTTCTTATTTCTCTTCTTTCCCTCTCTTCTTCCACACCTGGACCGGGTTGGGGATCCCACGGTCCAGTCAGCAGAGTGACTGACCCACAGACGACGGTCCAGAGAAGTTCGACAGGGATGTGACCGGCCCCAGCACTTCCTAAGGGTGTGTGGCCTTGGGCAGGACACGGAGTAGTTTGGACCCTCTGTCTCCGCATCTGAAAGGGGACAGAATCCCCCCAATCCGGGGCTGTTGTGACGATGCTATGAGCTGATGCGTGAAGAGTGCTTGGCACTAAGGAGGCTCTCCACAGCTTGAGCTACTGTTAGTATTACAGCTCCTGGAGGGGTGATGAGCCCTTCAGAAATGCGCAGCTTTGAAAACATCATACAACACACCTGCCACTTATTACCCGACATCCCTGAGTGGGGCTCTGGAGCAACGTGACACAGTCAGACTCACTCATATCTCTGTATCACAGGGCCGGTCACCACTTCCTTCCCCCATGGGGCACCAGGGCTGGCAGGCCCTCACCACGCTGGCAGGTCGGGAGTGTCTTCTGGCAGAGGGGGGCATCCGTGGTGGAAATCTTGTGACCCAGTTTCCTACAGCCAGCCCCACTCACTTTAGAGAGGCTCGCAGGAGCTGTGGACCTTTGGGATTCCAGAGCTGAAAGGCGTCTGATGATCACAGCATAAGCCAAGACTAAGTCATGGGCTCCAAGTGATGGAATCCCAAGTCGAATTGGGTTCTGCAAATAATGGTGATACCAATCCCCTTCACTCGCTCATGCAACAGAAGAGTACAGAGGTGGGTCCAGGTGCTCTGACAAGGTCCCTAGGACTTAGTTTCTCTTATCTCTCTCCTTCACTTTCTATTGTGTTGGCCCCAAACTCTAGCAGATGCTTCCCTCATGGTGACAAAATGGCTGCCAGCAGCTCTAGCCACACATGTTTCTGAGGTTGGGTCCCATGAAAATCAGCATGTCCTTTTGCCCAGAAATCTAAACAACAGCCATTGGGCATCTCCATGGCCCTGATGGAGTCACTTTTCCATCATGGAACCAACCACAGTGCCCAAGGTTACACATCCTCCTGGACCTGGGGACGGATTCCTCTTGGCTCAACATGCCCAGACTTGGGAGTGGGGGATTCTGAATGGAGGCTGGGGCTGGAGGCAAAACCACAGATGCCTGCGACCATGACGACCTCTCTTTTCACCCTGAAGAGATGACAGCCCTCTCATTTCAGCAGAGGGGGTAACAAAGCGAAGGGAGGAGAATCTTGGCCAATCACCCAGCAAGGTGCTGGCAAAGCCAAGACTCTGACCCAGATGTTTCAGCTCAGGAATCCCCTTGCTAACCACTGGGGCTGCCAGAAGAGGCGGTGGTGGGACCGAACCCCCAGGGCTCCAACCACCCCAGGCTGCTCGACAGACCCAGCTCCAAAGCCTTCTTCCCGATTTCTATGCCTCCCCAACCCTCTGGCCATGGGGAAGGGGGAAGCGATGAGGAGAGCCAGCATTCTAACAAGCACACATGCGCACACACACGGCATGAATGAGCGTCAGCGCCCTCCTGCAACAAGTCTACTTTGAAATGACTCTACTTTCCCTTCCTCTCTTGTACCTCCCACACCCGGGACAGGCCTCCACTGAGACTAGGGCAGAGTCAGCGCTCAATCCATATCACTGTTACTATTACTGTTGATGTCATTATTATGATTATTTCCAGTACTATTATTTACTCTCCCCTACACTCGCCTTGGCCACACCTATCCACTCACCTCGGAGGCACAGATGAGTAAAAGCAGGGGGAGTATGGGGGGCGGGGGTGGGGAGCAGAAGGACCGCAGAGTCGGCATTTTTAACAGGAGCCACAGCCTGAAATTCAGCAAAAAGCAGGAAAGCCCTGAGAATTCTTGTTGGGAAGCTCCTTCCAACACGCAAATGACAGCCTCATCCATCACCTCATTGAATTCTTAAAACACAAAGACAAAACCAACCCTGGAAGTGAGGACAGGAAGGAAAATGATCTCCGTTTACAAACGAGGAAACCGAGCCCTGACTCAAAGATTTTCCAGGCATTCACTAGTGGAACCAGAATGGAACCCGAGTCCTGGTTCAGGTCCTTTGCTGCTAAAGCGCGTGTGTATGCAGGCGACGCTCCGCACATCCGCTCGCACGCGTACTCCTGGGAATGCAGACGGCAGAGATCCAAATAAGCAGAAGGACCTAAAAGCCTGCAAAATAACAAACGCTCGTCCGGCCTTCCATGACTGGTGTCTTGATTCAACGTGGCATAAAAGTAGCCAAAGCTCCCTGGGCTGAAGGTCTGTAAACCCCGTATGAAATAAACCCCCTTCCCCACCCACCCCAACACGTCTGCTCTCAGCTGTTCTTTTGTCGCCCACCCTGGACGGCCACCCTGCCCCCTTCCTGCCTCCCACCCTCATAATCTCCATGGCGACCAAGAGGTTGCTCTTCCTTTTGCTGATAAGAGCTCCATTCAATTCCATCAGCCTTTTCTGATCGTGAGACGAGACAGTTCTCACTTTCCCCATTCCGCTGACCAGGAAACAGGGACTCCAAAAGTTGGTGGAGTCTCTATGCCAAACAGTATGGAGGCTCCTCGAAAAATTAAACATAGAACCACCCTATGATCCAGCAATCCCACTTCTGGGTATTTATCTGAAGGAAACCAAATCACAGTCTTAAAAAGATACGAGCACCCCCATGTTTATCGCAGCGTTATTTACAATAGCCAAGGCATGGAAACAAGCTATGTTCATTGACAGATAAATGGATACAGCAAATTCAACTCACACACACACACACACACACACACTCACACACGCTCACACTCACACTCACACACACTCACACACACTCTCTCTCTCACACACACACACACACACACACACACACTGGAATAGCATTCAGCCACAAAAAAGAAGGAAATCTTGCTGTTTGCAACAACACGGTTGGACCTTGAGGGCATGCTGCTAAATGGAATAACTCAAACAGAGAAAGACAAATACTCTAGGATCTCACTTACATGTGGACCCTAAAAAACCCCAAACCTACAGAAACAGCTAACAGATTGCTGATTGCCAGTGGCGGGGGGTGGGAGTCGGCAAAATGGGCTAAGGCCAATGGTCAAACTTCCAGGTATGAGGTAAATAAGTTCTGGCGATGTCATGGACAAAATGGTGACGAAGGTTCACAAAACTGCATTGTGTATTTGAAAGTTGAGTAGATCTTAAAAGTTCTCAAAAAAAAGTTCTCATCACAAGAAAAAAAAACCGTACTTATGTGTGGTGATGGGTGATGGGTATTCACTAACATTTTTATGGCCATCGCTTCCCAATGTATACATCTATCAAACAATTATGTTCCAACACCCAAAAGTAATACAATGTTATCTGTCCATTATAACTCAAAAAAGAGAGAGAGTTTAAGTCACGTGCCCTAAGTTGTACAGCCAGACTTCACCATTTCTGCCTGTCAGTCTCTGGACCAAGTGTCCTGGCATTTGATTTTACTCAATTTTTCTCTTTTTGAAACTGGGAAGGCCGGAGGTTCAGGTCCTATCCTTATAAAAAGTGGGAAGAAAGTCGTGTTAGTTCTCTTCAGTGTGAGGTTGTGAGGGGTTTGGAGTGTGCAGAGATGAAAAGAAAAGGAGAACAATCTTTGTTAATTAATGTATAACTGCAACCAAAATGTTTTTTCTTGAGCTCGAGTCTATGTCAACCATTGTTGGAGAAATAAGTTGAAGCATCAAGCCAGTAGCACTCTGGGTATAGACGTCGATCTTCTATTTTAGTCGGTAATACGGGCCTAAGGTTAAAAAAAAAACCAAACTTCTGAGTCATGGAAAGTGTCTCTCACAGACAACAGCCAGCTACCCAGCTTCTCTCCTCAGACACACTGGCCTTAGTTTCTCATGAGTCTATCCAGAAAACGTGAAGCATATGCCAAGAGACTACTTATTTCTCCAGAACCTTCCCCAAAACAATGTATTATCAAACTTGGTGATATTTGCCACTCTGATCGATGAAAAATAGTATTTTTCTTGAATGGCCTGTTCATAATCTTAAAAGATTTTCTGTCCAGTCTTATGAGTTTTTCTAATTGATTTATAGGAGCTCTTTATATAGTCAGTAAATTCATCTCCGTATGATATGGAATGCAAATATTTCTTCCATACCTAGATTGCTTATACTCTGTGGGTTTTTGGTTTTTGTTGTTGTTGTTGTTGTTTTTATGCAGCCTTAAAAATATTTCTTCGTAGGCCAATTGACCAATTTTTTATAGCTCCTAGTGTTTCCATCATATTTTGAAAACTCTTACCCATTCTGAGATTGTTTTAAAGTTCCCCCATATTTCCCTCCAATTCATTTATGCATTATTGAATGTATACAAACATGGATTTATCTGGAGTTAATTTGGATAGAAGTTGTGAGGTAGGGGTCCAATTTTATATTTTTTCTAGATGGCTGCTCAGTTATTCCAAAGACATTTATTCAGTAAATCATCTTTCCCCCACTTCTTTGAAATTCCCAAACCTTGGACTATTTCAGCATTCTACATTTATTTCATTGTTTGGAGGCGAGGTAATTTCCACAATGCCAATATCACTCACAATGCTCGTGGGAGCCATCTTGCACACAGTGGAGGTGATACAGGTAAAACGATTCTGCTAAGGACCAAGGGCTGGAGGAAGCATGCACCCATTGGAGAGCTACGCCAACCCATGCTATCAATAAAAGCCTGGTGCGAATACTTGCCATTGTGAACCTCTGACTGTGTGCTCGTTTCAGCCACGAAGTGGGAAAATTTGAATACCAACACGAGATATAAAAGTGCACAGCTCTGTAAACAAAAACTTGTAACACGAGGACTGAGGAGGCTCTCATGTAAGCGTGAATTCCCAGGACACGTGGACTCACCCCCAGCTGGGACAGCTTCTGGAATACGCTGTTAAGGGTGTGACTCCATAGACACAACAAGATAACTGCCATCCCAACTGGGATTCCCGTTACCAGTAGCAATGTTAACTCCTGGAACTTTCCTGGAACTCGAGGTGGTCCTGGGACCTCCTTCCCACAGGGGAAGGCCTGGGCACCCTTTAATCTTCTTAGAGCAAAATCCACTGGGTAAAATTATAATTTGATATGGCTGCACTCAGCCAATGGAAACTCATAAACCGTCTTAACACCGTAATGCGTTGTGGAAAAGAATCGCTAAGTACCACGAAACATATGAGAACCCCAGGCTTCCATTCATCTCTAGCTTTATGCGAGGGCAGCATATTAAAGTGATTTCAACTTCAGAGCAGAGCTCCCCAAAGAGTGCTCCAGTCTTAATTAAAATGTCAATGAAATACAAAAGTGCATAGGGGACAATCTCAGAAATCATTCCCTTTTAACTTCCGGCTGGCTGGCTGCTCCTTCCCTCAAGCCTGCTAGCTTGGCCCCTCAGTACCGGTACTCAACCCACCCTTCTTCTCTGCCATGGGGGGGGCCCTCGTCCAGACCCTCACCATCCCCACGGGAGACCGGACGGAGGTGGGCAGCAGATCCCTGCTTGAGGCTTCTCTGGATCTGAGCTGCCCGAGTTGAAGGCCTGGATTAGCGTTACTTGGGTACATAGCCCAGAACTGCAGAATAAGGGGTGCGCTGGAAACGTGGGGGGACATAAGAGAAAACATCAGCTTCAGACCAATTGGGTGCAACATCAGCAAACTGAGGGAAACAAGAGGGACATGGGAATTTTTTTTAACTCAGGAATGGAAAATGCAGATAGCTGTGGGGCTAGACAAGTGACAAATGATTGAGGATGTAGGGAAGGAGCAGGGGAGGAGGGAGCGGTGGGGTTTGCCGTGAGCTAGAAATCATTGTCCCCTCAAAAGGGATGGTGGCTACTCAGCTTCAAGATTGTTTACATGTGGGAGTGCAAACCTGGCATCACTCTGCCTTCTGAGTTTTTTAAGGAAAATCCAGAAATCTGCATTTTTCAAATGTGAAATCTTATGATTTTGTATTGACTACTTATTAAATATTAATATTTATATTTATTAATATTATTTTAATATTAATATTGATTAATACTATTCAAATATTTAAACCTTTGCATGGATCAACATAGGACCAAAATAAAACATGTGTGAATGAATTTCAGTCCCGGGAGGGGACTATTAGGTCCCAGGCATGTCCCTTCCTTAACCTCTATATCCATCCATCTCTCCATCCATCCATCCATTCATCCATCCACCCATGCATCTATCCATCCCTCCATCCACCATGCATCCATCCCTCCATCCACCATGCATCCACCCATCCATCCACCCATCCATCCTCCACTGAATATTCACCAATGCCTCCAGGTGCAAGTGAATACAATAGAAACAGAAATGAGTCTAACCACAAGTTCAGTCTTACCTCCAGGCCCATTCTGATCCTATCTTGGCTTGAGAGAGGGAAGTAGCCAGATACAGTATTTAAATAATATTATGTGTGTTTTAAGCACAGACCAGGAATTAAAAGGCAAGCTTTTTTGATAGACCTGTCTTGACTTCTAAGTTGCATAGGACCTTGGATTCGTGCCTTCCCTTCTTTCTCAGAGCACAAGCCGAAGAGCCTTTTATAAGACTCTCAATTGTCACAGGGACCCTTGCTGGTCTGGTTCCTGACCTCACTTCCGGCCCCAGGCCAATGGTCACTTTTGCACTGACATCCCCTCTGGGGAGCTGGCCTTCAGAGGCTCACCTGCCTGAATCATGACTTCCTCCCTGTGTCCTGCCTGGACCGTAACCGCAGGAAAGGCTTCCACCATTGTGGACTTGTTGCATTTTATGTTTTTAGCCGAAGGAGAAAGTGGTATCCATCATCTCCTCAGAGATAAGCGACTGCCTGGACTGCAGTCAGAAGAGCTTTTGCCAGAAGGGGAACTTCCTCCTGTGTCCCCAGGTGTCCTCATGCATGGCAGGGGGAGAGGGAGGGGAGGGGGGTGGGTCTCTTAACCGCACGAGCAAGGCAGGCCCTGCTCTGTATGTGGTGGCCTTCCTTGTTGCTGAGCTGAGGGCCTTGGGAAGAGGCCAGTCCTAATTATCCCCCACCTGATGCCACTGATTCCTTGTGAGGGCAGGGACCTCGACTTGTCACTTGTACAACCCCAGGGCCCAGCACGGAGCCTGCACGTAGCACGTGTGACATTTGCAGGTCACCGGCCCGCTGGGGGAAAAACCATGTTGCTGATGGGGAATTAAGGATCAGAGAAGAGAAGAGACTCACCTGAAGCCTGTTCCGCTCTTCTCCCTCTTACAGTCTTCACACACACACACACACACACACACACACACACACACACACACACTCAGATACGGATACACACATACAGACCCACATTCACGTGCAGACAGGCACACAGTCACACGGAGACATCGACACACATGTGCGCACACGCCCCTACCTTCAGCTCCCAGCTCCCAGAGGCCACTCGTGCAGCAACGCACCCAGGCCTCCTGCTCAAACGCGCCGTCCCGGGTGCAGGATGACGTCATTTCTCTCACACCTCTGTCAAAGGAACCCGGTTGTGCTAATACTTGACTGTCATGGAACTTTACATCAAAAACCAGGGATGTACTGTATGGTGACTAACATAATATAATAAAAAAATATTATTATAAAAAAATTAAATTAAATTAAAAAAAACACTCGACTGTCACTCAAGCTGCCCCTTGGGAAAAATTGTCCCTGTTTAGCAAGGATCTCTACCTGGAAAGACATTTCCTGTCATTCCTGAGGTCCCACCTTGGAGGAAGCATTTACTTCCCTTGAGGCACAAGGAGGGGGCACACCCGTTTGTGGGCGCGACCAGACTTGACCTTGGGCTGACTAATAAAGCATGGCTCAAATGTGTCTGGGGTTGCAAAACTGCAACATAGCTTCTGGGCTCTTCTGTATGCAGAGCTCAGGATGCTACCACTAGATCACGGACGCCCGCTTTCTCTGTGCCTGTTTTGCTGAGTCCAAAGTTCCTGTTCTCCTTATCTGCTTTTCCTGTGTGTCATAGATTGGGGGCCTACGTGTTCTCCTGCACATAGTCACGGGGTGGGAGCCTTTCAGGCTGTGTTTTCTGATCATCCAGGCTGGGGTCTTTAGTCAACTTTTCTTCCGAATGTGTGGGTCGGCCTCCTCTTCAGGGCATAACTTGGCCATGACTTAACATGTGTGTTCTTTCAACTGTGTCGAACGCTCTCCTTTCATGGGGCTAGCCGCCCTTTTCGAGAGGCAGGGACGGGGAGAGAGGCTTGGGTTTGTTCTGCTTTCGTGTGCGTCTGTTGCTAAGAAATAGTGTATATTTTGTTCATCTTATCTGTCCTTCCAGCTTTCAATTGATAGCAGAGTGTGTGTTTCTTCTGTAAGAACTAACCACATTTATTCAACAGATTACACATTAATTTCACTGCCAGGACAGCATATGAACAGATAATCTACCAAAAAAAAAAAAAAAAAACGTTTTGAATTTCTTAAAAAGTGAATTTAATTATAAGTAGTAACATGTGCTAGAGAATTATAATTATGAAAAGTCATGTTCTGTGAGCCTGAAATGACAGATTATATTTCAAAGACTTATTGCGGAGGAATTAAAGGACCCAATTTATTAGTTGTAAATGTATGATTATTGAAGCTTTGCTTGAACACAAACGCGCGCACACACACACACACACACACAATCACAGCATATTCGAGCTGGGTTTAGTACGCCTAATCCTTTCGACAAGAATCGTATTTTGCACCAAAAGCTGCCACTCCATTAATTTGTTTGTGAGACAGAAACAGGCAACTAATCTTTGTCTCCTGATCCCTGAATGGCAATAATTTCAAGTACTTTGTGAGCATGTTGTGTGTGTGTGTGTCCCTCCCTCCATCCTCACAAAGTGATTAGAAAGTCGACGTGGATCAGAGAGCAGAAATGCTGTTGTCACGGAGGAAATGAGGGTTTTGCGGGGATTGGTGGGGAGGGCAGCGGCGGGGAGGGGACGGCAGCCTTTGCAGAGGACCTGGGATCCAGCCTCGCTGGTTCACACGACAAATATTTACTGACCAGCTACTACGTTCCAGACAGCAGACTAAGTATATTCAAGGGGTTATCTCAATTAAGCCTCTTGGGTCAACCCCCCAAGGTAGATATGTTGAGAACTAATTTTACAGACGGGGAAAAACTGAGGTTCAGAGAGCTCATGCAACGATTAACCCAAGGCAACTGGGTTTCTGGAGCTGGTACTTGAGTGGCCGAAAGCCTACCTTGTCCGCACAGGTCCCCACTCCTGGCCCCGGTGGGACTCACGGGCTCCCTGGAAGGCAGAAGCACTGGGGGCAGTGGCGTGAGCGTGAGGTCTGTGCGTACAGTGCTCTCGGAGACGGGGGAAGAGAAGGAGGGCTTCGTGGTGCCAGGTCAGGTTGGGGAGGGCGGTGTCAGGGGAGACCCGAGAAGATCAAGCAAGACTCTGGAGACCGTGATCGAGCCAAGCCCTGAAGCATGAGTAGGCTTCCCCGGGCTGAGGAGAAGCAGTCCCAGCAGAAGGAACAGCCCGTGAAGTTGACAAATTCTGAAGTGTACAAAGTCTTGTGTTTGCAAACATGGGAGGAGGGCTTATGGTATAAGGAAAAGCAGGGGAGGAGGGAGGCGAGGCCGAGACAGGAAGTAAGCCTGGAATAGGCATGAAGGAGGGCCTCCAGCGCCAAGCTAAGGGGCTTAGTCCTTCTCCTGTAGACAGTGGGGAACCATAGATGGTTCATGAACATGAGTTGGTGGTCTCGGGGAACGACGTAGGCAACTCTTTTGCCTACAGGCGGGTAACATAGGCCCGGGGAGGCCGCAGAAGCCAGAGAAAGCACACCCAGTCCAAAGGGGCAGCCACTCCTTGGCTCCAGTCCACTGTGGACAGAGACCCCGGATCTCCCAGCTTGTTATGAGAAGCTAGAATCGTGGTAGGCGGATTGCAGCAATAGTCCCACCTTTTTCTGTCTTCATGCCTTTAAATGGGCCTTGGTAGCTCTTCCCGTTACGTGTTGGCGTCTTCTCCCCCACCACCGGATCTGCTCATCGACATCTCATGGGCTGTAACAGAGCCTGGCTTTCAGGCGGCCTTGCACACTTCCACTGTCTCCCTTGGGAGTGTGCCCCACCTGAGCACCCAGGACTGCCTGCTGGGAGGTCGCAGACCACGTGCAGTGGACCGTGTGGCCGTCCCAGCTTGGCCCACATAGACCAGCCCACCCCAGCTGACTTGCCAGCTTTGCAGAAACAAGCGTGAGCCCCCAGACCCCACCAGCCAGCCAGCCTATAGCCTAATGACAAATAATAAACGTTTGTTGTTTCACACCACTGAGTTTTGGCGTCTTTTGTTACGTGGTGATAGCGAACTGATACAATGATTAATTTGTGTTTTAAGAAACAACGGTGCTGACATCCTTCCCCTCCCCTACTCCCCCCACCTCCCCCCACACACAAATAGAGGGGCCAGAGACTCAGTAAACATTTCCGGTTCACCAAACATTCCAAAAGGGTTCCATTCTAAGTTGCTGGGATCAGGGAGAGGGGAGGAAGCCTACGAACACGTCACACCCTGCCACCTGCTCTGTCCTTCCTGCAGGAGGTGCTGCTGACTGAGGAGGCCACTGTGGCCTCTGTCCTCAGTCCC
Organism: Ursus arctos; assembly: GCF_023065955.2. Classification (NCBI taxonomy): domain Eukaryota; kingdom Metazoa; phylum Chordata; class Mammalia; order Carnivora; family Ursidae; genus Ursus; species Ursus arctos. The sequence goes on from NW_026622863.1 coordinate 12,958,460, forward strand.
CCCCACTGCTGGGCCCATCTGCCCCAATCCAGCCATGTCTCCCTCAGCCCCAACCCCCAGCACCATGTCTGGGGCTGCAACACCCAGCAGCCCTGAGCCCCAAGCATTTGAATCTGAAATCTCTCCCTCTTTGGATACCACAAGGTTTGAACACTCTGTGGTCTGAGAAGAGCCGTCGGACAGGCTGCACCCCATCCTCCAGCCTCTAGTGGGTCTACAGAGTTCTTACTCTGGGCCTGCATGCCTGGCTCAGAGGCCAGCGAGGCTCAGGGGTCAGGGTGGCCTCTCAAGTTGGAGCCTACAGCTAGATCTTCCTCTGTCCCCCAGGCCTTGCGTTGTGTGAATTAGAAATGCTCTCTCTGGGCCAAGGACCCTCCAGCAGCCGCGGACAGACACAGCATGTCAGGGCTGGTCTTAGCTGGGTGTAAGCCCCGCTCAACACGCCAGCCAGGGCCCTTGGTTTAAGGCTAAACGTGACATATATTAGAACTTCAATCAGCCCAGGTTTTATGGAGCCCTGTCCTTCAGTTCGGAAGATTCTTTCCCCTCCTCAGCCTTTAAGGCCCCATTTCAGTGATGCCTCCTCCCATTTCAGGGAAGTCCTCCCTGATCCCCTCCTTTGACCGAGACTTCTCCTTCTGAAACTCTTGAAGCCCTGGGAGCCCCCTTCTTCAGCTTCGGCCTTGTCCTGGGGGTCCTTTGTCACCTGTTGGTCACCCCTCCACCATGTGAGCAAGGAGGGGTGCTCACCTGCCACCCATGTGGGTGCCCACAGGCTCCAGGGCAGGAGTCAAGGTGGGGGGGAAGTGGTGCCTGGTGAAGATTCCCCAAGGAGATGGGGCATTGCCTACAAGGTGCACTGTGGACACCACCCCCACCCCCGAGCTTTCCTCGGCTTCCCTCCCAGCTCCCCCTCCGCAGTGCTACCTAGATCCCTCTCGGATTCTGCCACAGAGACACTGACTCCAGTGAGCCTCCACTGGGTACAGGAAGGGGCAGTGGCTTGTCAACCCCTTAGTGCTGGTCACCGAGGGGGGAGGCAAGGACTAGGTGAGTTTGACGAGTGGGAACAGGACATGGAGAAAGTTCCAGATTAAGAGACTGACTTGGGCATCCCAGTCGGGGCTTTGGGAGCCTGGACGGGTCTTGGGTCTCTGGGCTGTGGCAGGGAGGAAGGTGGACTGAAGTCAAGCTAAGGGGAAGGAGGGAGCTGATGCCCTGGGTAGCAGAGAGGAGCCAAGTGGCATTTGTGGCCAACTTGGGGGAGGGGGAGGTCGGGGTGGTACTTACAGCAAAGAGATTTTCTGGATTCTTAGAAAAACAATAGCCAGGGCTTGTTGCTGGGGCAGAAGGATTGGGGTCACCAGCTGGCTGGTGACATTGTGATTGGTTTCTGATGCTTCGGAATTCAAGGGCAGGAGGCACTCGGGGACACCCGCTAACCCTCGGGCTCCCTAGCCCTCTCTCCAGCCCCCACCCGGGTCCCACAATATGTACGATGTTCTGATTGCCCATTTCTCCTTCCTTCTCACTTTGCTCTTCTTTCGCTGGAGTGTGTGGTGGGGACAAAGTCTTAGAGGCGTTTCCCTGGGCCTTGTAGAGACCTCACGGGCACGTCTCAAAGCCATTGGCTTCTTGCCTGATCACCTACTGAAGGCCATTGCTTGCTAGTTGTGGAGTGGGGTACAGGCCTGGGCTTGGGTGGGGGAGGGAGCATTCTGGATGGGGGCTGGTGGATTAAGGCTATCCCTAGGTAAGGAGCCACCAACACACAGTCCTAGGATCTCAGAAGGGTAGTACCAGAGGCGTCCCCGGGTTCCCATTGTCCTCAGAGCTCAATCCAACTCCTTAGCTCAGCCAAACAGCATCATCTGGCCCCACCGACCCCCCCAACTTCATCTTCCTTTATTGCCACACTGAACCCTTAGGATTATTTGGGTGCAAGCAACAGAAATACACCCTGACTGATTTAAGGGCAAGGGGGTTATTGAGGTGATGACAGACAGGTGGGCAAGAGCCTCACAACTGGGGCAGGGGTCAGGATGGGGATACCAGTCCATGGGGCCCTACAGCCAGTACCCTTGGGCTGCCAGCACTCTCTTTATGTTTACGTTCACTCAGGATTTCATGGGCATCCCATTGGCTGAGTCTAGATCACAAGCCCACCTGTAGGGTAGCCAGAGGAAGGGCCTGGTCCAAGAAGGTTTCAAGGACCTTCTTGGCTGCTGAAGTGCGAAGGCAAGTGCCTCAGTTTACCTTCCCAGCAACACTGTCCTCAGTGGGAAGGACAGAACTCCCCCAGAGGAAGAGGGCACACATGCTTGGAGATCAAACCCACAAATGTCCATTGTGCCCTTCACTCACTCTGTGGTAGCCACAGTGCCTTGCTTATTGTTGCTCAAATACAATAAGCTTGCTTCTACCACAGGGCCTTTGCACTTGCCATTCTCTCTACCTAGAACACCCTTCCGTCAGTTCTGCACATGTCTGGTTCCCTTTCTTTCTTTAGAACTCAGATCTAAATTTAGTTCCCCTCAAAGCCTCCCACTGCACCACCTTTCTCAAGTTTTCCCCATCAGATCATTTTGAGACCATTCTTTGTAAGTCTTCCCACCATCCAAGATTACATCATCTATGACTGTGTCTGCTTTGTGTTGCTTGTCTCCTTCCATTAGAATGTAGGCACCATGAATGTAGTTAGTCATTGCTGTAGATGCTTAATAAGCTTAACAAGCCTTTGCCAGGTAAATATGCAAATAGGAACAAGGAGACCCAGACAAGGGGTGGGCAGCCTGGCCAAGGACGCCCAGTGATGGCATTCAGGGTGCAAAAGCCAAACTTTGCCTGCTCTGGGGCACTAGGTGTCAGCTGGCTAGGAGCTTGGGCTCCACAGCAGATTGCTTGGGTCAGTGCTCACTGATTGTGCCTCAGTTTCCTCATCTTGGAAATGAGAATCCCAGATGTGAAGTGCATGACTATATTATTACTGAATAGGTGGGGAGCGGCTACAAATGCATCTGCAGAAGTCCCTGTAAAGTCATGCTTCTCAAACTTCACCTTTCCCAGAGTTATAATAACCTGGGAATGTCGTCTAAAATGTGGGTTCTAAGGAAGCATCCCGCCTACACCCGAATTCTGATTCAGTAGCTCTAAAGTGGAATCCTAGAACTTTCCAAGAACAGCCTCCCATGATTTTCAGTTTGAAACGGATAGGCTATGATTGCACCTTAAGGACACTAGATGGAGCCACCAGCCCAGAGAAATTGTCCAACCCAGGCCGCTGGGAGCCCTAAGGCTGCTTTACCCAAGAGTGGCCACCAGATGGCGTAGTCTGTCCTCAGAAGGAGCCGCACCTCTGAGGTACAGCCGGCTGGGAAACGGATCGCCCCGCCTTACAGAATCAGTAGTCTGAGGGGTACACACACATCTTTCCCTACTAAGGTGGGTTTTAGCCGCAAGGAGGAGCCCCGAGGCCAGGGGAGACCCAGTTTTTTTCAGGGTGATAGATCTCCAACCCCCTGTCTCGATCAGAGTCCCATCTGCTGGTGATGTCAGCGCTCTCTCCCAGGGTAAAGGCTTTGCACTCAGTAGGTGCTCAACAAAGACCTGATCACTTGAGTGGATGCACACACACACATACACACAGGTCTGCTTGGTGAGCCCTGTGGAAAACAATTATTATAAAGATAGTGATCGTTTCGTTATTAAGTGCCTACTGCATGCATGCCAGGCACTGTGTTAAGTGTTTAGTACACACTAACAGAGCCTCCCCCATAGCCCTGAGAGGTGGTTATGACGATTATTGCACGTAGAAGGGGCATGAGGTTCTATGGGGTTAATCACATGGCCAGGAAGCCATAGGCAGCACTCAAGTGTGGTTGCAGAGCAAGGGCTCTGAACCAAGGAGGGCTTCCTGGGGGTGAGTTCTGAGCAGGTTCCAAAGTAGGGGAGAGTCATGGACTGGCAAAGGGAGAGCATTGGGAGAACACCCCTGAGCAAAGGGGAAACCAGTGGGCTGAGGGAGGTGGAGAGGCAGATGTTTGGCTGCAGGGGTGCTGGAAGGGGATGGAAGCCAACCGGGGGTGGGGAGCTGGCTGACAGGGGACTCAGTTGCTGGGGAGGTAGCAGCTGCTGTGGGGGAAAGAGTCAATAGACTCAGGGTCCAGTGCTACACTTACATGCTGTGTGTCCTTGGTCAAGTTTCTTAACTTCTCTGGGCTCACTTTCCCTCATATTCATAGCCCAGTCACAGGTTCATTGGGAGGACTGAGTATAGTCACCTATGTGAAGGCACCTGCCACCGTTCCCAGTTCAAAGTGAGCCCCTTCGAGTTGCCGATTTTCTTTCCCATATCATGGAACCTAAGCAAATCCTTCTCTGTGCCTCAGTTTCCCCATCTCTCCAGGGTGGCCGGGTCATGTCATGGTTGGGTCCAAGGGCTCTGGTGTCAGAGAGCCCGGGGGTCTCCCGGTGCTGATGCTGGGTGTATGACCTTGAGCAGGGGTGCATCAGAGGCATCCAGCTGGGGCGGGGGCGGGGGGTGGGGATGGCGGCTGTAGGCTGCTGCACCAGCCAGTCCCGAATGCTGTTCCAGTAGGAGGACATGGCCGTGGGAGCGGCGGGGGCAATGCACTTAGGCTGAGGCAGTTCCCAGAGGGTTGACCGCTGGCCTACAGCACATCAGCAGCTGGGGCCACAGGTCCTCGGGTCCAAGACCACCCACTGCAGAGGCCAGATTACAGGAGTCCTCTCTGCAGCCTCCCTGACGCCCGGAGCCCCGGCCTTCTTGAACACATCCAAGTACGGGGAGCTCACTACCTCCTGGTATTCTGTGCTTCTCTTTGCCTGCTCAAGCAAGCAACGGCAAGAATGGAGTCCCTTCCTCGCTGAGGCCCTGGAAGCCGTGGAGGCTGGATCTTGGCCCTGACATTTCTTCCACCTCATGATGTCTAGAGAGGAGGGCCCGACCCCCAGGAGCCGAGGAAGGGGTGCGGACAGAAAGGCAAGCAGGCAGACCGACACTCTCAAAGTCCGTGATGGGCACAGCCCCATCCACTGAGGACGCACATGCCGCCCCCCGCCCAGCTGCGTCCCACCTGCAGAAGCAGCCCAGTGGAGACCCTTCCCAGATATCACACGCATCACCCAGGACGACTTTAAGTACAAACAACAGAAATGCTGCTCAAATTGGATTAAGTCTAAAAGGACTCATCAAATGGAAAAATCCAAGGCAAGATTGGGTTCAGGTAAAGCTAGATCTGGGGGTCTCAACAAGAGTCCCCAAGTCTGCATCTCCTCCTCCCTCCTCCCTCCCCCAAGTGGCTTCCCTTCCTCAAGGGGGACTCCCAGCTCCTCCTCCTGCTGGCCTGGGCCTCGGGGGAGGGAGGGGCCGTATCCCAAGCCAAGTTCAGTGCGCTGTGAACAGAAGAATGGAGAAAAGTGCTGAGCAGGCACAAAGAGCACCAAGTTCTGTCCTGACCATCCCAGCCAGAGACCACACATCTGGACAAAAACAAAGGCACAGGGGGAGTGAGAGGGGGTGGGCAGGGAGGGAGCCCTGGAAGGAGGCAGTGACTCAGGGACTCAGAGACCTCAACGTTGGCGTGGTTGGGAGAGAATGAAGGGCCAACGGGCAAGGTGGGGGCAGCAAGGAAGGAAGCCAACGGCCCACTTGTCTGTCCCTGCCCAGACAGGATCTTTAAGCTGTCTGAAGGCCTTTGTGTCCACCGGGCTAGTCCACGAAAGGTCAAACACGGTCTTGCCTGTCCTCTCTCTGCCTCTTAGGGAGGCAACTGTCTCAGCCTACCTCATGGACACTTTAAGGCCTTATTCCATTCCCCCCCCAATTGGGAAGTCCTACCTGAAGTCTACCCCAAGTTTCTCCTGCTGTTGGTCACAAATGAACAACTCTGCCTTCAGATTCCCCAAAGTCTAAAGTGGTCTGTCCTCACCCCACTCCACGTGGCAGGAAGGGAAAACCTAGGACAGAGTCCTGGCCTTTATAAGACAAGAGAAGCCTCAGAGCTTTGAGTCATCCAAAATGACTCTAGATAACCCAACTCAGAGCCCTCAGGTGCTCGTTCTGGCCTTTCCTTTTACTCCGGGGACCACCCCACCACTGCTTCCCCTGGTTACTCAGCCTTTCTATCCATGTCCCCACATCGAGGGGAGAATCATTAATTAATTCAACCATTTATTTGACAAATACAGTACCTCCTTTGTGAAGAGCCCTATGCTAGGTACCAGAACAGCTGCTGACATTCTAGTGCAGGAGTCCAGAAACAAGTAAGAAATTGAAGAACAACATTGTTTCAAGACTCTTGTAACTGCCAGGGAGGAAATAACACGGGTGGGGGGTGCTATCCTTCTGGGGGATGGTCAATCCAGGAAAGCTTCACAGAGGAGGCTGCATTTGAGCTGAGACCTAACAGAAAAGAAGTGTGCAGGCCAAGAGGGACAGGTGTGTCAGTTGGGTGGCCCAGGCAGTACATTCTAAGATGGAGTTGGGAGTTCTGTTTGCAGAAGATGCTCCAACCTCCCACTCCCCACCCCCCACGCCCCACTCCCTCCCAGAATGCATGGCCCAGCTCTATGCCCTTGGCTTTGGGCTGGGGAAGACCAGCTAAGGATTGGAAGGAAGAGAACAAGATCAGGGAATTCGTTCCTGGGTCCCTCCTCCCACCAGCATCAGAGGGGCTCTTGGGCTGGCTGCATGGTTCAAGGCATCTGCTCTGCGCAGTTCTCTCTCCTGTGGGGTTCCTGTGACTTCTGTCCTGTCACCCCTCTGGGCCTGCAAAGGTCACAGTCCTGCAGCGTCTGGCCCAGGTTCCTGCACCACAGGCTGGCTTCCCCAGCGCCCTGCCCTCAGGCTTTGGATTTAATCCGTTCAATAAGCTTTCCTAGAATTATCCTCCTCCAGGAGGGCCATCTGCCCCCTCCTGGGTCCTGGACTACAGAGAGAGGCCATGGCAGGTCAGGGAGGGCCCCCTGCAGGCCGCGGCAAGGAAGTGGGGTTTTGCCTAAGAGTGGGTTTTAGTAGGCAAAGTGGTCTAAAATGGTCTGTCCTCACCACACTCCACGTGGCAGGAAGGGAAAACCTAAGACAGAGTCCTGGCCTTTATAAGATATAATATATATCTTATCCAATATATAATATATAAGATACAATATAACTAATAATAATATTTTATTCTGTTATGTTAGTCACCATACAGCACATCCCTAGTTTTGATGTAATGTTCCATCATCCATTACTTGCGTATAACACCCAGGCAAAGGGTTTTAAGCAGAGGGTAGCCAAGCCTTCTGAGCCTCCGAGCCTGGAATCCAGAGGCCTGGGTCTAGGGTTGGGACCCAGGCAGAAAACCTAAAGGGACCTGGATTTCCTGGCTCCTGAGAAGGTCCTGCCTCTGCTCCTCTGGGGCTCTGTATCTTGACGTCGCTAAACCCCAGCACCTGGAACCGTGCTCAGAAAAGTTTTCCCAAATGAATGAATGACTGATAGAAATTTATCCCATACCCTGGTGTCTCCTAATGCAGCCTGTATGAATTTTCTAGGGCTCCTGTAACAAAGCATCGCAAACTGGGGAGCTTAAAATTGACTCTTGCACGGTTCTAGAGGCTAGAAGTCCAAAATCAAGGTGTTGGCAAAGGCCATGCTGCCCCTGCAGGCCCCAGAAAGAATCCTTCCTTGCCTCTTGCAGAATCTGGTGGCTCCTGACGATTCTTGGCATTCCTTATCAGGCAACTAAGTCATTTTAATCTCTTAACTTGATTATATCTGCAAAGACTACAGCTGACCCTTGAATAGCTCAGGGGGTCAGGCGGGGGCAATGACCCCACATGCAGTCATACCTTTGGACTCCCCCCAAAATTCAACCACTAATCACCTATCGTTGACCCGAAGGCTTATTGATAATCTAACCAGCAAATGAACCCTCTTTTGATGTTATATGTATGTATCGTATGCTATCTTCTTACAATAAAAGAAGCTAGAGAAAAGAAAATGTTATTAAGAAAATCACGAAGAGGAGAAAATACATTTACAGTCCTGTATTGTATTTCTGGAAAAAAATCTGCATAGAAGTGGACATTTCAAGGGTCATGTTGTTCATGGGTCAACTGGATTTGCAAAGGAGGACACATTTACTACGGATCCCGGAGGTTAGGATTTGAACATATCCTTTTGGGGGGAGCACGGTTCTCCCCACTACACAGCCCCTTTACACTGCCTGTGTTAGGACTGGCTGGAAGATGCTGCAGGCCCAAACCCAGCTCCGAATCTTGGCAGCTGTTATGCAAAAGTTTGTCCGGTTGCTTTCGTTTCGTGGTTGCACCACACCAACATGGGGCTACGAGGATTAGCAAGGTGGGTTCTTACGGCAGACGGTGAAAGGGGTACACAGGGAGCTCATGGGTCACTAACAAGTCCATTCGCAGCAGACACAGCCTCTGCCATCTGGGTGCCTTGGGCCCCAGTCGCTGCAGGGCACTGCCACTCCTCCCTCATTTCCGTAGCTGATGCCTTCTCTAAATGGGTACCAGGCCCCTACCCTGGACACCAGTGCCCTCCGAATGCCAAAGCCCCACGGGTTGTCAAGAGCCATAGTCAGGGTGCCTGGTGGCTCAGTCGATTAAGCATCTGCCTTGACCCCAGGGTCCTGGGATCGAGCCCGCATCGGGCTCCCTGATCAGGGGGGAGTCTGTTTCTCCTTCCTCTCCCCCGCCGCTTGCACTCTCTCATGCTCTCTCTCTCTCTCACTTGCTTAAATAAATAAAATCTTTTTTGCTAAAAGAAGAAGCACCGTCAAAGCTGTCTTCTGCAGAGAAGCCTCAAAGCTATGTTGTATAGGCCGCAGTGTCTTACAAAGCCTTCTGGGACACGGTAAACCCTGGATGGGGCCGGCGACGTAAATGAGCACAGCTGAGCGAGAGGAGTCAGGAGTCACATGTGAGGCAACAGAGAACAGTGGGGACTGTGGCAAACCAAAGCCCACGCCTCATCTAAACGGGACATCTGTGATTTAGCTCCGGCTACTGGCTGCCATGTGAAAATTGGCACCCAGGATTGCCAGATCTTGGGGCATTTTTGAAAGAAAACCAGAAAGTCCGATTTCTACATGAAGGTGCCCAAGTTTCAAAATGCTGCTCAGGCTGGATTCAGCCCACAGGCCACGAGTTTGCAAGCCCGGCTTTAGTGAGACAACTTTTTCCATCTCCCCAGCTCTCCACTCCGCAGCTTGACTCTCTGGCTATCCACAGGACGTGGACATGTATCAAATGGGGGCAGAGCCAGGAACGATCCCCCTCCCCCACTGACCTCGGACTCACCCTCCCTCAAATAGCCAGGGCTTCTCCCTGGGGTCAGGCTGATGGGTCCGGCTCCCTCCTGTGGAGCTAAGTCCCTCCCTAGGGAGGGCCTCCTTTCAGACTGGGAGCTGGCAGGCCCGCAGCACAGGGTTGCCAGGCAAGCCTGTGCATGTCCGAAGCCCACTGAGACCCAAGCTTCGGAGGCTTTTCCGGTTCTCAAGAGAAAGTCCAGACTCCTCACCATGACCCCTGAAGGCTCTCACTAGCAAATGTTTCCCGAACGTTGCAGCTGGTGACTTTGTTCCTCAAACTGGTCCCTGCTGACCCCAATCCCATCTCTTCACCCTGCCCTCCCCCCACCCTTTTTAGATAGAGGGAACCTCCTTCCCCAGGGCCTCTTGCTGTGTCTTCCCTCTCTGGACCTTTGCACGTGGGGTTCCCCAGACTGTGCCTGAAACGTCCCCCACCCAACACTCCTGTGTCTTTCTGTAGGTAGTAGCTCGGAAGTCGCACGTCCCTTCTTCCAGGAAGCCTTCCCTGACCATCTATACTAGTTTAGGGGTTGAGGACAGATGTTCCCATAGCCTGCTGGAGTTCCCCTTAGCACTTAATTCTCTTTCCTGAGAGAGGAAGGGGACATGTGCGTCAAGGACAGGGACCCTAACTGCTGTGTTTCCGAGTGTACCCAGCATCATCCCCGAGGCCAAGCAAATGCTTCAATATTTGCAGTAGGAAGAAAGGAAGGGAGGAAGGTAATAGGGAAGCAAGGAAGGAGGGGAGGGGAGGGAAGGGAAGGGAAGGGAGAGACCCTCCACTTTTCCCTGTTTCCATCTTTCTGTCTCTTTCCTTTTCTCTCCATCTCTCTCCCTGCTCTCTGTTCTCATCTCGAAAGTTCTAAAATCTCTTCCTCGGACAATCTGTCGGCGCCGCGCGCGGATCATGTTTCTAAGTCTGCCTTCCCGTCTCGGACCCGCAGGCTGTCCTGCCCTCGCCCCCACCGCGGGCGAGCCTCCGAGAACCGCTGCTCCCCAACCTCAGGACGTGGAGACTCTAGAAGGGTCGCGCCAGCTCTTTCCCCGCAGGGTTCCTGAGGCCGGGCGCCCGGCTGGGAGGCAGGGGTGGCGAGGTCGCGCAGGGGCCCGGGGCACACCGAGGCCAGGAGTGGCGGGCGGCGGGGCTCAGAGGCGGGGAGAGGAGAGAAAAGAGGGAGGGCGGGTGGGGGGTGGGGCGGCGCGGGGCGGGCCTGAGCGCGCCCCCCTCCCTGCGCAGCCCGCGCCCTCCCAGCCCAGCAGGCCACATCTGGCGGCGGCCCCCTCCCTTGTTTCCGCTGCTTCCAGACTTCGGCGGTGGCTGGAGGCTGCGCATCTGGGGCTTGAAACATACAAAGGGACTGCCAGCAGCGGCGGGAACGGGCGGCGGCGGCGCGGGCTGGGGCGCGGAGGCCGGACCATGCGCCGCTGAGCCGGGCCCAGCCGAGGCCACCGAGTCGAGCGGCCCCTCGGAGCGCAGCGCCGCGCGGTGGAGCAGGCGCCAGCCAGGCGGCGACGCGGCCACACGCACCGAGCCAGCGACCCCCCGGGCGACGCGCGGGGCCCGGGAGCGCAATGACCGAGGCGCGAGGGGCGCGGGGCGCGCTCGCCGGCCCGCTGCGGGCGCTCTGCGTCCTGGGCTGCCTGTTGGGCCGCGCCGCCGCCGCGCCCTCGCCCATCATCAAGTTCCCTGGAGATGTCGCCCCCAAAACGGACAAAGAGCTGGCTGTGGTGAGTTGCAGCGCCTGCCTCCGGGAGTCAAGTTCGGAGAAACTTCGGGGAATGGGGGTCTCCAGAATGGCCACCCCCGCGGTGGGCACGCGGCGTGGGGAGGAGCTTCAGGAAATGGCTTGGGGGGGGGGGGGTCTTTGGCTAGCTGAAGGAGGGACCTCTTTTGCAAACCGTAGGGGAGCCTTAGGAATTGGAGAAGGCCTTTGATAAACAACTTGTCAACTTTGGAGACCGGCAGGGTGGTGGGCAGGGTGGTTGAGAAGCCGAGGTGGTGGTAGGGCAGGGAATGCTTTGGAAACAGCTGGAAGGGACCTCGATTGTAAATAACGGCGGCATTGTCTAGTATCTGGGGGATTTGGCAAGGGGGCCGCTGTGTAAACAACTTTTGGACACATCTGGGGGCTTGGTTAACAGGCCCTTGGCAAGCATCTTTGTAGGCCTTTGGCCAAAGGCCTGAAAGGGGTCTCTTTTGAAAATGGAAGATCTTTTGAACCCCTGTGAGACTTTGGGAAGAGGGTCGTTTGGCACACGATTTGGGTTAACTTTTGCACGCATGTGGCTAGGAACTCAGGGCAAAGCAGAGTTTGGCCAACATCAAGGAACCTTTGGCATACATCTGGAGAGAGGCCCTGGAGGGGATCTTTTGGCAAGTTTTGGGGGCAGGAGGGAAGCAGAGAGCACATCTTTTTCACCTGGCTCAATGAACCAGTTGGCCTGGAGGGTCAAGGGTTGCACCTCGGAAAGTTTCCTCGAACTTCTCCAGAGGGGTTGGAGAACGGGAGGAGAGAGCTGGCTGGCCAGGCACAGGGAGGGGCAGGCACACGAGGGCCCTGGCGCGTGGGGCAGGGGCGGACAGAGCCCCAGGCGCAGGCCGGAGCTCAGCCAGTCAGCCCTCCCTCCTGGCGGGGCTCCGAGCTGTGGCTCAGAGGTTGTTTTGCCAGCGCTCTGGGCTGGCCGGAGGAGCTCCCCCCTGACCAACCCACCGCAGCATTACACAAGGGGGCTGGGGGCTTCCTCTCACCCTGTGAGCCCCTCAGGGGCAGGGACCCCTCCAGATGTGTCTCCCAGCCTACAAGACATCTGCTTCCTTACTCTTTCAGCCACCCCCCAGAAATCTCCTATTCTTCTTCATCCTGGTCCCCAACTGGCCCAAGACAAGACTTTTGTACCCTCTGGTCACCCTAGGAACCCCTTCTCGGGATGTGACCCCACCACTCCCTTTCCCTGCATATAGGCCTCCGTCCCTGCTATGTCAACGGGTTGGGAGACCTTACATTTTTAGGGGGCTACTTACTTTAAAGGCCTGGAGCTGTCTTGCCTGATGAGGTGGCTGTGGGTTGAGGGTGAGCTTTGGAGCCCTAACAAAGCTCCATGGGTCCCCACACCTCCTACAGCACGTGGAAGTGCATGTTGCCCAGAGGCCATGCAGGGGGAGACTTGAGGAGCGCCTCTGGACTTAGATTGCCTGGCTTCGCATCAGGGAGTCACGAGCGACTGGCCTCCTTGGGGAAGTGACCTCACTTCGCAATCTGAGCTGCTTCTGCAAACAGCATGATAGTGGGGTCTCAGGGTTAAGGGGGAGGTAATCCTGGACACCTTGAAGGGTACCTGGGAATGGTAAACACTCAACAAGAGATAACCTTTGTTATTACTCTCATTGTCACTACTATTATACTCTGTATTCCCCTTTCCTAACTACCCCTCAACAAGGTTGGGACCCCTGTAATAAGGTCTCCGGGTTCTTTTCATCATTCCAACACAGCACAAATCACACATCCAATTTTGCATTGACTGTGGTCCATCCGCAGCCCCGCACTGGGATTTGAACCCTGGATACTAGAAACATCTGCCGTGTTCACCAGTTTCTCCCCAGTACTGGCACAGGGCTTGACACACAGTGGGAGTCAAAAAATATTTGTTGAACAGATAAATAAGCTGGCTGGTCCCTGAAACTGCCCAGAGCCCTGCTTGGTTTAGACCTCAGTAAGCACCAAGGGCAGGATGGTTTTCTTTTTAGAAATGACAGCTCCGGGATTTGAACCCAGGTCTATCTGCTGCTAGAGTCCAGGCACATAAGCCTTGAATCTCCTTGCAAGGAAAGTGAGAAATGCCACTGTCATCAGCAGTCAGGTGAATTAAGAGAGACGGGAGGTAAAGGAGACTGGCAGGGAGTTCTAGTTCTGAGCATGGGCTCTGGAGCCAAATGGCTTGGGTCCGAATCCACCTCTGCTATTTGTGAGCTGTGGGATCTTAGGCAAGCTTCTTAACCTCTCTGTGCTTTAATTTCTTCCTCTGTATGAGAGTTAGAATAACTGCATTATAGAGTCGCTATGTGGGGCATATAGCAAGCACCCAACACGTGCCCCAGGTCACGCGTTACAGCTTCTATGTCCCTCAGCTAGTGCGCGACAGAGCTAGTTTGGAACCCGGGATTCTACCCAGGACCGTTGGGTCCTGGACGACTTGGGTCCATAGGATGCCATCCTCACGTGGCTGCTGGCCTCGGGGCGTTCATTTCTTCCAGCAATATCTGAACACCTTCTACGGCTGCCCCAAGGAGAGTTGCAACCTGTTTGTGCTGAAGGACACGCTGAAGAAGATGCAGAAGTTCTTCGGGTTGCCCCAGACGGGGGAACTGGACCAGAGCACCATCGAGACCATGAGGAAGCCGCGCTGCGGCAACCCCGACGTGGCCAACTACAACTTCTTCCCCCGCAAGCCCAAGTGGGACAAGAACCAGATCACATACAGGTGCCCAGGCAGGGCGGCCGGAGGCAGGGCGCCTGGGCTGTGGGACACTGGGTCTCCTTGGGCCTTGCGGTCTCCCTTCCCGGGGCCCCGGGGAGTACACGGTGGGGGCCTGGCAGTTTAAGGAGTTTCCTACAAAGTTCTCAGGAACTAGAGTCAGACCAGAGCTTGAATCTCACACTTACTAGCCTTGGGGCAGCGGGCTACTTGGGTTCCAGAGCTCAGGCTTTGCAGTCGACAGAATGGGGCTAAAACACAACCTTCCTCATAGGTTCATTGGGAACTAAGCCTGGTCACATATATAATGGGGTGCCAGGATATATATCAGCGTCCAGCCCACAGTGAGAGCGTAAGGCATGCGAGTCACCGTTGTTCTTAGATGGGCTCATTAGGGCGGTTGGAGGGATTTGATGACTGGCTGCTAATTGAGTTTTATATTCTATCATAGAGTTGTTATCATTGGTTGTTAATTGGGCTGAGAGCTCTGCTCTGTATGTCTCATGCTGGATTCCAGGGGTGAGATCCCTGCCCCGTAGCCCTGAATGCACTCACTATTCATGCCTCCCCGCCCACCAGCCAGAGGTGAGGAAGGAGACTCCTGAGCCAGGGCGTGGAGATGTGGGCTGGTCTAGGACTCCACGGAAGCTCAAGGCATTCTGGGTGGGCTGTTCTCCCAGTAAGCTCTGCTCCACACGCACACACATACGCCTGCCCGTGCATACACACTCATGCACACTCATACGTGCAGGCAGAAACCTGTGCACTCCTTACAGTCCCAAACTGCACATGTGCACGCACATTCGTACACATCCATGGTCACACACACAGCTGCACGCACACACTTGGGCATGTACGAGCATGCTAGTGTGGCTATGCACACTCCCATTGCTTTGTGCACACAGACACACTCCCACGCATTTCCACCCCCTGCAGGATCATTGGCTACACGCCTGACCTGGACCCCGAGACGGTGGATGATGCCTTTGCTCGCGCCTTCCAAGTCTGGAGTGATGTAACCCCGCTACGGTTTTCTCGTATCCACGATGGAGAGGCTGACATCATGATCAACTTTGGCCGCTGGGGTAGGCAGAAGAGGGGTCAGCAGAGGGCCGGTGTGGAGACAAGGGGCGGTCTGGCCATTAGAAGGACCTGGGGTCCTGAGAAGAGCTTAGGCAGGAGAGTAGAAGATGTGGGCAGCCACATGGACGTGGGGGCAGGTGTCGTGATGGTGGGTAGACACTAGAGGCAGTGTAATCCTGAAAGCAGGTGGTCTGTCTGCACCGCCCAGCATGGTACCCGCTACGTCCGCAGGGCCATTCACATTTAAATTAGTTAAAATTAAACTGAAAATTCAGTGTCTTGGTCACACTAGTGACATTTCAGCTGCTCAGTGGCCACGTGAGATGAGTGGCTCTTGAATTGAACAGCACAAAGAATATCCCCATCACTGCAGAAAGTTCTGTTGGCTATTGCTGGTGGACACTGAGGCATTCTCCATGTAAGAGGGGTCGGAAACAGCGGAGCAGTGTAGACTTGCGTTCTAGATGTGAGAGGGGTCAGAAACAGCAGAGCAGTGTAGACGTCAGAGGAAGTGGGCTAGAACCTGGGACCGAGGACACCATGTGGGTTGGTCTTGTGAATGCCGGTGGCAGTGTAGACATGAAGGTAAGTGGTGTGGACATTACGAGTGGTATTGCAATGTGGGTAAATGACACGGGCACAGGCAACCCGTGGGTGGGTGGTGTGCACCTGGGTGGCAAAGTACACGTGAGGGTTAACGTTGTCGATATTGGTGATGGTATGACTTGAGGGTAAGCGATAGGGCTGAATCAGCCATGTGGTTGTGGCGTGGGTGATACAGACAACAGTACAGATGAGGGATAGTGAGAGAGCGGTGAGGACATGGGTGTGGCACGGTAGTCTGCAGGTAGGTATGATGTCACTGGCATCGGATAGGCAGTGAAGATCAGCAGTAGAGAGACACTGGGGGCCATACAGGCTTGAGAGGGTGGTGTAGACTGTAGGAGGGTAATAATCAAGTCAAGAAAACTCTACTGAGACGCTGTGCTCCCAGGGCTGGATAGTCACACTGGGACAGGGAAGGGGACGGATGTCAGAGTGGCCAAGGGACCACGGACAGGGTGTGGCTGGGTTTCCGGGCCCAGCTGGGGCAGCTGGAAGCTGAGACCCTATGTGTTGCAGAGCATGGAGACGGATACCCTTTTGATGGCAAGGACGGGCTCCTGGCTCATGCCTTTGCCCCGGGCCCCGGCGTCGGGGGAGACTCCCACTTTGACGACGATGAGCTGTGGACCCTGGGAGAAGGACAAGGTAAGAAAGTGAACAGCCGAGTCATGGCCGGGTCTCCTCTCCGGTCCTCTGCGTGCCTCACTGTCCCTGGCCACCAGGACCGTGGCTTCCCTGGCCACCTCGGGGCCCTCCATCTGCTCTGATGGGACCAGGGAGCTTGCAGTGGGAGGGAGATCCCATAACGCCGCTGAGTCAGAATCCCGGTCTCCAAAGAAGCGCCCGGAGCGGCTGACCCTCCACCCCGTGTTGTCCTCAGTGGTCCGCGTGAAGTACGGGAACGCCGACGGCGAGTACTGCAAGTTCCCCTTCCTGTTCAACGGCCGGGAGTACACCAGCTGCACGGACACCGGCCGCTCCGATGGCTTCCTCTGGTGCTCCACCACCTACAACTTCGAAAAGGACGGCAAGTACGGCTTCTGCCCCCACGAAGGTGAGCGGCCGCCTGCCCCAGGCTTTCCTCCTCCGGCTCCACCTCCCCAGCTCGCCCCGCCTCTCCCCCTGCCCTCCCACTCCTCCGCAGGCATGACGCTACCTGGCAGCCAGCATCCCCCCACTTCTTTCCGGCAGGTTCCACCATGCTCGCGTGCGCCACGGCTGTGTCCTCGTCCTCGCAGTTATTTTCATGATCCTTTCATTAAATCGCTTGCTTGGTTTGTTCTGCCATTAGCAATAATATTTGTGAAATCACAGGTTTGATGTGCTAATGATTTTTTTTTTCCTAATGTGCATTAGAATGAACTTAGAACTACTACAATGCCCAGTGGTTCTCTCTAGAACCACTCTCTACCCGCCCCCCCCACCCCGGGCCAGGACGGGGGCCTCAAGGACATGAGGAGAGGCTGGGGGACAGATCGGAAGCCCAGCACTAGGATTGGGAGGCAAGACTCAGACCCTGGGGCTGATACCCTCCCTGGCCTGGGGACACCAGCCCTCGGAATTTCAGCCGCTGTTCCCAGTTCTGATGCTGACTCTTCCTGTGTGTGTGTGTGTGTGTGTGTGTGTATGTGTGTGTGTGTGTGAGACACACACACATCTGGGCGTGGGGGCTGTTCCCTATCTGCCTCTCCGGGTCTTTGTCCTTGCTTGTGTTTGCGTCTCTGTGTCTTGGCAAAGGCAATAGGCCTGACTCAGTATTTTTGTATGTGTTTTTGCCAATGCTTGGGACATCACATTTTCAGACATGTTGAAACCATATAGAGGGAGACGTGTTTAAAGGGGTAAGGGTACTGACATACACACTCAATCCTTTTTTAATATATCCTTCACAATGAGACACACTTCATAACCAGAAATCATAAAAAGACAGCCTGTTCGTCTTCATATTTGGTCCCATCATTAGATTGGAGGATTCTAGAGGTCGAAAGCCCAGAAAACTGGGAGGCTATGGGAGAAAATCCAAAAATTAGTTTTGTAAATACGTGTTTCTTTTCCATCCTGTAAAGATTCTTTGATCTACATATGCCTCTGTCTTTTCGGCTGTAATTTTACACGTTTGGGAATCTCTCTGACCCCATGGCAACTGAACACCGAGCCCCAGCCATCTTAACAGAAGGAAAGGAACAAAGAGCTGGTTAATCGTGTTCCTGTTTACGCTTTTAATACCAAAGCTCACGCGATACTTTGTATTAAGTTAGAGTTCAAGCCATGGACCATTAATAAGTCAGAAACTTTTAAACAAAAGCATTTTATGTATCTTGCATTTCCCAGTAGGGATTCAAGCAGAGTTAACCCTGCCATGTGTCAGTCCCTGTGATCAGAACAGAATGCCTTGATCGTAGAAGTGGAAACAGCTGTAATTCATAAGTTTGGTTTTTCCCTGCGTTGGCCATTAGCCATTTACTTGGTCTTTGGCCAGATGCAAGTACGTACAACACGCACGTGTTTGGGTCTTGGGATAGATGTTCTGGTTACTCAGCCCCTCCTGACTGCTGAGTCAGTGTCTGCTTCTCTTTATCCTTGTTGGGGGCAGGATCTGAAAGAAGATGGGGGCTTCCTGGGTGGTAGGCATGCAGCTGTTGGGAGGCCAGAGGCAGAGGCTGGCCTCCGTGGAGGTTAACACTTTGCCTTTCCTTCTCTGAAGCCACCATGGCATCTGGTTTCAATTTTGTCTCTTCCCTGAGTCTCATTGTTTCGGGTGTGGAGAAGGTCTCTTGGTTGGAGAGAGGGGAGTAGTGAGGATAGGGGGCCCTGATCCTGTGATCCCTGGCCCCCACTTTGGTCATAGTGGAGTTAACGGGGGCTGATGAGATCACCTCTGGCGCCTTTGCGCACAGATGGTCCTTGTTACGCACTTGTGGTTTTGCTAGTTGGCAATTCTAGAGACACACCATTTTGTAGTTTTGGGGTGGGTGAAGGCATGGGGGAGCAGGGGGAGAACCCAAGACAGACAAGCCCAGACTCTGAACCCCACTGTCCCCCAGTTCTCCAGTCATAGCCTCTGTCTTGGGGAGATTGGAGTGGGAGCTCAGAGTGTGCGTTAAAAGGAAGACACACAGGAAGACACCACCTCCCTTCCGTTCTCCTCTTCTCCTCCTCTCTCTCCTGCAGGGACCACAGCAGGGCCATCCAGGAAAGCCCCTGGGGTCGAGAGGGAGGTGAAGCTTCCTCTGTGTGTGTGTGTGTGTGTGTGTGTGTGTGTGTGCGCGCGCGCCTGTGTTCTGAGAGCTGTTTTCCTATCTGTCCAATGGAAAGACTCTTGTGGTCCTGCCAGCCACAATCTGCATGGCATGGGCATGGTCAGGCAGCATGGACAGTGACCTTGGGGTTGTGGGCCAGGCTCTGGAGACCCCGTGCTGTGTGCCTGGTTTTAACCATTTCATTGATGGGAGGAGGACGTTTGGGTGGGTTGAAGGAGGCATCCCTAAGGTCCCAGGGGAGGGATGAGCTGGCCAGGGAGGCAGGAATGCTCTCCAGGAACCTGGAGAAACAACAATTCACCAACCACTAGAGACGGTTTTGAATATTCTCAGGATGCTACCACCTCGCTGGCCACCAGTGCTGTGCCCACGCCGGTGCCCCGCTGCTCCTCGGCCAGGCAGGCGGTGGCCTCTCACATTTGCACCCCTCCCCTCTCTCCCCCTCCCCCCAGCCCTGTTCACCATGGGTGGCAACGCCGACGGACAGCCCTGCAAGTTCCCGTTCCGCTTCCAGGGCACATCCTACGAAAGCTGCACCACCGAGGGCCGCACGGACGGCTACCGCTGGTGCGGCACCACCGAGGACTATGACCGCGACAAGAAGTATGGCTTCTGCCCCGAGACAGGTGGGTGTCGCCGCCTCTCCCCGCCCCTCAGGGCCAGCACCCTGCCCCCCCACCCTCACCTCCTTTCCCCAGGATGGGGGTGCCAGCCAGAGTACTTAGCGGCTGGGACAGCATGGGCACCCACATCAGGACCGACGGCGGGCACCAATAGCCCGTTGAGCCAAACTGGGGATGCCTGATGTCCGGCCAGCTCGGGACCTTGTCTGAATGGCCCACGTTCCCTGGGCTTCCCTGGTAATTGTTTCTCTCTCTCTCCGTCTCATCTTGAAGTCTCTCTCGCCTGCCTTTCTTTGCTCTCCTCTGTATCTCTAGCCTCGGGTTTCTGTTTTGCAGTAAGGACTCCTGCCTCCTTTCTTCTCCCTCCCTTCCTTGCTTCCTTCTGCTTCCTCCAGCGGATCTTAAGCGAGCACCTGCTTTCTGCAGGGACCCCACGCGGGTCCTCCTGCGTGAGGGAGCTCGCGGTCTAAGGAAGTATGTGGGCACCACTCGCTCTGCCCAGCCCCTCTGCGTCTGGTGCCCCTGGCCCCATCCGTGCAAGGCTGATTAAAGCTCTGGAATCTGGCTGCGTGGGTTTGACTCTGGCCCTGACACTTCTAGCCGTAGCTGCTCGGGCAGCTTTCCTAATCTCCCCGAGCTCCAGTTTCCCATCCAAGGAACGGGGGTAACTACAGTCCCTACTGCACAGGGACGTAGAGACATGTATAAAGTGCCTTCTCCAGGGCCCAGGGCTGAGCGAGGGCCCGGGGAGCGTGGTTCGCTAACATCCGCATCGTGTCATTCCCTGGGGGTGACCTCAGGTGCCTTGCGGCCCCCTGACCCGTGTCCCTCTCTCCACAGCCATGTCCACTGTGGGCGGGAACTCGGAAGGCGCCCCCTGTGTCTTCCCCTTCACTTTCTTGGGCAACAAGCACGAGAGCTGCACCAGTGCGGGCCGCAGCGATGGGAAGATGTGGTGCGCGACCACGGCCAACTATGACGACGACCGCAAATGGGGCTTCTGCCCTGACCAAGGTACAAGGCTCCGACCATTGGGCAGAAACACCAGACACCGCCCCGCCCCTGCCCCGGAAACCTTCCTGCCCCCCCCCACCTCAGGCATAGACACCGCCCCCCCACCCCCAGACACCCACCTGTGTTGGTAGAGACACTGTGTTGGCGGAGGTCCTGCCTGTCCGTGGAAATGCTGCCCTTCCCCTCCACCTTGACCACCCCTCCAGGTGGGGTTCTTACTACCCCAATCATTCAGTGCTGGGCACAGGGTACCCTATACCAGAGAATGCGGCCCTATGAGGCATTCCTGCTCCCGTGGAAAAGGCATTCCTGCCTTCAAGGAGCTGGATGGGCAGGAGAAGGGAGGAAAACAGAAGCAGCCTCGTCCTCCAACACCACCCTCCACGCTACACAAGAGAGCCCCCAGAGCCCTCCTTGCCCCTTCGACGCCATCCTTTGCCAAGTTGTGAATGGGGGATCTGTGACAGTGCTGAGTGCTGAGGACAGAGCCACCTGAGACAGCTCTCTGCCCTCCAGGGCACACAGGCTGGAGCAAGAGAGTGACCAGGAGATAGACCAGGACCTTACCACGAGGTCAGTGCAGTGAGCAGCCTGCCCGGGGGCACTGTGCCCACTCTAGTCGGCAGGGCCTGGTGGCATTGGGCTCAAGGCTCCCTGGTGGCCCCAGATGGCCAGGTGAGCCTGATATGACCTGCTCTGCTCCAGTTTCTACCTCAAGGTCGGAGTCTACCTCTGTGGGAGCGGCTCGGGACTCCAGAGCTGGTGTGGTACCCTGGTGGCGTGTATCAGTTTCCCAGGGCTGTCATTCCCAAGCGCCACACACTGGGTGTCTTAAAACAGCAGGAATTTATTCTTGTGCATTTCAGAGGCTGCAAGTCTAAAGTCAAGGCTTTGGTAGGGCCACATGCCCTCGGAAGGCTGCATCGTCCAGTCTCTGCCTCTTTTGTTACATGGCCTTCAGCGTGTCTTCTCTTCTTAGAACGACACAGGTCACTTTGGATTAAGAACCCCGTCTACCCCAATATAACTTCTTTTAATTTATCTGTGAAGATACTATTTCCAAACAAGGTTACATTCACAGGTGCTCGGGGTTAGGAACTCAACTTATCTTTTGGGGAGACACAGTTCATCCTACAACAGGGTTTGCAATGGGGTTTGCCCTCCGTGGCTGAGCCTGGGCAGTCACTCCCAGGGAGAGTGGTTTTTACTGCTTCCCGGGAAAGAAATGGTGGACCTGCTGTCTTACCTCTTTGGAGACCCTGAAGTGCAGGTTTTGCCCCTGCTCTTTGTAGAGAGACACAAAGAGCCAGCAAACAGGATTTTTAACAAGTGGGACTTGAAGTAGAGGATTTGCGGCTGTCTCTTGCTCTCCTTCATAGCTCCCAAGAATTCCACCCTGGAAAGGGACAAAGGGACTTGGGCTGACCCTACTTGAAAGCAATGGGCATGGTCTCTTGGTCCCAGAATTCTCAGAAGAAAGAATCCATACGAGCCTCCTATGCGGCTCTCAGCCCCACCATGCGATGTCCTCAAAGTCCCTGTTGCAGGGGCCAGAGCCTTGCTTCTCTCTCATCTCTCTCCCTGTCTCTCTGCCCCCTCCCCTCCTGTGGCCCTCAGGGTACAGCTTGTTCCTGGTGGCAGCCCACGAGTTTGGCCACGCGATGGGGCTGGAGCACTCCGAGGACCCTGGAGCCCTGATGGCGCCCATTTACACGTACACGAAGAACTTCCGCCTGTCCCATGACGACATCAAGGGCATTCAAGAGCTCTATGGTAACCCTCTGCGTGGGGGCCTCCGGATGGGGGCCTGGGGAGGTCCTGCAGCCTGGGATGGAGGCCCAGGACTCCCCAGGACGGCAGGAGATAAAGGCAAGAGGCAGGAGTGCTGATCTGTTCTGGGGATAGCTGAGCAACCCTCCCAGGGTTAGTCCCTTCCCTTTGGATGGTCCTTTTCCTTTCCAAATAACACCATCATTCATGACGCTCTCGGCTGCCCGGAGCCGCTGCCTGAGCTCGGCAGGGGAGAAGCCGGCTTCCCATTTTCTTGGTGAGTAAACGGAGGCCCGAGGAAGGTGACCCTCCTGGCCCAGGGTCACCAGGCTTCAAGCACCAAGTTAGGTTTAGAATCCAGGACAAAGAGCTAAACACAGGGCAGAACTGCCCAGCATATGGAAAGGCCCTGACGACACAGGGGGTGAAAGTGTCTAGTTTTCATACTGATTCTTTTATTTTAACGTGTAATAGGCAGAATTCAACCGGAGCTTGAAACCAGTGCTTTATTTATTAATGCTTAAAATGAGACTAGAGTGGTGGGTCCTTTAAAAAAAAAAAAAAAAGTAGCTATAAAGTGGTTCTGGACCAAGTCACAGTAGTGGAAATGGTGCTGGGAGGCAGAGCTGCGGGCACACGGATTCGGGAAAGAACACGAGATTGAGGGAGAGACGCCGAGTTCGAGTGTGTCTGCCACTCACGGGGAGCAAGAGATAAAGCAGGTCTTTACCTCCCTGGACTCAGTTTCCCCATCTCTAAGCTGTGGCCAGTTGCCATGAGGAGCAAAGGGATGGATCCTTGAGAGAGTGCCACATACCAGATGCTTGACACAGAGGCGGCCGCTGATGGCCCTGACTCTCCCGAGGGCTTAAGAACCTGAGCTTTGGGTTTGAATGGTTGGGCGAGTCACTCAACTTTTGTGGGCCTCAGTTTCCTCATCTGTAAAATGGGAGTAGTAACGGTGCCTCCCTGCCCAGGATGTGATGAGACTTGGTTCGGGTGACGTCAGCAAAGAGCATTTGTCATGTACCCAGTGCTCAGCGTTCTGGTTTCTCTTTAATGTCCTTCCCCCACATCCAAGCATCATCTCTGTGTCTCCCGTGGCCTCACTCCAAGGCCAGAATACTATTTCTTCTGACGCTTTGCAGGCTGGGTGGGCAGCCCTGGGGGCTTAGTGTGGTGGGGAGAGCCCCTGGAGCTGGGGAGAGTCTGAGGTCGTGTCCTCCTCCTCCAGGAGCCTCCCCTGACACTGGCATGGGCACCGGCCCCACTCCAACTCTGGGACCCGTCACTCCTGAGATCTGCAAGCAGGACATTGTCTTTGATGGCATCTCTCAGATCCGTGGGGAGATCTTCTTCTTCAAGGACCGGTGAGTGCGGGAGCTTGCTTCTTGTCCTTGCCTTCTGCCCATTCTCCATTATTCTTGTGCCCCCAGCCCTTGGTCAGGGAACTCACTGGGGGCTTCACAGAATGGCCTGTGTAGACAGTCGTCCCGTGTATCACACAGCCTCCAGATGTCAGTGGCTTACCGCAATGGGCATTTCTTTTGCTCTCTCCTAATCTGTGGGTCTGCTAGGTGTCTGGGCTTCAGCCTGTGGTTGGGTTCGGGTACGTTCTACATGTCACTCATTCCCCTGGGGTTAGCAGCTGCTTGTGGCAGATGACGAGCACAAGAGGCCAAATCAAACCACACAAACACATTTAAAGCCTCTGCTGACTTCATGTCTGAGAATATTCCATTGACTGAAGCAAATCACATGGCCAGGCCCAACACCTACTGTAGAGGGGGGTGCCGTGAGGTCACATGGCAAACCCACATGGATGTAGAATTCTAAAATAGGGGTGGAGGGAAGAATTGGGAACAATAATCCAGGCTCCCACAGGTTTTCTCCCGGAATGGCCTTGACCCCAGATAGCCAAATCGTTCTTTGTAGGAGGAGCAAGTAGCCGCAGGGGAGAGGTGGTACCCTTCATGCTAGAGATAAAGGCCCCGACTCAGTCAACCAAGAGCTGAGACTCACCCAGCTGCCCTAGCCCTCCCAGAGAATGGCATGCAGTATCTAGGACTGCATTAAAGGGTCTGTCCATCATGTATCTATCCATCATCCTTTATCTACTATCCATTAGTCTGT
Organism: Ursus arctos; assembly: GCF_023065955.2. Classification (NCBI taxonomy): domain Eukaryota; kingdom Metazoa; phylum Chordata; class Mammalia; order Carnivora; family Ursidae; genus Ursus; species Ursus arctos. The sequence goes on from NW_026622863.1 coordinate 12,982,763, forward strand.
CATCATCCATCCATCCATCCATTCATCCATCCATCCATCCATCCATTCATCCATCCATCTGTCCATCATCCATCCATCCATCCATCCATCCATCCATCCAGTGTGATAGTTGACAGAATGGGCTCTGGACCCAGATTGCCGGGGTTGGAATCCGGGACCTGCTACTTACTGGTTGTATGATTATAGGCATGTTAATTATGTGTTTCCATTGTACCTCGATTTCCTCATCTATAAAATTCTAACCTATTTCATGGAGCTGTTGTAGGGATTCGATGCTGTAAGATTAGATGCTTAGAATAATGCCTGACACAGGGTGAGTGTATTCGATCATATTAGGTAATATTGTCAACAAACAATTATTTGGAGCCTCCCGTACCAGCTACTTTGCTTTAGAGCTGGAGGTGGGAGATGCTGTGCTGGGAGCAGAGGGGCCACCTAATGCCTGGAGTAGCATTCTCAAAGAGAGGTCCGTGGCCTCCTATACCAGAGCCCTCCAGGATCTGAATGTTAGGAGTGTGGCCTCTGCGCCCAGCCCTAGGCCCTCTGACTGAAATCTCTGGGACAGGGCCCTAGGCATCTACATTTTCGCCAATTCCCCTATGAGTCTTACGCACATTGAAGTGTGAGCAGCCTCAGTCAGGTCTGGGAAACAGAGGCAGGGATGCTGACGGCAGTCCACAGCTGAATAAAAGGAACAGAGTTGCAGAAGCATTTGGAAGATGCTTGCCTGGACATCTGCGAGTGTCCAGGGCCTTTAAAGGAGAAGCAGATCCGGGAGGGAGTGACGAGCTGAGAGGCTGGCAGGGTGTTTGGGTCAGGGGGCCCTGCAGGACCTGAGCCACAGAGATGTGAGAATTCCTGGCTTGGGGGAAGGACGGAGGGAGCCTGATGAGGCTGGTAGATGTCTCGTGAACTTCCGTGAACCTCCTTCTCCTCTGGTCCAGGCATTGGGCTGGGTGCTGGGGGGTAGATGCCCTGCTTTTTGCAGAGTCTTCTGGCCAACAGGGAGATGGCCAAAATGCAGAGAGAGAGAGGAGACTCAAAATGCAGTAAGAAGTCAGGTACCGTGGGGCCCCGCTGCCTAGCACTGTCCTTAGCCTGGAGCACTTCCCACTGACGAGGCCCTGACCACGTTCGGAGCTGAGACCTGCGGCGGATCTAGGAAAGGGTGCAGAGCCCAGGCCCGGGTTTGGAGCCATCCCCTAATTCTAAAGGATGCTGATGAGTGTTTGATGGGTTCGTTGAATTAAGCAGTAAATATTTAAGCACCGGACATGTGCAAAAATGGGTGGTAGGCACTGGGGGGATGAGAAGGGTCATAGTGCAAGATAATTAAACTCAAAACCAGATCTGGGTTTGAATCCTGGTGGTACCATAATCTCTCTGAGCTTCATTTGCCGAATAAGGATGGTGGTACCTTCCTGCGGTGAGATGTTCTGGCTGCAGGTAACAGGGAACCCTGCTCAGACCAGCTTACACAGCAGAGAGAAACTGCTCTCATCTGGTACGAAGTCCAGAGGTGGGGCTGCCTCCAGGGGCAGAAGGAGGCTCAGTGACTCAGTGATGTCTTTGTCCACTGCCATCCTCTGCATTGATTTCCCCTCACGGCTGGGTCCCTCATGGTCACGCAGTGACTGCCAGGGACTGTGGAAGCTGCAGGCTTCCTTGGCCACATCCCGCGGGAGAGCAAAAGGTTCTCCAGCTGTGAATTACAAGTCTGTCTGTTCGATCTCGTTGGGCCCACATGAATCATATAGTAACTGCTGAATCAATGCCCATTGCCAAGAAATGCTAAGCTCTGAGAGGCTTAGACCAGTGGTTCTCGAACGTTGGCATGCATTAGGGTCATCTGGAAGGCTTATTAGAACAGATTGCTGGGCCCCAAGCCCAGAGAGTCTGGTGCCCAGGTCTCGAGTGGGACCCAACAAAGTTGTGTTTCCCAGTTCCCATACGAAGGATCATCGTATGGGATCATCCCAGCATGATCCTTCTCCTGGTCTGGGGACCACACTTGGAGACCAGTGGCTTAAGCTCATCAGAATGGGGATGGGGTCCGCTGGCGGGTGAGCTTATGACACACAAAGTTCTTGGCACTTACTAAGCCCTCCATAAATAATAATAGCTCTCACCCTTGCCAAAGTGCATGAGTCCATTCCATTTCAGTTCAGGAAATACTTCGAGTACCATTGGCCCCTGCCTCAGCGGACTTCTGATCTAGTAAAAGATATAAGACATTTTAAAAAACAATCAAAGTATTCCAAGGCACACAGTGTTAAAAGGCTCAGAGGAGGGGGGCGCCTGGGTGGCACAGCGGTTAGGCGTCTGCCTTCGGCTCGGGGCGTGATCCTGGCGTTATGGGATCGAGCCCCACATCAGGCTCTTCCGCTATGAGCCTGCTTCTTCCTCTCCCACTCCCCCTGCTTGTGTTCCCTCTCTCGCTGGCTGTCTCTATCTCTGTCAAATAAATAAATAAAATCTTTAAAAAAAAAAAAGGCTCAGAGGAGGAAGAATATAGTATGGACAGAGGTAGTTAGGGAAGGCTTCCTGGAGGAGGGAGCAAAAATGTGGCATCTCAGCCCTGGCATCTTGCAGAAGGGCTCTGCCCATTCTTCAATCCTTCTCCAATGTGCCTTTGACCTTGTCTCCACCTCTGAGGGCATCATCGCTGGAAAGTTTTTGAGTGGGCTTGGGAAGGCATCTGTGGGAACAGCAGCAGAGTGACCGAAGGTGTGGTTTCCTGTGTCCCCCCCCCAGGTTCATTTGGCGGACAGTGACACCACGGAACAAGCCCATGGGGCCCCTGCTGGTAGCCACGTTCTGGCCTGAGCTCCCGGAAAAGATCGATGCTGTGTACGAGGCCCCACAGGAGGAGAAGGCTGTGTTCTTTGCAGGTGTGTGGGAAGGGCTCTGCCTCACCCTCGGCTCCCCAGGGCCCTGCACCATGGTTCCTGTGCACCTGTGGGCGCTCCTTCTCCTTTCTGGATCTGTTCTTTCAACCATCAGTTCCGAAAGCATGGGCTGCATCTGGGAGATTGGCTCAGACACCCAGCATCAAACAGCACTAGCCCACAGAGTGGACGTTCCATTACCTTTTAATTTTCAATCCTTCTGGAAGGAAATCCTTCCTCTTCTAGAAGGAAAATCACAGTTCAGTGTCAGCACCTCTAACACTTTTGCGATGCTAGAGCCTTTGGCAGGCAACAATTTTAGCCAGAACTTTTTAAATGGCGATGTCATTTTTAACATTTAAAATGAATTTATTTCCAAAAGATAAATGTCTTTCTATGGATTTCAAGATAAATGGCTTGAAGGCAAAATATAAAGAATAGTACGGAAAGTGTCTGTAGGTGGTATAAACGATCAAGGTAGGGTCACGTGGCCAACACTGGGGAAACCCTGCTCCTTCAGCATTCAGCTGAACCTCCCATGTGCCAGGGCCCAGGCCGTGCCCTCACGGAGCTCACAAACTGGTGGGGGAGACGGGAAAGCAGGCTTTCATGAGGAAATGTAGTAAAGGTGTGGCGGGGAGGGAGGGCCGTCAGGAGCCTGCTCTGGTCTGAGTTGTGGGCACAGGGACAGCTTCCTGGGGCAGCCGGAGGCTCGGCCACATAACAAGTACATGTTCCACCAGCCAGCTCCCCATCCTCAGCTGTCCCAGAGCCTTCCTGGACTGGGGCGCCAGTTAGGAGAAGGCCTTCATGGCAGGTGTGGCAATTAGCATACCTGGCTTGGGGAGCGAACAAGGGCTGCAGGGACCCCACTGCTCCCACTCACCTCCTCGGCCAGGCAACTTCTCTAAGCAGTTTGTAAAACCATATATGCGAGTCCCGATTCTGGGCACTGAACCGGAACGGAGCGGGACCCCGTGTCCCTGTGGAGAATGACCACAGTGGGGTCCCTGGCAGACAGATGACGGGAGGAACAGGCCAGGCTGAGGGATTTCAGCACCAGCCACCAACACAGCCTTTGCTTCTGCCCCAGGGAACGAATACTGGGTCTATTCAGCCAGCACCCTGGAGCGAGGGTACCCCAAGCCGCTGACCAGCCTGGGGCTGCCCCCTGATGTTCAACGCGTGGATGCTGCGTTTAATTGGAGCAAGAACAAGAAGACCTACATCTTTGCGGGAGACAAGTTCTGGAGGTAAGGGGTTGGCGGCGAGGGCGCGGTGGCGGAGGGGCGGGGTGCGGGCGTAGAAAGGAGAACAGCCCAGCCAGCTGCGTGGGCGTGGAGAAGACGCTCTGTGGTTTCCTGTTTCCTGGGTCAAGGTCGGTGGTCTGGGGCCATGGATACCCCCTCTCTGGCCTCTAACCTGCCAGAGTCGCAGGGCCTCCGAGAGGTCCCCGAAGGGTGAACATCCCTGTGCATGTTGCTGGTACGGGGCTGGTCAGAACCTCCTTTCCTTCTCCGAAGTCTTTCGATGGGGCCCATGTCTGCCTGGTCTGGAGCCTCCCATTTGGGGGTGACTCGCTGCAGAAGGGGATAATAAAAATAAAGCTAACAGCTGCTACTACTGATGCTATATGCCAGACACTATTTCCAGGGCTTTGTGAGATTAGTATTGTTACTGTTATTCCCATTTTGCAGATGAGGGAAGTGGGGTTCAGAGAGGTTAAGTGTCTAGCTTAAAATCACACAGCCATGTCGTGGCAGATTGGGATTTGAACCTTGGAATTCTGGCTCCCAGAGAACACGCTGTTTATTCTTCACTGGTCTATACTGTACCTGAGATAGCAGGATCCTCAGAAATAGGGGTCGTGAAGGCAGGGAGTGCAGAGAACAAAATATGATGAAGACAGAGGTGGGTGCACCAGCTGCCCGCAGGAGCCTCCAAATCGGGCCCCCCGGGAAGCAGCAGGCACCCTCTGGTGTGTCTGACACGGACCCAGTGTCTTTGGGTGCAGACTGGCAGGGGGCCAGTTCGGAAGCCGATAGCTTCCTATCAGAAGAAAAGGGTTCAATTCCAAGAGGCCACGGTCAGGGCTACGGGTCAGGGAGCCCAATATCCAAGAGTGGTCAGTGGAAGGCCGCCCAGACTTCTGGAGTTTGATTATAATTCTTCACATTTCCCAGACAAGGAAACTGTGGCCCAAAGAAATTAAATAACTTGGTGTACGTTACTTAAATGCAAGTGTGTGGACCACAGGGCCAGGATGATAACCTCGTCTCCCGTCCCCGAACCCCACGTCCCGCCACGGTACCCTCGGGGTCATTCAGTCAGTGGGAAGGGGTGGGGGGTGCAGGGGCTGGTTCCTGCATTCCTGCTGTGGCTGCTACTTCATCTGGGCCCTTTGTCTGTTCTGGAACAGCCCAGCTTCCCTCCCAGGGCTCTCTCTTCTCCCCCTTCCCTGCTCCCCGCCCCCAGCTGCCCTGCATTCAGAAGTTGGTTGCCTGTGTCAGGGAGGAATTCCAGACACATTGCTAAGACACTTAGCAACTCACGCTGATGGATATCTCAAGCCTCAAGAAAGAACACAGTCAGCCAGGAAACCTCGGAGCGGGCTTTCCGCCCACAGACTCCGGAACACTCCTCAGCACCAGCACGTACTACGAATGGCATCTCAGCGTGGCAGGCACCCTGAATCTCCAAATCTTAGAGTGTGGACAGTGAGAGGCACAGACACACAGAAACGTGATTCTCAGAATCAAATCATAAAGACTAGAGTCTACGATTCAGGGTGTGGGAAGGACTTCTCTAACCGCCCTCCAGTGCCCCCTGTGGTCGTAAACACATAGGACAGATGTAGCCACGTGTGAATACAAGTGTGTGCATGCACGCGGGCGTGGGCCGTGGCGGTGCCTTGCTGGGTTTCGGGCGGGATTACCTGCTTCCCGGTCCCTTTCTGCAACAAGCCCACCTTCCAAAGCTGAGGTCCAGGATGCCCTGCTGTAGGTCGGTGACACTTAAATGCAGCAGAGCCGAAGTCCTTATCCAAAGCTCAGGACTGGGTTTCCAGAAGAGACAGATATGTCTCCCAAAAGAGGTGGTTGATGAACTTGAGACATTGTTACTGGAGGTCAGTCTGCAGAGGCCCCGGAGGAGAACAGAGAACCCCCGATGACAGATGCAAGCATCTGCCTCCAGCCTGGCATCCCCTAGTTTATGCCAGGGAATACTCAGGTCCTGCTTCTGGAAGCTTCCACGAATATTCAATATCTCCTATGCGCCAGGCACTTAGCTGAGTGCTGGGAGGCAGTGGTCAAGAACTAGTCACACTTTTCCTTGTGGAGCTTATGAGAGAATGAGGGAAACAGACATACATGCATTTCACCTTTATTTCTTATTTAAGATAGATACTATTATTAGTCCCATTTTCCAGGTGTAGAAACTGAGGCTGAAGTGTCTCAAGGATACAAACCCGTGGAAAAGCTGGGATGCAAGTGTCTGTGTTTTGTTTTGTTTTTTAAAGATTTTATTTATTTATTTGACAGTGAGAGAAGAAACACAAGCAGGGAGAGTAGGAGAGGGAGAAGCAGGCTCCCTGTTGAGCTCGGAGCCTGATGTGGGGCTGGATCCCAGGACCCTGGGATCATGACCTGAGCCAAAGGCAGACACTTTGACTGAGCCACCCAGGCACCCCAAAAGAAACTTCTAAGACAGCCAGCAGGAAACACTGTAGGAGCCTGGGGACAGAGAGCTAAATGGAGAGCTTTAGGCCCCTGCAAAGCCAGCACCTTCTAATGCCATGATACCGTGTTCTTCCCAGAGGAAAAGAACGTGGAGGCAAATTGGTTCACTTCTCTGAGCCTTGGTTTCCGCATCTATAAAATGGGATTGCTTCCTGCCTTGCCCGCCCTCTGTGAGCAGACTGGACACAAGCAGAGGACACACAGCTCCGAGCCGGGGTGTTGGGAGGCGATGTGGGTGGAGTGCTGGGACGCTGAGCTGCAAACATGGCTTTGGGATGCCAGGTCACGAGGAAGCATGTTAGGTTTTGCAAGCAGTCTTATGATGCAGCTGGGATCAAGGAAAGGTTTTCTGGCAGTTCTCAGGGTGACAGGGAGAGGGGGACGTGAAGCCCCCTGCAGAATGGAACTTACAGGGGAAGCTGTTGTTGGTGCCTCGGGTCGGGGTGGTCAGGCTGGCCGTGGGGACGAGGATCCACCCTAAGGCACAGCAGAAGAAAGCCTGGCTGTCACCAGAACGGCATTCAAACATGGGTCTGTCTGGAAAATGAGCTCCACAAGAGCAAAACGTTATCTTGATTCATGAACTACCCACAGGCAGACAGACGGAGGGCTCATTAAGTATTCAGGGAACAACGAGTAGGTTGAGTGCAAGTAGAGAAGCAAAGGAATCAAAGTGACCCGAGCACTTAAAAAATTCTCCCCGAAATGAAAAAGGTGGTGGCATTGCTAGCCCGGAAGAAGAACATGCCAGCTAATACTCAGGGTATCTACCTGGATAAAGGGCACGGCCCAGCATAACTGCTCACTCTGGTGGCTGCAGCAGGGACGGCAGTGGCGGGAGGCCCGCCCCGTGACTAACAGGGCCTGGACTCCCGCACCGCCTTGCAGTGTAACCTGGCCCTCCGTGCCAGGTGAGATCATCTCCCAGGGTGTGGGTTGTCACTCCACCTGATGGATAAAGAAGCAGCAGTTCAAGCCTCTCCGTGAAAGGCTGCGTAGGCTGTAACCTATCCTTGGGCTCCTAGTCCAGTGCTCCTCATACCACAGCACACAGCAGGGATCAGAGTTTATAAAGGGACTAACATTTCCCAAATACTTACCAAGTTGCAGATACGGAGACAAGCACCTTGCATACGTTCTTTCATTTCTTCTGCAGGTTAATTAAAAACATTAACTACAGCCCCATTTTACAGGTGGTAAAATGGAGGTTCAGAGAGCAACTTGCAGCCCTGGAGCCAGACAGGCCCGGGTTGGATTACCACTTGGAAGCTGGGTGCCCCTTCGAAGCCTCTGGTCTGTAAAATGGGTATCACGGTATAACCGTGTCCTGGCATTGTCACAAGAATTGACTGAGAAAGTATGTGGGAAGTGGTTAACACGCCGCTTTACATGTCAGCAGTAGTCACCAAATTGCTTTTACGGGATTGTTTAAGGTCATGTGATTCATGAGTTGTGGGGTTGGGACCCAGAGCCAGTCTGACTGCCCGGCCTTCCTTTGCAGCTGGCGGCCTCCCAGCAGGGCTGGGTCTGGTTTCCCAGGCTCAGCCAGGACCTGGTAGCTGGGCCCTCCCAGCCAGGTTTGGAGGAGGGCTGGCCTCTAGGGAGGTGCCGCGGCTTCCTCATATCCATTTGCTTGCAGGTACAATGAAGTAAAGAAGAAGATGGATCCTGGCTTCCCCAAGCTCATCGCCGATGCCTGGAATGCCATCCCCGACAACCTGGACGCCGTGGTGGACCTGCAGGGCAGTGGTGAGCTGCCCAGGCCCCTGTCCGCTTTCTAGGACATGCCTCCTCGCCCCCAGCCCCGGCCCAGCTCCGCACAAGCACACACTCCCTCATTGTGCAGGGAGGCAGGCGGCGCTCGGTGGGGAAAACAAACCAGCCCCTTCAGCCCGGTGCTGGGAAGGCATCCAGACCCCTGACCTCTGCTCACTCAGCCGGCTCCAGGCAGTAAGACCCAGAAAGGCCCCTCACAGCTGCAGGGCCTGGAGCCAGGGAAGGGGAGGGCAGGAGGCCGGCTGGAACAAGAAACGTGGGCTCTGTGCCCTGGATTCATTCTGGGGTTTGGTCCAGGCCCTTTCAGTTTCCACAGGAGGCCTTGTGACTGCCTCCCATTAGCAGAAGGATGGCTCCATTTGAGACAGGACAGATTGGGTCGTGCCCTGTGGCTGATGTGGCAGAGATCTCCCATTCGCCGGTCCCTCGCTGAATAAAATACAACCAGTATCGGCAAGGGATAGCATTTGGAGTCTGCAAACCATATTCCCGAGGAGGCTTCTGGGAGGTCTGCAGGGGCCTGGAAAGGGGTCCGGTTTGGCTTTTCAGAAGAGGTTGCAATTAAATTCCACAAAGATTTCTTTTGAGCCCCTATCTTATGCGAAGCACATGGCCCTAACCTGCCGTGGCGAAAGGTCTCACATGTCCAGTAAAGAGCAGTGTATCATCGAGGGGCTAGGTCAAGGATTATCTTCAAGAATCAACTTCTAAGGAGTGCCCACTATGTGCTGGGCTTTTCAAGGAAGTAAATGAGATCATGTATGTCAGGAGTCACACAGTTGAAAGCCCATGGGGGCCAGGCCAGTAGCGCAGATGTGTGAGGCAGGCCAGGCAGACAGGAGGGAGGGGTGGGGTCTGTGGTAAACCAGAAGGTTCATGGCTCATTACAATCATCTGCTTCTCGCGGTTGCTGCAAAAATGGGGGCCCCGTGCAGTTAGATAGTCTAGCTGTTTAAAAAGGAAGTGAGAAATGTATATTTTCGTGTGAAATTTCCAGATGTTTATATGTTGGCACCTTACTCAGAATTCAGAACAAAACAAAACAAAACACTTGTGTGAGCCAAATACAACCCAGCTGTAGGCCTGACAGGGCTAGGAGTCTCCTGGTTTGCCATCTCTGGTCTATGGGAAGTGCTTCGTTGGTGTCCGTGCTCAGCGGAGTGCTGTTGTTTGTATTAATAATAGTGCACGTTATCTGATTTTGTCCTCTCCACAAGCTCTGAGAGGTCGGTGTCTTTATCCCCACCTTCGAGATGAAGAAGCAGAGACTTGGAGAGCTTACTTCCGCAGCCATTCCCCTTCCTCTGGTCTCCAAGGGGTCTTCTCTGGTTGAAAAGCTTTTTCCCTGTGGCAGGTGACTCTCAAAGCTCCCAGGAACCTTGCATGTCGGAGGATGGAGTGATGACAGCTTCCCCTCTTTCTCGTCCCAGGTCACAGCTACTTCTTCAAGGGCGCATATTACCTGAAGTTGGAGAACCAAAGCCTGAAGAGCGTGAAATTTGGAAGCATCAAATCCGACTGGCTGGGCTGCTGAGCAGGGTCTGGTTCCCCCAGGCCCTGCCCCTCCGTCGTCTTCTGCCTACCGAGCCCTGAGCACCAGGGGAGGACCTGGATGGGCCTGGCAGCCTTCAGCTCTGTAGTTAATCGGCGTGCTCACCCCTCCCTGGTAATTTAAGGTTCTGGAGAGTGGCTCTGCCCTGTGCCCAAGGAACGGTGCTGACTGTACCCCTCCCAGCTGCCCTCACCTCCCCATCTGTATCCCACCAGCCCTCCAGAGCCACCCCCAATATTCTCAATCTCTTTGATATTCTCAAGGCAGCCCTGCCTTGGGCTTCCCTGGTGCTCCCACACTTCAGGCTCTCCTCCCGCCACGACTTTCTGTGGCTTACAGCACCCTCAGAGCCAACAGACAGAGACTGTCTCAAGAGGGCACTGGTGGCCCGACAGCCCAGCCTGGCATGGGGCAGTGGGATAGGGGCGTGGTCCCGCGGCCGCCCCGCACACCTGGCTTCTCACTGCTGGCTGCCCTTAGGACCTCTCCTACCTTAGCGGTACGCTTCGTATGCACTTTGTTCTTTTCTTTCGATTTTTATTTTTCCACTTTGACATGGAATTTCTTGACAGAAGGACTCAGGTTGTCTGAAGTCACTCCGCGATGCATCTCAGCCCACGTGGGGATGGTCACTTGTTCCCTCTATTAGTACTATGCCCCGACCCCATCACTTCCTCCACTGGCTGGAGGAAAACCAAGCCACGGCTCCCGCTCAGCCCCGCCCCCCCCCACAGTTCCCCATGGGAAATGTCAACGAGTATGAATAAAGACACCAATAGAGTGGCAGTGTTTGCCGGCTGTTTGTTGCCGAGCCTAGAGGGGCCATGGCCCCAGGTGGAGGAAAACAACTTAAAAAGTTTCAATCTCTGCTCCCTGCGGGGGCTCAGGTGACATTTGCTGCAAAGGTCAGAGCTGCCAAAATAAACAGCAAGAGACCCTCCAAGTGGGTGAGCTGGTGTCCCTCTGTCTCCTGGAAAGAGCCTAGAAATAGCAGCAGTTCTCTCACTTTGCTGGCAGGGTCTCGTTCAAAGCTTCCTTCCTTTTTGAGTGTCCCTTTCTTCGCGGACAGCAAGGCCACTTCTAACGCTACCACTAACAGTGAACAACAGTAACACACCCCCTCCGTTACTAGAGCGCTTACTAGGTGCCAGGCGCTCGACACACATCACTTGGTTTAACCTCTACAACAACCTAAAGAGGGGGAAGCTATGATCCCCTTCTATATAGAAATCCCGGAGCTGCTGGATAACAAATTGAAGGCCTGGGATTATTTCAGAGGCCCCTTCTGCCTCTGATAGACTTACTGCTTCAGGCCTCTCATGGTGGGGTTGGTGGGGAAGGGGGCGAAGAGTAGACAGGACTCTCTGGAGGTGACTTGCGTGGGCCAGGAGTCATTTTTTCTCCTCCCTGGGCCCTGCCTGATGGCTCAGGTCCTTGTGGGTCCTAAAGAAACAGATTTCAGTGCAAGTTTCTGGCTGAAGAGCCACATGGGACTGCCAGCCTCTACTCAAAGACCCCCAAGGCTTATATCATAATTGTCATATACTATTATTAGTCTGCTCCATTACACTGAGAACATTCAGCTGCTCCATGACGTAATACCTGAAAGGCGCCGTTTGTTGACTGCTTTCCTATGAACACTACACGTTTTTAAAAAACTGTTACTGCAATCCTATGGGGCAGAAATTAATCATTCCCCATGCTTAGATGAGAGTACAAGCTCAGAGAGGGTGCGTGAGGAGCTGAAAGCCACACATCTCTCTGGTGGGGTTGGAAGATTTGAGATTCGGCGGTACTAAGCGTGAAGCACCCCTGTGCTACGGCCCAGACCGATGCTCACCGTGCCCTCTAGCCTGCAGTGAGCAGTTGACCGGTAATTGTAAGTCATTCCCCATCTTCCTCTGCTTCTCAGCGCTCAGGGCTTGACCAGCTGACCTCAGGGCCTATCTTCCTCAGCTCCACCACCAGCCATATAGGTCCCGATAGTCCCCTGAACTTCCTCAGGGTGAAATGGAACCACAGCCCAAATCATTTCCCTTCTCGGGGCCAGGTTCCTCATCCAGTGTGGAAAGCAATAGTTGTTTCTTTTTCTAGTAACAGTATTGGTAAAGCTCAGTTTTCCCTGGGAGAGCCATCGCCCAGGTCAGTCCATGTTTTGAGGGGAATATTCCACCCCCGGTACCAATCTTTGCGTATACAGGACTCTTTCAGCGGTCACTGACAAACATCCACCTCATACTGGTTTAAGCAAAGCCAAAACATATTCCAGGTATCAGACGCGTACAACAAAACGCACCCTGGATATAGTAACTCACTTCAGTGGAACAGCCTGGCAGTGGCTGGACTGGGGTTCTGTTTATCTGAGTTCTGTATATCCTATTTTACAGAAGGGGCCCACTGAGGCTCATGGAGACCCCGACTTAGCCAAGGGCACTCACAAAGCCCGTGAAAGACATTGCTACTCCAGATGGGCGTGACCCGCAAGCAGAGAACTCTGCCTAAACTGTCTTGGGGTGCCCTGCTCCAAGGGAGAAAGTCACCTCTAGGGGTGGAGCTATATGACCAAAGAGGAAGAGCGATACCTAAAGGGGTGTGGCTAAGGCTCAGAGGGTGGAGCCAGAGCGGGGCGTTCAGAGCCAGAGGGGCGGGCCGAGACAGGACAGTGTCTAGGTGACTCGCGCCTGCGCGGAGGCCCCGCAGCAGCACCGCGGGCTGGGACTCGCGTGAAGCTCCCTCTAGGTCTCCGCGGGCGCTCGCTCCCGCGTTCCGCATCCGTCGCGGCGTCCGCTCCGACGCCCGGCTGGGCCATGAGCCAGTGTGCGGAGGCGGCGGCGGTGGCGGCCACCGTGCCGGGCGTAGGCATGGGGAAATCCGGGCTGCGGCCGCCCATGGTGCCCCGCCAGGCGTCCTTCTTCCCGCCGCCTGTGCCCAATCCCTTCGTGCAGCAGACGCGGATGGGCGCCGCGAGGCGTCTCCAGGTGAGGGCGTGGGCCCGAGAGAGGAGACGGAACCAGGGGAGGGGCGTGGGTCTGACGGTGGAGGCAGATGCAGGGGAGGGAAGTGGGACGGAGAGAGGAGGCAGATCCAGGGGAGGGGCGTGGATCTGACAGGGGAGGCGGAGCCAGGTGAGAGAGGTGAAGGATGTGGGTCTGAGAGAGGAGGCAGATCTAGGTGAAGGATGTGGGTCTGGGAGAGGAGGCAGATCCAGGGGAGGGGCCTGGATCTGCGGGGGAGGGGGGAGGGCTGTTGTCTGAGGGAAGTGTGGATATGATGGGGAGGTATCCGAGGTGGGGGGGTGCCAATCTGAGAAGCAAAGACTGAGGAGAAAGAGATGTCTGTCTGAGAGGTGAGGGCTTTTGAAGGCACCATGAGTCTGGAAGGGGCAGAGATGTGGGTATGAGAATTGAGGGCACTTGGAGGATGGTCTGAGGGTGTGTGAGAAGAGAAAATGCAAAGAACATGTGGGTCCGAGAGGCAGGTCCTAAACAAGGGAAAGCTGAGCAGGCCAGTGGCAGAGGAAACTTTCCATGCTGAGAAGGGAGATGGATCTGTGACAAGAGCTTCAACTTCACTTTGTTAGAGTGGGGGGGGGCAATCTATAGGAGAGTGGGCTTGGAGAAGTCTTTTTCTTTTTTTCTTTTTCTTTTGCCTTAGGGAAGGAGAGGAGTCAGTCTAGGAGGTGAAGAGTGAGGGAGAAGGCAGAGAACCCAGGTCTGGAATTAGAACAAGTAAGGCTGGGATGATCTAGCTGAGAAGGGGCATCAAGGGGAGGAAATCAGAATCTAGAAAACAGGATAATGTGGATCAGCTTAATGTGTTCAGAAGTCTTCTTCACCCTGAATCTGTCCTGAATCAGTCTTCACTCAAACACTTCTAGATTCAATACTTCTCCAAACTTTCTTCCACTGTTAAAAACTGCTAAATACAAAAAGGAAGTTTCCTTTTCTTTCCTTTTTCTTGTAAAATGCTCTTTTACCATTAGCAGTTACAACTCGCTCTGTGGACTTCCTCTTTGGTAAAGTTAGCGATCAAAGAACAAGATAGAGTGTGCAAGCTACATTTGTCCTGTGTGTTCTGCATGAAAGAAGGGTTTTGATGTTTTCCTGTCCATCTCACACATTTCTTTACTCCAGATTTGAAATAGTGTTATTTTTGCATAGCCCACTTATATGCACTGAGACCATTGTCCTTCACAGTGGAGGCGGGTCAGAGTAATGGTAAATGGGCATCTGTTGAAGAATTGTGTGAGAGAGGAAGAGGAGGATAATGTAGTAATACCTCTTTGTAAAGAAACCAAATGTTTAGGGACGCCTGGGTGGCACAGCGGTTAAAGCGTCTGCCTTCGGCTCAGGGTGTGATCCCGGCGTTCTGGGATCGAGCCCCACATCAGGCTCCTCCGCTATGAGCCTGCTTCTTCCTCTCCCACTCCCCCTGCTTGTGTTCCCTCTCTCGCTGGCTGTCTCTCTCTCTGTCAAATAAATAAATAAAATCTAAAAAAAAAAAAAAAGAAACCAAATGTTTAAAATTTGATCTTCATGTCTTTAAATGGATAAATGCTCCCTTTGTATCTTAAAACTTCTGAAACACTTGTAAATACACTAACACTCAAGATTAATTTTAGTCTGATTTGGTCAAATCAGTCATTCTTAAATGTAAGTATGTCTTTTTGTCTTCATAGTTTGGAGAGAAGATCAAAGTGGCATATTTACAGGGAGACTAATTGTTGGTGTTTGGTTTTCTTTCTTTCTTTTTTTATAGCATGACCTATTACTATTTGGAGAGCACTTTCAAATAGCTGTACAAGAGCTGTCGTATAATGGAAAGATCACTAGACTTAGTCGGAAAACCTGCTCAGGCCGTGCCGTTTATCAGTTAGTTGTATGACTTTGGCCAAGTCACCTAACCTTTCTGAACTTCACTTTCATTTATTAAACTAGAATAGTCTTACATCGAAGAAGGGTTAAAATTAAGTGACATATGTTAAAGAATCTGGATTGTTTGGTGATCTTGATTGTTATGCTATTTGTTGCCTACAAATCTTATACTGAACTTAAAATTTACTACTTGTATTGAATGGAATTGAATAGGTCTAGGTTTTGTTTGTTTGTTTGTTTTTAATTAAAAATATAGACCAGAGATACCAAAGAGGTCTCAATGGCTTGAACAGTCTGGGCAAAGGGAAGATTTAACCAGACATGATTAAAAAAACAGTATTGTCTGTATTATCAAGTTTAAAGGATGGATATACTTTTACTTAAGTATGACTTACTGTGATCAATTCAGAATAAATTTAACCTTGAATAATGATCAATATCTTGCTTAAGGACCGTTGTCACTTTTGTATCTCATTGTAGGACTTTGCTTTTTGACAATTTAAGGGCCTGGTACTTAGTGGCATGGAAACAAGTAGCCTAGCTTTCATTTCCTCAATAGAATATGGAACTGAAATAAGTGTTTGTTAGTAATTGTGGGTCATTTATCCATACCAAAAGTATTTGTTGAATGTCTTTTATGTACCAGGAACAATGCTAATTTCTGGAAATACAGCAGTGAACAAGAGAAATAAGAACTCTGCCTATCTAAAGCTTATGTTTCACTGAAAAAAGTTAGAGACAAGTACAAAAATACGCATTTCCATGTTTTAGTAGTGCTATGAAGAAAATGCAGAGAAGAGAACCTTGATAGAGTGTTGAAAGAAGGCCTCCCTACAGAGATGATGTATTACCAAATGGAAATATGATGAGGAATCCTCTTATTTTGTCAAAGGGTTACTCCAAGTTGGTTTATTTACTGTTAAATACTATTATTTGTTGGAGACCTGGAAATGGCACACAAAAAAGGTTGCCCGATATTTGACAGCTTAATTAAAATCCATATTAGCTACTCACTGTGAATGTGAGTTAGCTTATATGAATATACTATAACCTCATTCTAACTCTGTCTTCAGGGTCTATGCTGTGGTCCTGTCTTGCAGTAAAGATTATTTCTAGGTCATTTGCAAAGCTGTTTGCAAGGCTTTTTTGACCTGCCTTGAGTCTTTTCTCCAGGGATGTTTGTCAAAACAATAGAGACAATTGCTTAACATAACAGCTACCTGAGGCAGTGAATAATGATTGGAGCAAACAATAGGCTTAACCAAACAGCTTTGGAGAAGAAGCTAGGGAATGAGATGCCCATAGGGGACTTTGAAGCGCTTTGACATATTCATGTAAATCTAGAAGGGTAGCCACAAGTATAGGTCTGTTTGTATACCCAAGGCTATGCACGTGACCTGAAAAACAACAACAACAACAACAACAACAACAACAACAACAAATGAGACTACCCTAAGCTCTCACCTCTAACTAACCATCGGGCTCTGTACAAATAGCAGGTAAAAGCTAAGGCAGAGCTGTGAACCTCTACTTGGCTAAGTGCTGAAGGTCTGCTCCAACATGCACACAGAGACTCTTTGCAAACACTGGGAAACTTATTGATTCCAGGCACCTAAGGAAATCTTTTCTAATCATTAGCTGACTACCAAACAAATTGGTCAGATACTTCAGTAGCCACACATGACAATGACAAAGAATACATCCTTTATAGAATTAGTTCATAATAGTCGCTGAACAAATAACAACAGACAGCAACAACATTACACCCTGGTGATGGAAGAGAATCTGATTTTCAGAGTTGTTATGTTATTGAAAATGTTTGGTTTTCAACAAAAAAAATTGCAAAATATGCAACAAACAATAAAATATGTCCCATAAATAGGAAAAATAACAATGAATATAAAATATCTCCAAGGAAGCCCAGATGTTGGACCTACTATCCAAAAACTTTAAATCGGGTATTTTAAATATGTTCAAATAACTAAAGGAAACCATGTCAAAAGAACTAAAGGAAAATGTGAGACAGTGAATCACCAAATAGAGATGATCAGTAGAGATAGAAATTACTAAAAAAGAAGTACAATAGCTGAAATGAAAAATTCACTAGAGGGTCTCAACAGCAGACTTGAGCAAACAGAAGAATTAGCAAATTTAAAGATAGATCAATTGAGATTAGTTAATCTGAGGAGCAGAAAGCAAAAAAGATGAGGAAAAGTGAACAGAACCTCAGAGACCTGTACAACATTATCAACTGTATCAACATAAGCATAATGGGAGCCACAGAAGGAGGCAAAGAATATTTGAAGAAAAAATGGCTGAAAACTTGCCAAATTTGGTGAAAAACATTAATTTACACATGCAAAAAGCTCAATGACCTCTATTTATAATAAACTCAAAGATATCCATACGTGTACACATCATAATCAAACTGTTAAAAGGCAAAGAAAAAGAGAGAATCTTGAAAGCAAAAAGAGAAATAACTCATCATACACAAAGGGATTCTGAATAAGATTAATGTCTGATTGTTCATCAGTAACCGTGGAGGCTAGAAGGCAATAGGATGATATACTCAAAGTGCTGAAAGTAGAATATTGTCAACCAGGATTTATATAGTCAGAAAAACTATCCTTCAAAAATAGAGGAGAAATTAACAAAAACTGAGAGAATTTGTCACTAGTACACATGTCCCGAAAGAGATACTACAGGGAGACCTTTGGTTGAAATGACACCAGAGAGTAACTCCAATCCACATGAAGAAATAAAAATGCTGGTGAAGATAACTAAATGTATAAATATAAAAGACAATATAAATATAATTTTTATTTGTAAATCCTTTTGTCTTCTATGTGATTTAAAAGACAACTACATAGGAGCACCTAGGTGGCTCACTCAGTTAAGCGTCCAGGTCTTGATTTCAACTCAAGTCATGATCTCAGGGTCCTGGATCAAGTTCTGTGTTAGGCTCCACACTCAGTGGGGAGTCTGCTTCTCTCCTTCTCCCTCTGCCCCTCCCCCCACTTGTGTGCACACTGTGCTCTCTCTCTAAAATAAATAAATCTTTTTTAAAAAGACAACTACATAAAGCGATGGTTAGAAATCTGTGTTGATAGACATACAATTTATAAAGATGTAATTTATATGACAAAAATAGCAAACAGGAAGAGGGAAGAAATAGAGCTATAGAAATACAATTTTTATATACTATTATGATTAAATTGGTATTAATCCAAACTAGGTTACTGTAAATGAAGCTGGGAACACTTAGGGCAACAACTAAGAAAATTAATTTTTAAAGAAGTGTCAAGGGAATTAAAAGGGTACACTAGAAAATATCTACTTAACGTAAAGAAGTTCATGATGGAAAAATAGAGAAACAAAAAATACATAGATATGTAGAAAGCAAGTAGCAAAAGAACAGTTGTAAATCTTATCGGTAATTACATTAAATATAAATGGATTAAACACCTAATTAAAAGCCAGAGATGGAAGAATTGATAAAAGCATATAATCCAACTCTATGCTATCTAAAAAGGCACACTTCAGATTCAAAGACCCAAATAGGTCAAAAGTAAAAGGATAGAAAAGATATACCATGCAAACAGTAACTAAGAGTGAAATAGAGGGGCTATATTAATATTAAATAAAATAGACTTTAAGACAGAAATTGTTACTAGAGATAAAGGAAGACGCTTTATAATGATAAAAGTGTTGCATCATCAAGAAAATATACCAATTAGAACCATATATGCACCTAACAACAGAGCCCCAAATACACAAAGAAAAAGAGATTGAAGCAGAAAATAGACAATTCAACAATAGTAGTGAGAGACTTCAATTCCCCACTTTCAGTATGGTAAAACAATGAAACAGAATATAAACAAAGCAAAGCCTTGAACAACACTCAACTAGACCTAAGAAGTATATGAAGAGAGCACTCCATCCAGCAACAGCAGAAAATACATTTTTCTCAAGTGCCCATGAAATAGTCTCTAAGGCAACTATAGTAGACCTTAAAAGAGGTTTCAATAAATGTAAGAGGATTACATTTGTATGTTATCCAACCACAATGGATTGCAATTAGAAAAAAATAACAAGAAATTTAGGAAATTCACAAATATGTGGAAATTAAATTACTCCTAAATAATCATTGATTCAAAGAAGAAATTATAAGAAAAATTCATGAATACTTTGAGATGAATGAAAAAGAAGACAATATACAAAAACATATGTGGCTAGCATTACCTAGATAACAAAATCTGAAAAAGAAATGTTAAAAGAAAGGGAAATTATAGACCAATTTCCCTCATGATCACAGATATAAGAACCTTTAACAAAATATTAGCATGTCAAATACATAGCAATATGTGGAAAGGATAACATATCCTGTCCACGTTTGGTGTATCCCAGGAATATAAAGTTGGTTTAACATACAAAAAATGTATATTTCAATGTAATTTATCATATTAACCAAACATATGATAAGAAGCATTTGATCATTTCAATAGATGCAGAAATTTTGTTATTCATTTGACAAAATTCAACATCCACTGATGTTTAAAAAGAATTCTCTGTAAAGAAAGGAGTAAGAGGGAACTCTCTCAACTTACTAATGGGCATCCATGAAACACCTTTGGCTAGCATGGGTGAAATAATCGAAGCTGTGACCCCAAAGGGTGGGAACAAGACAGATGTCTTGCTTAACACTTCTGTTCAACGTTGAACTGGGGATCCTAGCCAATGCAATAAAATAAGAGAAAGAAAAAAAAAGACATAGAGATTAGAAAGGAAAGTGAATTTCCTCAGTCAAAGAAATTCAAATACCATATGATTTCTCTCCTATGTAGAATTTAAGAAACAAAAACAAAATGAGCAAAGGGGAAAAGAGAGAGACAAACCAAGAAACAGACTCCTAACCATAGACAACAAAATGAAGGTTGCCAAAGGGGAAGCGGGTGGGGGGGTTGGTAAGATAGGTGATATGCAGATCAAGGAGTGCACTTGTCTTGATGAACACTGGGTGATGTATAGAATTGTTGAATCACTATATTGCACATCTGAAACTAATATGACACTGTATGCTCACGAAACTGGAATTTAAAAAAATTAAAAATAAGAAAAGAAAAATTATAACTGTATTTTCTTTTAAAGATTTTATTTATTTATTTGACAGAGAGAGAGACAGCCAGCGAGAGAGGGAACACAAGCAGGGGGAGTGGGAGGGGAAGAAGGAGGCTCCTAGTGGAGGAGCCTGATGTGGGGCTCGATCCCAGAACGCCGGGATCACGTCCTGAGCCGAAGGCAGATGCTTAACGACTGAGCCACCCAGGCGCCCCTATAACTGTATTTATTCACAGGTGTCATGTTTGTATATGTAGAACATCCTAAGAATCTACAAAATGCCTGACAACTAGAACTAGTTAGTGAACTTGGCTAGGTTGTAGGACATAAGATTAAAACTTAAAATCAGTTACATGTCTATATATTAGTAGCAAACAATTGCCAAGTAAAACTAAATAATCTTCTTTGTAATAGCAATAAAATAACATTAAACAATTAGGAATATATTTAACCAGAAACATGTAAGACCACTACACTGAAAACAACAAAACACTGTTGTGAGGAATTAATGAAACCTTACATAAGTGGAGAGATATGTTATGTTTATAAATTGGAAGAATCACTTATTATGGTGATAATTCCTCTAAATTGATCTATAGATTCATTGAAACCCTAATAAAAATCCCAATAGGCTTTTCTGGGGGGTGGAAACTGACAAATTAATTCAAAATGTATGTGGAAAAACAAAGGAACTAGATTAGCCCAAAAAAAGTTTGAAGAAGAAAAAGCTACAGGACACACAATACCTGATTTTGAGACTTACTAAAAAACAAACAAACAAAAAAAATCTGCAGAAGTTGAGAGAATGGGGTATTGACAGAAGAATAGATGAACCAATCAATGAAACATAATGGAGAGCCCACACGTATGTGTTTGGTTGATTTTTGACAAAGTTGCCAAGAAAATTCATTATGGAGTATCAAGTGTTTTCAACAAATGGTGTTGAAACAACTGGATAGAGCTGTGGATAAAAATAAACCTTGATCCCTAGTGCATACCACACACAGAAAGTAATTTAAGATGGGTCATAGACTGAAATAAAAGCTAACACCATACAGCTTCTAGAAGAAGAGAGTATAAAATATCATCGTGACCTGGAGGTACGTAAAGATTTCTCAGAAAGGACACAGAAAATGAAAACTAAAAATTGATCAATTAGTTAGTCTACATCAGAATTAAAATTCTTCTCATCAAAACATACCATGAAGAAAATGAAAAGGCAAGGCATGGACTGGGAGAAAATATTTCAATACATATAATGACAAAGGTCTTGTATGTGAAACACGTAAAGAATTCCCACAAACTGATAAGGGAACAACTAACAAACCAATAAAAATGGGCCAAAGACTTGAACAGACACTTAACGTAAAGAGTTAAAGGAATGACCAATAAGCACATGAAGAGTGTGCTCAACATCGTTGTTCATCAAGGAAAAGTGAATGAAAACCACAGTGAGATATTATCTTACACCCACCTGAGTGGCTGCGGAAGGCTGACAACACCAAATGTCGGTGAGGATGTGGAGGAACAGAAACTTTCATACTTGTTGGTGATGTAAAATGATACAACCACTGTGGAAAGCAGTGGGGCAGTTTCTTACAAAGTTAACCATACCCTGACCCCACAGTTTCACTCCCGATAAAGTAAAACTCTACGTCCACGGAGAGACTTGTACAGTAATGTCCACGAGAGCTATATTCATAATAGCTAAAAACTTATAATAGGCTGAATGTCCATGCACGGGTGAAGGGATAAATGAGTCGTGCTGTATAATCCTCTGCAATTGTAAAGGCTTTACAACTGCTACCTAATGACCGACCTGGTAGAATGTGAAAAATGTGAAGGGAAAGAAGCCCAGACATAAAAGAATGCATCCTGGGGGATGTCTATGGGACACTCTAGAACAGGCAGAACTAGGGAGAAAAGGAGCCTGTCACTAGCTGCCAAGTGCCAGGGAGGGTGTACTGACTGCTGAGCGGCACAAAGGGACTTTTTTGGGTGATCGGACTGTTCTAGATCTTGAGTGCGGTGGTGTTTGCATAGGGATATATATTTGAAAAACTCCTAATCTGCACACTTCAAGTAGGTGCATTTTGTTTTATGTAAATTATGCCTTGGTAAAGTTGATTTTTTAAAAAAGCATACTAAGACAAAATGTTGGCAAGGATGTACAAGTGACCTCAATTCTCTTACGTTGCCAATGACGCTTTAAAATGAGGCAACCACCGTGGAGAGCGCTCTGGCAGTTTCTTATCAAGTGAAACGATTTATGACCCAGCAATTCCACTCCTCGTCTGAGAAAGGAAAACACATATCCACAAAAAGGCTTGTATAAGAATGTTCATAGGGGCTTCGGTCCTAAGAGCCCACGACTGGAAACAACCTGAAAATTCATCCATAGGAGAATAGACAAACCAATTGTCCTATAGGCATACAGTGGAATCATATTCTGCAATCAAAAATAATTGGTTACTCGTTTACAAAATCACATAGTTGGATTTCAAAAACATTATGTTAAGCGGAAGAAACTAGACACATAAGAACACATAATGTATGATTCATTTATATGACGTTCAAGAGCAGATGAAACTAATCTGTGGTGATAGAAATCCAGCACCGGTTGCCTAAGAGGGTAGGGATTCACCGGAAGAGGCGCAAGATGACTGGAGGGTAGACGTGTTCTGTGTCTTGATTGGGGTGGTAGGTACAAGAGTATACGTTTATCAAAACTCACTGAACTGTCTCCTTAAGAGCTGAACGTTTCCTTGTATGGAATTTTGACTTCAAACACGCACACATGCACACACATAATTTGACAGAGATCAAATTATATGTTAAATCATTTGACAGAAATGTAGAATCATTTTGGTGTTTCCTCATAAATTATTTAATGATGCTTAGATTCACAGTAAGGGCCAGGAGAGGCAGAAGGACAGCGCTGCTTGGGTAGTGTAGATGGCTAGTAGAAGAAAGATAATTTGGTGTGCATAAGGATAGTTTATTTCACTTGAAAGTCAATATGGTGGGACGCCTGGGTGGCTCAGTCGGTGAAGCGTCTGCCTTCGGATCAGGTCATGATCCCAGGGTTGTGGGATCGAGTCCTGCATCGGGCTCCTTGCTTAGCAGGGAGCCTGCTTCTCCCTCGGCCTGCCGCTCCCCCTGCTTGTGCTTTCTCTCTCTTTCTGGCTGACAAACAAATTTTAAAAATCTTTTTAAAAAGTTAGTATGGTATAGGATTAAGAGCAAGGGCTTTGTAACCAAGTTGGGTTCAAACCCTGGCACTGCCACTTAGTAACTGTGATCTGGAACAGCTACCCCTAAATTCCTCGGTGCCATTCTTTTCTGTATGTAAAAGAGCTTAAGGTTGTAGGAATCAAATAGGTTACTACATGCCAAGTGCTTCTCATGCCTGCTACATAATAAGCATTCATGTATTATTGGCCATTCTTACTAATTTTCATTCTTATTCTTACTTGTTTTTTATTTTATTTTTTCCTTCTCCATCTCGTTGTTGTTAGCTATAAAGGACTGGCAGGTATATAAAATAACGCATTTACTCTTTCACACTCTAACGCCTTCATTAACACCCTTCCTTCCACTGATAGCTCTCAGAAAGCAATTTCCCCTCTTACCTTGCTAGCTTCTGCTTGTCTTTCAAGACCATTCAGCCTTCAACTCCTCCAGGAAGCTTTCCCTGACTGCTCAGTGAGATACTTTGTTTCCCCCAGCATCCTCTCGGCCACTTTCCTTGGTAAACAGATCACGTGTTCTTATAGTACCTGATTTTCTTCGCTGTTGCTTTTGCTACGTCGTAGGTGTTGTGTGGCAGGATATAGTACCTTATTTTCCTTTGTGCTTGGATTCATGTCTGGTGCAGGGTAATAATGTTCAATTCATCCTTTGGAGAACACATGAACACAAAACTTTCCTCTTCCATGTTTCTGGTTGATAGCCAGAACATTAAAATACTGTCCATTCATTTATTTCATTTATTTTTTTTGTATCAACTTTGGCTTTCAGATTTTCCTTCTTGGAATTATCCTGCTTCCAATCCGTGCCTTGTTGGTCGCATTAATTGTATTACTCGCATGGCCATTTGCCGCCCTTTCAACAGCATGCTGTCCCGAAAAGCTGACCCATCCAATAACTGGTTGGAGGAGGTAAGAAAGAATAATGTCTAAATGTTAGGTAAATCAAGATAAAGAAGAGTTTACCATGGTTTAGTCATCGAGCGATAGTTTTATCTACTGCTGCCTACTCGATATTCACCATTTCTTTCTGTTTCTCAGATGAAACAGTTCTTAATTCATCATATGGAGAAAATGCTGCCAAAGCACCTTATGATACTCTTCTGTTGAAGTTGTAATTTGCTAACATTAAAATATTGTTTTCTGAGTTATTGCTGAAAAGTGATAGATTCCCGGTTCTGGAAGACGCACTTAGTATACCTGAAACCATCACAGCTGAAAAATGCCTAGCTTTCTTCTGCTCTCCCTCAGTCTTGACATTTGCTTCTGTCCCTCAATAGTAATGACACACTTCCTGCAGTGGTATAATTAAGTGGATCAGTTACAGTGTTTTTAATGCTTCGGTGATTATTATTAATAACAGTTTAATTCTTAAGCAATATAGCCTAGCTTTTTAAAACATTAGCATGGAGGCAGAATGGAGTTGCTTCTCGAGCTTCATCTAATCAGCAGGGTATTAGAGAATAGACTCATCACAGAGTAACAAAGTTACTGGTAGAAATTCATTCCCACTGGGCAGAGCCAACTTGTTGCCATATGTTTATCCTGAGAGTGAAGCCTTTCAAAATGTGGATTCCTTGGCATAGGAAGCCATGGGTGAGTTTTAGGGCACTGTTGAACTCTCTAAAATTGTGCACATTTTTTTCTTTGTACCCAGGGTCCATTCCTTTCATCCAAATCTCAAAGGAGAAGGTCCTCCAAAAATTTTGAAAATCGCTGTTCTAGAAACTTTTAAAGAAATATGCAATTTGCTATTCAGTTCATGTTCTAGCGAATAAACGTCAACATTCAGCCCAAGGCTGGTTTGAATTAGAAGTGAATCCAAGGCTGGCAGTGTCCCCAGAGAACTAATACCACCTCAATCCTTGCAAACCACACTCCTTTGTTTTAGAATTCAGGGTTGCGTGTCACTAAAAATACTTCATGAGAGATTTTTTCATCATGCACCAATCCTTTTCAATTACCTCTTTGGTTTCTACCGTTAACGGCTTATGGAGCCCTATAATGATGGAGGGAATAGTCCAGGGATCCAGGAAACAGATTTACTAAATGTTATGAAAAAAAGTTCTATCTTTGCCAATTAAGCAAGTAGCTCCACTTCCTCTCACGCAGGTACCGTTGAAATTAGTTATGCAGTACCAGACTTTTAGCCTTTATGAAATCATTTAAATAGAAACGTTTAACAGCCCTGAATATGCGATATTTTAGAAGGCGGTCGTCAGAATCTACATCATTGTAAATCAAAAATAAGAGGTGGCAATTCAGTAACGGGGTGAGCTTTTTATCCTAATGGAAATAGACATCTGAACTTGAAAGGGCAAGAAGGAGAGATACAGTCATTTCCCTGTGCCCTCTGGAAAAGTGCTTTGGTTTTCTGTGTCTCACTTCTTACTATGAAATGAAAGTCAGAGACACTTCCTCAGTGGCCAGTTGCTTCATAGCCCCTCGCTGCATTATGACACGAGTGTTGAGAGAATTAGACAGGAAGCCTGTTTTTTAAAGCTCTCATTAGATGTCTTATGGGAAATACACGTGTTTTTGTTTTTCATGAAAGCTGTATGCTTATTCAGATCCTCAGGTGTCCATTCTGTATTTGCATTTCTGTAAGTGGGTTTTTGTGTCCCTACTCAGTTGAGCTGTTCAAGGACAGAGACGGGATCTTATCTGTCTTGTGCGTCCAGCACAGGTCACCTGGCACAGTTTGATGAATTAATTACTCCTTAGTGACAGAAATTCTTTTGTCAAAAGTAAGCAATTCGATATCTGAAATTCTTTACGTGCATCTATGTTCCAGGGAAGTGAGATGGTGAATTTACCTTTTAAGATTTTGGATGAGGTCTAAGAGCTATAACGGTATAGGTCATAAGGCTTTTAAAAAAATAACTCTGAGGACAGATTCAGCCCGAGAGTTCTAGAAGTGTTGGGAGAGATAGCAGTATCATTGTTACCCAAACGTCCATTCCCAAGGTGACTCCTCAGAAGAACAGTACTCCTGTGGGTTTCTCAGTGGGGTAATGTGTGTTGAAAATTCATGTTTATCCCTTTATAGTCACAGAACAATAGAGCCACTTAGTAGCCATATGTCCTTGGGAAATTTGGCTTCTCTGTGCCTCAGTTTTCTCATCTGTAAAATGAGGGTGCTAATGAATTATACTCATTTCATAAAATTGGGCTGAGGTTTAAAGAAATGTAAAGTCCTTAGATTAGTGCCTGGCACAAAGAACCCTCTGTATAACTGCTAGCTCTTCTTAGCTCATATTTTAAAATGAAGTGTTCTGACACGTTTGGGGTTTGTGTTGTGTTTTAGAGTAAAGCCCTGCCATTAGCCAAGATTAACAAGGTTAATTGTGTCTTTTCTTTTTTTCTTTTCTTTCTTTTCTTCTTTTTTTTTCCTTCCTTCCTTCCTTTCTTTCTTTCTTTCTTTCTTTCTTTCTTTCTTTCTTTCTTTCTCTTTCTTTCTTTCTTTCTTTCTTTCTTTCTTTCTTTTTTAAATATTTCTTTCCAAAGGAAAATCACTCAACCAGTTTTAAAGTTTCTGGGTCATGCCATGTTCTTTTCAATGGGATTCATAGTTACTGTGAAGGGAAAGGTCGCGAGTCCCACGGAGGCCCCAATTTTTGTGGCTGCCCCCCATTCAACATTCTTTGATGGAATTGCCTGCGTTGTAGCCGGGTTGCCTTCGATGGTATCTCGAAACGAGAACGCCCAAGTCCCTCTGATTGGCAGTAAGTACTTATAAGACAATATAGATATTTTCATACTCATGGTTCACCTTTTAAAAAAATCATCTATAGTTTATTGGTGGGCTTTTTAAAATCTTTCAAATAATGAAGCACTTCAAAGCTATTTCCTTACTTTTAATGAGGAACTGTATCAAAAGAAGGAATTTATGATAAATTCCTATCTGTTCTCTTAGAATTCTTTCAAATTCTTACCTTTGTCCCTGTACCATCACTGCTTTCTGTTCTTATATCTAGCTAGAAAGACCAGGCTTCGAGTACCAAACATGCTTGATTTTTTTTGAGAGCGAATTTAACTGAAGAATTTGTGAAAACACCAGTTACATGCTATTTCACGAATTTCTCTTTGGGGTATTAGGCTGAGAGACACACAAAGTCTTTCCTCTTAACTCTGTTCTCTTATTATTGCCCCAGAGTCTCCATGAGGGACCAACGTGAAACGCTTTGAAAATGATGATGTGGAACGATAAAGTGCCTCCTGCCGTAAAAAATAATGAAGCAAGTGAGATGTGTATCCCACCAGATGCTTTGGTCTCTCCCTAGGGTGTGGGTCTCTAAGTAACCGCTCCCAGTCGTCCCGAGGTTATTACAAGCATCCGGTAGTGAGAGAGTGGGTGTGGAAGTTGCCCGATGTTACCTTGGCACTCCTGGAGAAATAGCAAAGTTCCGCTTTGTCACTCAGCTAAGAAAAACACACACATGGGGCGCCTGGGTGGCACAGTGGTTAAGCACCTGCCTTCGGCTCAGGGCGTGATCCCGACGTTGCGGGATCGAGCCCCACATCGGGCTCCTCCGCTATGAGCCTGCTTCTTCCTCTCCCGCTCCCCCTGCTTGTGTTTCCTCTCTCGCTGGCTGTCTCTATCTCTGTCAAATAAATAAATAAAATCTTTAAAAAAACACACACACACACACATACACACACTCTCTCTCGCTCTCTCTCTCTTTTTTTTTTTCAGTGTAACCGCCTTGCTTTGTGTAATATGGCATTTTCCTGAAGAGCTGTTTAGCAATAGATTTTCAGTAAATTGAGGTTTACTTTGCATGTGTGAGGAAGCTACTTACTTAGAAGACTGTCGTGCTGAAAATTTGAGTAAAATCAATAATTGCTCCCTATCCGTGTGTACTCTGAATTCACATAAGCAGTTTTCAGGATATTCCTAAAATAAAACAAGATAATCTTGTAGTATATACTCCAGAGCTTTAATGGCAGTGGAGGAAGAAGACCTTCGGGGAGAACATTGCATTTGCTTTCTTTCATATCCTTGCTGCTGACTTCTGTTATGTCAATGAAATCTTTGTAGGTATACAAAACCTTCTAATACGCTGTGAATAAGAGCGGGGCAAGGACGGTCTCCTTGTTTAAGTTCTCTTTGATTTGCTATATTTTAACTTTACATAAAAATTGTTTTATGATTTATCCAGTATCATTGCTGTGGTAGCTTTAGCTAAAAAAAAAAAAAAGAAAGAAAGAAAAAAAAAAAAGACTTGTCTCTGATCTTTTGTTTTAAAGGACTCTTACGAGCCCTGCAGCCAGTGCTGGTGTCCCGAGTAGATCCGGATTCTCGAAAAAACACAATAAATGAAATAGTAAGGCGAGCAACATCAGGAGGGCAGTGGCCGCAGGTAAACACGGGAGACGTCCGTTTAGATACATTGCGAGTTTACTTATTGTATATATGTAAATCATTTGGACCCACAGAAGGCAGCATCTGGGGACACCTACGCTGGGTGTCTGGAGCATGATGGAAACAGAACAAATGAGTGAGTATTAAGAAGTCCTCATCCCCATGAGATACTCCATGGGGTTAAATGTATCATTCTTTCTTATCCTCCAAACTCTTTGAAACAATTTTTGTTCTGTGTCATCAAAAGTAATTGTCTACCTCTGAATTTATTTATTATCTTAAAGACAAAATATCAAAGCTCAATTCTATTCATCAAGATGGTAGGTTTATTGAAAAAAAACCAATTACGATCTTCATCTTATTCGAAGTATATTTAGACAGGGCTTTTCAGTTCAGGGGGTACATCAGAATCACCTATAGACCTTTTTTAGACTTTACCGTCTTACTGACCCCATCCCCTAGAACGCCTTTCGAGGGTGAGGGAGGGGCGGCATTTTCTGGATAAAGGGAGCCTTCTGGGTTATTCTGGTAAGTATCGCCCTGCCTTGGCCCAGGTGTAAGCAGGGGACCTCTAGCAGGACTCATGATCCTGCAGTGATCTGGCCACCCATGATGACGTGTTGATGTTAAAATACCAAGGGGAGTTATGACCCACCAGGGGGTTTAGAAACCAGGGCACGTGAGGAATGATTTAAAAAGCGACCAGGAAGAAACGGCACTCAGAATAAGGGTTCAATCTTTCTCTTTGGATCCAAGGACTATATCTAGGACTGGTAGGCAAAAGTTAACAAATAGGTAAGGTATCAGCCCATTGTGCTCATCTCAGGGAACTTTCTGTCCAGACGTAGAATGATCTGATCTGAAATCCTTTTCCAGAATTTTCAGGCACTGGCTAAGCAACCACGTGGGGGGGACATTGTAGAAAGAATTCGAGCATTGGCAGTGCTGGATGGCTTTTAATGCCCCTTCCAGATCTGAGATACTATGATTTACTCTATATCCACTCATTGTTAATAGAGGAGCTGTAGAATTTCCTTTGAATGAACCATATTTGGTATTCTACCCAGGTGTGACCTGTTTTGTTTTTTTTAATTCGGGGATGAAATTGCATACACTCATCATTTTTGTTTTATAAATAACCCATCATGGTAGCACTTTCGCCTAATAATGTTTTCCCTTTCTAATTATTATTAAAAAAAATACCAACTGAGTACACATACTAACTGCTGTGGGTGCAGGAATTTCTGTCTTTATTTATGTACTTAACGATTCACTCATTGCCAAATTCTAAAAGCTTCAGAAATCTAAAATCTAGCTTGTTCAGTTAATGAGGAAACTACGCTGCATGTTTTTCAAGTGAAGAATAGAAAGGACTATGTTAAAAGCTAAAAATACTTTCTCAAAAAAAAAGATACTAAATTGTATTTCATATGTTTACTAACTCAAGTAAGCATAAAGCATGTTGTAAGTATTTTCTCCTTTTCCCTCCTCCATATAGCCAGGAACTGTGCGTTGTAGGAGTGAATAATATCCTTTAACGGGGAAACAGAAACAAGAAAGTAGCAATGATTTGGTTAAGGGTATACAGCAGTAAAGGAAAGAATTTAATGTGCTCTTTGACCACAACTTAGGGCCTGCATCTTTTTTAAAATTTATCCAGATCATTACTTTGTCATTAAGAAACATTTACTAAGTGTATTTTCTATTCCAAACTTTAATCCATTTTCTGATTATCTCAATGGTCAGAGGGCCGTTCTTTTTAGAGGAAAACCGGATAATTCGATTCTAGCTTTCGAAAGAATCAAGTATCAGCATTTCATTTCACTTTTGTCTTATTAGAATTGGCAGCTCTTTGTGAAGTCATAAGAAAGTGACTAAAGAGGTAATCTATTAATTAGACTGAAATATTAAATCTACGTATTCCTTTTCTCCCAAGATACTAGTTTTCCCAGAAGGTACTTGTACTAATCGTTCCTGTTTGATTACTTTTAAACCAGGTGAGATCAATTACATTACGTACTATAACAAAGTATGGACAATTTCTCAAATGATTTGATACTAATACACAAAACAACTTGTTAGTTTGTCCTGGGCATTTCTTTCCCAAAGAAAGTTGTTAACATTGTGACTCCGCAGAACTCACTCCTTTACTTTCTGTTTCGGTATCATAACCACTTCTTCCTTGGATTGTCAATGTGTATGTGCGTGTGTGTGTGTGTGTGTACGTGTGAACCATATTTGATACTGTATCTAGTTGCGTGCACACACACACGCACACAGAAACCACTGGGATATTTTTCTTTTCCTCCAGGGATACCCTCACAGACACCCCAGGTTCCTGCGTTATCTACTAGAAACTATTTCAGTGATCATTATATGCCTTCAGATGCCTTCTACGCTTCACTCCTTTTTTTTTAATATTATAAAGTCACTAATTTCATAGTCATGTGTAATTTCATACATAATTTCCTAGTAACTGGTCATACTTTAGCATGTTTTCGTATTGGCTGCTGGCATGCTCAGAGCCAAAGTTAGGACTCCCTTCTAGCAAGTGGGGTCGTCCTTGCTCCAAGTATTCGCTTTTATTTAGATTTTGTTCTCCTCAGTTTCTCTTGATCTTGACTTTGTTATTACTTTTTTTTTTAAACCCTTTTGAATAATGAGTATTTGGAAAATGAAAACATGTAGAGATGTAAACAAATCTTTTCAGTGACTTGGGCGTAACATGTATTTTGGTTTCGTACCTCCGAATTTTAGAACTCTCTCATTGTGGTAAGCACTAGGGATTTACCAACATTTAGCAAACAGTTTATGTGTAATCTTAAACCAGTAAGGATAGGTATGCTATTTATTATTAATTGTCTTCGTTGTAAACCTGATAGTCATGTAAGGAAGATGCTCTAATATTTTGCTGTGGTTATAGGAGCCTTCATTCCCGGAGTTCCGTTGCAGCCTATCCTTCTCAGATACCCAAACCCGCTGGTAAGCATAGTGTTTTACTTGGGGAAAACCTCAGACATTCCGAACAGCAAAAAATTCTCTAGTTACCCCTTTTAATCTCTGAATACAGCTCTGACTAGACATAGTGGAAGAACATGGACAGACCCCATTCCCCTTGCCACATGGAGCGTTTAGAAGTTTGCAAGACAGGCACGTACTCGTGGACACCAGCATTACATTTTGTCTCTGCTGTTACTAAGCTCCGGGAAGGTATTTCCTTAGCTTCTGGAACTCTGTTGTCACAGTAATGGTACCATTAAGTCTCCGATTCAGGGTCTTCTTAGACCGGGTAGGAGAAAACCGGCGTAAAGTTGTGATTTTCACTAAGCCTACAAGGAGCCTTTTCCTGATTCAGTGGTTATTACTGGAAGGATAAGTGGCATAGCAGGATAAATTTGGGATTGGCTTGGTGTTTCCTTCCTGGCTCAGTACTTACTAGCTGTGTGACTCTTAACAAGTAACTTAAATAAGAAGGTAGATAGGAAAAGAATCTGTCATCCTATAGAAAGTGCACAGCTGGCTTAGCAGACAGTCTCTCTGCTCCAGCCGGGTCCTCCGTCGTCCTCCAGATACAGATGGTGCCACCATTTTCCTATAAAGAAAGATTTTTCGGAATCTGTTTTGGTCTGAGAGGAACTTTGTCTCCTAGAGACTTTACATAAAAAGGCAGGCTGTAATTAATTATCTATGTTATTTAAGGTCAAGCGTTCTTGTTCAATTCAACTTTTCTTTCAGTGGCTGGCTTCTCACCTTTCAACATCTGTACTTAAAAGATTAAAATCCATCAAAATTAACTTATTGTATTTCTGCTTTTTCACATTTACTCAAATTCTTTCACTATGTACTACTTTAATCTTTTCTTCCAAATACCTATCCCCTTCTTTTTTTTTTTTGAGAATGGGTATATTCTGGGTTTTGTAAGCAAATCAATTACCAAGATATGTTCATACTAGGAGAAAAATAGCTAAGCATGCACATAGTTTTATTAAAACTTAAGAGCAACTTAATTCCGTAAAATGGTAAGTGGCTACGTATGGAAAACAGATTTTTGCTCTATAATATATAATCCGAGGATTCATACGGCAATTCACTGCTGATAACAGACTCATTTTACTTTTCCACATACTGCTTTTAATTCAGAAGGAAAGTATATGAATACTAATATTAAAATAAGATTTGGGTTTTATTTGGTATTTTTTCACTGAACTAACAGTCTCAATACTTCTGTTATTGTAGGACACTGTGACTTGGACATGGCAAGGATATACATTGTAAGTTGCTTCTATTATTAGCTTATTTAAACTTTATTCAAGTGAAGTTAAAAAAAAGATCATTTATTCCTTTTTTAAAAAAATAAGTCCTATTTTTTTGTAAAAGTAAAGCTTTTTTTAAAAGATTTTACTTATGGATTTATGGATTTATATATTTATTTGAGAGAGAGAGAGTGTGTGTGCAAGTAGGGGGAGGAAGTGGGACAAGTAGACTCTGCCCACTGAGCCAGAGCCTGAGCCCAACACAGGGGTCGATCTCACAACCCTGAGATCAGGACCTGAGCCGAAATCAAGAGTCAGATGCCCAACCGACTGAGCCACCCAAGTGCCCCTAAAAGCAAAGATTGCTAATCAGATCCTAAAATCTCACCACTGAGAAGTCTCTGTAGGGAACATCACTATCTGGCCCGTTAGCCTCAGGCCCCTCCCAGGTGCAGGATTCTAGCTGTCTGCCCTGTTCTTATGGGTCTCCAGTGTGTATCTCCCAATTCTTAAGAACCAGTCCAGTGACCTGGTTTGCATCCTACTTAGCTTTAATCTTGTAGTTTTATTTCCATTGCAGACTTAGCCTATTAGCTGGTGTCTCCATTGTTGTTTCACTACCTCGGTTTAAGCAGTCCAGAGCCATTGCGTCATGTGGCCTGAAATAGCAGTGATGTGTCTGATCTGAGCTGAGAAAATAGCTAAGCTTTCAGTTCCGTTCTTGAATTTTAAAAGCATAGGGATCAGCAGTTTCTATAAACATTTAAGAGAGGAGAGGAATACAGCTCACCAGTAAGCAAGCTGAAGTGAAACAGGCCTTTAGAAAGAACGAAACATGTAGCATCTTACTCTCCCTCCAGACCTTTTGTCGAGCTCCCCCTGGGTAAGTCTGAGCCCATTTACAGTGCGGTGAGAGCCATGTATAAAATGCCTGGATTTGGGGCGCCTGCGTGGCACAGCAGTTAAGCGTCTGCCTTCGGCTCAGGGCGTGATCCAGCATTCTGGGATCGAACCCCACATCAGGCTCCTCCGCTATGAGCCTGCTTCTTCCTCTCCCACTCCCCCTGCTTGTGTTCCCTCTCTCGCTGGCTGTCTCTATCTCTGTCGAATAAATTTTTAAAAAAATCTTAAAAAAAAAATGCCTGGATTTGAGGACTTTGCGCGGGGGCTTACCCAGCACTGCCTTTTTACTACTGAACTTTGAGAGTTCACATAACATTGTTGATGCATAGACAGCCACTTGGACCTATTTAAAGGGGATTTTGTTTGCTTGGGATTTATAGTAAAAGATTTTTTCCTCTCAGATGGAAAATTTGAGAACTGATACTTACAGTCACAATTTATAATTATATGTAGAATTGGTACCTCTACCTAAATTCCTTCTTTTAGCTAAATTCCTTGTTTAAATTTTTACATTTCTTGTCTGAAGTAAGTCCTTTAAGTAATTTTTTATAGATAAATCATATTATTTTTCGTCGTCTTCTTCTTCTTCTTCGAA
This sequence comes from Ursus arctos, assembly GCF_023065955.2. NCBI lineage: Eukaryota > Metazoa > Chordata > Mammalia > Carnivora > Ursidae > Ursus > Ursus arctos. Next base: position 13,017,075 of record NW_026622863.1, read on the forward strand.
AGAGATAGAGCACAAGGGGGGGAATGGCAGAGGAGAGGGAGAGAGAGAATCTCAAGCAGACTCCCCACTGAGTGCAGGGCCTGACCCAGGGCTTTATCTCACAAACCTGAGATTATGATCTGAGCTAAAATCAAGAGTCAGATGCTTCACCAACTGAGTCACCCAGGTGCCCCAAATTTAGTTTCTTAATAGCAAAAACAGGTTGGTTGTTTTCTTAAACATGTAGATTAATCCACTCTGCCAGAATTCTGGGTCATCTGTGTAAATGAAGCAAAATAAAAATCCCATTGACATCCTATCGAGAGAGTCTACCTATGTATTAGAAAGCCATACACAGAAACAACTATTTCAAAAATTTTCTGTGAGAGGGTTGGTTATAATCACTTTAAAGCCTTTGTCCTTTGTCCAGTTTTACAGTGAAAGAAAATTTCTCCATAACTAAAACATTTCTTATTAATTGGGACAGTTACGAAAAAGTTTCTGCTCTTAGGGAAAGGCCCACTGATTTCTTTTCTTTCTTTTCTTTTTTTTTTTTCATATCAGAAAAGAGTTTAGAAATGTAATGTTCTACTCAGGAACTGTCCTATAAACACATTTATGTACCTTAAAATGTGGCCTCGGTAGTTTCTCTATTAGGCCTACGAGTCTGAGTTGTCAGGGAGACTTCAGATTTGGGGTTTAGTGTGCTGGGCTGCAGTTCTGACTCACAAGGGCATATTTGTTTTTGCCTTTGGTGATTTAACTTTTGAATATCACGAATACTTGTGCGAGCCCAAGGAGTGTGACAGCAGCAGGGTGGCGTTTCCAAATGCGGGATATAGATGTAGGCTGATGCAGTGGAGCTTGTGTATAAAGAAAGGATCGTTGAGCGATAATACTAGATGATTGTGTATTACCATGTAACAATGGCCTGTTCTTTTTTCTCTTCAGCTTTCAGCTTTGTATGCTTACTTTCTGCCAGCCCTTCACGAAGGTGGAAGTTGAGGTAAGTCATTCAACACGTAGCGTTGGCACTGGAGATTGGGCCTTCCCTTTCATTTCGAACTTCTAGTCTAGAGAGCCCAGCTGTACAAAGGTAGGAAGTTAAGCCCACCCTCTTTAAAAGAAGCCCTGCTCTTTCACAAATTGTCCACCTGGCTCTCAGATCCAGCCTTTAGAATCATACCAGGAAGTACGGCTCACTTCTGGGAACTTCCGCCTGTGGCCACCCCTGGCTGCCTAGATTTGCATAACTGCTTTCTATCTTGTTCCTTTCAATACTGACCTCACCCAGTGGTATGGTCGGCTTCACATTCTCACAAAAGGAGCTGCAGTCGCTGACGGAGCACTAGAGCTCCTGGAAGACTTTGTTCTGTCCGAGTGGAGAGGCACGGCCATCAGAAGCCCCCACTTTTGGAGTCATTCTGCACACGGAAGGCCTGAGGAAATCCTATCTGGAAGGCCACTCATATCATCAGGACAGTCTTTCGGCTTGAGTTGCAGCAACAGGCAGGGAGTTGGGGAGTAATTCCATCATTCTGAAAACTCTGACCAGATTTTTAAGACTCCGAAGGTTGGTTCCAGAACTGTTCTTAGGTTCTAGGAGTGACGTGGAATGGACCCCTAAATGCAGAATCAAGTTGGTTTTAGTGATACTGTCAGGTAACCTCTGAAGAGAGAAGGTCAGAATAGTGAGGCAGGCTCTTGATTCCGTTTTCCAGTGGCATCCAGAAATCGTGTAATGAGAACTTGAAGTTTGCATATGTAATTCGGAGTCCTGAGTGCGGGCCCATTCTCCAAGTGACAGGACATGGAAATCGAAGTCACGAGAATACTGTCTTTTACTTTGTCGAAGAGCTTAGTCATTTAGCCACGTAGAGGGTGTCAGCAGTACCAAGTGGCACAGGAGGGCAAATTATATTTCAAAATGAGTTTCACTTCGGTTGAAATTTTTCTTGAGACTTGCAGGTTGCCTACTTGCCAGGAAAAGATCCCACATTTAAGACCAGCTCGGTATCTCTCAGTGTGCCAAAAAATACTAGTTCTTGGAATATATATATAGATGTTCCTAGAGAAAAACAATGGTCTGTGCCCTAATAATTAGTTTAAGAAGTACCAGGATAAACAAAATGAATCAGATTCCTTTCCTCAAGACCTGTGAGTGCCTTGGAGATGGTTTAACCACAGTACCCCTTTTTCTCCGGTGTTCCATAGGATACGTTTTGGGGAACCCTATCAGGAAGCAATATTGTATTATTTCTAAGTACTCCAAGCAGGCTCTTCCTTCTTTAATAGATGTTCAGATCAACTAGCCCTGTGTTCTTTCTCTAAAAAAAAGAAAAAAGAAAAAAGAACAGAAAACTCATACTTAAGAGCCACGCTGTCTTCTGTGCAGATTTGGAAGATACTGTGTATGCAGTATCTATGCTGCCCCTTCCCATGTACCCTTCCCCAGCAAAAACAAGATCTAGCGACAGATGCGGAAATGCGCGTAGAACTCTACTTCTTTTGTCTACATGTGTCAGTGGTCAAACTGTTACAACAGAGGTAGGCGAAGTCCTCTTTTTGGCCCTGAACATTATTACCACATTTCCTTTCTGTATCATGGCCAGTCCTCTCCTCTCCTCTTCTTTCTTTCTTTCTTCCTTCCTTTCTTTCTTTCTTTCTTTCTTTCTTTCTTTCTTTCTTTCTTTCTTTCTTTCCTTTTCTCTCTCTTTCTTTCTTCCTTCCTTCTTTCCTTTCCGATCACAATACTTGCTTTCTCCAGCCAGTTCTTAGACCTGTCTGCATAATCTTTCCTGGCAAAGAACATATCCCTTGATAACTTCACAAACAAAATGGCTGCCAACCTGCCTAAAATAGCAGAATCGGGGAGATTCAAGGTATTAGAATTGTGGCACACGGCAAGAGGGTGGGGATGTGTGGCCTTCAAGTTTCGTATTCTGAGTTTCATTATATTTATTTTAGATTGATGGTGCTACCTTTCACTCAGGGCACTCCTCACTACTTTATGACTTCTGAATAGTTAATTCCCCCAGGTTGGGTGCAACTGGAAAATGTATCCCACAGCCTGTCAGGTGCTGGGTGTGTCCACACCCCAGCTCAAGACTTTCAAGAGCTGGACACTGTGTCCAGCCTTTTGTGCTACGTCCACGGAGGCCCGGCTTAAGTGGCTACACACGTGGCTTACCTGGAAGGCTCAGGGCGCTTAGCTGTGCCAACGTCAGGTGACTTAGCTACTCAGCAGCACCCTCCCCCGCCCACCACCACCTCCATGTTCTTTAAAACTGTTATAAATCCGGGGCACCTGGGTGACTCATTTGGTTAAGCATCTGACTCTTCATCTCAGCTCAGGTCTTGATCTCGGGGTCATGAGTTCAAGCCCCACGTTGGGCTCCACACTGGGTGTGGAGTCTACTTAAAAAAAAACCCAAAAAACAAAAAACTGATGGAAATCCTAGTTATTATTTTTCCACATATATTTTTAGAACTTTGTGTATATTAATTAGGTAAGCCTAATTGAAGATGTATCGTTCAAGACTATCGTCTTAGTTTTGTGGTTTTTAAAATGAACTTTGAGTGGATCATTTGGTGTCCTTTTAGACACTCTCCCCTGGTGAGTCACAGGACATCCCGGGATGTAGATGGCCTTATCCGTTCATCTTTTACAAGTTATCCCTTCCTGATGATGATTTTCCAACTTTGTAGTTATCAGAATCATTAGAAAGCTAAAATCTAGGGAGTGTAATATTGAGGGGTGTTTTCTTGTCTCCTCTCCCCACTCCCTCTCTGCTTCCTTGACAGAGACTTATTTTTGAGAAGGCCATTATTTTCTTGACTCTTGAATCTTAAAAATATAATCCGTTCCAACCCGCGTGCCCTCTGTAATTGGTCTTCCAGCATCCGTGAACAATGAGGCCATGTGTGTCCAGAGAGGGTTCCACTGAAAGTTATTCTCTGGATCATCGTGGCCTACTGGGTGTGTTTAAAGTGTCTTTTTAGTGGTTACTTTTATTGGCCAGCTACTCACAAGTATGCCTCTATAAGCAGATGGCTTAGGGGCATAAGGAGGAAGATCGCTAGTAGGAAACATCCCAAAAGGTGACATAAGTCCAAGAGCCTGCTAGCTGTATCTCAGAGAGAGAATCCACACAAAGCTAGACTATCGGGCATTATGTGGGCAGCAACTGGTTTATGAATGGAAACAGGACATTCACAGTGACCATCAGTCTGTTTCCTCCTTCATAGGCTTTTTCTCCATTTATACTCAAAGCCACCCATTATAATACAGACACATAAAAATATTTGTCTGTAGGCATACAGACGTATTTTGTTTCAGTAAAATTCCTTTGCAGACCTTTAAAGGAGCTTCTAGTGGCGAGCGTTAGACCTACAATACTTTACAGTGGGCAATCCATTGCTAGTAGAAAGGGATTGTTTTCATTAAAAAAAATCCTAATTTAGGAAAGGATTGTAATAGTTTTATGATCAATACCTGTAGATAGATAACAACTTTTTAAATCTCTAAAGAGTTCATTACTCAGGAAGTGTTCAAATATATTTATTTAGTTTACGTAAATATCCAAACACACTCAAATGACTTATAGTTTTGAATCTGAAATGAACGGGCCTTTTAGAAAGCCTCTGTCTCATGAATGCGCACACACACACACACACACACACCATAAATATACTTGTTCTCACAAAACTAATTTCTTCTGAAACTTGGTATAATTCTGAAATTTCTAAGTAGTAGTAGAGAAATGGAGTGTTCTATTTTTTTTTTAATTTTTATTCTTTTAGAGAGAGAGAGTGCATGATCGGGGTGGGGGAAGAGGAGCAAAGGGAGAGAGAGAATCCCAAGCAGACTCCACACTGAGCATGGAGCTGGAGGCGGGGCTCGATCTCACGACCCCAAGATCATGAATGACCTGAGCCGAAATCAAGAGTCGGGAGCTTAACCGACTGAGCCACCCAGGCGCCCCGATAAATGAAGTGTTATAAAAGAGTATTAGCTGGGGTTTTGTTCCAATTCTGCTACTACCGACCTGTATGTGCTTGAGTAAATGACGTAAGCCTCCCCTAGCCTGTGTTCTCACTGGGAAAATGGGGGTGATAACACCTCTTTTATAGGGTGGTTAGCATTTAATAAGGTGACTGAAATGCTAGCACACAGTAGGTGTTGAATAAGCATGTACCTGTATTTCCCTTACCATCTAAATTGCTCCGTTCTTTTGGGAAGAGAGCAGCAAATGTTAGTTCACAAATACCTTCCTTCATTCGTATTTGCTCTTTTTGAAGCCTTCACGGAAGAATCATGGAAACAGCCAGAACTGCACATCTGTTGAGACTGACTCATCAAAATCCTTTTCTGTTACTTGGAAAAAGAAAAGGCTGTTGGTAGTATTGTCCCTCATCAGTCTTTCTCCTTTTTTATAAGCATTTATTTAGTAGAAAGGAATGTGCTTGATGGGTCAGGAAACAATGAATAAAGCAGTTGTACTGGTCCCGAGTACTCATGTGAAGGATTGGCTCTGGAGATCATCGGATCGCCTTCAAAACAGGCTGAAGGATTCTGACTTTATCTTGTGCATAGCCTATGGCCCAAGAGATAGTGGGGCAGTCTGGGGCCAGAAGGGCACAGGGGGTGTTCCTATGGGAAACACGTCCATTAGCCGCCCCCTTTTATGGGGCAGGACGGTGCCGAGCCAGCAGGCGGAGGACCAGAGCACACTTAAGTGAGGAGGGCAGAGGCGCTGGGAGCCAGTCTCAGGAGCAGTGGAAAAGAATTGGAGACATTCACGTGGGCTTTTGTGGGCAAGGAGAGCCTTCCCTCTACCCACCTGGGTCCCACAGCTGGGTCTGTGAAATAATCTCACCACGGCCGGACTCATAGGAGAAAAAGTATACAGATTTATTAATTTTTAATATGTGCACAAGGGCATCACAGGGAATAAAAGGTAAAATCCCCAAAAAGTGGTGAAGAAGGGGAGGGAGGGTGTAGGCCCCTCAGCGGAGAGCCAGTGGTCTTTAGGAAGGACAAATGGGCCCTGGGAAGACTAGAGCGGGAGCTATGATAGCGCGTGGTAAAGTTTGTCTGGGTGTGATGTCGACTTCGGTCGCATCTCCTGTGGTAAGAGTCCATCTGCCCTGTTTGATGAAACTCCCCAGGAGGGAATTTACGACAAGGGAGTTCCTTTTAGAGGGGCTGACCTTAGGCAGATAAGGGAAGTTCGGAGAAAGCCTCTCCCTGCATTTGCCATTAGGCAAGTGCCTTTAGCTCAGCGTAATCAATGAACCAAAGGGGCACATGACGGGGCAGCATGTCCCGAACTCCTCCACTGTCTTCTTTCTAAAGTTGAATGTGAAGTGCCATTGAGGGCAAAGGAGATTGGCAACATGAGAAGCACGGACTGTGTCTGAAGCATTAAAATATGGCGGCAGCAGGTCCAACGGGCATTCCCCAAGCAGAGGTGAGGTTCAGGTTAAGTAACTTGATGCTCACCTGTCGCAGAGACATTAAGGAAACAGACTCGAGATTAAGACCCTGTTTGGGGCACACGTGCATGACTGAAAGGAAAAAGGAAGACCTTCAGCGAAACAAACAGAACTATTTTGTACCTGGAGGCAGTATGGTCACCTTGGGAAAATCACACAATTTTCAAGCAGCCGTGAGGACCCTGTGGAACTTGACATGAATTTGTAGTAGACTCAACCCACGAGACTGCGGACCATCCTTTGAGCATCCTCAGTGGTCTCTCACAGGGATGGGCAGGCAGGAGCAGGAGAGGTGATCACGGGTCTGCGGTTGGCGCTATGGATATGGCAGAAAGGGGAGGTTCTGGGTGACGGAAGGTCCACATGGGTGTGTCTGACTCCTGAAGTCCAGTGGAGACAGGCCGCCAGCTGTTGCCAGGACGGAGTGGAGGAAGAGAGACGGGCATGGTCCTGAGAGTGACCAGAAGGTTCTCACAGCTGTGACAGACCAGGTTAGAGAAGTAAACAAGAGCTCATCCGAGGGGATGAGTGTCATTGTCATTGTTATTGTCACCGTGGCCAAGGCACAGCTGAGAATACCTGTGGCCAGGTGAAGAGGCTGTGAGATCACATATCAGATGAGCCATCCGTGTGGATACTCGGGATAATGAGAGAAGAGGAAGGTGGAGAGGAAAATTGGGGGTCCTGAAGTCACTAAGGTATCGAGCTGTGTGTTAGGGGACAGTAGTAGACAATGGCAATCATGTTTCCCTGTCTTCGGCCGATCCTCCTTTCCAAATAGAAGATATGTTTTTGCTGTGAGCCTTGACTGACCGCATACGATATAGAAATGTGATAAAGAGGGCAAGGTCTGTTCCAAGGAGAAGTGACTTTTTATGAGAATTTCCATTGTATTGCCTCTCAGGAGGCATGCGGGGGGGCCTCGAAGGCCCGTGAGGGTCAAATCCAGGTTTTTAATTATTTTGTACTCTCAGTGGGATTTTCTTCTTCGAGAATAAAATGCCATGCCAATATGAGAGTTATTAAAAATCGTTTTATGGAAAATATTACCTGCACTAAAAGGAATTAAAGCCACGGTTCATTGTATTATGTTTGGTTAACAGTGTGGCAGCAATTTATTTTTCAGGGTTTTCTGGATGTGCTTTTATAACCTACAAATTAAGCGTGTTACAGACGATCATGTGGCCTTTTTTAAAAAATGAAGAATTATATGCCAATTTAAAACTTTATCATTTATTTTGTTAGAATTATGAACATTGATTTTAACATGCATTTTCTTCCTTGGATTTCATACGAAGCAAATATAAGAGATGAAAGTCTAGAACAGGATGGAGGGAGTTTTGAGAAATACTTACTTAAAAAGATCCGTTGTTGCTCTGGATAGATAAGTGATGTGGGGACCTCTGGTGGCTTAGTTTATTTTTCCATCTTAAAGAATAACTAGAGACCACGTGGAAAGCTAGATGCAGAATTCCAGTTGGAGCGGGCCTTCAAGATCATCGAGTCGAACTTTTTCATTGGACAAGAGAGGGGAGTGAGTCCCATCAGGGCTGAATGGCTTTTCCAGGATTGCACAGCAGAGCCAAGGCCGTAGCCAGGCTGAGTGCTCTTTCTACAGCGTGCCACTGCTCCCTGGGGGAGAAGGTTAATGACGGTGCATATCACACAACACACCCTCCCGTGATTCGTATCCGTGTTATCCTACAATGCCACTTGCATCCATGCTGTCCCCTTCACCCTCACTCCCTCTGTCCGTGTCTTACTTTCTCCCACAACGTGATTGTGGTAGCCTCGTGGGCTTCTCCCCGCTCTTACCCTTTTCCTCTTTGGCTTAGCCATTTCCTACCACCGAGGCTTCTGCTCAAAAGCTTGGACTCGGTCACCACACTCCCTCGCTCAAACTTCATCTCCAAATCGCCCTTGCCCACCCAAAGGCGTCTTAACGTGATTAACGAGATTTGACAACAGGTCCGCATGAGTCCAGAAGTGGTGTTATTTGTACAGATCGTTCTTTTTCTTTCAAATCGCGGTCCTGCCCCTGCGCGTGGCCTTGCCTGTATTGTTTAGCCTCTTCAAGCTCCTTTCGCCACCCATCAAGTGGAAATGGTGGAGCTGGCCTCCAGGAATTGTTGAGAGTTAATCTTATAGGGTACCCAGCGCACAGTAGGCACCTAATGGATGGTAGCTCTTATTGGTAGGACTTGACTCCTCTGTCATAATTTTTACCCCACTGCATGGAAGCCCCCTTGACGGCAGGGGCTTCCTTGTCATGTCTTTGGGGCTTAGCGCAGGGCCTGGCATACAGTAGGTGCCTACTTAGTATTTGTTGAATGTAAGTGGGCCGTGAAAACTTGAGCAAGTCATTTAATCTTTGTGAACCCCAATCCTAATGACGAAAATCGGGAGGATTGGTGAAATGAAATAATGCATGTAAGATAATAATGCATGCTGCTTGTTCGTAATTAGAACTCAATGAACAGTAGCTATTGGCGAGATCGTGTTTATCCTCAAAAAGCCAAAATCAAGTCTTAGCTCTTCTGTAAAGCCTCTTTGGCTGCTTTTCCCTGCCCCCTGGCCAAATTAATCATTTCTTATCCCTCACTCTCATACTCCAGGAAGGATGGTTTAGTGGGGAAAACAAGGGTTTTAGAATCTGACAGAACTTGGGCAGAGTCCTGGTCATGTGACCTGAATAACGCTAAGCTGACTTAATGACGCTTTTAAGCCCTGTCATTGAGGGTAATGATACTTAGCACATGCTGTGTTGGTCTATCCTATTAAGATACGGGTCTTTTTTGGAGCGGGAATAGAGTCCCGTTAATCTTGCCCGGACTATAGTAGGTGTTCAAAAACGATGTAATGACTTAAATATAGCACCAAAATCTCATTAATGTTCGAAAGCTGTAAATGAAACAAGGACGGCCCCAGTGAGGCAACACTGAGTATCAAGGAGAGAAAAAAAAAAGAGTAAAACTTAGAATGGTAAAGCAAAGCACAGGGTTTGGCAAAAGCTAGACAGCCAACACTAAAGGTTAAAAGAAAGCAGAAGAAATGACAAAAGGTGACATTTGCACAAATGATACAACACGCCCACACAGGAGTGGGTAGAGAAGATAAACTGTGAGAGATACGCTGCTACCCATACTCGCATGTCCACACAGAGGAAATGCAGCGTGGAGGAGGAGATCTTTATACCTACAGCTTTCCAGCTTCCAGAATTCCAGGCCCCAGCTCAGTTCATCCTCTTCGCCATCAGGGAAGTGGGTGATCATCGCCCTCTTGTCAGAGTCCAGGCGACAGTGACGAAAACTTCAGGGACATCCTCGCGAACACGCAGAAAGACCCAGGCGTGGCTGCCGATCCCCTGAGTCCAAGCACAGTGTTCTTTCCACTACGGCATGTAACCTGTGTGCCGGAAGGGCGGTGGGGGGTTTCATATAATGCTAGAGGGCTTATGAGTTAATATTTGTAGCCCTTAGCAGACGTCTTAGGCCTAACAGCTGTGATAAAAAATTATGTTTGTCTTTCAGTTTATGCCTGTTCAGGTACCAAATGAGGAAGAAAAAAGCGATCCCGTCCTTTTTGCTGGTAGAGTCCGGAATTTAATGGCAGAGTAAGTGTCTCTGTGTGATCGCAGTTAGTAAATAGTTTTTAAATGATTGGTCAAATGGCATTTCACATAGTTTTAGGATTTGGGTGTTGTGTTTTGTTTTGTTTTGTTTCATCCTGAGGGCCTCATTCCCTAACTCATTTTGGTAAGGAAAGTGACGTGTCTGGGAATGTGGTCAGTAAGACAATCTATAAATATTTTCCCCAGATGCAGCCCCAAACTAATGGAAATGAGTCTTTGTCGGAAGGGGAGTAAGGAGGCTTCAAAAACCAGAAGAGACCAGCCAGTGACTTCCACGGGGTGGCTTCTGCTCAGCTGGCCTGTCGCTGTCACACATTCGTGGCTCGCCTTCTGTGGCCCAGCCTCCACAGAGCTGCCAAGGCCGGGTGTTTCAAAGGCATTAATGCTTATAGCCACACAAAGGAGAAAGTTTGCAAGGGAAGGTAATAGATACACAGAAAAGGGGGGAAAGTCACCCTCACTAAGGGATGGCTAGAAATTTAGGATTTGTAGATTATAAACATAAGGCGAATATTTTCCTGTCTTAAAGGAGTTTTAACTGGCCATGACCCTGCTTAGATAAATCATCTCTCATCCTGTAATGAATGAATGTGTGTAATACTGTCCTACCACCCAGGCAGCCCTGGAGCCTTCCCAATGTGCACCCCACGCCAGGCAGCACCCCCCTCTGTCATTCCAGTAGTAGGCTTGGCGCTGACAGGCCAGCAATCTGTATTCCTAGTACAAATTCAAATGAGAAATCTAAATCTAGCTTCATAGCTGAATTTGGTATTATAAGCAAGATTACATATACATGGATTCATATTCTACAGCAGAATAACTTTATTTTCACAACAGCATAGATGTTCAAAAAATTTTTTTACTATGTGTACCTACATGTACTTGATTTTCCCAGTTTCTAGGCTGGCTACAAAATTTGCTTTGAGGTTGTTTTCTTCCCTTTCTCCTGTTTTCATACCAGCTTATGTCCAAAAGTTAGGAACTAAGATCAATTTTAGAAACTGAGAGAATTTATACCAGATAGGTTGACTTCCCAAAAGGTGTCTAAAAACAGAGCAAGGTTTGATTAGGCGGCCTTTTTCCGAATTTGGAGGCATGGAGGTATAAGGGCCTTGGATAAAGAGTAAGAAAGACCTCAATTAGCCGTACAACCACGGACAACCCTTCTGTAGCCCCTTTCCTAGTATGTAAGGTTGGAGTTAAAGTCTTTGCCTTGCCTTTCTCCTGGTTTTGGTTGTCATGAGTCTCATGGAGGAAAGTGGTCGACAGAGGCATTTGAAAATGGGAAAGGTGCAAGCTAGCGGTGGTACTGCGACTCGTAATGAATATTTACCCAGTACCGTGCCGGGCCATTTACTCGGGTTATCTAACATACTCTGCACAGCAGTTCTTGGAGCCAAACAAGGGAAGTGAAATTCAGAGAGAGATACCGTTTGCCCAAGATCATAGCAGGTAGTGAGGGTCTGGGCTGGGACTCAAATCCACGTTTCTTATTACCCAAGCCCCAGCTCTTACCGGGCATCTCTACTGTCCAGGGTTATAAATGATAAATTCCTGAAACATTTAAAATTTTTATTTTCCCAAATAAAAATATCCTTACACCAAAATATGTAGTAATCAAAAACAGCCCAGTTGTAAATAGAAAACATACTTGATTCTTATCGCATCTGTTGAAAATGTGACATTCTTAGCAGTGAGTCGACCAAATCAAATACAGTTGAAGACAGAACTTTATGATTCTCACTGAATATCTGTGAATAAAAGTTTTGTGAAGAGGAACCTTCAGGAAATTATTTTATGTACCGCACAGGATTTTTTTTTCCTTAGTACTCAGTGTTTTTTCAAGTTGTTATTCATATCTATTTTTTTCAAATCTAGTTCGTTATTAGACCTCTGAGCAGGAGGGAGTAGGGGTCATGCGCTCCTCTGAGGCTGGAGTATGTTTTAAGTGTAAAAGAAATAATGAGCTTATTCTCAGTTCTCTTTAGTATTTTCAGACGACTGTTACGGAGCAAGAAGTGATCTCCAGTTTTGAGAGATGAAAAACTCAGGTGGCTAGCGATTTGGATAGATTGTCCCCTTACACTATAAACAGAGGCCATTTATCTGTTTAAATGGCACTTCCACAGTCCTTTTTAGTTTGTCTTTACAATAAAGAACACTGTGGAGTAAGTAATTGTTCCTATGTACAGATGACAAAAGGGAGGCTTAGGTTAAGAACCAAAAGGTCCACAGCTGGTAAGAGACTCCCCTAGAACAAAACCTGGGTCTTACTGCTTTCCCGGAGACCGAAGTCAGCTAGTAGCATGGTCACAGTTAAAACCCTGAGCAAAACGACCAGCTGACCGAAGCATGCAGACAGGGGATTAACTTGGCCACAGGAAGTCTGTGCAGGAGAGAAGTATGTCTCTTTGGCAATAATAAGCCAAAGCTACTGGTTTGAAAAAGTAGTAAATACTTTCCCATTTACTATTGTTTTTTGACCAGTTCAGGCCTGATGAAAAAATCATTACCTTTTTTGGGGAAAAAAATTGAATTTGTTTGCATTTCAATGCCTTTCAGAGCTTTGGGAATTCCAGTAACAGATCATACCTATGAAGACTGCAGATTAATGATTTCAGCAGGACAGCTGACATTACCTATGGAAGCTGGGTTAGTGGAATTTACCAAAATTAGCCGGAAATTGAAGTAAGTATATTTTTAAATTGCTACACTTTCATAAAGGCATCCCCCAGAGATCTGACATCTTATAAGTTTCTTTTCTCTGGTTTCATTAATGCCCAGCTCTAGAACCCACAAGGTGTTTATTAAGGAAGATGGGGCTGTAAATTCATCTCCCATTTAGTTCATCTAGTGTTTTTTTGAGAACAGTTAACTCAGAAGCATGTGTATTGGTCACAGGAGGAGGCTGAGAGATAGTCAGTGTGGAGCAGCACAGATCTGCCTCTCTCAGAAGTGTCTCAGGGCAGTCTGTCCGTCCGGCTGCCCTCTTGCAAAAAGAATGACGTAATTAGATGGTACTGCCTTGTGGTGGTCAGACCTTCTCGTGTGAAATCTGAATTGACTTGTAGAGAATCAATTCTGACCATCACTGAATTTTTTTTAAAAAGATTTTATTTATTTATTTGACAGAGAGACAGCCAGCGAGAGAGGGGAACACGAGCCGGGGGGCGGGGGGCGGGAGAGGAAGAAGCAGGCTCCCAGCAGAGCAGGGAGCCCAATGTGGGGCTCGATCCCAGGACTCCGGGATCACGCCCTGAGCTGAAGGCAGACGCTTAATGACTGAGCCACCCAGGCGCCCCTGACCATCACTGAGTTTTAAATACTTACCCTAGATCTCCTTTTTCTTCAGGGTACATACTTTTCTTAAGGCAAAAACACCCCTTTGTGCTTTTATGAACAACCCCTTCGAACCATCTGCTAGGAAAAATATCACCCCCGATTCCCTTCCTATTACCGTTCATTCTGTTTTGAGCCCCATTGGGGATTTGCAGAATATATTGATTCAGTAGGCTTTGGCCTCCTCCCAAGGAGAGAGCTACAGAACTCGTTATTGTATTAGAAGTCAATATTTGAAGATAATATTTTGATAACTGATAGAGCAAATATGGTTCATATCTTCTAAGTAACAAACATGTTTTGATATTCTATTCACAATATTCATATAAATTTGAAAAGTTTAGATAGTTACTGAAATTGGATACAGAAGAAACTGTGTGTTAGGTCACCTGTTAAATTCGACAAGACAAAGGCAGGATGTGATGTGGGCTACGGTACATTTTCTGGTGTTTTGGTGTTTTAATGTTTTATAACTAATATTGGAGGAAGTGTGTATTGTCTAATGAATCTCCCTATCACAACATTTTGTGCAATGTGAGTTCATCATCAGCCTGGAAACTGTTGAAACCAAAAATTGCATATTTTTTTAAAAAGATTTTATTTATTTATTTGACAGAGATAGAGACAGCCAGCGAGAGAGGGAACACAAGCAGGGGGAGTGGGAGAGGAAGAAGCAGGCTCACAGCAGAGGAGCCTGATGTGGGGCTCGATCCCATAACGCCGGGATCACGCCCTGAGCCGAAGGCAGATGCTTAACCGCTGTGCCACCCAGGCGCCCCCAAAATTGCATATTTTTTTAACAACTCAATAAGTACTGTTGACTTACTAAGTAATATTTAGATTAACGATATGATTTATTTTCTTTTTGCGAGTTATTTCTTATTCTATCACATTGCTCCTCTTCTCAGTTACTTTTCTTTTCCTCAGGCATTTGGGAAAATTATAATCTTACTAATATCCTTCAAAAAAAGTCAGAAGCCTGTGTACACGTTCCATAAGTACTCTAAAATACCATTTTATTCTCATTTTCAGATGTAACACTTAAAATATTGTTCCCTCATAAAACATCCATGTGGACCGTTAAGAGCTGATGATACATATTTGTGATTCTTTGTTTAGGTTAGACTGGGATGGTATTCGTAAGCAGCTGGATGAATACGCAATAATTGCGAGTTCTTCAAAAGGAGGAAGGATCGGAATTGAAGAATTTGCAGAGTATTTGAAGCTGCCTGTTTCAGATGTCCTGAGACAACTCTTTGCACTGTTTGACAGGGTACGTTCAAACGTCATCTCTAGTGGGCAGACATCTTGCCTCTGCCTGTCTCCACGGAGCATAAATCAGTATGGCATTAGAAACACATGGCAGGGGACTATTCGAGGGAGCAAGATCGACCCCAGGTTTAATTTCATGATCTGGTTTTTCCCCTTAAGTAATAGTAGTTTAGTGACATCATTGTATGTGTGTGTGTGTTGCAACAATTAAGGTGGTATCTAGTTATTTTAAACACCAGGTCAGAAATAAATATTGTGACCATAAAACCATGTTTGTAATATAGAATTGGAAAGGCTCCTATAACTGGCAAGAACTTAAATCTTTATGTCAAAATTCATTCATTGATGACAGGGGTGGTACTATTCTATCCTGAAGGCTTCTGGACTTCCCCCAAAACGTGTGAGGACCGAGTAGATTTTATTCTCAAGTAATCTTTTATGACAAAGGTTTCAATTAAAGCTGGACTGTTGGCCATTATATTGGAGGTACGGTTTTCTGCTTACAAATATGTAAGTACAGGCAGTTAGATAACTGAATTGTCAAGAGGTTTCCTTAGGAAAAATGTATCAAGATTTCAAGTTCTCGATTTTTCATGTGTTTTTTTTAACATATAAAGTTGACAGTAAAGTTTACTCTTTTAGTGACAGTTTTACAAGTGTTCGTAAATGCATCCAGGCATGTAAATACCACTCCATTCAAGATACAGAACAGTTGCAAAAAAACCTTCCCTGTAGACATCTCTTTGTAGTCAAATCCTTGCACTGCCCTTAAGGCCCAGCAATCACTCCGTCTCCATAGCTTTGCCTTTTCTAGATGCCATGTCAGTGGAATCAGATATATATTATCTGAGTCTGGCTTCTTTCATAACGCATCTGAGACCCACCATGTTGTTGCACGTATCAGTAATGTGTTCCCTTTTCTCGCTGAGTGACATTCCATCCTATGGACGCCCTGTTCTTGGCGTATCCAGGCCCCAGTTGAGGAGCATTTTGGTTTGTTTCCAATTTGGGGCAATGATGAATAATACAAGCTATGAATATGCCTATATAGGTTTTTATGTAAGTCTAGGCTTTCATTTCACTGGGGTCAGACCTAGGATTGTGATCTTGTTATTGTCTTATCTGAGAGTGACTTTATTTTGCATTCATTCCTAAGGGACATTTTTGTCGTGAATAGAATTGACGTGAGAGTTCCTCCCTTCCAGCAGTTTAGTGATGGTGTCCTACTGCCATAGGTCCTCCACGACTACGCTGCCTTCCCGATTGTTCTTTAGTTTTGGCTCTCCTCCCCAATCCTCCTACTATGGCCTTTTGTCCAGGGGTGGTTGCCTTTTGCATTTTGATTTGCGTTTCTAATTTTTTTTTTTAAGATTTTATTTATTTATTCGACAGAGAGAGAGACAGCCAGCGAGAGAGGGAACACAAGCAGGGGGAGTGGGAAAGGAAGAAGCAGGCTCATAGCGGAGGAGCCTGATGTGGGACTCGATCCCATCACGCCGGGATCA
Source organism: Ursus arctos (assembly GCF_023065955.2). NCBI lineage: Eukaryota > Metazoa > Chordata > Mammalia > Carnivora > Ursidae > Ursus > Ursus arctos. Next base: position 13,033,299 of record NW_026622863.1, read on the forward strand.
TGCCCTGAGCTGAAGGCAGACGCCTAACCGCTGTGCCACCCAGGCGCCCCTGAGTTTCTAATTGTAATCGGAAGGAGAGATGGGCTTGGCCGGGCTTTTTCTATCCAGTCTGCTCCAGAAATCCCGATTCTCTATGGACCATTGGGAAAAGATACTTTGCAAAGAAATTAGAGCTTGATGACAGAAACCAGGACAGGGCTTCTTTTTCTCTTTACCCGGAGCACACTCACGTTCCTAATGACTCATTCCGTGACCTCTAAGATGAGCCATCCTTCCACCTGATGCAGCGAGGGCAATCTTCTCTCTGTAGTGCCCAGTCCCCTGTGCTTGGCTTGCTTGCAGCGCACAGATCGTCTTCCCTTGTCCGTGAAACGAGCATGTGCCACCACAGTCGTACTACTAGGAAGTATAACGAAGATTTAGGAGAAAGGAGAAGTACATTATTGGCTATAATCGCACAAGTTGGGAAAATGGAAGCTCTTCTTACTTGTACTATTACCAGTCTCTCTGTGAGCTTTGTCGTCGCATCTTCCTTTTTGGCTCCAGAAACCAGGCAAGTAATTTCAAATGAAGCTTCTATAAATACGAACTTGGTGACAGGAAGGAATATGGCAGGGATAGACAAACAAGGACAGGAGATGGGGAACTGGGACACGAAACAGGGACCAAGGCGGACACGTAGAGCATATCTTAGACTTTGGGCTCATCAGGATTTTCCATCAACCTTAGAAATAATATCTATGGAGGTTGCCCTCCCTTTTCAGGTGTCAGACTGTCACTGCTAGCAATTCCAGGAATGTTAGGACACCCTTCTGTCTCTTGGTGGCTGATGATCCCCGTCGTTTCTCTGGCACTGTTAAGGATGGGAAGATTTGGAAGTGGGGAAGGGAGGGTACAAGGATTAAAATAACCCCCAGTTAGCCAGGTTGACTCACTCTGAACTAGAGGATACAGCAAGTCTTGGCAGCCAAGTTGGCCAATCACATTTCCGCATGGACGGCTTCCACCGGCTCACACGTCACTTACAACCATGAGTGTTTGTCACTTCTTTGTATAGTGTGACTTGGCTTTCCCTGTAGACCGTGAGATGGTCTTTCCAGCACTTTTCTTTTGATCTCCCAACATACTGGAAGGTACAGAAAATAGCCCAGAGAATTAGGAACCAACGCGTGAGACCTTCCTTTCTCTCCTTCTTTCCTTTCTCCTTCCTTTCTTTTTTCCTCTTTCCTCTTTCTGTCTTTGTCTGTCTGTCTTTCTATCCTTTTTTTTTTTTTTTTATCTTTAACGTATCTGCCTGTCTGCGCCTGTGAAGATTTGCTTTGTTTTGAGAAGGCGAATTATGCAATTGTTGTTACGCCCCGGGCACATACCCACTTAACTTCCAGGCTAGGCTTGTTTCCTCAGTCTCTTTAAGTCATTTAGCTGGGGAATGTTCCATGGGAAAGACAAGAAGTTCGGTAATGACACAGTTTGTTTCTCTCAGAGTAGCTTATCTTGCTAAACTCAAAGCTTAATGAGGGGTGGGGGGTCGGGGGAGGAAGGGTGGGAACGAGAAAGGGTGGGGTGTTCCTGTGCTCTTCCAGCAGCTGTAAAGTTTTGCAGCTCAGACAGCTGCCCTCGGCCTCTCTGTCCTCCCCCAAGTCTAATGAGGTTGTGTTGGGATTTGGGGGATGGGAAAAAGACCTGAAAATCTCTCCACATCCCCTGACTCTTTCTTCTCATGTACATTCTCGGCTGGTCTATAAAGACTTCATAATGGTCTTGTCTCAATTTGTCCCTAAAAAATACACTGTCTCTTTAGCTCCTGCTGACAATCCAGACATGTCCTTCCAGACTCTCGGGGGATCCGATGACAAGTAAGGTCCCACAGAAACATGGCATTCACCTTCCAAAGCATGACGTAGTTCATTAGTTTAAGGTCATTTCCTCTGGAGAGGTCCCATCCCTCTGAAAAAAAAAAAAGGAACTTTTTCATCTTTGCGTTGAATTTAGCTTCTTTATTTTTTACAAATGTATCCTGAACTCTCCGCCTCGGATTGGTCGGATGTCCAGACGAGTCAGAGTTGAACACTGAGACAATAGTTAAAAACAGTGGTGTCTCGACATTTTTTATAGTCAGTAATTCAGTGTTAAATTCTAGACTTTTTGCCAGCACTCCAGAAGGGATTGAAGTGTCCTTAATGGGATTAAGAAACAAGACTGGTTGAACCAAAGTCATTATAACACAGTCATTTTTACAGTTCTAACCATGTCTCAGAATGTCCATAACAGCATGCCTGTTCCTCGCACCCTCCCTGAGCACTGTGTCCCCCGAGCAGAGCCACGTGCTGTCCCACCAGCAGTCTCTGATGTACCTATAAGACAGAGTCCTCAAATACTTCAAGACGCAGCTCACCCCTCTTGCTAGCTTGACTAGGCACCATGTTATCTGCCTCTTACCTCTTACTAGCAGCAAGTCCCATCTCTTCTAACTGCACCTCCTGATAGACTCAGCTTAATATCTCATCAACGCCCATCCCCACCACCATACGCACACCCACTGGTGGCCGAGCCATATTTCAGGGGTCAGCAGACCTTTTCTATAAAGAGCCAGATAGTGAATATTTTTTACTTTGCAGCACGTATGGTCCCAAACTTTCAGGGCAGCTTGTACAACCAAAGAGAATAGTTCGTCTTATCCCGCTCAGAAAGATTTCTCTGTTTACCTGCAGTCACCTAAACCACAAAAGTGTCCCCACTCAGCATGAGCAAAAAATCTGCAGGCTGCAGCACCCTACCTTCTCCCACAGGAAGGGACAAGCCAAGATGCCAGTTATTGTTGGCACTCAGGATTTCATGCTGGAACGAAGACCAGGAACCAGGCAGACAGGAAAGAACTCGGGATAAAGAGACGCATTCATTCCACATAATGTGAAACAGTAATAAAAGATCTACAGAAGTTTACAATAGCCGAAAATGCTGGATTGTCCAAGTGCTAAAGTACGCACACACTTTTCCTGCCTAATAGTTAAACAAAGGACGTAGTAAATGCCAGAAGAACGAAGTACCCGTTAGAAGGCCGAAAGGGGGAAAATCATGACAGTTTTCAAAATTATTTTACAGAATGGAAAGAATAAACACCTATCTAAATTTTTTCAGGTGATGGTCTGTTTTGCAATGTTGTTGGTAGAGAAGGCAATGAGCTCGTGCTAAGCTATATATAGCTGAGGAGTTAGAAACCAGTCTCTCTCGTCTCTGAAGACAAACAGTATAACACTAGTAAAACCAAGGGAGGCTATCAGCAAGAGGCAGACAGAGCAGACAAGAATAAAGATTCAGAGGATCGGTTTTGAATCAGATGTGGGGTCTCCTGCAAATGAACAGTGGTCACTCGAAGGATTGACTGCGGTCCATCTCTCAGTCCTTAAACCTTACCAACATGCTTTATTTTCATCAGCTTAGGACATAGAGCAGCAGTCAGCAAACTACAGCTGATTGAGCCAAATCCAGCCTGGGGCCTGTTTTGTTAATAAAGTTTTATTGAGACACAGCCATGCCCATTTCTCTATTTACTGCTTGTGGCTGCTTTCTGTCTACAGTGGCAGAGGTGAATACTAACAACAGTGAAGTCTTCTTTAAATTTCCAGCTCAGGTTTGATGTGTAATATAGTATTTCATAGTTCATGTGAAAAGAACTGTTGATTGCAATCTCAGTTAATCAAGATTTGTTATGTGAAATTTACCCACAATTTATATGATGCAATTAACAGAAAAAGGCTATAACCTTCTCTCTATGCAGTTGTAGGAGTTATCCTAAATGGTGGTCCTATGTGTCTGATCATTTCCCTGTCCATGTCTTAGGTTGACTTAGCTCCTCCATTCAATCCATTATAGTATTTTCTCTCACCGAGTGTTATTATCTCATTATAAATCTCTGTTATAAATCTGTTATAAATCCGTTATAAATCTCCAGTGAAGAATGAGAATTATACTCTTCGTTTTGGCTCCTCCACGCAGGTATACCTAGGAGATGCTTAGAAGGAAAAGAAAGGAGGCTGCATGAGTTAAAGCTTAACCTTTTTTTTTTTTTATAAGCACAAGTGAGCTATCGCTGGCCTCCTCCATGAGCACAAGGAAGTAAAGAACAGAGCTTTGTAAAGAGCAAATTGTGTCAGACCAATTTAATTTCCTCCTATGACAGAGCGACGGTCCAAGATGATAAAGAAGAAGAAATAGATATTATCTATATGGGTTCTAGAAAGGCTTTTGATTTCATCCAACATGACATCCTCATCAATAAATTAGGAAGGTCTGGTCCAGATCATGCCGCAGTTGGGTGAAAGTCCCCCTTGACAGAAAGGCTTTGCTGCAAGTGGGAGCTGAACGTCCTTCTGGGTTCAGCGCCCCCACCTTGGCATTCTGTTTGGAGGAGCACCATACTTGATAGGATGCCACCAGGAATAGTTGTGAAAACCAGACAATATGTCAAAGCGGGGATAAGGGTAAGTATGTCCTTAAAAGTGGTGGAACCAGACCCAAGAAAAAAGCAGGTTAAATTAAATCAACATAGAGCATGAAAAACACTTGGGCCGGAGAGGGAAAGGAAATGCAAGGCAAGAATGATGCCGCTGCCACCATTTCAGGGCACGTGAGGATCTGGACTCCCAGGATTCTAGAGCTGAAAGGACCTTTCCGTCCAACTGCCCACCTTCCTCATTTTGCAGAAGGCAGCCAGCCTGAGAGAGGAAGTGACATGCTCAAGGCTACACAGCTGGTTAGTTGCAGGACTGAGACTAGAATGGCTTGTCAGTATCCTTCTTCCTTCAAACTGTCACTGTTGACTTTATATGCATATATATATATATATATATATATATACACACACATATATGGGCTTCTTTATACATAGATGGGTTCTTAGGGCTTTTTTACATATCCTATCGCTCACCCATTTCAAGCCTACAAGTCAATGATTTTTTGAGTAAATTTGCCAAGTTGTGCCATCATCTCCATAAATCAGCTTGAGAACATTTCCATCACCCCACGGAGTCTCCTGGAGGCATTAAGTGTTAGTTCCTGTCCCCAGCTGTCTCCCAGCCCTAGGCAGCCACAACGGAGTTGTAAGTCCTTTGGTGTAATTCTAGACCCGGTCTAGAAGAAAGACTTTCTGTCTCCATGGGTTTGCCTTGTCTGGACGTTTCATGTAATGGAATCATACAGTAGATGGTCTCACGTGTCTGGCTTCTGTCAACTTCGCCTCATGTTTTTACGGGTCATCCATGCGTTAGCGTGTATCGGTAATTTGTCCTCTTTGCTTGCCGAGAAGTACTCCATTATATGGACGCATTGCATTTCGTTTATTCACCAGCTGGTGGGCGTTCAGGTTGTTTCTACTGTGAGGCTATTATGAATAATGTGGTTAATAGCATTCATGTTTCTCTGTTTACTTTTTTTACATTCAGTAAATTGTCCCCCTCAAATGGAGGTTGAATTTTCCATCAAATGTGGCCTTCTCCCCTAGTCTTTTTCCCTCCCGATCTGGGCAGTAGCGTTCCCCCAGATGGCAACCCACGTTGCTATTAATGTTCTAATAAATAGCCTCAGGGGATTCAGTAGTCCAGAGAAGAGAAGGCTTGTTAATCTAATAAGTGTCCTTTATTCTAGGATGGCTTATGAGAAACTGTTAGCCAAATGCCCTCCATCTTCATAGAAAATGAATGAGAGGAATTGGATTTAAACCTCAGGGAAAACCACTTCAGCTGGGCATGAGGAGGCGTGTTTTATGGGGCAGTGGTTGCTATCAAGTTAATTTGCAATATTATAAAAATAAAGCCCATGTAATTTCCTCCGAGAGAAGCTCATATGAATGGGTTTACATCTGTCTGAGGCCAGATGGCCCTGTGATCCCCTAAAAGGAAGACAATCCTTTTGTGGTGCTTTCTTCTGTGGGGCGAAGGAAGACATTTGGCCTTTGGTGTTCACAGAGGCCATTTCATTGTGCCCGTGAGACCAGTTATTGGAGTCATTGTATCATAAAACCAGTGGTTGGCGAGTTTTACACAAACCACTGGGTGTGGCAGAAGGAGACATTGCTCCCGTGCCCTGAACAGAGCAGTGTCTCCCAGCTACTGCTCTCTTCCTAACAACAGCTAGAACAATTGTTGTTCAGTTCTAGAAATTGTACAACTTACAACATAATTTTACATCTCCTCTCCTCTTGACTTCATAGTCGAGCTTGGGTAGTTCCCACTGAGAGATCGATGGCCACATGGCAGTTCAAAGCCCTTTCCAGTATTTTCTGCTGATCTGCCTCTCTCTGCTGTCGTTTCTGGGGATAGACGGCGGTAACGGCTACACGATAATGTGCATGTACCTAAAACCACTGCACTGAACTCTTAAAAAATAGTTGCGATGGTGAATTCCATGTTATGTGTGTTTTACCACAGTTTTTAGAGATTTTAATTCAGATTTCAGAACAAGACACGAAGAAGTATATACTGTATGATTCCGTGTATTTACGGCACGGGAGTCAGTTGATGGTGTTCGATGTCAAGATGAGGAGGGCAGGGAAGGAAGGGAGGAAGAGTAGCTAGAAAGCAGGAGGGGGTTCTAGGGTACGGGGATATCCTATCTCTTGATCTGGCTGTTGTGACGTAGGTGTGTACGGTGTGTGAACCTCTCTGAGCTCTCCGGTTGTGACTTGTACGGTTTTCCACGTGCCTGTTACACTCCAAAAATGGTTCCAGAAATGTGGATCCTTAGCCCGACAGCAGACCCTAGAGTCAGAATCTCTGAGGATGGGACCTGGGGACCCTGCATCTTAAAAGCCTCCCTTCCAAGTTTTTCTTAAGAGAGTTGGATTTGGGGAATCTTTGCTAAAGGAAAGGGATTAGGGAAATAGCCTCCCAACGCCCAAGAATTCCATTCTGCGCTAACAGGAGATATGCCTTAGAAAAGAAATTCTTGATACCTTTGAATCATTTAGCTTCTTCAGGTCGGAAAGTGCATGTCATCTTTCAGGTGCCAAGAGATCAGTGATGTATAGAGATGTGTATTTGAATATATTACATTTAAAAATATTATTTCTTGTAATTCGTCATACACACCATAACGTACCCTCTCAAAACTGGCAGGTGCTAGGACCTAATGGAAGTCAGGCTTTCAGTAGGAGGGGAGACATAGCACCATGGGGCGTGGCGCCCTGCAAGCAGGTACAGAAAAGCCAGTTCTTCCACCTGTAAGCTAATGAGACTCCATTTCACCTCTCTCCACACCATCTCCAAGACATCAGCGGCTTTTACACTTGCTTGTTAAACCAAAAGCATGTTTCTCGCAAAGGCTTTATTGGAAGGGGCCGATCGAGGGCTTGGAGAAGCTCTTGGAGGCCTTCTTGGAGGAGGTGGTCAGAGAAGAGGAGGTGGAGGAGGAGGAGGGGGACGAAACATCGGAGGGCTAGTTGGAGGAATTGTGAATTTCATCAGCGAGGCCGCAGCCGCTCAGTACACCCCAGAACCGCCGCCCACTCAGCAACATTTCACCAACGTGGAGGCCAGCGAAAGTGAGGAAGTTCGTCGGTTTCGGCAACAGTTTGCACAGCTAGCAGGACCGGACATGGAGGTGGGTGCCACCGACCTCATGAATATTCTCAACAAAGTCCTTTCTAAGCACAAGGACCTGAAGACCGACGGCTTTAGTCTTGACACCTGCCGGAGCATCGTGTCTGTGATGGACAGCGACACGACGGGCAAGCTGGGCTTCGAAGAATTTAAGTACCTCTGGAACAACATCAGGAAATGGCAGTGCGTCTATAAGCAATATGACAGGGACCGTTCTGGGTCCCTGGGAAGTTCTCAGCTGCGCGGGGCTCTGCAGGCCGCGGGTTTCCAGCTAAATGAGCAACTTTACCAAATGATCGTCCGCCGATACGCCGAGGAGGACGGCAGCATGGATTTCAACAACTTCATCAGCTGCCTGGTCCGCCTGGATGCCATGTTCCGTGCCTTCAGATCCCTGGACAGAGACACAGACGGCCTGGTTCAAGTGTCCCTCCAAGAATGGCTGCAGCTGACCATGTATTCCTGAAGTGGGCGCCCAGAAGCCAGCGCCCTCCCCGAGGACGGGACTCCTGAAAGCCTCGCCTTGCCTTCTGCACGGAGACTGATACCCTGTCCCAGAGCTGTCATTGCCCGAGAGCTCGTACACCACCCTGCACGCTTCTGAACCGGGGCTGCCCTTCAGCGCTTAATTAAAACAGATTTCTTTTTAAATGAAAAATGTTCTGAGTGGTTTGTATGTCAGCTCTTTGAGATACTGGCTGTCTATGGACATATATATGCGATGGGGGGGGGCAGAGCCCCCGTGGAGTAGATTTTAATAGGGCATTGGTTGTTTGGTGAGTGAATTCCAAAGGCAGGACATTTGCTGTTATTGAGAATGAAATTTTGAAAAAACCCTGGAATAAATCAAGAAAGCCCTCAAGAGATCTATTTTTCCCTTTAAAAAGGTGAGGAGGAGGGAAGTTCAGAATCTGTTTTTCTCTTAATAATTCACATCTGGTTTTTCCATTATATATATAAAAAAAGAAAGAAAAGAAAGAAAGAAAAAGTGTTTTCCTGGAAATGTATTTAACTGTATAGAAACAGGTTCAGAAATGAGAAAAGGAGGAATTTCATGTAAGGTAAGTATCTATGTGTTTTTAACGGTGGAGCAACTGTCTAAAATTCCAGAATTCCTTAGTCCTGTTTCTCCAGTAGAAGAAGCATGCAGCAAGTTTGTTTTGTTTGGATGTATTTGTAAAGAGGGTCAGGGCATTGGAGAATGAAGGGTGGACCCGTAGTCCAAAATGTCACCCTCGATCATTCTTGCAAGCGCTTTATACAAAATCAGGCATGCCCAGCACACGTTGGCCGGCTCTTGTCGTGTCTTGCCCTGCCTCAGAGCTAGGAATGTTTTGTTGTTGTTGTTCCTCTTGGAAAACTGCAGACAGAAGGAACGTAAGCAAAGAAGGGGGCGGGGAAGGAAAAGCATACAGTGATCAGTTCTTTGGTATATAAAGGAACATAGAGATATATAGAGATATATAAAGATATATAAATATTATTGACTGTTACAGTGGTTCTCAGTCCGGACTGTGATTCCCAATCACGGGGAGAGCTCCTTAGGAATACTGATGGCGGAGTCCCACTCCAAATGGGTTAAAGAAGACTCTTTAGAGGCGGGGCCTGGAGATGAGTATTTTTAAAGCTCCCCAAGGTGACTTCAATAAGCAGCCAAGGTCACCAGCCAGGACAGTCATTCCTTTCGTGTGTATGGCCCTTGGTTTGGCTCTATCATTTTGATTCAAGCAGTTATGATGGGGCTGGCAGAATCCAGAATCCCCGAGGAAGTAGACTGAGCCAGAGGGGCTGCGTATGCAAGCCTTCAGTCTCCCCTCCCCACCCCCCTACCCCACCTGCTCTTTCATTGGCTCCCACCCCTCCTGCTTCTCTGACTCAGTGCATTCCCTCTCTCTCCAAAGGCTACTTTAGGGGGTCCTTCTGAGTTGGAAGATAAATTCTTCCTTCCTCTTTTGACTCATTTAGAGGTAAGTTTAACTGTGGAACTGATGTAACTCTCCTGTTAAGAGCCCGCAGCTGCGGGTGAGAAATCCCCAGTGACATTAGGAGAGGTTGGCATTTGGCCTCTGCGCTCACCATCGTCACCATCATATAATATTTATGAAACACCACAGGCGTATAATTCTGCACGGAGCCAAGCCCAGAGACCACATCCGCCTTCCTCTAGGGACCTGTAAATGTAAGCTTGCTCTGGTGGGCTACTTAGCCAGGTATGGTCACATCAGAAAAAGGCTGCTGCCAGCAACCATATATTACTATCAGGATCCCTATTTTAGAATCTGCCCATTCATATGTCAGGCATGAGCGTAGGCCTCCAGCCAAGAAAGGGGAAAACTGCCAAGATGCCTTTTAAGGTCCTCAGAATACTAGGTTTATAATTTAACCTTTCCACATGATGGTTGTAGAAAGGGCAACAGAGCCTTACCCTTGTTTGTCCTCAGTTAATTCTAAATATTTTATGAAGCTTAAGATGGTTATCCCATGCTGGGGGTGGTATTAAGTATTTTTCTTGCTCCTCGGGTCAGGGGATTATCTGCTCTTACGATTCTCTTCCTGCCCGCACAAGGCAAAACATCCTGAAGTTACCTACATTTCTCTTCTGTTCTCTTCTGAATTTGTATAAACTGTGTACAGGTAACCCCATCACTAGAGGAGAGGCTAGAAAATCCAGTCTCAACTCCGGACTTCGTTAAGTACTCAAAACTTTGGCATTGGCTAAGACCGATAGCCTGCCGAAGGATTGAATTTCTTAGTTTTTATCCAAAAGTTGACATTTTAAAGGCACATTTTCAATGTAAGAGGGAGTATTTATCTGATGATTTTTGTTTCTTATTTTGCCATTTCTACATGGAAGCCTCCTATAGGCTGTGACGAAGGTCTTTGATTCATGTCATTCCACCCCATGATATTTCAATTTCTTTTTTTTTTTTTTAAGATTTTATTTATTTATTCGACAGAGAGAGAGACAGCCAGCGAGAGAGGGAACACAAGCAGGGGGAGTGGGAGAGGAAGAAGCAGGCTCATAGAGGAAGAGCCTGACGTGGGGCTCGATCCCAGAACTCCGGGATCACGCCCCGAGCCGAAGGCAGACGCTTAACCGCTGTGCCACCCAGGTGCCCTGATATTTCAATTTCTAACATTAAGCAATACAATCGATGTAGTAAGTTGAAAATAATACTCAACGATTTTAAAAAGCATGTGAAGTTGTACCATCTGCATTTTAAAATTTCAAAACATCCCGTATGATTTTTTAAAACATCTTTATCTTAATATAATCCACTGGGTTCTGTCACCTGTAACAGCAGGAAAAAGAATGTAGCTCTGTACCCATGTACGTAGGCTTGTACCTAAGAAAAGCAGACCTCCAAGGATATTCAAAATGTGTACATCATCTTAAAGGTCACATTTGAAATATCTTTTGAGTAGTAGTGCGTGTATTTTTAAGAACTGATTTTTTTTTTAAGTGAGAGATTTCATCAGTAATATTGCACAACTAACCCATAATGGGTCCTTTAAAGAATATTCACAGATACCCCTGCAGGGCCCTGATATTTAACACATCTATTGATCTTGAGATGCTTTCAAAATTACTTCTTAAAAGTGTCTGTGTTTAATGCTAAGTGGATTAAAGCAATTTAATTCCGAGAAAATTGGTAATACAATTATGTCTGTGGGTAGAAAATACGCTCTTAATAAGAATATTCGAGTAAGCAGAACACCTCTTCCCAGGCTCCTCTGGAAAACTGAGAACTTACTGTATTTTAAATATAGTACTCCTTTGGATTGGTAAAGTTAATCTTCAAAGACTCAAAGCCTTTTTCTGTTGGCTGTCGGTTCTGTTTTTATGTAAACATTTCTAAATTGTTTTGATGGCATTGATTATCTCTCATTTGCAGGGATGGTATCAATTACAACACACCAAAGACAATATAGTCCTTATCTTTGGGAGTTCACCATCTCAACATGTATTCAGAACCACATCCTTAAATGTTGCTGGACTTTAAGGTTGTAAAACATATCTGATTCGGTAGGAATAAAAATGTTGACTAAATTCGACTAGGAAGAGCCTTAGGGAATGGCTACCTGAGAATCAGACACAGGAACCCCACCATTTATTCCTTCTGGAATTTTAAATGGACCATGTCTGCACACGTGACGGTCTGGCTTCCCACTGGTCTGAGAAGCCTGTGTCATGTGATTGTGGGGATGACAAGGCACCGGGGCGCCGAGAGGTCACAGTGACACCCAGCCTTCACTTCCATGCTTTTCTGACTACCAGGGAGAGGACAGGGCCCACCATCTGCTGTTTCAGCCAGGCTCAGTCACCCCTTCTTTTTGCAGTGACCCAATATGAATCCATAGGTCCTACTCGGGGCTGTCCCGGCCCCCAGATTAAGACAGATTATGGAGGGATTAACATCTCCTTCCAGAAAGCTGGGCTCCTCCTTTGAAATGGGGCCCTGAAATATTTTCAAGTCTGGGTGGTTTTTTTTAAGTTTATAATTCTTCCTGAGAAATTCTCAATAGGTTTTTAAAGAAAAGAACCACAGATTTGAAGGATAATTTTTGTCATGGAATTTATTTGAAATTAAAAAATTAAAGGAGCGTGTTTTGTTGTATACTTTGTAATTATCTGTTTCTGAATTTATTTTATTAAGCTACTTGCTTTAATTTGAATGATTTAGAGTCCAATTACCTAAATTTTCATTGGAGTTAATGGTAATAGCATGTTTTATGACCTCAAGTAAAGCTTATGTCTCATTTTTTAAATTTAAAATCAATTAATTAACATTTACTGTATTATTAGTTTCAGAGGTAGAGTTTAGTCATCAGTTACATATAACACCCAATGCTCATTATATCACATGCCCTCCTTAATGCCCATCACCCTGTTACCCCATCTCCCCCACCCCCCACCCCCAGCAAGCCTCAGTTTGTTCCCTATAGTTAAGAGTCTCTTATGGTTTGTTTCCCTCTGATTTCGTATTATTTCATTTTTCCCTCCCTTCCCCTATGTTCATTTGTTTTGTTTCTTAAATTCCATATATGAGTAAAATCTTATGGTATTTGTCTTTCTGTGATTGACTTATTTCACTTAGTGTAATACCCTCTAGTTTCATTCACATTCTTGCAAATGGTAAGATTTCATTTTTTTAATGGCTGAGTAATATTCCGTTGTGTGTATATATATATGTGTGTGTGTGTGTATTGAGTAATATTCCAGTGTGTGTGTGTGTGTGTGTGTGTGTGTGTGTGTGTGTATACATATATACATCTTCTTTATCCATTCATCTGTCGGACACCTGGGCTCTTTCCGTAGTTTGGCTATTGTGGACATTGCTGCTGTAAACATCGGGGTGCGGGTGCCCTTTGGAACACTGCGTTGTGCAATTGCTGGTTCGTAGGGTTCTCATTTTTTTTAATTAGTCAAAATGAATTAGTTGAAAGGATTATTTCTAAGATTCCTTCCAGTTCAAAGTTTCATTATTCTGAATTTGGAACCTTAACAATGTATTATTTTATTGATCCAGTAATAAAATACCTGAGAATAATTTCCATGCTGCTTCTTTCCCCTTCTCATTACTAAGATGAAAACTGACATATAATTTCGCGTGTGAATGATTATCAAGGGTCTGCTTCTTTTTGTCATCCAAAACCATTCAGAGATAAGACTGTTCTCGAATATTAGAGGTCCAGAATATTACCTTGTTTTGTGAATAGTGGTAAGACAAAGAGTCCTTTCTCCATCTGCAAAATGAGTTATGATGTTTTTTTTTAAAGATTTTATTTATTTATTCGACAGGATAGAGACAGCCAGCAAGAGAGGGAACACAAGCAGGGGGAGTGGGAGAGGAAGAAGCAGGCTCACAGCGGAGGAGCCTCATGTGGGGCTCGATCCCATAATGCTGGGATCACGCCCTGAGCCGAAGGCAGACGCTTAACCGCTGTGCCACCCAGGCGCCCTCTGAGTTACGATGTTTGACCTCTGTTATACATAGGGTTTAGTTGGTATAGAGAAAAATTGGATGCCTCACGATAAAGAGACAACATAAATTCAAAAGAGTATTTCCAATCACACAATCTATGATGGTATCTTCATTGTCCATCGACCATTCTTCCATCTCTTCTTCAGACCTTCCATTCAAGACTTCTGTGTTGCTTCATAAAGCCAGTGGAGGAACAGATGTACCCTCTAGTGAGCAGCAGGTCCATGATTCAGTGAGCGGCTCAGCCTCTGATGCTAATGAACAGCAGCCCTCTCTGGTGTGCAAGGAAATGAATGGTGGTGGCACAAGAAGGAAATGATGTCACTTAAAACTCCACTGTCTCTGAACTTCCTGGGGTGATGAAAATGGTGTAGCTATTGATTGTGGTGATGCATACGTTACCCTGGTGCATATGTTTGTCGAAGCACATTAACTGTATGCTTAAAATGGGTGCTTTTCATTGGATGTAAATGATACATTTTTTTAAAAAAAGATCAGCTTTTAAAAAAAAAATTGGCTCAAGAAAAGGAAGCGGGGCCCCTGGGTGGCTGGTGGGTTAAGCGTCCGACTCTTGATTTTGGCTCAGGTCATGGTTTCAGGGTCTTAGGATCCAGCTCTACCTGGGCTCGGCCCTCAGTGGGGAGTCTCTCCCTCTCCCTCTGCCCCTTCCCCATTCACGTGCTGTCTCTCTCTCTTTCTCTTTCTCTCTCAAATAAATAAATAAATCTTAAAAAAGGGGGGGGGGAGAAAAGGAAGAAAACAGCTCCTTTATAGGTAACCAGACAAAAATGGAAGTCAGATGACCTGAGTTGAGGTCCCAGGAATAAACCCTCTTCCTTAAGGGAAATCTTAAAATACCTTTGTTTCTACCTTCTCTGGTGGGAAAGGGAAGTTAAGTTATTCCTCCTTGTAGTTCCCACCCTGCAGTAAGATAAAGGAGTAAGGTAAAAGTGACTCTTGATCTTTTGAGTCTTGGTTGCTTTGAGGAGCAGGTCAAAGCTGCAATTTTCTTCCCTAGAAACGTGTACACACCAAAACTGCACACCTTGTCAGGGGCTTCATGGCTTCCCCTTTCCCCAAGCTCATCCATGAAACCACAGCAAAGAACACTTGCCTTAGCTTGAAAGTGAACCCAACGTCATAGGTAAGGGTCAAGGAGGAAAAGGTAGTGTTTGTTTTCAGCGCTTAGGTAGCTACGTGTGCCAAGTAACGGAAATACACCGCCACGCAAAGAAAGCAATCCTTGCCCGAAAGGAGCTCCTGATGGTCGAAGTGTAGACCCTCAGTCAGAGTTAAAGATGACACTCTTACTGACGCCAAACACCATTTGTTCATCTGTCAAGCACTGCGCTAGCTGTGTCGTTCCTAATTCACACTTTATCTGGGAATTCATCACTTGAAGATTTTGCTGCCAAAATGCTTCTGACACCTGGGATAGTATCATCACAGGGCTTCTTTTCAGTTCTCTTTCCTTCTCCCCACTTCATCCTCAGGGTTCCTGTCTAGGTGAGTAGTTCACGTGTAGGAAACTCTGCAATCAGTCAGCCTGGCTTAGAATTATCAATACCTTCTTCTCTGTTGCCATCATGGAATACCTCCTGAAGTGTAGAGATACTCATATCGTACTAGTTAGACTCTTAGAAGTTCAGGATTTCCTGGGGCCTCCCATCACCAGGTGGCCACTGACATGGCTCCGGTTTGCTGCCTGGCTCCTGGTTTGTTACAGAGAAAGCCTGCGAGGAAGAAAGACTCCATTTGCTACTGCTGCCTCAGTTTCCCTTTCCCTTCCTTTCCATTGTCTGCATGTAGGGGGTTGCTTAGTGACCCTGGTCCCCCTTTAGTGACCTGTTGGTCATGGCGGGGCCACTACCAAGATTCTAGATCCTGCCTGGTAGAGAGGCTTCTACCAGGGTTGAGCTCAAGAACCCACACCGGGTGCCACGGAACCACTAAACGGCCACAGTGATCCAACGTTTATATTCATTACTAAACAGAAATATATTGCCGTCCCCTCTCAGTGCCAACTTTTTTCCAAATAGGCTCAGTGCACGATGACATTGAGCTGTGTGACATGCCTGGATTTCACCTTTGGGGCTGCGATTAATAGTAATTCAACTAGTGGGCCCGCTAATTGATTTCTCCCCTCCTTCCACAGAACCACGATGGCAGTATTGACTTCCGCGAATATGTGATCGGCCTGGCTGTCTTGTGCAACCCTGCCAACACAGAGGACATCATCCAGGTGGCATTTAAGGTACTGTCGGCCCCACTGAAAGCCTCTGGGTCTGCCTTGTGAACAAGAGTTGACTCAAAGCGTATTATTTGGAAATCAGTATCTGTTACATGAGTTTATAGATCCGCCACGACGTATACACGGGGGTAATGCAATTAAGACAATTGTTCCTGAGAATAAAGAAAACACCGGCATCCAGTTAAGCACAAGGGCGGTCTATGGGAGCAGCCCCGTGAACGGCCACAAGAGTGAAGAGCCGGTGATTTCACAGATGAGCTTTAGAAATGATTTCTTTCCAGCCTCTCCATTTTGAAGCCCCAAAGTACAGTTTATAAATAAACACCACCTGTCACCAGCCATCCTAATTCACCATCTGGAAAGTTCCCATCTATCCTGATTTTCTCACTCTGTGTGCCAGAGATAATTTTAAGTGCTCTTTTCTGGGTGGGATTTATGTTGTTGTGATGGGGCCAGGTGAGCGTCACGATACACGTCCCAGGTCCCCACCCTGTAGGTTTTCCTGTAGTATCACATTTATTTCCACAGCAACATTGGGGAAGGGGGGGCCGATGAGTAACACCCCATCCCCAGGGGGACTGGGTGGTGGTCCGAACTGTGAGGACTCCGACTCCATTTATCACGTCCATGCCCAAGAGGAGCAGGGAGAATACACTCCCAGAGTGTGTTTTGTTTTTCTGAGATACAAAGTGCTTCATCTAATTAGTATTTAAGGAGGGTGTTCGCTTCCAGTTCTACGGTTGTATCGTCTGCTCTCAAGTGAAACAAAACCTCGATTTCCCTGCTTGACTTGGTACTGAGCTATGTAGACCGACTCATCCAGACTTGGCCGTCTCTCTGCTTCCGTCCGCCATGACAACTGAGGACCCTCTCTCTTCCTGTTTCCTACTCTCCTCTTTCCCTGGATTCTGAGAAGAATATCCCACTGTGATTCCGACAGGTTTTCTTTCCCCTCCATCATCTAGAAAAGTGCTCTTTCTCCAAGAGTCCTTTCTCGCGTGTTAGAGGCCACCAGGGCAAGCCTCAGGAATGTTCGCGCATTCTGTCATTGACAGAGACGTCCCCAAGCTTACTTTTTATTTCACATTGGTTTAAACTGAGTTAACTGCGAGGCCCGTAAAGAACTCAGTGGTTGATGCTTAGCAGATGGTCATAAGGCAAGGGCCAGAACTTTTTCCAAGTTTAAAACGTTTGGCTTTTACAGACTTATTCATCATAAAACCTAAAATTATACACGTAGCTAACTTATTCCAATCCAGATATTTCTGTTTCTGTTTTGGGATTGTATACGTAATTATAAGTTGAGCTGAGCAAACGGTCACTTTGGGTTTACCAATGAAAGACCTGATAGAAAATTTGGCCCTCGATCCCAGTAATTATTGTTTTTAAAGACGTCGTGAGATTTTTCTCTAGCCTAGACCTTGGTTTGGTGTGGAGGAGGGAAGCAAGGAGGACCTAAAACTATAATTAGCTCTTTTTCCAGTAAGACAAGGGTCATGCTTTACATTGCTTATTTTTTCCACATTCTTTTTCAGGGGTGTTTGATGTTTTTGAAAATATTTTGGCACACTTGTATTTTTCATGTAGTTGTATCCTTTTATACGCACAGGGCCTTGTCACTTCCTTTTATCTGGGAAGCCCTTCACAGTGAACTCCCCATCCTTGAGCTCATTTCATCATCACAGAAACCCGTGGAGGTGGATTAGCCAGAGTTCTTCAGTCGTGAGCAATAGGCATACACTGTGTCGTAAGGCTGGGGAGGGGGCTCCAGGGTTGACTCAGAGGCAGCGAGGGCACAGGCTCCCACTGTGGCATCTCCAGCTCTGCCCTCAATCACCCTCCAGGAAGGGTCCAGACGGCCTTGAGTCATGTGCTTGCTGGAAGGACAGGATGTTTGGGCCAAGAGTCCCGCCATAGTCCATGCAATGGACAGGTATCGTTCCCCCAAAGGACACTGGGCTCTTGAGCTTCCCACCAGAGCCCAGAGCTTGGGATTTACCTCAAGTCTGGGAACTCTGTAGCAGGGAGACTATGGCGAGTGATGAGTAATGGAGGGAAAGTGAGCGTTTGCATGAGGGGCACGGTCTGGGGTAGCCATGATGAGGCCAGATGGAGAGGAAGTAAAAAGCACCCAGTAAGGACACTCGAAGGGAATTTCCACAGGAGCGACAGCCACCAGAACACCAAGTGTGACAGATGAATTGCCAAGGATTCTGTCGGGATGGAAGGCCTCTCGTGAAAGCTCAGAGCCTGTGAGGAGTGGGGTTGGGTGGGATCTCCCGGCAGTTCCTGCTGGAAGTCCAAGGCCCATAAAGAGCCCTGAGCTGCAGTTTGTGCAAACAAATGTTAAGTCACTTGTCACTCTGGGGCTGTCTTCTCTTTGCCTTGGGGGCTGAGGGACAGAAAATGGGCAAGTCTCTGCTTTCTGAGCTGGTCAAGTGCGGGTGTTTTCTCCCCCCCTGCTGGACAGTTAAAACATGAGTCGATTTGTGCTTCTGGTTCTTTCCGTGATGCTCACACCTTATCTAATGCCTCTGGTTTTCTGGTTTTGGTCGTGCGTTCAGTCAGAAGTGGAGGCCTTGGGGCGCCTGGGTGGCACAGCGGTTAAGCGTCTGCCTTCGGCTCAGGGCGTGATCCCAGCGTTCTGGGATCGAGCCCCACATCAGGCTCCTCCACTAGGAGCCTGTTTCTTCCTCTCCCACTCCCCCTGCTTGTGTTCCCTCTCTCGCTGGCTGTCTCTATCTCTGTCGAATAAATAAATAAAATCTTAAAAAAAAAAAAAAAAAGTGGAGGCCTTAACGGCAGGCGTTCTAGATGTTGCCTGCCTGGATTTGGGTGCCGGCCGTACCACCGACCCATTGTGTGACCTTGGGAAAGGGACCTAACTATCTCGTGCCTCAGCTTTCGGGAAGACAGAGCTAATGACAGCACCGACCCTGCGTAAGGCTGTTGTGAGGGTGAAATCAGGTAATACAAAGAAAGTGATTTGGACACTTTTGATCGGGGCCTGCAAGGAATCAGTGCTTGCCTCGTTTAAAAACATGAATGCCCAGGAGAAGATTTTGAATTTGGGATATTAATTATCTAACAACTATCACTGTCTTGCTGCTTGACTTCAATCCGTCCCACCTACCGCCTTTTCCTTTCGGCCTATAAACATTTTCAGACTCTCCCTTCCTAAAGACAGCCTCCTTTTGTGCTTGGCCGATGCCCCGTTTCCCTCCTTCCTGTTATTCCAGGAGCCCATGCTGGTTGCCTCCACCGCTCACCTCTCTTCGTTCCCGGCTTCCCATGACCACCTGGCCTCCTGCTCCCCGAAGCCATGTTTCCCAAAGACATCCGGATCTCCTAACTGCCAAACCCAGCAACCCTCTTTGCTTCTGGCCTGGCCTCTCTGTGGTGTCTTACTCAGTGGGCTGTTACCGCTCTCAGACTGTCTCTCTCTTTCCAGAAAGCCTTCCTGAGCTCCCAGTGGCACGCTCCTCATTTCCAGTTCTCCCTGAATCTTTTTTTTGCCAGCTCCTCTTCCCTGCACACACTTGAACTCTTGCGGCTCCCCAGGCTTCGCATTGCTTTTTGCATTCTCCGAAAATAACCTCAACACCCCCAGAGTTGGCGGTTCTTCCCCGAAACCATGGCTCGAGCCTCGACCACTCTCCTGAGCTGAGATGCTGTGTCTCATATGTCCCCCCGCACTTCTGACTCTCTAATCTCTCCAGGTCCAGCTTTTGATCTCCCACTCTGGGGAATGGACCCCACTTTCCCCCAGGTGCCCAAGCCAGAGTGCTGCCGCCCACTGTCTCTCCTTCTTGCCATCCCCACAGGGCCCCGACTGCTGGCCAAGCCCTCCCTTTGCTTCCTCGTCAGTCTTGCCCCTTCCCATCCTTCCTGTGTCTCCACCCCACACTCTTTATTGCTTTTCCCACCTCTAGGCTTTCCAACCTTCTGACTCTAATCCATCCTCCACACTCTCAGTTCCCATATGACCACACCACATCCCCCACAGTCATAATCCCACAGCGTGGGGTGAGGCGGCCCACATCCATCATGGCGTGACTCCGGCTTGTCCGTCCGTCGCCTGGTCTGAGCCCCCGGCAATCACTGCCAGCCCCCGTCTGTTCCAGGAGTATCTCTTTGTGTTCTAAGGCCCAACTCAATCTGTCACCTCGGTAGGGGTGACCTCTCCCAGGGGATTCATCTCGTTCTCCACAGGACTCCCACACCCTTTGGTCTCACTGTTGTTGTAGCCTGTGCTTTCATTCTGTCTCTTCCCATGACCAAGCCCGGTGTCTCGAGAGCAGCAAAGACCATTCTTCCTTCAGATACGTCTCCCTCTTCCCTGACACAATAGTTGGGTGACTCACTAAAGACTTCCTTTCCCGAGATTAGTCCGTATCATTATGGCCCCGCGGGAACTCAACCTTGTATTTTATTTCCTCTTTCCTTCAGCTCTTTGATGTTGATGAGGACGGCTACATAACAGAGGAAGAGTTTACCACCATTTTGCAGGCCGCCCTTGGGGTGCCCGACCTGGATGTTTCTGGTCTCTTCAGGGAAATAGCCCAGGGAGATTCCGTTTCCTATGGTGAGTAGGCGGCTTGGCTTCTGCTTTAGTTGACCAGGAGGGCATCCCAACTACAGATGGACCCTCAGGCAGGAGTGTGGTTTCCTCCACTAACTGTACTAACAATAGAAAGAACAGGAATGATGATGGTGACAGGAATAATAGTAGTAGTGGGATAAGGGGAGCTAATTACTGAGGACCTACTTATATGCTAAGCATTCTTCTAAACATTTTTAAATAAATCTTTACAGCAATCCTATTTAATCAGCACTCTTAATATTATTTTATTGAGATGCATGGAATTTAACTTATCTAAGGTCATCAGCTAGAGAATGTCAGAGCCAGGATTCAAAAACCAAGAAAGTTTGGTTTTAGAGCCTGGACCTCTACCCTCCCCACCTTATCTCTCATCTGCTGCCCCTCCTGGAAGGGTCTTTTCCTTCTGCTATCACCGTGGCCACGCAAAACTGAGCAAGTTAGCTAGAGAGGTTGTAACTCCGCTAGAGGGGTACGGACTGGGGCACCAGCAGTAACTACAGCAGCTGAACCGTCTGTCTTCACGTTTGTCGTGAGCTGCTTAGTAAGCTTTCATGCAGGCTTGTTTCCTCCCGTCCTGTAGAGGGCATCCCCGTGAAGTCGGGACCATCATGGCGGAGGAAGACCCTGCAGCCAAATGGCAGGTCCATCCGTCAGGGACCAAGCTTTCTCCGGATGGCTTGAGTCCACACATCAAAACAAATCCCACATCAGTTTCCATGTATTTCCCAGCACAGTTGTTGAGAAAACCACACCTCAGTGGAGAGGCCTAGGTGACTGTTTCCCTGTCTTGGCTTTGATGTGGTCATTCACGGCAAGTTGGCTTCTCTTCCCCCAGCCTTTCCCCTTGCGCAGGCTGCAGGGGGATTCTTCTGGAATGCTTCTTTCCTTATGGTGCTCAGAGAGTTTCAGCTGTTAACTTTCATGGGATGGGGGAATTAGATCACACACTTCTCTCACTCTCTGTTTTTAATTACTATCATCCTGCCTGCCCTTTACTCTATTTTAGTAATTAAATACCTAGGGCACTTATTCTATTGAGTTCATGGAAGGAAGGAAGGAAGGAAGGAAGGAAGGAAGGAAGGAAGGAAGGAAGGAAGGGAAAATGGGAAGTACATACTGAGATAAAATGTATGAGTCATAAACCCCATGTGCACTAACTCTCTGACCATTTTCCTTTCACAAGTAAGACTCTATTGCTCTGAGCTGCCAAATTTGGAACAATTATTTGGAGTAACTCTTTCAGTGGAAATTATACCATAAATGTTTTGTTAGGTAGTCATAACTTTACCTGTTGATTTTAACAAATTTTTAGGGAAATCTGCTTTGTTTTCTAGAATTTGATCTTTTTAGAATACGTAGAATATCTCTCTTTCCCCAATATTATGTCAGTTTCCTTTTCTGTAGCAATGTTGGGAGGTATTTAAGTATGATTTATGAAAGAATAGCTATTGAAATGTATCAGAATATGACCATCTAAATTGTTTTCCTTCTCAGTTTTCCATTAGCCAAATTAATGCCCAAATTCCACAGATTAGCCAACTCATAGAACTTCTGGAAATGAGTTACTTTTTTTTTTTTTTAACGAATTACTTCTTAATGGCGCTGAGATCCCCAAAGGCGGCACAGACCTTGATCTTTTGAACAGAGCACAAGTCTTGAAAGACAGACATTGGTTTCAGTAGATCAACTCTCATGTTTACTTTCCATAAAAGTCACATAAGTCCTCTGTGCCACAGACTCGTGCAGATAAACCTTTATTTTGGATGTTAAGAAAAAATATCTAAAGACCGTGTTAATAGTTTGCCTGATTTGGAAACATTTAAGTGGTCTATTAATGCAAAGAATGATTTGGACTCAGTCCAATGGCTTCCTCATCACTGAGACCTGTTTCTGTAGACTCTGGGTTATCAAGAGGTTTAAAAAAAAATAGACAGAAATAGAACATGGGGTTAAGAATCTTTTTATTATAGAGCCAAATAGATTGCTGATTCCAAGTCTAGGCTCCTTTTGCTGTATGAGGTCAATAAAGTTTTCCCCATCCAAACAGAAGAGGAGAGAGGGGTTTTGGAGTGGAGGAGAAGCACACAACAGAAACTCCAGGTTATTGGAGGCTCGACGTTCAAACTCTGCTGGCTAACTCAGCCTTCTAGACCTCTCCCTCAGTTCCTAAATCTAAAACACGCAAGATAGAGAGAGGCCCACTACTCCAAGGTCTTGTGCATCGATTATGATATATTGTACATTCTACTTGCCTTTATGGATCATAAGTCAGCGTTCAGCTTTTCAAGACTGTGTATTTACATACCGGAATTAAGGGTTAAAATAGTTTTAAGAACCACTAATCGAAAGTCATGGGCAATAGCATTTTTAAACATTTTGCATTATAAAAATTAACGGCGATACCGAAGACTGAGTGAAACATAAACACAGACTCATAAAGTGAGTGCTTGTGTTACTACTGCCCAGGTCAAGAAATAGAGCTTTTCAAGAACTCTGGAAACCCCTGTGCACCCTTTCCCAGCAACAGCCCTTTCCTCTCTCCTAAAGGGGGGAGGGCTGACCTGACTTTAGAAGGTGTACTCTAACTTGCTTTCCTTTTTAGCATGTCACCCCAAAATCTTTAAGTATAATGTGTTAGTTTTGCCTGAGTTTTAGAACTTCACATAGTGGACTCCTACAGTCTCTGTTGTTTTGTGTGTGGCTGTTTCCATTCAACGTTATGGCTTTAAGACTCGTCCACAGTGTTACACCATAGCCGCTCCTTCGTCTTCATTGCTCTGGAGCTGTTCTGTCCCATGAAAATGCTTCGAGTCTCCATTTCTGCTGTTGACAAGCACCTGAGTGCTTTCCATTTCTCACCTGTCATAAGTAGTGTGGCTGTCAGCATTCTCGGGCCCGTCCCCCAGAGCGCAGCACGCACACGTTTCTCTGGGTTATACACTTCAGAATAGAGTTAACGGGTCACGGAGTATGTGAATCCTCAGGTCTACTAGATAATGGAAAAACTATCTTGTGAAGTGGCTGGACAATTTTGTATTATTAAGGCCGTATGAGTCTGTGTCATGCCAAAGGAAGATTCGCCTCCATTTATTGGATTTTGTTTGTTTGTTTGTTTTTTCCCCCCTCTTTTAGAGGAATTTAAAGGTTTTGCCCTAAAGCATCCAGAATATGCTAAAATATTTACAACCTACCTAGACCTCCAGACATGCCACGTGTTCTCACTACCAAATGAAGCCCAGCCAGCTCCCTTGGTCGCCAGTAATAAAGTCAGCCCCGAAAATCGTGACGAGAGTACCTCAGACAAAAAAGACGACTGAAGGCAAATGGTCACAATAAGGAAAAGCTTTTACTTGAAATTGCGACTGAAGGCAAATGGTCACAATAAGGAAAAGCTTTTACTTGAAATTGCGAAGGCGTTTATTGATAGTGTTTTCAAAGTGATTTCTGAGTAATAATGATGTCGAAAACAGAGAGCTTTTTTAAAAAATAAAAATGATAGGGGCGCCTGTGTGGCACAGCGGTTAAGCGTCTGCCTTCGGCTCAGGGCGTGATCCTGGCGTTATGGGATCGAGCCCCACATTGGGCTCCTCCGCTAAGAGCCTGCTTCTTCCTCTCCCACTCCTCCTCCCTCTCTCGCTGGCTGTCTCTCTCTCTGTCGAATAAATAAATAAAATCTTTAAAAAATAAAAAAATAAAAATGATAGATTTTCTTATTAAAATGCTTTTATCCACGTATGTATATTATTAAGTAATATTCCCTTTATTTTATGTTCTATTGTGCTCTACCGATTGGTTTCCTGGTGATAAATATGTTTTCATGGCTCTTCCAGTTTAATTTGCAAAGGCAAATGAACAGAATGGTCTCACCTGTTTACTGATGGGCATTAATCAGCACGGCAAAGAGTTTTAAAAAGCGCAAACACTTTTTAATCTACTCGTCTCGAAAGACATGAAGTAATAGTTATCTCGAATCCCGTCCCATTCTGGAAATAAGAACATTGCGGGCTTTATGCCTCTAACTTCACAGATGCATTATTTCCATTTCCGGTTCAGTTTCTTGGATCCCTGAGTATGACGGATTGGAAGGGAGAGCTCCCGATGATTCGATGAGACTACTTAGAACTCCTGTTCTCTTTATTGCAGATTTCCTTACCCACCTGCTAAGGAAATGATACCGTTTTGCACGATCTACCATTTAGAACTTTGTGTTAAAGGGCAAGACTATGGCCAAAGGCTAAGTGGGGATTGCCCTATTGTAGGTAATCTTGACTGCCCGATGAGAACAGGACGTTTGAGTTGGATAGGTCAGAATGCAGGGCTTACCCACTAACTGGTCAGAGTTGCTCCATTTATTATAGAGTATTGGAATTAACGCATTTTACCATCCAAGTGGGAGTTTTCTTGTGTTAAGCGTCCTCTCAAATTTTAGAGCTTGTCTGAGATGGCTAGAGGGAAAACACAAAACGTTCCAAAGTTATCGAAAGCTAGGGAATCCAAAAACCTACTTATTAAGGTGAGGCAGCAGCTTAACCCCCTGGCAGGAAGGTGAAAGTGACATCTTTCCTTCAGGTGAGGCAATAACTTCCCCCAAGTGCCATTTTTATTGGATGTCACGCATCATACCTATTGTCAATGTCGTCCACGTTTTGAAATTTTGAACCAAGAACCAGTGTATATAATGCACAAAAAATAACTGGTTCATTTCTGAATTCCGTCTTTGAATTCGATCTGTTTGTCTTGGCTGTGTTTCTGAATATATTGCCGATTTATCCCCAAACTCATTTTTTAAAGCCGTTTGTGAAGGTGGGAAGTGTCACGAGTCATCATTTCAAACTAGTTTTACCCATTAAGCTGTGCATGTTCTAATGTAATGGGTGAATTTGGATACTTGCTTACTAAAATGTGTTATCCTTCAGTGTATAGGATTGTTTGCTTTTTCTACGTCTTAAAGCGGTTTAGACTGAAAACAGTTGCTTGAGTAATTAGAAAAGTACCTCTCTATAGTAGTGTTTGCACACACAGTGGAATGAATGTACTACTCAGGTACCCTGATTGCTTTTTATCATAGAAAAGCCACATTTACTCCTGTTAATTATGAAAACAGCCGCATTGTAAATTGAAATTTTTCTGTGAGGCTCTTGAAAACGAGCCCCTTGCTTTCCTGTTTTAAAATAACATCTTATGCTCCTTCAGTCCACTTCTGCCAATGTAATATTCCTATTTTATTATGTTACTTGAATAAACAAACCTGCTACATAAAATTCTTGGCAATTAAAAAATTCTGGTTTTGCCATTTTGTCTCAAAGGTAATATTACCTTTTTAATATCATGGTTTGAATGTGTTTGCATATTTACGACTGTGATTAATCATTCTTGTTTGCATTTAAGCTTTATGAAATGTCAGGCATGATGTTACTCTAAATGAAAAACTCAAATTTTAGCCAAAGTTGCCATAGTTAGCGTTCTTAAAGCAGTTGACTTTCGGCGGTGCGGTGTGCGCGATAACACGGTCGCGATCATCGGGATCCCCATAGCCTCGGCCTCTCCTTCAAATTTCCTTCAAAGAGGCTTTTCTCCTCTGAGAACTTGAAGCAAGGAATTAAATTGCATGAGATCAGTTCAATGCACTGTGGTTTCCTATAATTGTCTGAAAAAAAAATAGGTTGCTCTTTGAAATGAGACATACTAGATCCTAAGTCCTCGAAACCATAAGAATTTCAATCAGAACAGTCCTGTTGCAGGATAACGACGTGTTGCGTGCTTATGGACCAAACTGCTAGCATTATGTGTCTTTTGTACTCCTCTGCCACTGCTTCTAGAGTTTCGGAAGGCCGGCTAGGATCGCTAGCAGGGGTACCTATCACGGACATATAAAAGAGACTGCCTCCCTTTTAGACGTGGTGTGGGCGGCTGTGTGCGTGAGGCACAGCAGTGCAGATATCGGATTGCCGGACTGGGGAGGTCTGCCCTTCACACTATGGCAAATGCAGGGGGGGTAATTGGCACTCCAGGCGGGGTGGACAGGAGTGCTCCCTACCGCAAAAATTCTTGTGTACGGGCACCCGGGGTGGCTCAGTCAGTTAAACTTCCAACTCCTGATTTTGGCTCAGGTCACGATCTCGGGGCCATGAGACTGAGCCCCGGGTTGGGTTCCGTGCGCGGCACAGTCTGCTTGAGATTCTCCCTCTCTCTCTGCCCCTCCCCCTGCTCATGTGCTCTCTCTCTCTCTAAAATAAAATAAATAATAAAAATTTTTTTTAAATCCTTGTGTATTTGTTTGTATATAGCAATCACGAAAGAGGATAAAAAGTCATCGGTCAGAAACCATTCCCTAGGCAAGCAGACATACTTAGAATCTTTCCCCCCGGCCCCTTTCTGTTCTGTTGGATAAACTTCCATTTTTCTGTTGTTCGAGTGTTACACCAGAGTGTTAAATGGATTGCTGCTTGTGAGCTGATGGAGGTGAAGGCCCGCACAAAGTTCTTGATACATATCCAATTTACACCTCACAAACTTGAGTACATAGGCTAATAACCTGTGTCCCTTTTAGCCCATTTAATGTAGCACTTGTTTCGAGGTAATCGATCAACTTCTCGAGCATGTGTAAGGAGCCACGTGTTCTAACAAATGTGTCCCCTACACCGGGACGCCAGCTTGCTGTTGTTTCTAACACGTGAACCGTATCGTTGTCTTCTCATGCTTAGGAAAGAATCTGTGTACATTAGAAAAGATAAACAAGAAAAGAATAAACAGAAAAATCATGGTAATTTCCACCACCCCAATCTATAATTACTAATGTTTTAACATGTTTTGTTTCACACTTTTTTCCAGAAGCTCTTACATTCTCAAGATAACAATATACACGTTACTTTACGCTCTACTTTTTCACGTGGAGTGCAGCCTTTTACAAGGTCATTAAAACGTCCTGGACATGTAAATTGTTCTGTGTCCCTAATATTCCTTCAGATAGCGAGAAGATAATATCTGTAGTATTTTTCTCATCCGGAACATGTGAGCTTGGTTTTCATTTTGGGATATTATAAATATCCAACTTGGTACTCCGAAATGGTTCATAATTAGGAGTAGTTTGCCAAGGGACTTAATTATGCTTTCTGAATTCCAAAATGAAGAATTCACTAAGGATTTTATAATTATTAAATTTTGTTTTAAGCTAATTTTATTACAGGAAAAATGATATTGTTATCCCAGATTACATAGAGTAGAGTCATTTTAACATCATGTAGGGGTTCCCAAGTTCATGTCTTTTAAAGGTAAGTACAGGGGCGTGTGGGGGGCTCAGTCGGTGAAACATCTGCCTTCAGCTCAGGTCACGTGGGATTGAGCCCCAGTTGGGCTCTGAGCTGGATGCGGAGGCTGCTTAAGAGTCTCTCTTTCCCTGTCCCTCTGCCCTTCCCCCCCAAAAAGGTAAGTACATTTCATCTTTTAAAAAATATTTATTTTTCCCTTTGTAAAAGTAACAGACTTACTAATGATTATAGTAAGTGATAACAAAAATGGCCACCAACCTGGAGTGCTTACCATGTATTAAGCATCGTGCTAAATGATTTACAAGTATCAATTAATTTGAGAACTTAATGAAACATAGGTACTGGTGTCCCTGGTTTTACTGAACAAAATTTAGAACTATCCTTAAGTCACTCATTAAATGGCAGAGCTTGGAATTACAACTAATTCTGTCTGACTACAGAGGCCATGCTTCTAATTATTTACATATAGCATCACCGTTGCCTGATCTGTAGAACTTATAGATTAATATCTATTCTGTATTTTCCTACTTGTGGGTTCTAGATACCAAATTGTGACTGAGTTCTTAAATGGAAGAGAGACCGAGGTGGTTCCAAGTGGTTCTGAGCAGTGGTTGAGATAGGAAAAGATGGGTGAACCAAGGCCCAGAATAGGTCGAAAACCCAGAAACTTTCCCATGTGAATAATCCAAGTTACTGTAAATCAATGACGAGGTCAACTTCAGGATCCTACGGTCATCTTTTTCCTTGGTGGATAGTGACGGAGCATGAGTTCTCTACTTCTTATGGGTCCCTCTGTTGTGGGTCCCTTTTTAGTCACATCTCTGCTCTCAGAATAATGTTACATGACCAACAAGATTGAGTTTGAGGGAACTGAAGACTAAGTCAAAATTGGGAATACCTAGAACCTTCCTTCTCGGTGTCCTGGAGCACCCCCTTTGTGTTCTCCTCACTTATGCCTTTATCCTCTTATAAATTCCCTTGCCAAAGAATACAGTGATTGTTCCAAAGCATAAACCAGTTATCACTTCTCCAGTTACATTCTTTCAGAAACCACCCGTTGCGATTTGGATGCAATCCCAAATATTCAGCTTGGCCCACAAGGCCTTGCATGGTCTGGTCCCCCCTCTGGAGGTCTAGATCTCGGCCGTCTTCTGTCTCTCCCTCACTGAACTCCCACCACCCGTTCTTTCCTTTCCTCACACTGACTAAACCCCTTCCAGCCTCAGGGGGGCTCTGTACCCGGTGTTCCCTCGGGCTAGAATGCTCCTCACCTGGGTCTCTCTTCTTCACTCAGATTTAAAAATGAAGCAGCAGCTTCATTGAGATGATACCCATGTCGTACAACCGACCCACTTCAAGCGTGCCATGCAGTGCTTTTCTCGATGGTCCCAGACCCATGCTACCATCCCACCTGATTTTTTAAATGTTTGTGTTTTCGGATTCGGATTCTAAATCAAATGTCACATCCTCAAATAGGAACCCCCACGGCCTGATCAAGACATCCCGCCCTGTCTCAGACATTCTCAGTCCCATTTGTCTTTGTGGTTGGACTTAAACTTCTGGGAAGTTATTTGTTTCTATGTTTACTCCCCCCACTTAGAATGTGGGCCCGCCACGGAGCAGACATTATTGGGTGAATGAACAATGATAACGTTATGCTTTCGTGATCGTGCCTCACATCGCATGAGAGCAGAGATCATCTTTACAACAAAGTTGAAAACCTGGCATTGTGACATCCCTAACACTCATGGAGAAACGGACTGGGAGAGGTTCTATCACTTGGCCAGAGTTAATAACTGGCGAGCCCCAGGGCTGGAATTCAAACTCAAGGCTGTCTGGCTTTAAATGAGGGGACTTTTGATTAAGGCTGAGGTAACTTGAACCCATAAAATAACTAAAGGATTATATGACAGGTTTCAGTTTCCAGAAACATGGATACTAGATAATCTGAGAACCCTCTGGCCACAAAACCCATAGAATGCTGAGCAAAATGTCACAAACATATTCGAAATGCTAGCCGAGCACGCAGAATCCCAAGGGAGACCCTCACCGGCCAAAACCCAAAAGAGAGTTGGAAACCGGAACTGTGTGAAGGCATAAAAATTCCAGGTGACACGTGGACGTCTGTCCGTCTCGGTAACAAAGAGTCTCAGTATTTTGCAGCTCTACAAGGCAAAAGACAAGGTTTCTGTGGGAGGTGGGGATTTGGGACCAAGATCTCAGGGGAGAAAAGCAGACATAGGAAGGGCTACATTCTCAGGAAAAGAATAAACCAGAAAAATTCAACTTCTGGCAAAGGAAGACGGAGGAAATGTTTCTGTCTCGGCCTGGGTTCTAAGCTGGGGGTGAAAAACCTTCCCTCTGATCTTTTAAAAATTTTTTTTTCACATCCCTTCTTTTCAGTGTCTTAAGACTCATTTTATGGCCCAGCCGCCGGTGTGTCTTGGCGAATAATCTCGTGGGTACTTGTGGAAAGAATGAGCATTCTGCAATTGCTAGGTGTGATGTTGCACAAATGTCAGATCCAGTTCGTTGATCACTCGAGACGCCCTCTTCTACCTTACGGGGTCTTTATCCATTTGTTCTAGCGGTTCCTGAAAGAGCGATGTGGAAATCTCCGACGACCATGTAGTTTTATCAACCGTCAGTTCGTCTCATGCTCTGCCATTCGGCTCATCATCATTTTCGATTGTTATGTCATTTTGATTAACTGACCCTTTTGTCGTTACGAATATTTCTCTTTCATTCCAGTAACACCGCCTGTCCTGCTATTAAGTAACGGCTCGACCCTGCCGGCTTAGGACTAGTGTTTGCCTGCTTTATCTTTTTCCTTCCTCCCTTCTTTTAACCCATCTGTGTCTCTATCCTTACGATGCATCTCTTACATGAGCATTTTGTGGTCCGTTCGGCTCTCACTTTTCATCTTGTCTGGCAATTTCTGCCTTTGCGGGAGCACCTGGTCCACTTCTGTTCAATGTAGGTATCGATATGATTGGACTCGAGTCTACGGCTTGCTTTTCGTTGTCTACGGGCTCCATCTGTTCTTTGATCTTTCCTCCTTTCTGACTTCTTCTGAACTTTTTTTTTTTTTTTTAGTATTTTGTCACTTTATATTTTCTTTTGGCTTGTGAGTTATACTTATTTTACTTACTTGTAGTGGTTGCTCCAGACCTTACAATATATCTTTCCCTTAATCTCGTCTACTGTCAAATACGAGTCTGCTTTTTTACTTACAACATCGGAAGCTTACGATATGCTTCCGTTTTCTCCCATCCAATCATTCGTACTATTGGGTTTTCAACCACACAAGACACGTTTACCACGTTTGTTCTAAACAGTCAAGTAAAAATTGGAGGGAAAAAAGGTCTATTTATCTACATATTTACTATTTCCAAGACTCTCTATTTCAATTTCTTCGTATAATTTCACCTTTCCATCATTTTTCCTCAGCCTGAAGAATGTCCTGGAACAATTCTTAGAGTACAAGACTCCTGACAATAAATTCTCCCTACTTTCTATTGTCTAAATATGTCTTTATTTTGCCTTCATCGAAGACATATTTTTGTCAGATACAGAATTCTGTGTTGACATCCTGTTTCCTGTCAGGGCTGTAAAGATTCCATTGTCCTCTTGCTTTCATTGTGTCTGATGAGAAGTTAGAAATTATTCTTTTCGTGGTTCTCTCGTATATAATGTATTTGTATCATTGGGCTATTTTCTTTTCTTTTCTTTTTTTTTTTTTTACATTTTTTCTTTATTACTAGTGTTGAGAAATCTTATTATGATTTTCCCCCAATTCTAACTACTGTAGAATATCACAGCCGGGGTAATGACATCGATACAGTCAAGACTCAGAACATTTCCGCCGCCACAAGAATTCCTCATTTTGCTCTCTATAGCCACTGCCCCTCCCCTCCCATTAACACCTGTCCCCCTTTGCCTCTGACAATCACTCATCTCCTCACCATGTCTGTGGTGCTGTCATTTCAAGGACGTCGTATCCGTGGAATCATACAGTACGTGATGCTGGGGAGACTGGTTCTTTTCACTCGGCATATTTCTCTGGAGATTCATCGAGTTGCTGCGTCTATCAAGAGTTTGTTCCTTTCTAGTCCGTGATATGGACATACCACCGTTTATTTCACCCTTCACCCACTGATGGACATCTGGGCTGTTTCCTTTGCTCTTCATGACCCTCTAGGAACAGAAAGAAACCTCTTTAACCTGATCGTCTGCCAGAAACCTCTAGCAAAAAGCACACTAAATTATGAAAGCATTCCTTCAAAGTCAGAAAGAAGGCAAAAATGTCTGCTGTCATTTCCTCTGGTTACCATTGTAGTGGAGGTCTTTGCAAGCACGGGAAAACAGGGAAAAGATCAAGGAATGAGACAAGGAGAATATGAGGTATAAACAATTTAAGGGCCTCTACAGATAAATTATTAGAATTCATAAGAGAAACTTAATATACCCTTAAATTGCATTTCTACACACAAGGAATCAATTATTAGAAAAGGAAAAATTG
This sequence comes from Ursus arctos, assembly GCF_023065955.2. Lineage (NCBI taxonomy): Eukaryota > Metazoa > Chordata > Mammalia > Carnivora > Ursidae > Ursus > Ursus arctos. Next base: position 13,065,525 of record NW_026622863.1, read on the forward strand.
GAAAGGAAGATATCTGAAAATAAATCAAAAATACATTTGTGAGAACTTTATGGATGAAATTACGAAATATGAGTAAAAGTATGTTAAATAAGGGCCAAGTGGAAAGCATAGGAAGATCTAATTACATTTATAGGCTGACTTGATACGATAACACGTGAATTTTCTGCCAATAGTTCCATAAATTTGAGCAATTACAAGCAAGATTCTTCTGTGGTATGGGGAGTGTGTGTGTATAACGGACAAGCTGATTCTAAAAAGCTTAGTGTAAAATGTATGTAGAAGTACAAAGAGCCACATATTGTAACAAGTTCTGAAGAAAAAACCCAAATTGCATGTGTTTGATATGGGGGCTTGCCACATCCGATATAAAACTGTATTATAAAGCCATGGTAATTAATACAAAGTGAAACCGTGCCGGTATAAAGTAGCCCATGTGATAATACAAAACAGGAAAGTACGGGGTGCTTTGGGAAGATTTAAAAGGGCACCTGTATTTAATGTTCACGGAGGAGGAAGTCCTCCCTGTGTCAGGAAAGAAGAGCAGAGGTTAGAGAGTGGAGGAGGGAGTGTTTCTTCTAGAAAGAATGAAATGTGCAGGGGAAAGCCAGGCTTACTCCTGGAATTATCGGAAATCTAGTTTGGATGGGGGTGGAAAGATCCCGGGGAGACTGACCTCTTACAATTAATGGCATTGCTTTCGAAGAGACCTCTTCCCCAGTTACATTTCCTCTACTTTACAGAAAAAAAAGGTGCGCCTCTCACCTCTTCTGAATCTTAAAACCCCACTTTACTCCAGGGATGTGAGAACACCCTGGACATGGAACAGAGGAACAATTTGGGATACTGATAGAGGCATCGAGAAAGTGAAGGGGAAACTAATTAGTTAACAAATACTTGATGGTGTTATTTAAGTCATTAACGTATGTATTTAATGGCCGTGGTTTTAATTATTTGCTTTCAACAAAACTGAAGGAGGAACCAATCAACTTGCTAGTGGGTCATTACAAATAATCTTTGATAGCAGATTACTAAGTGATTTTTGGCAAATAACTTGAAAATAATTTAAATAATGTTCTATACCAAATCCTTCCATTCCTACCTCCGACATATACACAAATAAGCTTACATCCATAAAAAAGAAAAAATGGGAATAGTACTGACAAGGAACCATGAATGCTTGTAGCAATAAGCAATACAGGTGAACAGATGTGAGACACAGAGAGAAATCCTACCCATCTTATTAAAATGCATTTTATATTTGATACTAATTTCCTTTGTATTTGATAGCAGGAAGAATTTATAATACATTCCACTCAACACATTCAAAGTAAAAGATCTAAGACACACAGAAAGATTAAGAGAATTATGGTAGATGACCCGTAAAAGGCTGTTACGCGTTACCTTGTAACGCAGAAATGCAAAGGGTAAAAGGAATATTATAAAAACATCTGGATCTTTAGGGAAAACTTGTTCACATATGTTATTATTTTTATATTAATTTAATTTTATTTTTTTAAAGATTTTTTTTTTAATTTATTTGTCAGAGCGAAAATGAGCTGGGGGACAGGGCAGAGGCAGAGGGAGAAGCAGGCTCCCCGCTGAGCACGGAGTCCAATGCAGGACTCGATCCCAGGACCCTGGGATCATGATCTGAGCCCAAGGCAGACGCTTTTAACCCACCGAGCCACCCCCGCGTCCTTTTATAGTTATTTTAAATACAATATACACACGTTGAAAGGCACAGAGCTCACGCGAGCCATCCTCTTACCCAAAAAGTTCCCGTAAATCCTTTACACTCAGTAATCCCCATCGCCACAGAGATGACCACTATTTTAATTTCTATCATTACAGATTAGCCTGCCTGTTCTAAAAATCCTACAAATGAACTTATAAGGTAGATACTTTACGTACATAAATTACGTACTCTGATGTCCAGTCCCTTTTGCAGAATGTAATCGAGGCTCACCTCTGTCGGTGAGTACTGCCACACAGTAGGATTCTGTTGTAAGGTTTATCTCATTTCCTCATCCATTCTTCTGTTGACAGCCACTCGAGCAGCCTGAAGTTTCCCCTAAATATTTATTTTACACACACACACACACACACACACACACACACACACACACAGAGTTTTCTTCAATGAGAAAACATTCACAATACACACTTGCACATTTTTCCACATTTCTGGGGGTCGGTCATTTCCTTGTGAGGGTTTTCAGTTAGAAGGTCCTCCAAATTCAATCGAGTTAATTGGAGCAAAATCTCTGTGCTTCACGGCGTTGTCAGGAAAAAGCCATTTCCCTTGAAGGGTCAACACAGGCCCGTGAGGGACATTGATGGGCCCGCCGAGGTCCCTTTCACTCCCTTCTGGGTTACTTTCAGACAGGCAGGCTGACCAAGGATTTGTCAGAGCTCCAATGAAATGGACAGGGGAAGCTTGGAAGGCTAGGAAGGCTTTCTGAGGCAGCCGATTTATCTGAACCCAGGCGTTGTCTCGGAAAATCGAGCCAACCTGCAACTAAACGCAGTACTTGTTCACTAATCCCTGAGCCGTCCCTGGTGCCTGGGCTTTTTCTTTCCAGGCTATGTTTTCCCTCCATCCAAATCCCACCGTGATGGAGGCCTAGCATTCTCTCCTCCGCTCTGCCATGATATTTCTGGACACACGAGCAAGCCAGTACTCTCAACCTGACAGTTTCCTAGTGAAAAAACAAAACATAGAAATCCCAAGAGAGAAGCGCCGTCACCTTCCCCAGGGACAGCGTGGCTCTTTGTTTAAATTATACCCAACCTGCTGGTGAGGCGCCTTTAAACGGCCCAAACGGCCCCATCATCACCCTGCAAGGCCTGCGTCATGGACATTGAGAACAACTCTGGCAAATGGAGAAGAGTTGGGGGAACATTTAGACATAATCATAAATGGCCCGGAAGAGAAGGAACCAGATAATTGGTCCCATGGAATGTTCTATGGCTCTCTGATCCTCGGAAGACATTTCTGGGGAATGATTGTGTTTTTAGCATGAGCTCACTCAGAACAGCCTCAAATAGACCTTAGCTGTGTCTCCACTCATCCATGGATTCAGCAGGTCATTTGAATAATGCGCCAAAAAGTGATGTGTGATTTTTTTCATAAATCGTTCTGAAAGTACTGGCAAAAAGAAGCTCCCTCTTTGGACCCAAGCAGCGTCTCAAAAGAAGCAAGAGCCCCCGTTTGCAAAGGAAGAAGCTGGGATCCTGTGAGGTGAGGTCACTGCCGGGTCCCCTCTGGGAGCAGAGCCGGCTGAGGCTTCCAAGTCCCCAAACCCCCAGGTCAGCTCTGCATCCCGCACAACACCCCTAAACCGCTTCAGTCTGGCCCTCGGAGCCTCAGCTCCTGCATCTGGACAAGGAAATCCTAATCGGGGCTTTGTCTGCTGCAGAGGCCCCTCGGAGGGGGACAAGGAGACAAGATGCCTCAAGACAGGCCACACGTGAAGGGGGGGAGTGGTCATCTGACCTGGGCTGGAGACCCCCTTTGCTGGATCGCCCACAGGGCGGCCCTTGAGCCACACGAAAGGCCTGCCCTTCCTCAGCCATTGTCTGCGTTGATGGATGAATTCCTGTGCGGTCACCCAGCCCCCGGCCTGTCTGTCGACAGCAATGACGCATGGCTCCCCGGGGTGGGGTCAGCACTAGAGGAGAGATTGAGTGTTCTGGGGTGGGAGGAAAAGCCTTGTTTGTTCCCAGAGAGCTTGATCGCCAGGCTTGGGGCCAGGGCTCCAGCGCACATTTGAGGGCGGGGGAGACCTGCTCATGGCAAGAGGCTTCGGAGGACGGTGGCCTGGGACAGAGCCCGGGAGGCACCTGCCTGAGTGCTCAGGCTTTCCCCGTCCCACCCTCCATGTCTGCCTCGGCTCACTGTTTTCCAAGTGGGCCTGTAGTGCACAGAAAAGAAAGCCAGGGTCAGGATACTTAGGTTCTAGGCCCTGTGTTCATGCACTGACTCACTGCCACATCCCTTACCCCTCTGGGACTCAGTGTCCTCATCCATAAAATGGGGTTATTCCCTCATCAACATACTCTTGTTACCGAGCATTAGTGAGTCAGTTCAGACCGAACCCCTGTGTGTGTGTGTGTGTGTGTGTGTGTGTGTGTGTACATGCGAGAGAGAGAGAGGCTGAGAGAATGAGAAAGAAAAACTTTCAAGTTTTTGAAATATTTCCTTGAAAGCTGGCATTATTGTCTGAGCTTTGGAAAATCAAGGGATTCCGATGGATATAATCTGCTATTTTTCTCCCAAGGACCTCAGAGCTCAGCAGAGATCTTGCCTAGGTTGTCCTTCTAATACCCTGAGACACCCATTTTACAGATGTATTGAGAGGCAGGGGTAAGACCAGGGAGACTGGGACAGAGAGGTGGTTCAGTCTTCTCACCGCCTCCAAACAGAACCAAGGAGACACACAACGAGGGGACACTTTGATGGAGCCCAGGTGTGGTCAAACAATACTCTGGGTGCAGGTGGAATGAGTGGCAGGGGCGGGGGAGTGGGGGTACCCACTGGTACCATGTACCAGGTGCTGGGTACTCAACGCCCTGTTGACAAGTTCTGAGGAATACGAATTGCCTTCCTCAGAACGAGCATGTTTTCCAGTCTTGTCAAATGGGATGTGACGCGAACCAGAACTCCAAACTGTAGTGGAAAAAAAATAGGCTCATTTTCTAAAGCTTGAATCAAACCAATTATTCTTTCCCCCTTCAGATCAAAAGAGAGCTCAGTTATGGCTTCTTGCTTATCCCCAACATCCACTAATAAATCCATTCCAAGAGGAATCCACTTTTTCTTTTTTTCCTGTAACTAATATCCTAGGGGGAAAAAAATCCAAAGGTCACTCTATCATTGGAACTGAGTGGATTTAGTCTGAGGCTGAGGTCACGTCCCTTAAGAAAAAAATACTACTCCCAGTTAGGACACCCCTAGAGCTCCTCGGTTCGGAGTCCGAGCTCAGTCAGGAAAAGCCCCCGGAAAGCCCCCAGTGTACTTCCGGAGCAACTCACAGCATTGACTCTTCTCGAGGGCAGAGAAAGTAAATGGCAGCTCTCAGGTCCTCGGTTTGGGAATGCAACCACGTACCGGCCAGATAGGCTGGTGCGTCCGGGCGGCAGCATCAGGCTACGTGAAATGACAAAACACCAGACAGCATCCCCGTTTGCCCCTTCGTGGACCTCCGCGTGGACCGGAGTAGGCTGAGGGGCCCTGTTAGTCTTGGGTCGTTCATGGCGATACCTCAACTGCTTTTGTCACTGACGTCATCCTTTGGCCATCAGCTGGGAGACAGCCAAGGCTAGACGTGAAGGAGATTCTGGTATTTGCTGCCAGGTGGGGACCCCTTTGATGTTCAGCATCACGGTCACTCAACTCACCTCTGATTTCAGCCTCAGGGGCAATGGAGAACATTCTGGGCGGGCTCAGAGTCACCTCAGAGAACCTCAAGAGGGCGCAGGGCACCTTTCTGCTTCTTGTTCACGGCCTCCTGGGATGCCTGGCGGGGAGTCCTCCTGACCTGTGTGCAGGGGGAGTTGACGCCGTTAGCTCCCACCCAAGAGGGGTGGGTGGTGGGAGCTGCTGGGCACATGTCCCGCCTTCCATCCTTCAGGGGACAATGCTAGGGGGCACTCTGAGCAAGGAGCTTCTGGGAGGCAATGGCAGAATTGAACCCCCACTGCTCACAGCACAACCCTGAGAACACCCCCTTATGTTGGCCTTTCTTCCTTCCCTGGGTCCCTCGTCCTCTTCCTTCACTCCTGCTGCCTGGGGTCACTTCCCAGATACACCACCTGTGTCCAAATCTGCATCACAGGCTAGGACAGCAGACTATGATAGCAGATTAAGACTTGATCTTCTGGAACTATGAGAAACCCATGTTTCTTGTGAGGCTGGAGCCACGGTCTTTCTGAGAAACCCCAAGAGGGGCGTACGTATCCAACCCATCTATCCTGCCGGTCACCTGTCACCCCTCCCTCTCGGCCACCGCCCAGCTTCTTCATTTCCCAGAGCTACTGCCCTGTGTCTAGGCTCTTCACCCGAGAGTGGACACCACCATTCCCCGGTTCACACCAAGACGCAGTGCTTAACAAAACATTGCGGGTCCTTGAGGCTTTGAGGAGGGAATTTGATTACAGAAGACAAACCCTCAAAACTGATGTCCAGACTTCACCCCTCTGGAGGCTCTTCTGCACTTACTGACCTCCTTTCTCGGCACAGGTGCTGTGGTGGGCTGGTTCTCTCCCTCCGGGGTGGGGGGGCTTGCAACTCCCCGCATTCTCCTCAGGAGTCCAGGGAGAGGAGAAGCGCTCCCCCTCCCAGCTGGAAGTCACCTGGCGCTGTGGATGGGAGCGAGCGCCCCTTCTCCAGCTCAACAGAGAGACAAGAAGTGGCCGGCAGACCCTCGGTGTGTGTGTTTGCGGAAGGGGCTGCTGGATCGGAAGCCTTCTGATCTTGGAATCTGTTGTGAGAAAATACCTAAAAGCAAAAGAGTCAACAACTTCACTTCTTCCATATTTAGGGGGAAATGGTCAGTCCACCAGGGCGAGATCTTGTCGGGAAACACCCATTTCTGTGAACCTCTCTCAACCCTGAGCCTATGTGTTTACGTTTCTTCACTGGTTCATCCTAAGAACATGGGTGGGGGCTCACTTTCCATCGCTAAGATTAGGAATTGCCAAAGTGGGGGCTCTTGGGTGGCTCAGTCGGTTACGCGTCTGCCTTCGGCTCAGGTCATGATCCTGGGGTCCTGGGATCGAGCCCCACATGGGGCTCCTGCTCAGTGGGGAGTCTGCTTCTCCTTCTCCCACTGCCCCTCCCCAGGTCATGCTCTCTTGCTCTCTCAAATAAATAAATAAAATCTTTAAAAAACACACACACAAAAGAATAGCCATAGTGCTCTCTCTTAAAGCAAGGAGTGGGTCAGGCCCAAGGAGAAATGCCACTCCCCCCAGCCTCAGCTCACAGAAACTGCTATTTGCCCCCCAAATGGTGGAGACCACACTTCCCAGACATACCTTCCTCCTTTGGCAGCATAAAGAACCCACTGACAGACTTGACTTTGTCCCCTGTCCCCAGTGCCTGTCTTGCTTATAAACATGGAGAAAATGCCTGTTGCCAAGTACTCCCAAGGTTTGGCCAGGGCACCCCAGGAGTCACTCTGCCCCCCCCCCCCCCAATGCAGAGGCCCCGTATCCTGGGCTGGGTCTCGCCACATGTGCTAGGCCACTCCGGCCAGGCTTTCTAGGAATCAGGGTGTGCTGAGTTGGGTCAGCCCGTTCTGCCTTCCCCACCTCGGAATACCAGGCTCGCCCTTGAGATGGGCAGTAGTCCTTTCCGAGGGGCATTACGCTGGGGTCTCACTCTGGTTTTGCAGGCTGACCTACTTTTTCTCATTTGCTTCTCCAGGTTACACCCATATGATATTAAAGGGCACCATGGATGTGAACACACATTGCAACTCTCCAGTCCTTTAAGGGGTAACAATAATGATGATTTTATCAGATTATGTTTCCTCTCTTTCACGAGTTTGACCTGAGATCACAAGTAGATGGCAAGTTCTGTTGAGTGCTCAGTCTGTGGTTTTTCTTGCTTCTCATGTGGGAGAAAAGCAAACGCAAACCCACTGCTTGACCAAGGGGGCTCGGAGAGGAGAAGGTCTGCATGGTGCCTGCACTCAGAGAAAGGGACCACATTCAAAGCCGGTCACGCAAGGTGGATGGGTGTTCAGCAGACAAAGGGGTGGGGTGGGGCCTTAGGCAGAGGGCACGACATAGGCAAAGACCAGGAGAGCCAAAGGCGCTTGACCTGGTCAGGAAGCACCCAGCAACACTCATGTGGCAGGAGTTCAGATGGAGGGCCAGCGATGATGGCTAGGGAGGTGGGCGTGTATGGACAGCCCTGGGGGCTCTTGCAGAGGAAAGCACCACCACCATGGGGGCCACGCTGGGGCCAGAGAGGCGGAAGTGCCAGGGCAGGGGCTGCAGACTTGGCTGAAAGGTGAGTGAGCAGGGCCGACGAGAAGTAAGGAGTCTGGGGTCCACTGGAAAGCTCATCCCCTCTCCAAAACTCAGAGAGGCCAGACGGCGCTCCCTGCAACAGGGAGCTCCTTCTGCCATTGACCCTGACATCCGGCCAGTCGATGCCACAGCTGCTTTAGTGACCCTCGGGCACCTCTGTGAATGATCACAAATGGTTAGAGCCTGTCCCCGGTTCGAGATGACAGGCAGGTGTCCCGGGGGTGGTGAAGCTGGGCGAATGTTTGTGTTTCACAGGGATACAATCAATACAAACCAGATCAACGCGACCTGAGAAAGTCAATGACCGGGGAGGGGGAAGAAATGTGTCCCCATGGCCTCTTAGGCAATTAGCCTTGATGTCCCTGGCAGCTGCTCAATTCCAAGGGTGATCCCAGGAGTTGTGATTTGGAATCAAGTCTCTTAATACTTGAAGGCAGCAGGGCTGGAGCCTTGGCCCAGAGAAGAGAGAACCCAAAGTTGGGAGGGGGGAATGTTGCAGTAGGGGAGGGAGACTCATATCACTGTCCTCCAATATCTTCAATGTTGTTGTCTAGAAGGAGGGAGTCACCTTCCTTTGTGTGGCTCCGAGGGCTAAACCCAGGGCCAGCAGCTTGACCAAAGGAGTCCCGAAGACCCCGTGTGGTCTGAAGGTGGAGTTAGTTGCCTTTACAAGAAGTAAGCACTCCGTCATGGGAGGCAGGCAAGCACGTGTTAAGTGCCCAGTGCTTAGGGATGATACAGTGGAGAGGGATTGCTGCTTTTGGATGCACTCTGGAGTTCCTCCCCACCCATCCTAGAAATCTTGTGATTTATCTTGTGATGTTCAGCTGACCTGCTTTATTTGGAGGTCTTGTTCCTATTTTAGAAAATACGCAGCAACTTCAGAATTCTCTTTCTACTCTAGAAATGGGACTTGGAGCCGTCGGCTTGGGAACCGTGATGAGTGGAAGGCAACCTGCAGAACCACGGCATCTTGGAGAAGAAGGGAGTGGGAGTGGGGGTGGGGGGTCGTCGATAGCCTTCGCTGCCCACGAAGAGCCGTAGTGTAAGCCGGGTTCCTGAGAGGCAGGAAGGAGAATGGGTAGATAGGACGCAGGAGACTGGAATTCATAAGAAGTTAAACAGTTGAGTCACTGAGCTAATTTCAAAGTCTGAACGGGGAAAAAAAATGAAAAGAAAAAGAAAAAAGAAAAGCAGACAATGGAAAAATAATGAAAGCTTTGAGAAGACCCCAGGTGACCAAAAACAACAGGAGAAGTCGGGAAAATGTAATTACACACTGATATGGGGTCCTCTGAGGCAGCCAACCCATTCTGCCCCTGGCCCGCCCTGCTTATCTGGTTCTTGCCCAGTCCCGGGCAGCCCCCCATCCCAGGACACAATCAGATGGGCAGCGGGCTCCCCATTTGGTCAAAATTGTCCACTTGCTCCTGGTTACAGGGCTCCTAAGTTCACCACGCACCCCTCCCTCTCAGTAAGGACAGAAATATCAGACAGAAGTGAATACTGGTGATCATTTCACCCATCACACAGAAGGGAAAGCTGAGGCCAGAAGAGCGGACCCTGTGCCAAGTGCAATGTGGAGGATGGAGGAGTGCAAGAGTCCATTCATTTTCCCTCCTGAATGCACAGAGAAAGAAGTTCATACCGCTGAAGTTCGAGTTTGTGCTTCTGCTTTAAACAACATTTTCTCTGGGAGTTAATACAGGAGTCTCGCCAACTCAGTAACAGGCTTTTGAGGAGCAGACATCCCTCCTGTTCCACAAACCAAAAGCCACCTTTTCATTGCCAGGGTGAGACTGGAGATGTTGGAGATGTGCTAAGAGCAGTCAGAATCCGTGTTCTGTCCTGCTCCTCTCTGCACACACTGGCCAGGCAGACCCTTCAAACACAACCTCGATCGTGCACTCCCCCTAGTCCGCCGTTCCCAAGGGCTTCCTCAGTCCGTGCTGCCCTCCCCACGGTAGCCAACAGGTGCCATTGCCTGCCTCCTCCCTCCTTCTCCCAGCATCTCCTCTGGAAGGCACTGCCTTTCCTGCCGTTCTGCCCGCTCCGACCCTTCCCCGTGTTTCTCTGCCTCAGTCTCTCCTCCCCGCTCTCCGGAGGGCCGATCCCATCTCACCCTCCATTCTCTCAACTTGGGAGGCCCTGGAGAGGCTTCCCCAAATGCCTGCCCAGCCCAGGGCCCTCCCCAGGCTTTCCGAGTTAACCCACACTCTGGTGTGGTTTTCAAGCACTTGTCCATATCCCTTGATATCTAATTTATTTGCTTGGTTATTTGTTTTAGGCTTCACCCTCTCCTTGAGGTTAAGCAGGAGGCTTCGCTGTCTTGTTTACCATTGTAGTCCTGTGTCACAGTGCTGTCCCTGACACATAGTGGTGGCTCAGGAAGGGAGGAAGGGAGGAAGAGAGGTGGGGAGAAGAAAAAAAGGAAAGGTCGGTGGGAGGGAGGAAGTCTCTTGTATCTACATGTTCTAACCTGGACGGTGACATAGAGGAAACCATCCACAATACAAAAAGGCAGCCTACGGAATGGGAGAAAGTATTCGCAAATGACAGATCTGATAAGGGCTTAGTATCTAAAATATATAAAGAACTGATACAACCCAACACCAAAAATGTAAATAATCCAATTAAAAATGGGCAGAAGACGTGAACAGACATTTTCCCAAAGAAAACATCCAGATCGTCAACAGACACATGAAAAGATGCTCAACATCACTCACCATCAGGGAAACGCAAATCAAAACCACAACGAGATACAGCTCACACCTGTCAAGACGGCTAAAGTCAGCAACACCGGAAACAACAGGTGTTGGTGAGGATGCGGAGAAAGGGGAGCCCTCGTGCACTGTTGGTGGGAATGCAAGCTGGTGCAGCCACTCTGGAGAACAGGGTGGAGGTTCGCCAATAAATTAAAAATAAAACTACCCTATGATCTAGTAATTCTACTTCTGGGTATTTACCCAACAAGTATGAAAACACTAATTTGAAAGATATACGCACCCCTCTGTTTACAGCACTATGTAATAGCCAACATATGAAAGCAGCCCAAGTGTCCATCGTCAGATGAATGGGTAAAGAAGATGTGGTACATATATACCACGGAATATGACTCAGCCATCAAAAAGAATGAAAGCTTGCCATTTGCAACAACATGGACGGAGCTAGAGAGTGTTATGCAAAGTGACTAAGTCAGAGAAAGACAAATATCATGTGATTTCACTCACATGTGGAATTCAAGAACAGAACAGAGAAATAAGAGACCAAAAAACAAAACAAAACAAAGCACCAGACGCTTAAGGACGGAGAACAAACTGATGGATACGGGGGGGGCGGGGGGCAGCGGTGAAGCAGGTGAAGGGGATTAAGAGCATTATCGTGCTGAGCGCTGAGTCCGGTATAGAAGTACTGAATCGCTACATTGTATACCTGCAACTAATATAACACTGGATGTTAACTAGCTGGAAGTTTTAAAAAAGGGTTAACTATGGGCTGGAAGGCATCAGATGCAGCAATACTTGGGGGGAGGTTGGTGAGCTCCCTGGAGATAAGCCTCGGGTCTTCTGCCCTTGTACAAATGCAGCGTCCCCACTCGAGATCTGGTCACACACAACCGTGTGTGATGAATGACGGCACGGGAGGGGGTGGGAGCCTGTTCCGGGACTTTGGGACGGACCCGAGCTTTGGTCCATCCAGGGGGCAGGACTCACGGGGGTGGGCACGAGCTACCCCAAAGCAGCTGGCCAGCCACCCGCAAAGACATCTCTTCTAATCAAGAGTGGACAGCCTGCCTGAGGGGATGGGGGCGGCACGAGCTCGCTCCCACCCCCGGGAGGCTGGGAAGAGCTATAAGGACTCATGTGTTAGGTCGGGGCTGGTGAGGACGGTGCGTGGGGGTCCCTGCCAAACCTCAGATTCTAGGACGCCCAGACTGGGTCCATTTCCTGCTGAGGCCCCAGCGGCCTCTCAAGGCCATCAGGAGGGTGTTCAGCTTGTCAGGAAAAAGTCAACTCCCTAGGGCTTTTACTTCTAACTTTGTTTGCAGATAGCGAGCCTTTTCCGTCCGGCTGCTCATCCCGATCTTTTCTGCCTGTAACAATCACATTATTTAATTTAGACGAGTGAAGTTACCTTAGATCAATTATACTTATTTTTCCTGTGTAATTTCTAAAGCTTAATCTCTCCATTCGGGCCCAGCCTGGGGGACAGGTTGTCTAGCAGAGTCCTAAACAATTTCAGCCCTTAATTCAATTGTACTTTTACCACAGGCCCGGCAGCGAGCATAATTCTTTTATCCCTAAAATGTCTCATTAGCAATAATCTAATAGCACATATTAAAATATAGGTCACCGAGGTGGGCTGCCAAGTAGAAGCCTTGTCATAACTTTGAAGGCTGGACAGCTGACTTGTCCCCACAACACCATACCGCCCCCATCCCAGGCTTCACGCTAAAACAATTCAACGAAAACAGTTTACTTTCTGCAGTTCAAAGTTAAGACCTAACCTTGGCTAGGAAACACGGTTGCTATCTGTTGCCGTGGGGCTGGGTGGAGGGAGCTGTTTCTTGCCAACATGACGTAGTGGAAAAGATCTCTGGCCTCAGGCATTTGGGGCCCGGGGGCCCTTGTCCCAGCTGGACCGAGAACTTGCCGAGTGACCTGTGGGCCCGGCTCTTACCTCCCTGGCCTCAGTTTTCACACCTGTAAAAGGGGAAGATAGTGGAGTCAGAACCTATGTTTTCTCAATTCTGGCACCCTCCCCCCACCCCCACGCTCAGTTGTCCTAGTATGCCCTCGGTGTTTTCCTTGAAATCAACTCACTCTCCTTAATTAAATACATTTGTTTTTAAAAGGAAGTTCAAGTATCAACATGGAAAAATCTCAAGAACATTTGCAGAAAGATTCGTGCAGAATGATGCCATTTGTATAAACTTGAAACATGCACAAAATGATATTTTCTATTGTTTAAACAGGCACAGGGAATCTATGCTATTGGAGGTCAAGGGAGTGGTTACCTTTGGGGGAGGATAGAGGAGATAGATATTAACTAGGAGGGGGGACGGGGGACTTCTGGGGTGCTGGTCAGTTCTTGTAGTGGTCTGAGTGGTGATTTTTATGGATGCATTTACGATGATGAGTACAATCGTGTGTGTGTTAAGCCTCACACGCACACATAGACAGGTGACCAACAGTCATAGCCTACTGTGATCAGAAGCGTTACTGATACCATAAACAGTTGATTACGCGCATTTGGTGTTACGTGTATTATATGCTATGTTCTTACCATACAGGAAGCTAGAGGAAAGAAAGTGTTATTAAGAAAATCCTAAGGAAGAAAAAATACATTCACAGAACTGTACTGTAGAAAGTCTGCGCGTAACTGGACGTGCATAATGCAAACCTGTATGTTAGAGGGTCCGCTGTCAAGATCTAATCATTTTAGGAATACCCATTTATAATTTTAGGGATATATATCTCTCCTTGTGTAGAGACCCTTGTGTATCTCTGTATCTGTCTGTCTACCCAGTGAAAGCATAGATCCCTGCTTGAGAATTATCAACACTATGTAAGGACAGTGGTTGGCCAGGTAGGAGGGAGGAGAGGGACACACGTGGCAAGGAGCGCACAGGGACCTCGATCACATTGTTCATGGTTTTGTTTCTTAAGCTAGCTCAAGAAAGTCGGAGATATGGCACGGTTTTGAAAATCTTAAAAGTCATAAATAATGAAAGAACCTTGATATCCATCATTGATGGAAAACCAGTATCAAAGTCATAACTAGATGGTAAATGTAAAAAACAACTTGAAGAAAATGCTGGCCTCCAATTGTACTGGGCACCGTTGGGGCTGGAGGATGATCCCCAAGCCCGGCTTCCCTCTGCTGAAAGGGGAATCAGACATATGAAACTGGACGAAGACTTGCTTCTTCAACAGTCCAGCTTAAAGGGACAGGGAAATGGGGGCAGACTCTCCCCCTATCTGATTCTAGGTCCCTCTAAGCAGGGCTGGCGCGGCCCTCAGCCATGGGCCCTCTCATGGGCTAGCCCTGCCACTCTGCTTTAGGAAGGCGAGATGAGGCCCCTCTAAGCTCTGGCCACCCCAGACTCTAAGTGTTTTGGGGAGCTGGGGAGTGGGGGAGGTCTTGTTAGGAGTGGGGCGGAGGACAGGGAGAAAACACAAGAGGGACTATTCTTAGCAAAATGATGAGCCGAGATTGGCACAATTCGGAAAACCTTCAGGAAGAGTGTCCTCCCCTCGCATGGCCCCTTCCCCAGCCTCGTGACTGCCTACAAAGCTGTCAGGCCAATGGGCTCCACACTGGGATTTGTTGCCACAAACCAGGGTTACCCTCAGGCCATCCCTGACACGGCCCTTTGAACTCTGCCTGTGTTCCTCTGAGTCGGGCTCTGCGGCCCCCCGCTGCAGGTGTTTTGGGCTCCAGGTCTGCCCTCGAGCCACACAGGATAGAAGCACAGCCTCCCCTCTCCCATGGCATGTCCCCCCTTGAGGCCAGCGGCTCAGCCCCTCACTAGTCCCCTCCCGTCATCTCTGCCCCCCCCCCAGCACTCATGCACACAGGGGGTCCAGTGGGATGTGTGGGGCAGAGTCTGGGCTGAACGGAGCTACAGCCCACACCCACCCAAGGACAGTATGAACCGTCTACGGAGTCGCCTCACCGGGTTAGCGGGTGTGTTTCTGTGTCCCTTGGAACAAGCAGGAATGGCCTAACGCTGACCTCTCTTGGCTCTGTCAGCACCCGGATCCCGCCGGTCCGGACCTTCCTTGCCAGTCTCCTCATCTCAGCTTCCCTGTCCTGTGTCGCATGCCCACAGGGTGTGTCCGGTCTGATAACCGCTCCACAGAGGGGCTGTGGGCTGTGGGAAGAGCCCTGGACCCTGTGTGAGGAGTCAGGGTCTGGGGTCTTGTTCTGCCACTAACCTGTGTGACTTGGGAGGTGGGGGGGCACGGAGGCAGAGAGGGGAGGGTTCTTCTTTGAGTCGCAGGATGAGAGGAGGTGAGCAGGCTACAGCACTAAGGAGGGGAGGCTTGGACAGGTGGGAAGGACTCGGGGTAGGGGAGGAGAGAAAGAAAACAGGAGAGAGACAGGGTGGTGGGTGGGTTGGGCATCGGGGACCAGGGTGGGAGGAAGGACTGGAGAAGACAGTGGCTACAGACAGTGCTGGGGTTCAGACTGCGTCCGCCACAGTCTCCAGGTCCCCAGCCACAGAGGGGGCCGGGCCCTGCTGAACTGGGAGCTCGCATGGGGAGGGGGCAGTCAGGAGGTGGGGACCAGAGAGCGAGAGAGACGCTGAGCCACCAGAAAGAACAGTGATCAAGAACGTGTGCCTTGGAGCCGGCCCAGATCTGGGTTCAATCCCATGTTCTGTCCCATCCTACCCATGGGACCATGCACAAGACATTTGACCATTGCTGGCATTGAGTCTATAAACTATAAAATGGGGATGATAATGGTGAGTATTATATGAAATCATACGTGGTACATGCTCAGTAAAAATGTCAAAATGTCAAAAATGGAGCACGTATCCACGAGCCTTCAGTACGTGCCAGACACTGTGAAGCAGGTGGTCATCGTGACGCCCTCACGTCTTTCACCTCCCCCGTAGGATACATACTACACTGGGCGCCATTGTAGAGACGAGAAGACGGGCGCCCGTCAGACCAAGGGGCACAGCTGGGAGGTGACAGGGCCAGGATTCGAAGCCCTACTAAGTGTGAAAGTTGAGTGTCACTGCACGGGCTTATCGTATTAGAGAGGCCAGGGATACGCAGTCCCCTAAGAAACTAGGAGGTGGGGTGTCTGGGTGGCTCGGTCGGTTAAGCTCAGGTCATGATCTCAGTGTCCTGGGACTGAGGGTGTCGTTGGGCTCCCCGCTCAGCAGGGCGGTGGCTTGTCCCTCTGGCTCTGCCCCTCCCCGACTCGTGGGCACTCTCTCTCTTTCTCATATAAGGAAATAAAATCTTTAAACAAGAAAAACTAGAAGGGGACAGTGATGGTGTTTACCACGAAGAGGGAGAGAAAATCCCCGCCCTGAGCCCAGCTCTCTAGTTGCCCTGCCCTTGCCCTAAGACCACTCGGCTTTCTCCTTGGGGGAGAGGGTACCGAGGAGGAGGCCATGCCTCGGGCGTGGGGACTGGGGCCCTGCACTGCCATCGCTCACGGCCCTCAGGTTCCTGGGCACGAAGCCAGAGAAGGACAAGCCGGAGGCAGCCACCCCAGCCCTTAGCTTCTTTGTAAACAGCCCCATGCTGAAGCCTCATGGTGATCACCTTGATGAGGGCTCAGTCCCCACCTCCGTCCCCTCGCCCATTGCCCCCCACCTGCTCTGGGGGCTTTCTGGCCGCCCCTGGTACTCCCACGACTGTCGCCCTGACGTTGAGCGTGAAGCAGCTTTTCTGCCTTCCGTGCCCTAGAGGGCGCCCGTTCACCCCTGCCGGGGAGCAGACGGCTCCGCCAGGAAGCGGCTCTGTGCTTTTGCTAAGTGTAGCCGAGCAAACGGAAGGCGTCCAGCGTGAGAGAAAGAAGGCCCCGGGGCCAGGCAAAGCACGTGTAAATTGCTCGGTCCCGCTTAGCCTGGGACTGTGGTCATGAAACATATCACTGGGCTGGAATTCTATTTCCTCCAAAACGGGAATTAAACATGCTATAAACATGCAGATTCTGGGTCCCCACGGCCGTTGCACTGAATCCAAATTTCTGGGACGGGACCAAGGAATCTGCACCTTGAACAATCTGCTAGACTAGTGCGATCTGCGATCTGGGAAAGGGGCAGAGAGGACAAGCCTCTAGGAAGAAGCAGTGACCTTCAGGGACACGGCTGCAGCTGGCATCACAGAGTCCTGATAAACAAGTCTCTTCCAATAGTGTCCTCGAAGTCCTTGTCATTGGTTCTCTTACTGAACAGGTGTGTTCCCCCCATTTTACAGATGGAAAAACTGAGGCTCAGAAACAAAAGTCCCTCAGCACACAAGTGGTGAAGCCAGGTTTTGAACCCACCCAGCTTTCCCTAAAAAAAAAAAAAAAAAAAAAAAAAAAAAAAAAAAAATTCCCATTCCATACTCATAATTGTTATACCAACCTATATCTGCTATGCCATCCCAGTCGTGGACTGTGAAGTCTGATGAACTTAACTTGAGATTCTGGAGAAGATCCCTACCTCCCACAGACATAGAGAAATTAGACTTTTTGAAACAACAGCAAGAAGAAGTCACACGTTATGCGGTACCGGGCACTGTTCTAGGTGCTTTGCCTGTATTTATTCCTTTAATCCCCTCGACAATTCTGTGGGTGGGCACTGTGGCCATCACCATTGTACCCATTTTACAGATGAAGAAACCGACACGCACAGAGAAGCGGGAGAGCTTGGCCAAGATTTTACAGACAGTAAGTGGGAAGCAGGATTAGAGCTCATGCCATGTGGTTGGAACCACAAATCTGCATTTTTAGCAAGTTCACCATTTGCCATCTCCAGGCTGCAGAAAAAGCTGAACTTGGTCAGTTTCCTAGGAAGGGATATCAGAGGGCCAGAAAGAGGAGCGGGAAGGAGGTGGGAGGTAGCTGTGAGATTGGGTCCATATGTATTACTGGAAAAGAGAGCATGGAGGCCAGCAGGCAGTAATGTTAAGGGATTCTGGGACGGGCTTCATAAGGGTATCTGCAAATCCCCCAAAACTCTATTTAAAATGCTGTGTACATTAAAGATGGGAAACACAGGGAGATATGTACTGTGTTCTTGGATAGAAAGACTGAATATAGCAGAAATGTCAGTTCTCCCCAGCCTGATCTATACGTTCGGTGTAATCACAGTTGAAACTCCAATGCGATTTTTCAAGGAACCCAGCAAGCTGATTCTGAAATTTGGAATAGCATTGCCAAGACTCCCCCCCCTTTTTTTTTAAGATTTCATTTATTTATTTGAGAGAGAGCACACGCACACAAGCAGGAGAGAAGGAGAAGCAGCGTTCCCACTGAGCAGGGAGCCCGATGTGGGGCTCGATCCCAGGACCCTGGGATCGCAACCTGAGCCAAAGGCGGACACTTAACCAACTAAGCCATCCAGGCGTCCCTCCAAGACACTCCTGAAGAAAGAGCTGGAGAATCTTGCCCCATCAGATAGAGAAACAGATTTTAAAGCAATGCTGTTTGTTTTCCCAGCTTTACTGAGGTATAATAGACAAAGAAAATTGTATGTATTTAAAGTGTACAAGGTATTCATTTGAGAGACATATACATCGCAATACAGTTACCATAACTAGGTTAATTAGCATATCCATCACCTCGGTAGAGTTAGCTACTTTTTGCGTGTGAGTGGTGAAAACAAGTTAGATCTATTCCCTTAGCAAATTTCAAATACATAATACACTGTTGTTAACTATAGTCATCATTCTCTACTTTAGATCTCCAGAACTTACTCATCTAAAAAAGTTGGTACCTAGAAAGCAATGTTAGTTAAGCCATCGAAGGGAAATATGAAGGGAAAAACTGTCAAATTTTAAATGGTAATTTAGGGAAAGATCAGGGAGGGGAAGATGTCTTAAAGTATAAATACATAAGCCAAAAGAAAAGTTAAAGTAAGATTGCATTAAATTACATGAAAATTAATAACCTTTATTTACCGAAATCACCACATAGAGAGAAAAGACATAATATGACCAAGTAAAGATGTTTGCAATATAACTGACAAAGATTCATGCCCAGAATATTAAAAACTTCTGTGCTTCAATAAGAAAAGACAAACAAGGGGCGCCTGGGTGGCTCAGTCGGTTAAGTGTCTGCCTTCAACTCAGGTCATGATCCCAGGGTCCGGGATCGAGCCCAGGATCGGGCTCCCTGCTCAGCAGGGGAGTCTGCTTCTCCCATTCCCACTGCCCCTTTCCCCATGCTTCTGCTCTCTCTTCCTGCCCCGTCTCAAATAAATAAATAAAATCTAAAAGAAAAAAAAAAGAAAGAAAAGACAATCAAGCCAATAGAAAATGATACGAACAAATAAAAATTACACAAACACCACACTATCATTTTACAGGAGAAAGAGAAACACAACTGGCCAATACGCATGTGAAAAGATGCGCCACGTCATTAGACGTCAGGAAAATGCACGTTAAAGTCACATTGAAAAGAGTGGCAAGAATTAGAACTTTAAATAACACCAAGGGTTGGGGAAGATGTGTAGAAAGTGGAAGTGGGGGCGCCTGGGTGGCACAGCGGTTAAGTGTCTGCCTTCGGCTCAGGGCGTGATCCCAGCGTTCTGGGATCGAGCCCCACATCAGGCTCCTCCACTACGAGCCTGCTTCTTCCTCTCCCACTCCCCCTGCTTGTGTTCCCTCTCTCGCTGGCTGTCTCTCTCTCTGTCAAATAAATAAATAAAATCTTAAAAAAAAAAGGAAAGTAGGGGCGCCTGGGTGGCACAGCGGTTAAGCGTCTGCCTTCGGCTCAGGGCGTGATCCCGGCGTTGTGGGATCGAGCCCCACATCAGGCTCCTCCGCTGTGAGCCTGCTTCTTCCTCTCCCACTCCCCCTGCTTGTGTTCCCTCTCTCGCTGGCTGTCTCTGTCTCTGTCGAATAAATAAATAAAATCTTTAAAAAAAAAAAAAAGGAAAGTGGAAGTGAAGAAATGACTCTGCTGGGGAGAGTTTTAATGGGTACGACCATCTTAGAAAATAGTTTGACATTCCTTGAGAAAGCCGAACAAACACAAACCCTACAGACCAGTACTTTGCAAAGTACAGAAACTCTAGAAACTCTCGCCCATGTGCAAAGGAGTTGTCTGTACAAATTTTATAGGTCGCGTTGTTCAAAGATAAAATAGCTAGAAATCATCCAAATGTCGTTCAACAATTGAACGAATACATGGATTAGTTATTATTAATAAAATAGAAGGAATATAGGCAGCCATGAAAATGAGCGAACCCCACCGTCGTGGGTGAGTCCCCAGAACAGTATATACAGCCAAAGAAGTCACAGACGTATCTGTAGTGTGATTCCTTTTATATAAAGTTCCAAGCAGGACAAAATCATGTATTGTTACGGAAATACGGGTACTAGGAAAGGAAGACAAAGAAATGATTAGTTGCTGAACACAGGGTAGTGGGTACCTTCAGGGAGAGCGGTGAAGGGGTATGTTGAGGGGGACGCAGGGGCGGGGAGGGTACAAGACATGCTCTATTTCTTACCCCACAAGGTGAGTTCTTATATGGTCATGTCATTAATATTATTCAAAGTGGAAACTGTTGCTACCTGCTTTATATACTTTTCCTTAAGTATGATAAATTTCACACTACATTAAAAATGCTGCGTGTGTGTGCCTATTTCTAGAAGAATCCATGTTTCATCAGATTATCTAAGGAGTTCCTGGTCTTCCAACAGAGCACGCCTGGGCATAGAGGTTTCTGGGGGTTCCTCCTGCTCTGATATTCCCCGGAGGCGCCGAGTGTCCTTGTGCCAGCCCGACTATGGCTCGCCCTGGTCAGCTGACCACAAGTCCCCTCTACCCCCTAGACTGATGCAAACTAAGGGTGAGTGCCCTGTCACCATAGCTCATGTGCCCACCTTAAGGCCAAAGGATGTATTAAGGTGCTCCTGCCGTGGAGGGAGGGCCCTTTGCCTCCCAAGAGGCTGAACCCCCTTGCCTTCCCTCCTTCCCTGTCTCCCTCCCCAGCTCCTCTCCTGACCCGCCTTCTTCCTGGGGTTCATCGCATGTTGCCATTGGACTTGCCCATGATCCCAAAGCCTGAAACCAGCAGAGCAGAAGTCAGGACCCCGGTGCTGACTCCCGGCCCAGGGCCGCGTCTGCCACACCACCTGCCCTCCTGTTCTCTCCTCGCCCAGCACCTCCGTCCTCCTCGCCTGATTCCCCCGCCCCCGGCGGCCACAGGGCTTGGCTGGGCTTGAACTGGCGAGTCCACAAAAGGATCCGTTTTTATTCAGTTTTATGCTGAGTGAGACGGGAGCATGAGAGAGAGGGACAGGATCTGAACTCAGTCCCAAAAGATCTGGCAGCTGAGTAGGGCTTAACCTTCAGAGGCAAGGACAGAGTTTGGGAGGCCGCTCGGAGGCTGTGCAGTCGTCCAGGGGAGAGATGGTGGCAGGCCAGTCCCCGTGGAGGTGGGCAGAGGTGAGGCAGCTTGGACCCACAAGAGTCTGCAGTAGCATTGGAAGTGGAAATATGAAAAAGAGGGGTCAAGGCCAACTCCAAGGTGTTTTGGCCTGCGGAGCCAGAAGGAAGAAGATGCCATCACCTGGACTGAGGGAGGACCGGGAGAAGCATGTTTGCAGGAAGGCCAGGGAGGGGAGCTCAAGAATTCTATTTTGGACCCAGTAAATTCCAGGTGCCTTTTGTCCCCCACGTAGAGACGTGCAGTCTGTAGTTGGACCCAGGTGGAGGATGTGACTGTGCGGGTCAATGGCGGTCGGATGCGCTTTAATACCAGTGGCTGATTGCCGTCTGCTGGTGGGGTAGGAGCTCGGCAGACAAGACTGTAAGGCCTGAGCCACCTCTGGGTAAGCTGGAAGCCTCAAGGACCAGGGGACTTTCACGGAGGTGTTCTGGAGGAGACTGATTTCAGCATATGGGGGTCTTTTATTGAGGGGACTTTTACGTTATTTGTAAATGCAATGCAAGTTATATCAGTGAGCGAAGGCCCCAGGGCAGGTCAGCTGCAAGGACGTAGGTCTAATGCCCTGGTTTAAAAAAAAAAAAAGAAAGAAAAGAAAGAAAGAAAGAAAAAGGGAGGAAGGAAGAATGGAGAGAGGGAGGGAGGGAGTGAAGAAAGGAAGAAGGGAGGGAGGGAGGATGGATGGGAAGGAGGGAGGGAGGGAGGAAGGGGGGAGGGAGGGAGGAGAAAAGGAAGGGAGGAAATCTATAGGTAAACCTCTCCTCTTCTCTGGCCTTAGTTTCCCCATCAGGGCAATGAAGGCACAGGATCTGATAGGATCCTCAAGCCACGTCCCGTACCCAGCCCCTTGGATTCCAAATGCCCTCCGGGGTATCCTTTGTGTGTCAGGGTCTTGGCGTCGGCTGGGAGATGTCCAGAGCTAGACTGACAGCACCAGCCATCACCTTATGCCCATGGCCTGTGTCACCAAGTGCCAAGGTAAGTGGAAATGACGCCTCCCCAGAGATCAAGTTAGCTCTGATAATGCTCCAGCCGTCTGCCCACCCACTTGCCCTCAGGCCACCTGGAAGGGCAGAATGCAGGGTATGGAGAGAAGCCACATGGCCCCATGGCTCTTGGAGTGATGGGCAGGGAGTCTGGGCCAGAAAGGGAGAGAGACGCCTTCCCTTTCAGTCCAGCCCCAGCCTGGTGTTTCCACTGCCGTCCCCCAGAAGTCTCGGAAAGCACAGGCGAACTCTCGGGGCTTGCTGATTGGCCCTCTGATGGCGTGCAGGAGTGGGGGGGGGTCCCTCCCTCCATCCCTGTAGAAACACTTCCAGTGCCCCGCCCACACTGTTCCTGCCAATGCAGACCCCACCACCAGCTCCCTACTGCCAGTACCTGGGATGCTGCTAGAAGCCTTTTCCTGGCAACTGGAGCAGACTCAGCCCACACACCAGGCAGGCTGGAAATGCTGGCAAGTGAGCACCCAGGGCACAGACTTAATGGATAAATACTCCAATTTCCTTGCCCGGGAGCGGGACAACAAAGGCAGGCTCTACGCAGCCTCCCAGAGGCCCCGGCAGGGCTGGACATCAGCTGCCCACAGCTGGAACGGCTCCTTCACATCCCCTCTGTTGGTCCCTTTCCCTTTCTTGCCTCCCGTCCCCACGCTTATACAAGTGCTTCCAGAAGTTGTCTCCCGAATAAGCTACTTGAATTCAAATCTTTGTTTCAGATTCCGCTTCTGGAGGAATCCAACATAAACAACCCCGACCAAAGACACCAAACCCAACCAGTGATTGCGATCTCTTCTAGTTCTGTTTTATACACATTTCTAGAGCACGAGCTGTGTGACAGGATATATTGGGTACTGTCCTTGTCCCTAGAAGGGAAATCACACAGATGACTGAACTAGACAAATATTCAAAGCAGTAGAAAGAAGGAGGTGGTTGGGAGGTGGTGGTCAGGGAGGGCTGTACAGTGGAGGTGACATCTGAGGTTTTGAAGGATGAATAGGAGTTCTCCGGGTAGACAAGAGGAAGATGGTGAGAGCAGAGTTAAAAATCCAGAGGTGTAAAAAGGCACAAGATGTCCAGGATACCACTAGTCATTGAGTATCTCCCATGTTGCTAGAGAATAAAGTATATTTTTTTGGATCAGGCAAAGGGTTTGTAGCGAGAATGAGGAGAGAATTAAAATAGCAAGAAATGTGACTGAATAGACAGGCAGAATCTTGTCTGTACTGCTAAAGGTGGTTAGATAGTATCTTGAAAAGATCGGAGGATTTTAAGAAATTGTGGGTTATTTTTTTCTGATTGCCTAAGTATCAAATGCTCATTATAGCCAAGTTGGCAAATAAAGTATAAAGAAGAAAATAAAATTACCTTAAATCCAGGATTAATGAAATCACATTGGTGTGTTGTCTCTCGCTGGGGGGCCACAGAAGAGGAGGCAGAAGCGTGAGGTGATCAGACTCGAGTTTTAGAAGGAGCTCTGGCAGCTGGTGCACCTCAGGCGGCTGGAAAGGTACTGGACGTGAGGTGGTCAGCTGGGAGGCTGTAGCAGTGAGAAGACGGGGATGTTGCGGTGGGCGGCAGGGGAGGCTGGGGCTTCCCGGGCTGTTCAGAGGTGGGAGACTCGGGACCAGCTGGGTGGGGCATGGGGTAAAAGCAGAGGAGGGAAACGTGATCATTAGAGAGATTCTGAGGGTCTCGATCCACCAATCGGTGGAGAGGACAGAGGTGGGGAGCCAGGAGACCTGGGTTCTCATTTCAACTTTGTCAGTTCCAACCTGTGGGTCCTCGGGCAGGTCCCTTGAGTCCTCAGAGCCACAGTTCCCTGATCTGAAAAATGGCAAGATGATTTCATTCCTGCTTTCCTCACGGGCTTATCAAGATAACCCCTGGGTCAAAGGAGATTGACAACCTTGATGGATGGGAACCTGTGGCTCCAGGCTCTCCTGAAACTGGCTCAGTCCTTCCCCTGACCTTCTTCTGCCTCTCCTCATCAGCCCCCAGAAGGTCAGGGCAGACTCACCACCCACTAATTTTCCCTTCCTCTCTACATCCTTCACAGAGGATATTTGTCATGCTGGTCCCTCTGGCAAAAATGCCCTCAGCACCCCATGCACCACCATGAATGCATTCCGTTTCCGTAGTCATTGGTGCCTTAGTATGTCTCAGGTGTTAGGAACACGGTGGGGTACAGGACAGTCAAGGTGCCCGCCTTCATGGAGCTCATAGGCTACCCAAGAGGAGACCTATAATAAACAAATAAATACATGTGTATACTGATGTAACGGAGGGAGTAAAACAGGGTGATGTGTTAGAGAGCGGGGGTGTATTTTAGATTTGAGTGGTCAGGAAGGGACTACTGAACTATTATCGGAACAATTCGGGCGGAGGAACCAGCAAGTGTCAAGGTCCTGTGGTGGGTTTGAGCTTGGACTATTTAAAGAACAGAAAGGTCAGCCTGCCTGGGTTTGTCAAAATTCCTGCCCATCCCCCTTACGTGTTGTCACCTCTGTGGCGCCTTCTTGGATTACCGCCCCCCCTTTACTTGCTGATTCAGCTCCAACCAATTTCCATACCCCTGTAGTTACAACCAATCCTGACCACACTGGGTTGTAATAGACTCTTTACACACTGGACTGTTAGCTTTTTGATGGCAGGAGCTATCTCCATGGCTCCTGGAGCCAGCCCTGTTCGGGCACACAGCAGGTGATCATTTGATGACTGAAGAAATTAACCAGGCAAGTGAATGAATGCGTGAATACCAGGTCCAAATGGCTCACTCCTTTATTTGTTTAAATGTTGCCTTCTCAAATTCCCTGACCAAACTGCCTCCCCTTCTCCCCCTCCCAACCCCTTACCAGGCTCACTTTTCCCTTTGCACATATGACCTCCCCACACACCATACAATGTGTTTATTTATTATGCCTCTTGTTTTCCCGCCAGGCAGAATGGTAAGGGTACCCTGTCAGGGATTTTTGAATAAGTTGTGCAGGACTGTCTCCCAAGAGCCTAGAACAGTGACTGGCACATCGCAGGCATATGTAGGAACAGATGAGGAAGAGGTAAATGAACACGTGGATAAATGAATAAAGTTCTCAGGCTCATGGAACAGGAGTCACACCCGCAAATCTGTGTAACAAACAGAGGAGGTCAGGGCTGGGGTATGACCTTTCAACTGTGAGCCAGCCAATGGGCCACCAGCAGGTTTGCAAACCTAGGTAGGCACTGAGCAGAACATCCCCACTTTGTTGACGGAGAAAACTCCGCAGGGTAGTTTAAGGGGCCTGCGGCGGATGACAGAGCTAGGACTGACTCGGGTCATCTGCTCTCCGTGGTCTTTTCCCGGGCCCCTCTCAGACGCGACTCTGACCCCAGTTCTGGGCGTCTCGCTCTCTTCCCGTGGTGGGAAGTCAGAGCTCGGTGCCCCCCGGGAGCTGCGTCTGGCGCGCCTGTGCGTACTGGCAAGGGAGCGGGCGCCCGGGTCCCCGAGTCGCCCCCCGAGCCCGCGCCGCGCCCCCGCCCCTGCCCAGCCCCGACCGCGCTGTCAGTCCCCATTAGCGCTAACAGGCTCCAGACGGAGCGGGCCCGGCGCGGGCTTAATGCAATCGGCGCGTTACCTGGGGCGCAGGCTACATTACCAGCCCGTCCCCCGCCCGGCGCGGCCAGACCAGGCAGCCCGCGCCCGGCCGGCCGCCCCGCGCCTCCCGCGCTCCTCGGGCCGCGCCCGAGCGCCACGCGGCGGAGCCCAGCCCCGGCCCGCGCCGCACAGCCTGCCGCGGCCAGGCGGGGCACCCGGGATCGCGGCGCTGCCGGACACTTGAGTGCGCCCTGCGCGCCTCCTGGCCGAGGTGTGCCGGGGAGGCCCTGGCTGCGAGCGCAGAGACAGAGTGGCAGCGAGTTTGAAGTGCAGAAGGGTGAGTGTCCCGGGAGGCTCCCGGGGCTGCTGGAGGCAGCACCGATCCGAGCTGGGGGGCAGGGGGCAGCAAACGGCACTGGCAGGGTCCCCGCCCCTGGGAAATCTCAGCCTCTGCGTGTCCCAGCCCCGCCATCTGGGGGCGAGAGGGAGCGGGCGAATGAGGGACGCGCTGCGTGGTCCCGGGCCGGACCCACGGGGCGGACAGGGGCGGTCTCCACCTCTCAGTTCTGTCTCAGTTCCACACTCCCCTACCACTGTTTCCAATTTTTTTTTTTTCCAACAGAAGCGCTCGCGTTTGGGGAAACCCCGCGTCTGCCCAGGGCGCGCTGGCTGCTGTGTCTCGGCGCTCCGGGGAGGTCTCTGGAGGCGCAAGCAGGGCGGGATGGCCTAGTGACCGCATCTTTTCCTTTCATCCGCGCAGAGCCTCGGAGTGCTCCCAGTATCGCTGACGTTCCCCTCGCCAACCGCACCCATGCTTCTGGCGCGGATGAAGCCGCAGGTGCAGCCCGAGAACAGCGGGGCGGACCAGGGGCCCGAGCCCGTGCAAGGGCGCAAAGCCGCGGAGCTGTTGGTGGTAAAAGAGCGCAACGGCGTCCAGTGTCTCCTGGCGTCTCGCGCAGGGGACGAGCAGCCCCGGGAGACCTGGGGCAAGAAGATCGACTTCCTGCTGTCGGTGATAGGCTTCGCTGTGGACCTGGCCAACGTGTGGCGCTTCCCCTACCTCTGCTACAAGAACGGTGGTGGTGAGACCCCTGATGGGCTGGGGGTTTGGACTTGCGAGGCTACCTGTCCCGCAGCAGTGGCGGGGATAGGGGCTGGGATGGAGATGCTGGGATGCGCGTGGTAGAAGAGGAAGCATGCGAGCGAGTCTGGAACGCAGGAAGGGTCTGGACAGGGCTCATGGAAAAAGGAGTGGTCCCCGGTGGAAAAGAGAAGTGGAGGCTTGCCCCTGGACAGTGATAAGTGCATGGGTGGAAGGACAGAATCTGGGGCCCTAAGTTGGGTGAGAAACACTGATCTTTTGATGGTTCGCAGGAAGAGAGGTGGAGATTTGGAGAGCTCTGGAAGGGGCCCCAGAAGGGCACAGGAAGTGACAACCAGGCACACGGGAACCCTAACTCCAGCACTCTGAGCCTTGGGCCAGAGGCCTCTGGGCCAAAAAGGGAGAGAGGACGTGGGCTCCCTGAAGGCATTTGGGGGGCCCTGCACTCTTGGGGACAAAGACTCTGAAACAGAGACACACAGAGAGAAGCTAGTGTCAGAGGGAACACCTCTCTCAGGATGGGGGTTGTGTTGCTGGAGGCGCCGGAGTGCACAGCCTCAATAGGATTGCGTCATTAGGTACCAAGAACTCACCTGATCTTGGAGGCAGGAGGCCTGGGATGAAGCCTTTACTTCCTGGGGTCCTGGCCACAATGCAGGGTGGAGTAGTAGAGGGGCCTGGAGAAAACTCCAGTGGAAGCAGCCAGGCTCTCTTCCCTATCCCGAGCCGGGTGACAGATGACCTACCTGCCTGGGACGCGAGTCTAGACACCAACTACAGCAGAGCCCTGGAAGAAGGGGCCTAGGGCGTGGGACACAAGGTCCTAACACTCTAGCCTCTTCTTGAGGGCCTTTGCTTCTGGGTGCCCAAACCACCCCAGTCCTGTGCCTCTTGCTGGAATGAGTTCAGGGGTGCCCTGCCGAAAGCCTGGGAAAATGATGGGGAGGAAGAAGTTGGCAAAGGGGAGCCCGGCTCTGGAAACTTCTCTATATCCATGAGGTCATCCTGCCTGGCAGGGGCTCTAGCTCCTGACTCCAGGTGGTCAGAGGCAGGCAGGGCGAGGGCTTGGAACCGGGTAAAGGGAAGGCTCGCAACCGGTCCTGTAGGGTCTGGGACCTAGCTCTCTGCTTCAGCCTTTGCTCTGGACACCTGCTCCGGTTGAGAAATGGGAAGCACGATCCAGAGGTGACACTCCTCCGTGGTTGGCTGCCACAGCCTCTCAAGTCTCTGGTCGGCTTTAAGAATTCTGGCCTTTTGGACCCAGGGAGGGAGGAAAAGCAGATTGCATGTATTTTTAGCAGGTGGGGAGATGACGAATGAAAGACAGACCGAGACCCTAAGATGCGCCGTCTGGCATGTCCTCAGTGGCCGTCCGAGGCTGCATGCCCCGAGACAGCAGGAGGCCCCCTCATGAACCAGCAACAGTTCCTGGGTTCCTCTCAGTGTGAGGCACAGTGCTAGGCTCCGCGGGGGCCCCCTACGTATATTCATCACCACGTCTGCCTGCCAGGAGCTTTAGTCACCTAAAGTGTCATGCCACTGCACGCCATTGTCACTGTCATAAGTGTTGGTTGAAACTAAAAGCACCCCAGATGGCCAGTTGGACATGTCGGCTAGACGGATATTCTAGAGCTCCCACTGTGTGCTCCCGAGGCCATTGCCACCAACTGTGAGCACCTGCTGTATGCTCGGTGATACACCAGGTGCGGGGCGGGGGACAAACACAGCCAATTTGTCACAGGTTCCAATTTTTAGGCAAACTCGGTGGGAAACTCCCTGTCGTTGGTCTGCAAACCCTGCATATCGCCCAGCCGTGTTGTTTGGTCTTTTATCTCTTTGTGTATCGGTCACCCAAACAGACGGGGGCATAAACTGTGGCTTTTTCCTGCCTCTATTTCGAATGCTCAAAATAAGGTCCAGATCCTAGGAAGGTGGTAGAAGGTGCCCAACAGACGTCTGTTGAATGAGTACATGAATGGAATGATCCACGCCTTAATGCCTACTCAGAGACAGCGGGAACGCCCGGCAGGAACTGACCAAGAAAGGGAGCTCGCGCTGGTGGGCTGGGGCCAGCAGGCCGGGGGTCAGGGGCCTTGGCCATGGAGTCCCGGGTTCCAACTTCTGCCAGTGGGACTTTGGCCTCTCCTGCCTCAATGTCCTCATCTGTCAAATGGAAAGAATGGTTCTCACCTTTCAGAGGGCGAGGATGGGAGAATGTGATATAAGGCTCACGGAGAGCCACGCAGGGAGTATGGCCCCTTGTAAGGGTAGCTGCCCCTCTTCCTTAACCACGTTTTGATGATGTGGGAAATGGATGGGAGAGGTGACAAGCGTTCTAAAGGCCTGAAGAGGGGCTGATTGGGAAAGATGGGGACGTGGACTGTCCTCGGAGCTCAGGCCCTCGGGATGGGAGGTGCATGGATAAGCCTTGAGACGGTAGGAGGCATGCTCGTTGCTCGAGAATGCATGTGGGATCATCTCAGAGACGAGGAGTGCGGGCTGGCGGGAGGGCAAGCCAGCAGAGATAAGGGCGGAGAGGCAAGTCAGGGCCCGGTCCTGGAGACCTTGAATGCCAGGCTAAGGGGTGGGGAAGTCGTACCAGTGAATTTCCATTAGTGGCCACGATGTCCGCGGTTGACCCAGGGGAGCCATGCAGCCTCCCCCTCCATTGCCGACTAGAAGGCAGCTCCTTTTCTGAGCTACCCCTTAGCCCTCCAGGGGAGCTCAGCTGGCCCCTTTGGAACTTCATCTCTGCTGAGCCCTCCTGGCTGCTCCTTGGGGATCAGTCCCTCACCATAATTCTAAAGTCAGCCCCTGAGATGTGCAAGCAGGTTGGCAGGTGGGTGTCCTGTAATGGTGGAAGCAGCCCGAAGACTCGAGTTTGAATCCCAGCTCCGTTTCTCTGGGCATGGCCCCACCCCTCTCCTAGCCTGAGTTCCCTGTGACAGCTGGAGATGAGCTTCGATGCCCCCCACGAGCTCTCCTTCTCCAGTGACCTGGCTCAACGCCGCGCCCAAGCTGGGACTCGGCCGCCTTGTCGTGTACTAGCCCGTGTGAGCTTCTGCTGCCGGTTTGCACATAGTAACCTCCAAGTCTGGCTGTGCCCGCTGGCTCAGACCGGAGCATGTTGTGAAATGATACAGGTGCCAATAGTTTAGGCCCCCGGCTAATACTTTCTGAATAAATTCCTGGGAACGATCAGTCTGTCTGAACATCTTCCCAGAGGCCAGCTGCTGGGAGGCACACGTGCGGGAGGCTACGGACGGGGAAAGCCAGTTTTGGAAATTTCAGAACCTTCTCAAACAGAGAGACAGTGCCAGGCTGTGGGGGCTATTTTCAGGATGCTAGAATCTCCCCTGCACCTGTGGTCTTCGGCCTGGCCTGTGCTGGTCCCCGGGGAGGCGTGGGCCGATCGCCTGGCTCTCCACGTCGGCCTGCCCGGCCAGGAAAGGAGTCTCGGCGATGGCTGCTTCTGTTTGAAATGAGTCCTGTGCTGTCAGACAGATGGTCTCTGGGTTCAGGCAGACCCAGGTTTGAATCTGAGCCTGACACTTTCTGGCAATGGAACCCTGAACTCATCCTCTCTGGGCCTCAGTTTCCTTGTGCAGAGAAGGAGAAAGCGTCTACCTTCCAGCAGGGTGATGATATCGAGGACATAAACAAAGCCTTCGATATAGTGTCTGGCACAGAGAAGTGGCTCAGGAAACAGACCTGTTCCTATCGTTGCTATTGTTTGTTGATTTTCAACTACAGGCTAGACCCAGGAGTACGGTCAGGTCCTGAGTTTGGAGGGAGCAGAATTGATTCTAGGAATCAATCTAGGAAGGGGAGTCAGGCTGGACAGCAGGCACACCTGGGCCCAGGGAATCGAGAATCAAGAGCTGGGCTCTGCTCCGTGTTCTGGGAGTATGACCTCCTCCCACGGCTCTTTGCTCACCTGGATGATGGGGATTAATATTCCTGCACGGGGGCCCGTGAGATGTGGTTCTGGTCCCGAATAGGGTTCTTCTCCATTCCCTAGTATGCTGACGGTCTCAGGTATCCGTAGCCCATGGGGTGGGAACCCTCTTGGCCAACATATTTGGGCTTCCGGAGGCTGGATGTGAAGTGATGGCTGGTGCAGAGGTCAGAGGCTTGCAAACTCGGTGTTCTCCCACCCGGCCTGGCTGTAGGAGGCCGTCTTCGCCCTGAGCTTGCCAAACCCAACAGGGCCGTCCACTGACGAGTTTGCAGGAACGAGGAGGTGCTCATCAGGACCTAGAGCTGCGTCTTGAATCTGGGGTCACTGGCATGATGTGGCTCGTTGCTCTGAGCTGGCCAGAAAGAGCTAAGGAAGCCGTTTCCAGCAAGATGGGATTTCATGGGGCTAAATGTTACACCCTTTCCTGTGGTCCCAGACCCGACTGCCTAAGTAAGGATGAGGTCACAGTGCAAGGGGAGGGAGGCCCTGGGGCTTTCATTAGCCGCGGGAGCCACGTACCGCACGAGAAAGCGTTTCCAACATGCCCACCATATTCCAGGAACACGGAGATGAGCAAAAGCTCCCTTTAGGGAGCTCGTAGTCTCGGGTAGATATCCTAAAAGTTAACGTCATCTTGGATCCTGTTGTTGGAAGGCTTATATCCCGAATGAGGGAGATGAGGGTTCACTTATAATGGATTCTGAGCATCTGGAAGACCCGCTTTTTGGTTCATTGATAAGAGACCAGGACCGAGATGGGAAAGCAGCACCTTCAAGGAGCTCTAGGGAAACTCCAGCTTTTGTGAATAAAAATCAGGTCAGACCCGCAAAGCTACCATGAGGCGAAGTAACCCCAACCCCCGTTTCCCTGAATTTCACCCCCAGTGCCCTCCTGAAAGGAGCCAGGGGGTTCATCTATCAGGAAGTGGGCATGTTTCCTCCCTGGGGGTGTTCCCTGGTCTCAGAGCCAAGGTCAGCTCAGAGGTCAGCTGGGAGCACCTAAGCCGAATGTGTAGGTCACTCCGTGGGGAGCTCCCTCCTGGAGCAGCGGGAGCGTCTGCAGTGGTGTGCACCCCTGCTCCTGGCCGATCTCAGTGAGAGGCAGGAGTCCAGGGCTACAAGACCCCACTTGGGCGGTAGTTGGGGGGATCCTGAGGCCAGTGGGCAGGGGCCCACGGTGGTCCTTGAGGTCCTTCAGGAGAAGATAAGTCTTGGGGAGGAGGAAACACGGCCGTCATCCCATGGTTCTGATACCCTACCCTGGACAGAGTCCGTGCTGACAAACTCGAATGATCTGGGCTTGGTTTAGTATAAGAATTAGAGTGTTTCCCTACAGGAATGGCCGCATGAAGCCAGGGGCTGAGCTGGTGAGGGCTCAGAGGGCGTTGCTATGGCCAACCCCCAGTGCACGAAGCATTGCTTTGGACAAGGCCGATCTGGCTTGTTCTCCGTGGCTCTAAGGCCAGACGGAAGGTGGAAAGGGGAGGCTGCCGGTTGAGGGGGGGGGTGTGGGATTGAGGGAACGGGAAAAAGTCATGCTGGCCAGATGGAGAGGCTGGCCGCCAGGTTCAGCAAAGCCTCAGTGGACCGTGGGGACCTCGGAGCCTGGGATGGCCCCCCAGACTTGTCCTGAGTTGAGGTGAGGAGGCCGGGACTATGCCCTGACATCAATTGGTCAGTGGGTACCAGCTACCTTGGGAAGGCGACGTGGCCTTGGGGGCGGTGGCTCTCTTCAACTGAGGCGGTTGCCAAGGGGCCTACAGCTGAGGGCTGAGCAGGACCAGCCGCGGGGGAGCAGGTCTCTCCCTCCTGAGGGGCTTCTGGGGAGCACAGTAGGAGCCCTTTCCAGTCTTGGAGCTGGCGGTGACCTGGGGGAACCCTGACTCCGTTCCTGCCTGTGGTCTGCACCCTTGTTTGGCCACAGGGGAATGGCCAGCCTCCCTTGGGACGGGCACAGGAGGCCCCACGGGACCTGCGTGCGCTCCCCTGCGTGATGGCAGGACACGATTCCCGTAGAGGGAGCACCTCGGACGTGCCAGGTACTTGCTTCTCCTCCATCATCGCCATTATCACAGCACACCGGTGGTGCGGAGACGGTCCTCCGTGCTTCTACACGGCCCCGTGCTCCAACACTCCAGACCCCAGCGGGGTGTCGACCCGGAGTGAGCAGACCCCACGGGCTCAGGGCACAGTCCTGCAAGACTGCCCCCACTTCAGGTGCCCGCCAAGGTCTCCAGCGGTCCGCTGCACTTCTGACCACCTGGCTGCAAATCAGGGGTTTCCGGGATCCCCTCGTCAGGTGCAGTCATCTGCTATGGCAGCTCCTAGAACTCAGGGAAGCACCGTCTTACATTTTGCAGCTTGTTATAAACGGTGTGATGAAGGATACCAAAGAGCAGTCAGTTGGGGAGGTACGTGGGGCGAGGTCTGGGACAGTGCCGAGCGCAGGAGTTTCTGCCCTCGCCGAGTTGGGGTGGGCCACCCTCCTGGCACGTGGGTGTGTTCACCACCCCAGAAGTTTTCCGAGTTCCGTAGCTCAGAGACCTTTATGGAAGCTTCGTCACGTGGGCATCATTGGTATTAACTTCATCTCCAGCCCCCCATATCTTTCCCCGAGGTTGGAAGCTGGGGCTGAAAGTTCCAAATTTCTAATCAGGGTCTGGCTTTTCTGGGGACCACCCCCCCCAGCAGCCCACCAAGAATTGTCTCATTAGAACAAAAGATCCTCCTATCACCCAGAAAATTTCAAGGGATTTGGGAGCTCTGTGTAAGACACTCCTATCACTCCCACTCAGAAAATTGTGCGGGTTTTTAAGAGCTCTGTGTTAGGAACCCAGAGCAGAGACCAAATATCTACGTATCACATTATGTCACAGCGGGTCTGCCCTGGGCCCTGTGCTTTAGAGAACCCCGTTCGGCCCTCCTTCCCTTCTCACCGAGGCCAGAGCCAAGAAAGCCTGCTCACCCAGAGCACTGCCTCCCCCCGCCACCACTCCAGGTACCCAGACCCTGGAATTCCCTGTGCAAACACCCCAACCCCCTTCTGGGTCTGCAGGGGCCTCCCAGCTCATGCCTTCTGTCGTGTGGGCTGTGCTGCAGGTGCGCAGGGCCCGGGACCCAGGGGAGGCCGGGGACCCACTGTCCGCAGGGGTGTGGACAGAGAGCTTAGACATGTGGGTGCAAGAGTCCACACGTGTGTGCAAAAGGCCTTGCATGTCATTGGACAGCACTGAGGTGGGGAAGAATTGGGGTGCAGGCAAATGGGGCTCCCCTTATGTTATCACATTGCCCTGCAGAACTATAGGAGGGGAGGGCTCCAAAATTGAACCTTATAATAGAACCATCATGAAGGTCTAGCTGTTGAGGTAAGAAGAGAGAGCATGTTTGATTTAAGAGGTGTGGCCCGATGTGTCATGAAAGGCGTGGCCCCGTGGGTGTAGATCCCCACTCTTGCCCCCGAGCCCACCCGTGCACCTGACGGGGGCAGCACTGTCTCCTACAGAAATCTCAACCTCTCTTCCCCCCTTATGTCTACTATGCCTTTGGGGTGTTCAGGGAGGGGGCTCAAGTCTGGCTAAGTCTTGGCCTTGACCAAGGTTTTCATGGCGATCTGGCGAAAGCCACAGGCAGTGACCATCCGTAGTTTTGTGGGTTTTCACTTCTTGATATATCAGGGTGTGGCCAGAAGGCACAGTTTGAGGAATCCGGCCCCCAGCGGTCTGGGAAGAGGGTTCAGCTAGGTCTCAGGGGACCCTCCTCTCCTTCCTGCAGCCCCTCCCTGATCACACTCTCTCCACCTCACCCCAAATCGCCACCAGGCCTGGGCCCTACCACCTCTAGTTGAGCCCCCTGTAGACATTCGCTCCCCTTTCCCAAGCTCCCCCTCATGTGGCCTCCTCATCTGCCTGGGTGGATCCCCGCTCGGAGCTTAGTGACCAGGGCACTTCCCTTCCTGAGGACTTGGCGTTTGCACAGAAGATTCCAGAGCCCCTCTGTGGCCAGTAGCGTTTCCCTGTAGTGGTGGCGTGTCAAGCAGCGTGCACTGGGCTGGAGGTGATGCGACAGACGCTTTCCTTATAAATTCATCCGAGGCCATTTGTCAGAGTCCCTTTTACCATTGACGGTTCTTTCCCTCGTGTGTTTGTGGGTGTCAGTGTGCAGAAGGATCGAGAGTGTGCACAGGTATGCATCTGTGTATAGGCATATGGGCTGAAGGTTCAGGAGGTATGCCCTGTAGGCGTTTCTCCAGGTCTGCACACCAGCACCTGCACAACCAGAGCATTCCAGAATCACGACAGGATTGTGGGCTGTGGCCCGAGGTTCTCCGCTCTTGGGCCCCGTGCAAGGCTGCTTATAGCTGGCAGTGCGATACATGAAGATGTAGCAGGCCCATGGGAGTGTGGTGGTTATAGGCCTTGCAGGATAGTAACTTCTAGAAAGCTTGCCGTCCAGCCTGTTTCCCCAGGAGCTGCTGCAGGCCTGTTTCTAAGGGAGGACTCCTCAGCTGACCTCAGTCACCCCTGAAATCCCTTTCCGGCTCCTCAGTTCTGCCCCAGCTTCCTCCAGATCTTTCTGCAAGGGGGCTTGAGCCAACCAGATGGTCAACGTCTTCTTTGAGAATAAGGCACTGGCCACAGGGCAGCTTTCTGGTTTTTAGCCACACTCAGCTGTTCCATGTTTCTGGAGTGTTCTTGGGCTGTTTCCTCCTGAAGCGGTGGCTGGCCCACATTAAATGCATTCGGAGAAGAGCCTCGGGCTTGGGCAGACCCATCATCCCCCCTCCTCCTCTCCCTTGCTGGGACTCCCAGCTGAGCCCAAGAGGAGACGAATCTCAGCCTGCTTAACCTATCTACCTGTTGGCAGGTGCCCCCCGGAGGCGTAAGAGTTGAGAAAACTGGCCCAGGTGAGACACTCGGTTAGCTGGCTGACGTTGCTCTTTCCCTTTGTTGTAGAAATAATGTCATGTTGTCAGCAGCAAACCGCAGGGCCAAGATCTGAGCCATGATTCCTGGCTTTTTCCTTCCCCGCTGTCCCTTGGGCCACCGACCTCAGTCTTCAGACCTGTTCAACGTTCATTCGGATAGCTCTGTTTCCCCTCCTCTCTGGCTGTGGTCTCCCGAGGGCAGTAGCAGGTGGCCACAGATGGAGTGGGGCTCAAAGAGATCCAGGTTTGAAGCCCAGCTGCATACTTCCTAGTCTGGACAAGCTACTTGGGCGAATTAGTGGTAATTATCTCTCAGGGACGGTTTTACATGAATAATTAGCGTGTGGCTTGGCATATAACGGGAACTCACCAGTGTCACCACCACCACCTACCTCCATGAGCATCACCGCCCCCACTGGGATTGCTGTCCCACCGTGGGCAGACATGGGTTCAGGTGCAAGATCAGCCCTCTCTGTGGGAGAGGGGCTGGGGCGGAGTTTGAAAGCAGGAAATGAGGAGCGGAAGGGAGATGTGGGCACTTGGGCATTGCAAAGAAGTCAGGCGTGGTCAGGCGTGGGGCAGGGGGTGGGGTGTCGGACCAGAGTATGACCAACAGACTAGATGGCCGAGCTGGTTCCAGATCCCCAGGGTCAGAACACTCTCCCCTCTAAGACCCTGCTCAGACTCATGGCCTTCACTGAGGCCAGAATGTTATGGAATCTGCACAATATGTTGGAATGGCTCTGGAGCTCGGGAGGCAGGCAGACCTAGGCCTGAACCCCAGATCCCTCACTGACCGGCTGGGTGACCTTGGTCAACTCACTTGATTTCCCCAAGCCTCAGTTCCTTCCTCTGAAAAATGGGCCTGTCAGGAGCTACCTCAGATTTTTCCGGGTAAGGTAGATGGGATCCCAGATGTCCAGCGCCCAGTGCCTACTCGATACATAGGAAGTCCTCACTTTCTGGTAGTTTCTTTCCTATGCCACCATGTTGGTCCGTCTCTTGCTACAACACTTCATGCTTTGTCCTTAAGAGCCCCGGGCTTCCTGAGGAGAAGCCCTGGGAAGAAAGTAGAGACTGACCGTCTCAGTTGCTGGGCGCGTTTGACCCGGGGTGCCATGTGACTTCGCCATCACCCTCTGTAAAATCGAGATGGTAATCATCTCTGCATCTTAGAGCTGGTGTGAAGATGGAATGAGACCTTGCCTGGAAAGTGCCTGGAACACGGCCCAGGACGTTCTCGTCCTCATGCTACCGTCATGAAATATTTCCCAGTTTCTGCATTTTGCTGGAGTGGGTAGGCCAGACAGCGTTTGGTTTCCAAGGTTACGACATCTTGGCCAAAGGCCAGAGGCGGGGGGGACGAGTGTGGATCTGGCCTGGCCACCTCCAGCTGTGTCAGGAAAAGGAGCTGGCATTTTGCTTCGGCCCCGCTTATAGCCGGGGCTGACATGGCACGTATCCCAGTGAGTCACCTCTTGGCGTCAGAGCCCCGTAAGCTCACCCTGGGGCTGCCAGGCACACGGAGAATCATCTCTGAAACTCACCCATGTCTCATCCCACCGGGAACTCTCTCAGGGATGAGTCGCTGCCCCTTCCTTGCCAGGAGCCCCCTCTAGTTTCTGCGATGCTCTGGGTGGGCTCCTTCCCTGGTCAGACCCTTGCTCCGGGGTTTGCTTCCCTTCAGCTCCCTGTAGCAGGGCGAGGGAGCCTGACGTGTTGGAAGACCTGAGTACTCATCCTGCTTCTGTCACCTACCAGCAGCGCCAACAGGACTGAATCGACTCCCTTCTCTGCCCTCAGTTTCCTCTGGGGGGGGGGGGGACACAGAGTGACCCTACCTGATTGTGTCTCTGGTTATGTCTCTTAGTGGACCTAATAAGCCAGTGAGATTGTGTTCGGGAAAGCGCCCGAGACCTGAAAATGAGACCGATAGAAGCAAAGTTAGAAACTCAATCATAGGTGACTTTGGGCACTGAGCTCTATTTTCTGGCCTCTACAAGGAGGCTTTGGGGCGATTGGCATCTCCTAGAGCAATGGTTCGTGCGAGAAAAGGTTCTGTAGGAATTTGGTGCACACCGGACCTCTACGCGTGCTCATGGCACAGCATGTGTCTGTGTATCGAAGGCCAGAAGAATCCTGCAAGAAACAAGGCCGTTCAGCTTTGATGAAGCCAGAATTTACTGCCCTGACCACGGAACCCCATTAGCATGGCCGATGGCTAGTCTTGGTACCCCCACAATTATTACAAGTGTGGCAGTTTGTGCGCGTGTCTCTGCGCCACTCTGTTCATCTGCCACAAAGCCCCCCTCGAGAAGTGGCCGGGGAGCCGCTGGGTGAGGACCCCAAGGCTCTACTAGATGTTGATCCAGGCGCTCAGAGGGGCAGGCTAAGGCTGGGCAGGGCTCTGGGGGGGTCACACGCTGCCTCTGTGTCCTCCAGGTGCCTTTCTGATCCCGTACACACTGTTCCTTATCATCGCCGGGATGCCTCTGTTCTACATGGAGCTGGCCCTGGGCCAGTACAACCGAGAAGGAGCAGCCACGGTGTGGAAGATCTGCCCATTCTTCAAAGGTAAAGCACGGGTCGGGGGGTCCAAGTTGTCCAAAAGATTTCCTCCGTGCCCCTTGGAGGAAGTGCTCCGGAGGTGGGATCTGAGGTAGACCAGCTGCCTTGGTGGGGGTGGGGGCAGGGTCAAGAGCACCCACGGTTCACAGTTACGGGGAGAGCATTTGGTGTGTCAGGGACAGCTTAGCCTATAAAGTCGAGACACCTGGGGACCAGTCCAGCTTCCACCGCTGAGTGACCAGAAGGTGTCTGTTTCCCATACGGGAAATATTTACAGAAGTGTCAGAAGTACCCAGCACACACCACTCCTCTCCGCTCACGCTCCCATGGCAGAGACATGGTCAATTGCTCGTGGGCCTTTCCGGGCTCAGCTAGAAACCTGTCTCACAGTCCTTAATCCAGCAGCCACCACTAACTGATCACAGCTGGGAGAGGTGATGAAGCCTGCTGGCATTTGGTACTTGGAGCACATCTGGAGAAAGTAGCCATAGCAACTGGCATTTCTTGGTCCCTTGGTACAAGGATGAGAAGGGCAGGGAGTCAGAATTAGTGCCTCCCAAGCGCTGGTTAGTGACCTGGGCCCAGATAGCACTGAGGGCCAGTATGACTCCTGGGCGCCTCTTCTCAGCTGGCACGTGTCTCCTGACCACCGTCTCCGTACTCAGTCCTGTAGTAGACATAGGCTGGTACAAGAGGCTTATAAGATGTGTATTAGTGAGGATTGTTTAGTTTAATTTCCGGAAATCCCACTCAAAGTGTCTTTAATGTAAAAGAGAATTAATTAATTGGCTTATGATACAGTAAAGTCTAAGAGCTTCTGGCTAGCTTCAGGTGCAGCTTGATCTAGGTGCTTGAATAAGATCACCTGGAATCTGCCTCCACCTCTCTCCATCTGAAGTCAGCGTCCGCATCCATCTCAGGCATATTCTTCTCAGGTGCCAGCAAAACTGGCATCAGCAACAACGAGATGACCTCCTACCAAGTTTAACAGGGACACAAGAAATCAAAAACACCTTCTAGCATCCTTAGAGTTCCCCGAGAGGACTCTCATTGGTTTTACTTGAGTCATAAGCCCATCTGTCAACCAATCCTTATGGCTCTGGGCAAGCAGAACTCTGAGTGGCCAGGCCTGAGGCATGTGCCTATTGCTAGGTCAAGGGCATGAGGGATTAGCCTTACCCAAGCCTCACATGCTAAGAATGCTTAAGGCTACCCCCTTCAAGCAATGCTGCACAGGCAAAAAAAAAAAAAAAAAAAAATCTACTCTAGGCAAACACCTAGAACTAGCTAGCCCAAGAGGAGCTTCCAGTATATTCAGGAAGGTGGGATTGACACATGCACTAAGCAGATGTTGAAAGCAGGGCCCAGGGCTACTCAGGGAGTTTGTTTGGGGTTCCCCAGAAGCAGGGCCTGAGACAAGGATTGTGTAGGGAGTTATTTTGGGAGGTGACTCTAGGAAGGACTGTTAGGGCACAGAGAAGGGGAGTCAGTCAATAAAAGTATGTCCTCGAGCCGGCTCCACCATGGCTGGACCAGGGGCTCATCCGCCTGGGAGACAATATTAGCCGGCCTCCCTGTTACTCCGCCCCGGGGTGAGGGACCCGGATGCTCCCTCTCCAGTGCCTCCAGCCACTCCAGTACTTACACTCTGCCTGCTCCCTGGGGGCAGGAAGGGCCTGGCACTTCTCCCGGCCTGATGAGCGGCCGAGGAGCTGCAGGGGCGAGAGAGAGCGCTCAAGCGAAGGGCTGGGGGGTTCCCAGGGCATACGGGTGGGGCTGCAGAGGAGGAGGGGCGGAGGGGTCAGGTGGTGCCATGGTCGGAGCTGGCGCCCCGGGAGACATGAGTGGCTCTGGGGCGGGGCCTGGGGAAGCCCCCGCCTGACCCCGCGCTGCCCCCACGCAGGCGTGGGCTACGCCGTGATCCTCATCGCCATCTACGTCGGCTTCTACTACAACGTCATCATCGCCTGGTCCCTTTACTACCTCTTCTCCTCCTTCACCCTCAAACTGCCCTGGACTGACTGCGGCCATTCCTGGAACAGCCCCAACTGCACCGACCCCAAGCTCCTCAACAGCTCCGTGCTGGGCAACCACACCAAGTACTCCAAGTACAAGTTCACGCCCGCAGCAGAGTTCTATGAGTAAGTCATCGGCCGCGTGTCCTACACCCACGGGCACACCAGCCCCGGTGCTGGGCAGGCCCTGGGCCAAAGGCTAAGGAAAAACCCCAAGAGAGGAGGGGACACCCCAGCCACGGTTTGTAGGGTGCCCTGAGCCGCCAGCACCTGCTAGGAGCTGAGGATCCGGTCGTGGGCAGGGCAGCGGCGGACCCCGTGTTCCGGCACGGGAGAGTGGGGCTGGGGAGAAACACACGAGTCCGCAGGCAGGGAAGCAAGAACATTTTAGAGAGTCGGCGTGCCCTTTGGGAAATGAAACACAATTTCAGGAGTGTAGGCATTCTTAAGGAGCTAAAACCAAGTATGCGGTAGAAAGGGATGGGGGTGGGGAGAAACATTAGCTCAGGTGGTCAGGGAGGGCTTCTCTGAGGAGGTGACACGAGAACAGATGAAGCCAGCCGAGGGGACACATATAGGGGCTCAGCCAATGGAGCTGTAGCTTGGACCCAAGGGGAACTGATCCCGGAGCCGTCGCCTAGCCCGCCCCATGCTGCTGTCTCTCTGGGGATTCCAGCGGGGCGAGGAGCCAGAGCTTGGGAGTGAAATTCGGGAGGCGGGAGGCAGGCCAGCTATGTGCAGCTTGGGGGGAATATTTGGACCATGTGTGTGAGGGAGTCACTGGTGGTAGAAGACAGAACATCTTTTTTAAAAAGACACTTTTTATACTGACACCATTTTAGACACAGAAAACTTATAAAAGTAACCCATAGAACTCTTATATGCCCTCCACCCACTTGGCTCCTTATAGAACCAGAGTGCAGTGACTAAAATCAGAAAATTACCGTTCATATGCTGTTAACTAACTGGCTAAAGCCCCCTCCCCCTTTTTTTTTAGTTCACCAGTTTTCCCACTCATGTCCTTTTCCGGCCCAGGATCCACTTCCCCTTAGTCTCCAATCTGTGAGAATTCTTTGGTCTTTCCTTGAGTGTCATGACCTTGACACTTGGGAGGAGTGCTGGTCAGGTATTCTGTAAAGTAGCCCTCCGCGTGGCTTGGTTTGCTGTTTTCTCCTGGTTAGGCTGAGCTTAGGCATTTTGGACAAGAACACCATAGAGACGGCGCGTGTCCTTCCCAGTGTGCCGGATCAGGGAGTATGTGATGCCAGTCTCATTCCGGGAGGCATTGCGATCGCTTGGCTAAAAGGGTGGCAGCCCGCTTCCTTCTGTGTGGAGAGAGCATTATTCCTGTGTCATTCACCAGCGTCTTCCGCGGAGCCGCTTGCGGTTATCTGAAGATCTTGTTTCTCCCCATACTTGGACCCACAATGCTTGAGCGCCCTTCAATGACTCTTGCAAGCAAAGATAATCCTTACAGCGTTTGTCTGATGGTGATTTTTCTATTCCCATCATTCCCCCTAGATTAATTGACTGGAATTCTTCTGTAAGAAAGAGGTGTCCCTTTCTCCCTATTTATTCATTCATTCGGTGACTCAGTTCTTTCTTTGGAGCTATAATTGACATGTAACATTATGTTTCAGGTGTACAGCGATTGGAAACATGTATATATTGCAAAATGATGACTACAGTAAGTTCGGTTAACATCCATCGCTGCACGTAATTACAATTTTTTTTTCCTTGTGATGAGAAAATTTTAAGATCTATTCTCTTAGCAACTTTCAAATACACAGGACAGTACTGTTAACTGGGGGACTGCGCTGTACGTGGCATCCCAGGACTTACTTATTTTAAAGTTGGAACTTTGTATCTTTCGACCCCCCTCACCCTATTTGCCCACCCCCAACCCTGCCTCTCGCAATTACCAATTCATCTTTATCTAGGAGTTTGGATTTTTTTTTTTAAAGGTTTGGATTCCACATATAAGTGGGATCATATGGGATTTGTCTTTCTCTGTCTGACTTACTTCACTTAGCATAATGCCCTCAAGGTCTGTCTGTGTTGTCACACATGGCAGGATTTCCCTCTTTTTTATGGCTGAATATTGTGTATATATACCATGGTGTGTGTGTGTGTGTGTGTGTGTGTCTGTCTGTCTGTCTGTCTGTCTCCCTTTCTCTCCCTGCCCCCCCGACAGGGACACACACACGCACACTCCATCATTTTTATACATTCACGCATCCATGGATGTCTTGCTCCCGTGTCTTGGCTCTTATAAATAATGCCGCAGTGAACATAGATAGGGGTGTAGGTATCTTTTTGAATTAGTGTTTCCACTTCCTTCAGATAAATACCTACCAGTAGAATTGCTGGATCATAAGGTAGTTCATTTTTAACTTAAAAAAAAAAAGATTTCATTTATTTATTTGACAGAGAGAGAGAGCACGTGAGCACATGAGCGGGGGCGGGGCAGAGGGAGAGGGAGAAGCAGGCTCCCTGCTGAGTGGGAAGCCCCACGCAGGGATTCGATCCCAGGACCCTGGGATCAGGACCTGAGCCGAAGGCAGACCCTCAACCAACTGAGCCACCCGGGAGCCCCTGTTTTTAACTTTTTGAGGAGTCTCCATACTGTTTCCCGCAGCGGCTGCGCCTGTTTGCGTCCCCACCCACAGCACATGAGGGGACCCTTTCCTCCCTGCTCCCCAGCGCTTGTTACATCTTGTTTTTTGATGGCGGCCATTCTAACAGGTGTGAGGCTCTGACAGCTCGTGGTGGTTTTGGTCCGCATTTCCTCATTCATTCATTTATGTCTGTACGGGCTCGTGGAGGGTTATTTTATTCTGTGGTTTTAATCCAGAACCGTCGACATTTATTTTGTGGTTCCGTTGAATCCTGTCATCCTCTAGTCTATCCTTTTGTGTCCTGAGGTGGGCGATGGTCAACTTGTCCTC
The DNA here is from genome assembly GCF_023065955.2 of Ursus arctos. Lineage (NCBI taxonomy): Eukaryota > Metazoa > Chordata > Mammalia > Carnivora > Ursidae > Ursus > Ursus arctos. The sequence goes on from NW_026622863.1 coordinate 13,108,786, forward strand.
AGCCACCTAGTGGAAGATGTTTGCACGGCGGGCCCTTGAAAATGGAGCAGGGACTGTCTTTCTTCCTGGGGCGTGGGACCGGGGAAATGCCACTGGGACCTCACTCTCGAGGCGCACATGGTCTGGACGAGGGTGTGGCAAACTGTTCTATAAAAGACCAGATGGCAAATATTTGGGGCTTTGAGGGCCTTCTATGTCTCTTGCCTATTCTTCTTTGTTTCCTTTTATCCTTTCAAAAGATAAAAACCATTCTTAGCTCACAGGCTACAGCCTGGATTTGGCTTGGGGGCCGTGGTTTGCTGACTCCTAGTCTAGAGAGGTTGTCTGTCTGTCCAGTTCAGTGAAGCAGCCACATGTGGCCAGTGGAGCCATGGAAAAGTGACCAGTATGACCAAAGAATTACATTTTTAAATGTGATTTAATTTCCATCAATATACTTTTAAAGAGCTACGTGGGGCCAGTGGCTACCACCTCGGACAGTTGAGGTCCAGAGGATGAGGAAAGACAGATTTATAGAAGACAGAACGCTAGGACCAGCCTCTGTCTGTCCGACGGATTCTCAACCCCAAGGACCTGGGAGTGAGTCCCGATTACCTGGAGATTGGAGTTCCCTTAGGCCAGTTTCCACCCTTGCCATCTCAGGCCAGTGGGGCCAAGGAGATACGGTTTGGTAAAAAGCAGCCTCTGGAAAGTCTGCTGCTTCTTGGGGCTCGGGGGAATTAGGGGCTCAGGACCCAGAACCGACCCTCCATGAGCCCTCGCAGCGAATTTGCTAAGGGCCCCCGCCCTACATGCCCACCTCCCTCCGTGTTTCCTGGATTTCCAGCAGGCACGTGCAGAACTATATAGGTGTCAGAATTTGGGGGGAGAGGGTCCATCATTGTCATCAGATTCGAACCACGTCTGCAGGGCCCCAAGGACCGCAGCATTGCGGTACTTACATCGAACATCTGTTCCCACAGCAGCGTCCTTCCCGTCTCCCTCACTGTCCCGTGAACAGCTCATCGCTTACCACGCACATCCAGCTTCCTCCTGACTTCCCTGTAGGCATGGCTTCAATGGAAGCCTCACACCCACCCCGCGAGGTTTCTGTGACTCTTCCCCTCGGTGCGCACACGAAGGGGCCGTCAACATTAGCTTCAGTTGCAGATGAGACCGGGAGGTGCTGGCCCACGGCCCCCACGGCCAGTGCCCTGCGGAGTCCAGATTCGGGCCCTGGACAGCCCGCGGCCCAGGCCTCCGGGAGTGAGCACCTGCTTCCACTTTGCCCCTAGGAGCCCCCCTCTGCTCACCCCAGCCCCTGCCTTGCCCGGCAGTGAAATCCAGAGACTGTCATCGTCCTAGCCGCTGGCTTGTGTTGCGTTCTCGCCATTATAAATGGTCATTATTACTCGGAAACGTTGTCATAGTCCCAAATCACGTTTGTCTGGCTTAGATTATGTCCCCGTCGTTGCGCTCCATGGCTTTTCATCCTGACCACTGTGGTCTAGAATCATTCTTCTTCTATGTGTGAGGGAAGAGGCCCACGCAGGAAATGACTTGTCCAGGGTCAGGCAGTTTAGAGGTGACATCTGAAGTGGGTTTGAACCCAGGCAGTCTGGGAGGAAAGGCCAAGCTCCCAGCCCAGTGGAGCGATTCAGAGCCACGCAGAGAGTGTTAAAACACACAGATGCCTGGACCCTACACCCAGAGGCCCTGATTTCATGGGTCTGGGTGCAGCCTGGGCATGGGGACTCTTACGTGCAGCCCCTCTGGAGACTCTGATATCATAGCCACTCTGCTTTCCTGTCTTAGCCAGAGCGAGATTCTTCCTGGTTCAGACTGATGTCCCAACAGTGTCCTATGGTGGGAAATCGAGGACCTCCTTCTCCCTTCTGAGGAGCGGGGCCTCAGAAAATCCCAGAACCTTCGGGGAGCTTGCGGGTGGAGGTCTTAGGCCTCCGTAGCTTATGAATGTGGTTTGGGCCAGGAGATAGCAGGAGCTGCTCATACAGGCCATTGGCTCCTCGTGCTCCCCTTCACCAGCTCGTGCTAAAGGAAGAGACATGATTTTTCTTTTTGCTCTTGGCAACCCTTGTCTTTGTAAACTAAAATGGAAACCGGTAGTGTCGGTCATCTCTAGTCTAGCCATGATTTGGTTCCTCTGCTGGCGTCGAAATGGCCAGCAGGTCTGCCCCAGCAGAGACCCCCGCCCAGCAGGAGAGAGAGGCCAGTTGGGTTTTAAGACCCAGAGTACTTCAGCTAAGGCCCTGAACTTAGTCCAGGCTCAGCTGTGAGCAGAACGTGGTGGAGGAAGATGACATTCTTCTGCGAGCAAGGCCTGGGAACTGGGGGCCTTTGATGGGGACTTCTCGCAGCAGCTCTGTGCTCTGTAGGGCTCGCCCCAGCCCCAGCCCCTGCAAGCTTCCCAGCCCACGCACCAGGCACCACGCATCTCTTCACACCAAATGCCACTTAGTTTGCAGAGATGGTGGCGGTGGAAATGACGCGTATCTCACAGATAAGAAGATGGTAGGTCAGGATTTTAGGGAAGGGGCAGAGCCTGGATCTCTGCACCCCAGGCTCTCCTGTCTCCTTCCTCCATCCATTCGGGACCCGCGTGCGGGAGTCTCCGTGGTGGACAGAAGCCCTTCTATGCACCTCTTTCTCACCTTCAGCTGGCTTTTGTGTGCTTCGAAGTCAAAGTCAGGAGCTGCTACTGGATATTTTTTTTAATGCCACATGGCCATTTTAGCTTAGGGTTTCTGCTTTAAAAGAGTCGCCCCATCTCAGTCTGGGGAGGCGGCAAGTAGGACTCCCAGTGCCAACCCTGAGAAGGCCAGGTCCTTTTTTCTCTTTCCCCAGAGCCTGCTGGCCCATTTCGTTGCCATCTTATACTCATTTAGGAGGATGGATTGAAAACATCATCCAAGGGAACAAAACCGCTCTTCTGCCCAGGCCCCAGGCCTGCAGCCAAGCAGCCAGCGGCGAAAAAGAAAGTCTGATGCGCTGTAACTTTATCTGTAAAAGGGCGCCCTTGGCGACACGCTCGGGAGACAGAAAACATCTACTCCCTGCCTGTTCCCGGTGGGGCAGAGAAGTCCCCCTCCACCCCTGTGCTAACCCTCTGGGCTCATATGTCAAGGAAGAAACTGAGCCTGTTTGGCCCTCAGACTTCGGAAAGCCTGGACCATATACTTCACGATGATTCATTTTCATTAAACTGCTGGAAAAGTACAACAAACCCGAGTTACTCGTGCTCACCCCCAAGGCTTGGGCCTGCTGGGGAGAGGCTGGGTTCACATGTCTTTTCCTGGGAATCAGCTCAGGAGTCTGGCCTTTTCACTGGCCAAATATCTAGGCAAGCCCCGAAACCTGAACGTGGGCTTCGCATGCACGTGGGGGCCTTTCCACCCGCTGGCTGGGCACTGGTGTCGTTTTAGCAAGTTTCAGGCCAAGTACAGTGGGTCTGGTGCCTTTTATCATCACTTCAATAACCAAATGGGCCAAATGGTTAGCGACACCATTCAACCCTCGGCCCATAAAACAATGAAGAAGCAGAGTTAAGCCAGATGGGTTCAGCCCCTGATTCTGGTTCTCTACCTTTTCGGATAGGCCCACCCTTTCTTCTTCTTCTTCTCCTCCCCCTCCTCCTCCGCTTCCTCCTCCTCCCCCCTCCCTTCTCATCCTGCTCTTCCTCCCCCCTCCCCCTGCTCCTCCTCCCTCCCCTTCCTCCTCCCATTCCTCCTCTCCCTCCTCCTCCCCCACCAATCTCTCTGTCTTTCTCTCAGGGCATAGGAGAGGAGCCTAATTCAGGGCATCATTTTGAGTTGACACTAGCCAGGCAGACAAATTGGGCCAGGAAGTGTGTTCTAGATGGAAAGGAACAGGAAGTTCCAAGGCCCCGAGCAACAAGAGCTTCAGATGACAGAGAAATGACAGTGGCTGGCCATGGCCAGGAGCCCCAGGCAGGGCGTGGTGAGACAGGGGATGCAGTGGGCAGGGGACAGTTAGGAAAGGCCTCAGGTTCTGGAAGGCTTATGTTTTTATGCTTTGGACCAGGATTTCATCACCTCCACATTTTTAGCATTACAGGCTAGGAAATTCTCTGTTGGGGCAGGGCTGTCCTGTGCATTTGGGATGTTTAGTAACATCTCTGGCCTCTGCCCACGAGATAGGAACAGCACCTCCGTCCACTCCAGATGAGACAACCCAGACATTGCCAGACATCCCTGGGGAGGCGGGGCTAAAGTGCCCCGGTGAGAACCACTGTTGGAGGTGATAAGGAGGTGATAAGGGGTGGGAAAGTGACAGATTAGAAGGACGAGTCAGATGCATGGTTCTACAGCAGCCCAGACTAGAGTTGAGGGGCCACGGAGAGACTGGGTAGTGGAGAGGCGGGAGACTTCTGTACCAGTCCGGGGGGAAGAGAATGTGGGTCTGGCCTGGGATGTGGCCATGGTACCAGACCAGGAGGCAGGATGAAGAGGGCCAACACCGAAGCCGATTGCCTGGGACAGCTGACGCAGGGTGGGGAATTTCAAGCCACAACATCTGGCCTGGGGGCCGCAGGGATGGGGGCCGTCCGGGGAGGGGGTACACGGGCTTTGTGGGTCACACTGGCTCACCTGCAGACACATAGGCCCATCCACAACCCGCTCTGCCCCTCTCTCCCTCTGCCTCACCTGTGCGCCTCCTCTCAGCTCACCTGCTCCCCCACGCCCCGCAGAGAAAGTACCAGCCACCGCCCCCACCCCAGGGGGGAGCCTGCAGGCTGACTCCCTGGGGCTAACTCCCTTGGTCATTTTGGGGGCACTCCTTAGCTCCTTTGCTGCTCCTTGAAGGCTGGGACTGGCTCATGACAGTTACGATTACCATTTGTGGAGCATATCCTGAGTTCTAGGCACTGTCTCACGTTCCATGGTTTCTTCCTCACGAGAAGCATTCTCCTGAGAAGAGAAAGAAAAGAGCTCAAGATGGGGAACGTTGGCACCAGTTCCTCTGCCTGCTCCCCAAGCCCACAGGAGCTCCTTGTGCTGGAGCCGGGACCTGCTTGTCCACAGCCGGGTCCCCAGCGCCCAGCACTGCCAGCCTCACCGCAGACATGCAGAATGAGTTTGCACAATCAGAGGAAGGCTTCAGGCCACCTGTCGCCGGTGGCAGGACCAGGGCGGGAGCCCAGGTCTGTCTGACCCCCGTTCTGGGCCACGGTCTTCTATGGGCCTTCAGTTCTTGCAAATAATAGACATCGATTTGGAATGGATGAATAAATGACCCCATTAGTTTATGCACCGGGGCAGTGGTGGCCCCTCAGATGCAATCACCTGGCCAAGGATAAGCAAACCAAGTTTCCAGACTCTGGGTGAAGCTTCCCCACAAGCGCGGCATCTTCCGGCGTCTAATGCGCTGCTCCCAGCAAGCGCGGCCGTCAGCCTCTGGTTCTGCGGGCTCCTCTGACACCCAGGCGTACAAAATAGTCCAAGCTCACATTTTATGAGCCTCTCTGAGCCTTTTTTTGCCCCCTGAGGCACAGAAGCCAATTTTATTTTGCCAGGAAAGTAAAGACACTTTCTGGAAGACTCAAACTCGCTCTAAAGAAAACCTGTAATTTAAGCAGACCTCTTGTTTGGGGGGGGGGGTCTCAGCTTTGGCTGCCCAGGAGCATCTCCTGGAGTTTAAAGGACGCTGGTGCCAGGTCCGTTCCCCCACAGGTTCTAAGTTAACTGGTTGAGAGTGGGGCGCAGACATCAGAATTCTTCGTTTAGAAGATCTCCGCGTGATTCCAACGTGCAGGGTGAGAAGTTGACAGGCCTCCAAGTGACATTCTTCGTACCTCGGATTTCTCTTCTGGGGGGAGTGGGTGAGGAAGAAGAGGAGGGAAGGGAGGAGGGGTGGGGGGAGAGAAAGACAGAGATACAGACAGACAGACAATTGACTACCGCCCAGCTTATCCACTCTAGCTTTGCCAACTTTTGCCATTAGTGTGTCCTTTTGAGTTAAAGCACTCCTCTAGGGAAGGACAATATATTAAGCTACTTTTAGCCTTTGACACTAGTCACCCTGGACAGTGTGAGGGACCTGGACAGAAGGGTGAGGACCCCTCCAGGTTGGGGGAGGAGCTGCTGAGAGAAGTGGGGGCCTGTGGGAGGCTGACCTTCTGGGCTCCCTGGCTCCTCTCGGGTAGGACCTGGGTCTCATTTTTTAGAAGATGGTTGTTGGATTTAGCAAGAAGGGCTGTGAACCGGTGTTCCTGATCCTATGATCTGCTCTGAGCTAACAGGCCTGACTGCGAGGCCTGGGTTTGGCACTGGGGACCCAGAGATGCCTTATCCACCTCCTCACCCCGGGGAGAGCCTTGGATGTAGCCAGCCCTCACGTGGCAGGAGCAGGTGTGGTTTGGGAAATGAGCCAAGAGCCACGGGAACTGGAAGGGCTGAAAGATCCATGCCAGGGGTGATCATGGAGGCCTCCCAGAGGAGGTGACATTGGAGCGGGGCCTTGAAAGGTATGGGTAGTTTGTAGCCTCTGAGTGTGGGGTGCAGTGGAGGACGGCAAGGACCAGTTCTGGGTGCCCTTGAAGCTCTCTCAGCTCCCAACCCTTGTCACACTTCATTGTGATTGTGCTGGTAATGCCGCCTTTGGGGCTAGAATGGAGCCCCCCACACAAGGCACTGTGTGCGAGAGGCCCCACGGAGCCGCTGAGGCCCAGGGGGAGCCTGCTCCCAGCTTGCCCTCACTGAGGAACGAATGATCTGGATGCAGGCGGACACCTTACCAAGCTGTCCCCTCTTGCACGGAAACAGTTCTGCTTTCTTGGTCTTGCAAGGATGCGGAACTGGGGGGGGGGGGTCTCCCTCCCCTGGGACCTGGTCTGACTTGACCTTTGGTTAGATCCTCATGACTTTGGTTAGATTCTAATTAGCAATCGGTCATTTTCTGTGCAATTCCATTCACTGTTTCTTCACTGTGGATTGTATGAGGAACCCCAGGAGTCTCAAACGTCATTTTTATTCTACGTGTTTGTTTTCCTTACTTTCGAACACCCCGCTTTTTATTGAAGGACACCATATTATAAAGAACCACTCCTGAGGGATGGTTCAGGAATGTCACAAACGGAGCACAGCCATGTCACCAGCACGCAGATCTAGAAACCTAACTGGCGAGTGTCCCAGAAATTCCTGTAGTGTCCCACTCTGTACCCCCATCGTCCCCACCCAGGGAGCACCTGCCCTTCCTGACCCCTAGCTCCTGAGGTTAGGGTTGCGTATTGTAGTTTAGAGGAGTGGAATTAGACAGAAAGCACTGACTTCTTCGGGTCTGGTTTTGACTTCTTTCTCATAGGATTTTGCGTGAGAGGTCCATCGATAGAGAGCTAGTTGCTTCGTGATAATTCCGTTTTGTGAATGTCTCATAATTATCCATTCTTCTATTGATGGGTATTCGAGTATTTTTCAGTTTGAGGTTATTGTGATTCATGCTGCTGTGAACATTCTAGAACATGTGTTTCGGTGGACATATGCACACATTTCTGTTGAGTAAATACCCAGGAATGGAATTGCCAGGGCGTGGGATATGTGTACCTTTAGCTTCAGTGGCCGTTCCCAAAGCGAAGAGATGTTTATTCTCATCTCAGTCCCTAGACAGGGTTGTATGAACTTGGAACGTTTGGGACTGGATAATTCCTTGTTGTTAAGAGGCTGTCCTGGGCGTTGTAGGATGTCCCTGGTCACAGTCCTCCAGACACCAGGAGCACAGCCTCCCTCCCTAACTCATGACCATGAAAGATGCCTCCACACCTTGCCAAATGTTCCGTTGTCCCCCCGGGGGGAGAGGGGCAACACTACCCATCACTCCTGCTGAGAGCCCACTGCTGTAGGCTATGGGTGCTCGAAGGGCCCGGGCTCTTCCTGTTATTTCCCGCCCTCTCCCCAGGACCGGGCATGCCGGGGGCACTCAAGAGATGTGTGTTACTGTTTCAAAACCAGAGGTGAGCGGAAAGACTTGCCTGATGATCTGCTGGCCGGGGGCAGGCCCGGCCCCGGCCACGACCGTGCAGGGCAGGCCCACACGAGGCGGGGCAGTGGCTGGCGCAGCCCAAGGCCGGTCTCCGTCGGTGGGTGCTTTCGGGGACTGGCCCGCGGCCTAGGCCACCCCGTCTGACGACACCGTCTCCTCCGGCCCCTCCCTCTCCCCCGGGCAGGCGTGGCGTCCTGCACCTGCACGAGAGCAGCGGGATCCATGACATCGGTCTGCCCCAGTGGCAGCTCTCGCTCTGTCTGATGGTCGTCGTAATCATCCTGTTCTTCAGCCTCTGGAAAGGAGTGAAGACGTCAGGAAAGGTAATATCTTTGTTTCTATTTAAATTGGGACATTGGCCTGAAAAAGAAGACATTTTTTTTTCCAGCTGTCACTAGATGGTCGGCAAAAAGCAAGCGTGGAAGGAGAGGTACAGAGCCTGGGTTTGCCCCCCCTCCCCCGGCTCTGCCGCTGGCTGACTGGGAGGCCACGACAGGTCCCTTCCCTTCCCGAAGCCCAAGGCTCCCCAGCAGGGGTGAGGGGGTGCATCAGGGCTCCACACTTCTCCACCAAAGCTCCCAGGGATTGGGACACCCCAAGGGTCTCGGGAAAAAGCCTAAAGTGACTTACTGGACTGCGTTTGATAAATCACGAATTCTGGCCTAAAACGTGATGCACATTTGCTCCTTCTCTGGAATATAACCGCTGCCTCCACTAGCAAATCCATGTGCTTCATTCACCGTGCTCAGTACGAGTGCCTGCGAGGGTCTAGGTTTCCTGGGGACAGGGGCGCGGGGGGCGGGTGGCCGCCAGAGTCGGCATTCTGACCTGGGTGACCCTTCCACCCGCCCCCCGGATTCAGTCCCTCGGGGGGAGTACACGCATCTCATGGCCCGTGTTGATTCTGAACCCAGGGAACATCAGAACTGCCCCATTTGGACCCTATGGGGTCCCTGTGGGGCTCGACTGTCCTGACGAGGCTGTAGTTGACAAATGCTCTTTCCAGTGCTGTAATTAGCTACTGCTGTGTAACAAAACAGCCTGAGACGGAGTGATGTAAAGGAACCCTTTTGTTACCTCTCGCGATGCTGTGGGTTGACTGAGACCCGATCGGTGGGTCTTCTGCTCCATGTGATGTTGGCTGGCTCCATACCTGGGGGCTTGGCTGAGCTGGAATGTCCAAGATGGTGCACACTCATGGACGGTAGCTCGTACTGCCTGGGAGCCCAGCTGGAGCCATCAACCAGAGCGTCTTGGGTTGTTTCCACAGAACCTCTCCAAGTGGCTTGGGCTTCTCACAGCATGGCGGCCAAGTTCCAAGAGCACGTTCCAAGCACACAAGCCCAGTGTGCAAGTAGCTCTTCCAGTCTCTGCTTGCATCATGCTTGCTGTTGGCCCAATGGCCAAGACAAATCTTGTGGTAAAGCCCAGAGTCCGTGTGGGAGGGGACTAACCCAGGTGCGGTTTCACTGGTGGTCACGAGGCAACCGTCTACCATAATCAGGCCGGTGTGACTTTGTGAGAAGCCTCATTAGACAAGTGACTGGGCAAGTGGCATGCGTCCAGGTGATTTCTGGTATTCCCAGAGTCCTTGGTCATGCCATTGGGAGCAAAGATAGTGGCAGGGGACCAGCAGCCAGTGGGGCCGAAATCTGTCAAGAAAGGCTTGACATGGAACTTCCGCTCAGCATGTTGAAGACACAGTGTCTGGCCCAAGGAGGAACCCACATAAAATGCAGACCAGGACTGCAAGCAATTCTGGGATAGGGCAAAACCGGGCTAGGACAGCTACCATCCCAACGCCTGGCACATAGTAGGTCTTCAGGAAGTATTTAGTGAAGGATTCATGTGAAAAGGAGGGAAGGTAGGAATAAAGGAGAAAGGGTGGGTGGATAAATAAGTTGGAGAGCCTCGCTGAGTGTTCTTTCGAACTCAGTACAACGTATTAAGCCTTTATGGACACCTACTATGTGCCAGGCTTGATGCTAGTACTAATGACATGGGCATATATGAGACGGGGTCCTTCTCCAATTGCTTATCATCTTCTGTGCGTTACAGACAGGCACGGGTCACCCAGTGTGACTAGTTTCTTGAGTCTTCATCCAGAGACACGTGTGTCTCCCTCAAATTACACAGTAATGGTCACAAACTGCACACATATTCTATGTCCTGCTTTTTAAAAAATGTCTAGACTTTACCTTGGAGATCATTTCATATCAGGTACTCAGGTTGCATTTTAACTCTGCAAACTGGTTGTTTCAACTGTCCTTAAATCAGTTTAGCGATCGCCACAATTTTTTGAGAAGGAAATGGACTGGAACGCGTTGCACGTGGTAGAGTTGGAGCCGGCTCGTGGAATTTGGATTTTAGCTACAGCAATCCGCGTGTTTGCATGTGTTTTGTGTTGGTGTACAAGGTGTTTATTACCGTCAGTTGTCATGGTGAAAAAAGCGAGAGCTCCTGCATCGGCATTCGCTCTTTGAGCTAAAGAGCATGGAGAAGGTGGCGTTTGGCCCAGGTCTCTAAGGACAGGAGCAGATAGGGACGGGGCAGAGGGAGGGGGTTTTCGGTGGGAGGAACCGCCTGAGTGAAGCCACAGAGGTGCCGAAGCCCCAGGCCAGCCTTGCCCAGCCCCTCTGCGCCTTTCCTGGGTGTCAGGAGCAGGTGGCAGAATTGAAGCAGTAGGAGCTTTACTCCTGCTTCTGGCCTGGGCGCGAGGCCCCCACAGCTCCTGATACTACCTTCCAAGACGCCGTGCCCTACAGCCATCGCCGGATCTGGTACAGCCGGCCCCACCTACTGTAGCCCTTTGTCCGGAGCAGACTGTCTGCAGGGAGAGGATGATAAGAAGGCACAGAGCTGAGCATGCTCAGTTCCTCCGTGCAAACGCACCTTCAAGGAGTCATGCCCTTCCCCAGAGTGTTGCCCCGGGGAACCCCCCCCACCAGGTGGAAACGCGTCAAACTGAAGCCACAGCCCACATTTTCCGTAAATCCCCCCCCAAAGGAAGCCACGGTCCACATTTTGCGTAAATCTCCCAGCGGTTCTGGCAGCTGAACAGGGAAGGTCCCCCTGGCAGTCCCGGGGGAGGGAGCTTTCCAGAATGGGGAGCTTCACTCAGGACATTCTTGGGCCCTGTCTTTAATTGTTTTTATAAACTGGCTCATGAGAAAATCAAGAGCATTGCTTCTTTCTGCCCAGACTACATCTGGAACAGGACGGAGCTTTTCTTAGCAGGCTTCCACAGCCTCAGAGCGGCCCGAAATGAATTGCAAATGTTCACACTTCCCGTCTTGGCAAGTAAAGGCTCTGTGCCTGGCAGGGGATGTGACTCCCCCGGGGCAGCTGGGAGGGTGGGGGGTGGGGCACAGTCTGAATCAGGGAAAGGGGTGACCCTACACACTCTGACCTCGGCCCATTGACCCCCTCAGGGTAAACGGTGGGGAGTCAGCCCCCCGGAGTCAGCTGGGAAGCATCCTGGAGTCCTGCCTGCCTCCCCCATCCCCTGTGTCCTTGGCTGAACTAGGCTTTTAGATGATAAACCCAGCCACAGAGCCCCTGAATGTCAGACTGGCTGGCACACGGGGGCCATCTACTCCACACTGCTTATACAACGGGGAGGCCGAGGCCTAAGGGGGACAGGGTGTCACCACGGTCTCAAGCACGGCTAGGACTTGGCCTTGGCTCCCAAATCCACAGTGGTGTGAGTGATTAAGAACATGGCTTTGTGGCCAGAGCACCTGGCTTGGAGTCCAGGCACCACTAGTTCCTGCTGGGTGACCTTGGAATTCAGGCTGCTCGCTACCGAGGGAGGTTAATAATAGTGCCAACGTCCAGGGCCATTGGGAGGATGGAGGAGAGGTCCTTGGTGGAGGGCTGGCAGAGGGAAGTTGTTCAATAAATGATCCTCGTCCTGCCTTTGGCTCCTTCCTCGGCACCCCTTCCAGTGCTCCGTCTGGACCTCAGGGCTTTGCAGGCACTGCTCTCCCCCTCAGTGCAGCAGAGGGGAGGGGCGGGCCCGGCTCCTACCTGCTCTGTTTACATATTGGACTAAACTTTCAGAAACCTTGGGCTCCCCTCTGCCTGGAGATCAGTCAAGACCACAGAACCGGCTGGGGGCAGCCACCTTGTTCTGCCCGCAGCACGGCCAGGCTCTGGGCCGTTTGGGAGATGGGAAAAGACTAGAACACCTCTCAGATGCTGGCAGAGAGTGGTGGGGTTGGGGAGAAAGCTGGACCAATTAAAAAGAAATCTGAATTTTAGAATTTTTTAAAAGAAAGGTCATTCTGTTCCTTGTGAGTTGTGAGTCCTAATCCTACCCGTGTCTTCCCATGAATGGTTCCGGACAGCTGGTTTGCCTGGCTTTAGTCACCTCATCAGACCCAGTTATAGTGACAAGTATCATCTACATATGAGCAAGGAAGATGCTAAAATATTTACAGCTTCGTGGGGGTTTTTTCATGTAACATCAACATACACCCCTCACCCCACAAATTTTGTATGTCTTCGTAATTTGTGCAAACGTCCCTAAAACCCAGTTTGGAGGATCCGCATTCTGAATCATTCGAGTTTAAATCCGTGCGGTTTGGGAGCGCTAAAGCACGGACGGCTCTCGTCCCTGGGCCAGAGTAGACCTTCGTGCCCCCGAGCAGTGCTTCTCAGCCTTTAACGCGTGGAAGAATCACAGGGAGGGCTTGTCGAAACTCCGGGCGGCTGGGTCTCTCCTAGAGAGGCTGATTCCGTGGGGGCGGGGAATGTGCCTTTCCGACAAGCGCCGAGGTGATGCCCATGTCTCCGGCCCACGGGCTCACCTCGATCTGCGCAGTCGTTGCCCTAATGCCTGGATCTCCGGCAAGATTTGCACACCTTCGGTGACGGGGACCTCACTGTCTCCCCATCTCCCTGGGAAGCTCATTCTCCCCTTAGAGAGCTCTAGTCGTTAGAAAGTTCTAGTGAAGATCTTCGCTGTAATCATCGGCTGTTGGTTTGAGTTTGGCACCCTGCAGCCGAACAAATCCTGGCCCTTGTCCGTAGAAACACAAAGTGGGCGAGAAGTTGAATTGGAGGTGATGGAAAGCGGTGGCCTCCCGTGGGGACTGAGGACACTTGCTTAAACAACACTGCTTTCATGTCCTACTCAGAGACTGACCGAGTCTGGTTACTTGTGGCCAGAGATGCAATGTAAGTTGACATTTTGAGAGCAGAGAAGCCTGGGGTGGAGGTGACGAGAGCCCAAGTGTCCCCTCTCTTTCCCCAGTGCGCACACTGGGCACGCGTTAGTAGGAGCTAGAGATTGGCCAAGGATCCAGGGGCCTTCCTTTTTGCACAAGATTTTAGGCAGCTGAGCTCGCTTCTGCCAGCAAATCTGGGAACTTTCCATAAGGCTCAGATGGTTTTGCTTTCAGTACGTGTGCATGGACAAGACAAGCTCCTCTGTCTTGATGCCCAGCTGCCGTCAGGGTCAGCTCAGTCGTGTCCCGATGTTCCTTGTGTCCCGCTGTGTTCCCAATTAAGTCCGCATTAGCCTCAGACATGAATGAGTACTGCTTGCAGATCCCCTGGGAGATCCCTTGGAGCCAGACCTGAGGATGCTCTTTGATGGGTGGAGTATGGTCTCACCTGGCCTGCTGGGCTGGCCACTGGGCCTGCAGCTGGTGACATGAGTTGCAGGGAACACAGCAGTTAGGACCCAATACAAAGATAATATGAGGGCTCCTCCCATGCCTGTCACCAAGGAGTTAGACCCGTTTGTCCCAGTTTGGGAGAGTAAACCAGGGATTAATGTGGGGCCAACCAGAGGCAATGGCTTCACTTTCCAAGGCATGTTTTCCTCCTTATTCGTTGTTGGCAATTTGTCCTCCTGTTCCCGTGCTTCTGAAAGAAAACAGATCCGCAAAGACTCCACCCCCTCCCACACAGAACAAGGGAACGACGGAGGAACGACTGGGTAGCATGAAATAGAGGAGGCTGATTCCTCTTCTGATTCCCTCAGAAGACATGACCATTGATGCATTTAATTACTCCCTGACTCATCTGCTCATTCATTCACTTGCTCGTTCTTTCATTTGTCCTTGGACTCACTTGGTCATCCACGAACCTCAGAATTATCACTGACTCACTCATCTGCCTACCCATCCGTATATTCAACAATTTACTTATGTAACCATCCATCTACCATCTAACCATCTGCCCAACTGTATATCCATCCATCCATCCATCCATCCATCCATCCATCCATCTATCCATCCATCCATCCAATCATGTATCTGTAAACTGTCTAGATCCATCCATCCATCCATCCATCCATCCATCCATCCATCCGTCCAATCATGTATCTGTAAACTGTCTAGATCCATTCATCCATCCATCATCCATCCATCCATCCATCCATCCAACCATCCATCCATCATCTATCCATCCATCCATCCATCCATCCAATCATGTATCTGTAAACTGTCTAGATCCATCCATCCATCCATCCATCCATCCATCCATCCATCCATCCGTCCAATCATGTATCTGTAAACTGTCTAGATCCATCCATCCATCCATCATCTATCCATCCATCCATCCATCCATCCAATCATTCATCTATGCAACAGTCCAATCATCCATCCCTCTATCCAACAAATGTTTCTTAAGCACTCCCGTATGCCATGTGCTGGGGATACAAGTTTGAAAAATATAGGGATTTTGCTTCCAAGGAGCCCCTGGTAGATGGGAAAGATGGACAAGGAGGATAAATCCCAGTCCTTCCATGTAGGTATGGAAAACAGAACTTTGTGTTTTTCACATTTCATTTTTTGTGTTGAGCCCGTATCCTTCTAGGCCAGTAAAGAACTTAATCCTTAGTCATGTTTCAGAGATGCCATATTCTCCCCAGGGATGTGTGAAGATTCTAGGGGCTGCGTAGTGCCAGGGCTTTGGGAGAAGGGACCCTCTGGTCCTTAAGTCATGTGTCCTCTCTTGTTTTAGCTGAGTGGTCTTAGGGTCTGTCTATCCCAGCCCTGAGCAGGTTTTCTGCTGGAGGCACAGTCTTCCTTCTGCAAGGCTCTCCCCGGCTGCACCTGCCTAGGGCAGTGACTTTTAACCTTGACTGCCCATCTGCATCTCCGGGGGTGGGGGGAGCTTTCGAAACACACTAAAGTGCAGACCCCACTATGGACTGATTAAATTAGAAACCCCAAGAATAGGATCCGAACTTGGACATTTTAAATTATAACTTCACACAGAGTGCTCTAATGTGTAGTCAGGAGTGAGAGGGGACAGCAAGGAAATCCATACAACCTTCCTCTCTCTCTCCTTTTGATCTCTGTTCTTCCACCTTGGTCAAGGGGGTAAGAGAAATGTTGCTTTTTACTCCGGGCATAAATCTCTTTCTGTATGGGTTTCTGAGCGAGGTGGTTTGTCTTTGTCCCAAATCCGACCCAAGATAAAGAACAGCAGGAGACTGTGCTTCCCGCCTGCCACATCCCTTCTTGGACAATGAATCCCTTCTTGGGCAATGAGTTGGGAGGTAGAGGGGAGGGGGGAAGGGGGCAGGGAATGCTGCAGAGAGCATAAAGGTGAGCGTGCTTAGATCTGCCTGGGGCCGCTTGAAGGGGTCAGGAGAGGCAGCTCATGGAGGAGGAGGTGCTGGGGGCCGTGAGAACCTCATCTCTGTCCTGGTGGCCTTTCGGGGCAGTGCCGTCTCCACGTGCGGACTCTCCCGCCTGGGTCCTGACTGCTTGAGGGAGTGGCCGGGCCCAGAGATGGAACTCGCGGCTCGTGCACGGTGAAGGAAGTTTTGGGGAGGGCATGCCTGGCTCCCTGGGCCAGGCCCGAGCCCACTGCCGGGCCCCCGGTGGTGGCGGAGCCAGGCTCTCACAGCAAGCCTGTCCACTGCCAGGTGGTGTGGATCACAGCCACGCTGCCCTACCTCGTGCTGTTCGTGCTCCTGGTCCACGGCATCACGCTGCCCGGCGCCTCCAACGGCATCAACGCCTACCTGCACATCGACTTCTACCGCCTCAAAGAGGCCACGGTCAGTGCCCGGGGACCGTCCGCCCTCCGGCCAGGGTTGGGGAGGGTTCTCGGCGCGAGCGGCCGTAGGAAGTCGGGTCCCAGCTGGGCCACAAATCTGCGGCACAGCCTGGGACGGAGGACAGATCCTTCCCTCTCCCGGCCACAGCTTCTCCGTCTGACTGATGCCCATTTGATCTGTACCTGACAGTCCCCCAGCTCTGACAGCCCAGGGTTCTGTGGCTCTGGTGGCGTCCTTTGCAGACTCCTCCTTCCAAGGGGAGCAGTATTCTGTTCTGGGTCCTGGTACCTGCCGTGGCCTCCTAGCCCCCCACCCCCACCCCAGCCACCCCAGCCCTAATTCCACACTGGCCCCTGCCCCGCCCTCTGCTGCCATCCCGTGATGTGGGCGGAAGCAGCAGCCACAGGGTGGTCTGGACCCTGCTGTCTCCCCCCATGCTGCCACAGCCTCCTCCAGCCCGCCGTCCTGCCCAGGGCACAGACGAAATGAAGGTGGGGTGAATGTGGAGTGGAGCCCAAGGCAGTGGGACGAGGCTGGGATCAGAGACAGCCTTGGAGGTCCCAGTGCCTCGAGCATCTTCCAACCATGGCCGAGATCATTTCTGCCTCCTCCCTGAAGCCCTCCTCAGTGACGACACCTTGGTGTTTCCCCTCACTATTCCCAAAGGCTTCTTCACACTCTCTGAGCCCGCAGTAATCCCCGCCGGCGGGAGCCACACAGGCTTAGGAGGGACGCGTCCCAGTACGCACCTCCCATAGTTATAATGTCCCAGCGCACCACAGTGTTCCGGTCCAGTAACCGAGGGGAAACCTTTTTCCTTAGTCACCGTCAGATAACAGAGCTCAGGACTCGCATCGGTCTTGTAAATCATGAAACAAGTCCGAGTTCTTTGTTCTCCACCGGTTCAAATATCCTATCTCGCCGTTGAGTTGAAACTGAGCCCGCATGCTGTCTCGGGGAGCAGACGTTTCCTCCCCCATCGGATTGCTTCCCTTCTTGCACCCTGTGCTTGCAGAGGAGGGGAAGCCTAGGGTAACATGAGCGAGGTGATGGAAAACTCTCAAAAATCCCACTGGCATGAAGCTCTCGATCCAATTGGGCTGGGTCTAACCGTCCCCTCCATGCAGATGCGGACAGGTGAAACTGACCAGGGCTAGAAATTGGGGGCGGGGGGGGGGCGATGCTCAGATCTCCGGGCCTCCAGCCATGTGTTTTCATCACCCAAAAGATGGAACAAGTAACCCCAGGGCCCCTGCCCCTCCCCTGGCGGAAGCTGCCAGGAATCCTTGTCCCTTTTCTGAAGATGCTGTCTGCGTAACTCCTGAGATGGTCCTACCCTTTGCCCTCGCTCCATCCACATCTGAGCCTAGCACTGTGAGTTCAGTAACTTTCTTTGAAAGTCTGGACATCAGACTGAGCCCGTGAGCTCGTCCAAGCCAAGCTCGCTCGCAGGCACCAAGGCCAGACGCTGCTAGAGGGGCCGCTGTCTCCACCCAAGCTTCGCGCAGGCTTCTGGGGAGATGTTGCGTGGCTGCCCATCGCGGGTTCAGACCTCCTTGCTCGGGTCTCAGACACCCCGGGACTCCCCTGCCTTCCCGGAGCTGCCTTCCCGTGCTCTAGGCAGCAGAGGGTGACGGCTCTTGTCTGCCGGTTTCAGGTGTGGATCGATGCGGCAACTCAGATATTTTTTTCCTTGGGGGCTGGATTTGGAGTCCTGATTGCCTTTGCCAGTTACAACAAATTTGACAACAACTGCTACAGGTAAGATCCTTGTCAGGGCTCTGGAAAGCTCTAGATCCTGGGGACCGACCCCTGGGCCATGGGAGAGAGGGTTCTGGTCTGAGGCAAGTCAACTCTTCTTGGGTTTCTTCCTGTGTGCAAGGAGGCAGAGGGGACCTGCCGTGAACTCCAGAGGGGGTGTTCTGTGAACTCTGACATGGCTTCGGGGGGGGGGTGTCCTGATGAATGTGTCTCAATGCAGGACACCTCTTAAACACGGAGGTCCTCACCTGGGAAGGTCGAGGCCGTAGCGCTGGGAGGTCATGGGGATGGGTAGCTGGCGCAGAGGAGCGCTGTGTGGCTTTCGAGAGCCGACAGCATTGTCCGTCTGTCCATCTGATGCCCACACAGGCAAAGGTTGGTCGCACAAGAGGTGAGGACCTGGCAGGGTCAGAGGTGAGACCGCAGGGCAGACTGAGGGGTCCGCACAGGGCAGCAGAGTCAGAAAACCACGTTGCAGCTCTGGTCTCGCTCAGGATCCGACACTGCCTCCCGTGGGCCCAGCGCTGGGGGAGCGTCAGACGGGCACACGTGGGTCCTGCTCCCGTCACTCTCGTGAGGCTTCAGACAGAATTGCACTCCCTCTAGTGTGTGATGGAGGGGGATGGACACCTGCCAGCGGGGCAGGCTGGGGAAGCAGGGTGATCAGCCCTCTGCAGGGGCTCAGCAGGAGCAGGGAGGGGAGTTCGAGGGGAGCCTTGGAGGATCGTTGGCATTGGTGGGGGACAAGCCTGAGCGGAGGCAGGGAGGTGGTACGTCCGCGGGCCAGCGAGCGGACCGATCTGGCTTATTCCAAGACTGCGTGTTGGGGAGTCATGGAAAGGAAGCCAGGAAGGCAGGTGGGGTCATCTCAAGAAAGCTCTCGAAGGCCTGGGTGAGACGCTGAGAAGCAGGTGGGAGCTACGGGCAGTTTGCTGAGAAGGGAGGCTGCTTGTGTGACTCCCCAACAAGAGCTGGACACCAGCCCCTGACGTCAGAGTGGTTTACCCAGAAACTGTCAGTCTGTCCCCTGCACCTGCACATCCTGACAGTGGGGTGCTGGGTCCCCGTGGCAGCAGGAGGGCTGGTGCTGGAATCGGCGGCTCCAGAGACAGTGTGGGGCTCGGGGAGCTGGGTGGGGGAGTCCGGCCGCCTGACACCATGGTGCTCCTCTCCCCCAGGGACGCCCTGCTCACCAGCACCATCAACTGTGTCACCAGCTTCGTCTCCGGGTTCGCCATCTTCTCCATCCTTGGCTACATGGCCCACGAGCACAAGGTCAACATTGAGGACGTGGCCACTGAAGGTGCGTGGGCGGACGTGGCCGGGCGGCTTTCTTGTGGGTGGCTGCGGGAACGAGAGGGCTGGACCTGGAACCTTCCACACTGTCTGTGTCACGGGCTTTCCCTGAGGCCGTCGGTGGGCCTTCCAGGCTGTCCTGGTTCCTGCCTGTGCAACAGAACCTTCCCGTGAGTCGGGCTAGGCGGGACCGATGGTGCAGCCCCTGTGCTGAGCACTTGACCTGCCTTCATGAGTCCTCACGGTGCTGTGAGCCAAGTGTTAATCAACTCACTTTAAAGGTGAGAAAGCTGAGACTCAGGCCACGGGAGTGGCCCAAGGTCACCCAGCTTGTGAGCCACGGTGCCAGCATTCAAGCCCTGAGCCGTCCGGCCTTGGACCCTGTCCCCCCCTCCTGCTGCTCCTATTTTCACGGCCACAGAGAAGCTGGGCCTGGGAGGGAACCTGGATGGGCTGTGAAGACCAGAGACTTTTGAG
The DNA here is from genome assembly GCF_023065955.2 of Ursus arctos. Lineage (NCBI taxonomy): Eukaryota > Metazoa > Chordata > Mammalia > Carnivora > Ursidae > Ursus > Ursus arctos. Next base: position 13,128,338 of record NW_026622863.1, read on the forward strand.
AGCAAGAGACTTCCTGAGGGTGTAGGGGGGTGGGGTCCGCAGCCTGCGGCCTGCCACTTTGCGGGCTCAGCTCTCTGGCCGGGCTGCTGGAGGTCAGCCTCCTTGGGGGCATAACAGCCTGCGAGCTGGGGCCGGCATCCCCTGTCATCGCAGACCCTGGGATGGCTCTGCCCCAGGTGACTGACCAAAAATGGCGGGGTTGGCCGGGCAGATGGGCCTTGGCTACTCTTCCACCAGCCGCATCTCAGACCAGCAGGCCCAGCCCTTGATGAGGTCCTCCCTGCTTCTCACAGGAGCCGGCCTGGTTTTCATCTTGTACCCAGAAGCCATTTCCACACTGTCGGGATCCACATTCTGGGCGGTCGTCTTCTTCATCATGCTCCTGGCTCTGGGAATTGACAGCTCAGTGAGTGACCTGCTCGGGAGACCATGTTACACACACCGGGGGCGGGGCGGGGGGGACACCCTGGGCCTGACCCTCCTCACCCCCCAACGACTCAGCCTGAAGTGCCCACCTGGTTGCTAGTTGTGTCCAAGAAGCCCTAATTAAAGGCAGACAAGGAAGTGCATTCCTCTCGGCCCAGGCTAAGGACCAGTAGGAGCCCCCACGGCGTCACAGAAATCCCTCCCAGAAGCTCCTAGCCGCTGAGCCGGCCCAGGCCTCCAGGGAAACCGAATGCAGGGAGGGCATGCGTGGAGCGTCTCTCCTGTCACCAAGCCCTCTTCCCCTGAGAGTTCATCACCAACAACCAATGAAAACACTCGGATTCCCACTGGTTTCTTAGAACCCTTTATTTTACCCACGGGCGAGATTAGATGTAGTGACCTCTTTACGTCGCGCCCACCTTTGGCTCGTCACCCCTGGAAGCTTGCAGGAAGTCTTGGGGTAGGGCCGGTGAAGGAGGGTCCTCTTGCTGCCTCTTCCCTTCCGTGGGTAGATCGGCCAGGAGCAGCGCGTTGAGAAGGATTCTGAGGCCGCTCCCAGGCTCGTAGGAAGGAATCCTGATGGCGGTCGACACCGTGTGCCGGGGCTACGGGCACGTACAGGGAGAGAGCGAGGGCACGTGGGCTGCTCGCCTGCCATCCCAGGCTTGGGGTGTCGCTTACGTAAGCCCGTGGTTACTCCTCACCGGGGACCCTTCCAGACTCTGAGAGGCCGGCGTCGGAGGGGACCCCTTGCTCGACAGTTGGAAAGGCAGCGACAAATCCTTGTCAGAAACTGATGCCTGAAGTTGCAAAGGAAGACAGGAGTCGACTCTTCAGCCTCTCCCACATAGTTCTGAGTCTGAGTGGGGTTGAGAGCAGGGCAGAGTGGGGCGAGGATGAGGGGGAAGGCAAGGCCGCCACCCCAGGGTGCCCGAGTCTCTCCCCCGCCCCCAAGGCTTCAGGAGGTCCTGGGAGCCTGGGGCCTAAGACTCCGCGTTGGGCCGGCCCTCCTACCGGCTCCTCACTCTGCCTGGTCTGTCCAGATGGGAGGCATGGAGGCCGTCATCACGGGCCTGGCCGACGACTTCCAGGTCCTGAAGAGACACCGGAAACTCTTCACATTTGCTGTCACCTTTGGGACCTTCCTTCTGGCCCTGTTTTGCATAACCAAGGTGAGGAGGGGCTGGGCTCTGGGTCACCTGGAGCTCCTGGGGCTGCATTTCCATCCAATCCGGTCAGGAATTCCCAGCCTTGGAGCTGGGGTGGGGTGGGGGGGCAGGGTGAGCTCAGGTGGGGCTGGCATCCGCAGCCCTGCAGCCTGACCCCCCCAGGGCGACACCCCAGTGTCCTCAGCCTCCCACCTCTGGGCCTCAGGAATTCCAGGCGACTCTTCCCAACTGCTGGTTTGTTTGAGGGGCTGCAGAAGCCCCTTTGAAAGCCCGCTCACTGTTCCTGACTGAAAGACGCACCCTCAGCCCTTGGGGGAAGGCAGATACGTGACATCGAGACAATAGCACCAGGACCCTGTCACCCACCTTCTCAGACAGGGTTCTGAGCCACTGGGACAGGGTGGGGGGTCGGGACAGATGTGACAGTCAGTGGTCATTTCTGGGCAGGGTGGCCTCAGGCTTTCTCTCTCCGTGCCCAGGGTGGGATGTATGTGCTGACCCTGCTGGACACCTTCGCGGCGGGGACCTCCATTCTGTTCGCGGTGCTCATGGAAGCCATCGGCGTCTCCTGGTTCTACGGTACGTGGGGGGCCCGGAGTGCAGGGCAAAAGCCTCGGTCACACCTGGACATGCAAAGGGGCTCTCCATTTCCGGGGCAGCCACTGCTGATTCCAGAGCAGAGCATGTGGCTTCTTGGGCGCAGCTCTCCCCCCCAACCACCCCCCCAGCTCATCTTGCCTTTGAGCAGAAAGCTGCAAAGACCCCCAGGGCCACCCAGGGCCAGCTTTTAGCGAGGAGCCAGACAAAGCTGCTGACCCCCCAAGCCGCAAAATTCCTTCTAGCATAGGGTGGCCACATTTAGCAAATAGAATACAAGACGCCCAGTTACACTTGCACCGCAGATAAACACTGAGTAATTGTGTTAGTGTAAGTATGTCCCAGATACGGATGCAGCTCCGCTGTCTCTCTGAAACTCGGAGGGAACCGGGTAGCTCGCGTTCTCTCTCTGGCTGCCTTCCTCGGGAGCTGAACGGGGAGAGGGTGTCACAAATTGTCCCCTGTGCTCCGACTGTTCCTTTCTTTCCCCACGAGTCGCATCAAAGAGTTGATCAGTGTGAGGTCGGGCTCTTCTGCACAGTGACATCGCTGTTCTAGGAGCGTCACCTGGGGCAGGTCCCCTCTGCTCCCAGAGCACAGCTTTCCCTCTGGAAAAATAAAGCGGGGGGTATATAAGGAGATACTATATACATATTTCTATTTTTCCGTGAAGTGTGGCCGAGGTGCACGACGTAGCAGTCGGACGCTCTGCACCTTCCTCGGGGTTCGCCCCCGCAGTGTCGTCACCCCCGGTCATTGAACAGTGCTCCTGCAGTGTGGTTCCTTGTCCTCCCTGCGCTCCGGGACTTGCGTGTTTAAAAGCTGGAAGTGGGCACCTATTACTCTCCTTTCTCGGTCTCTCGCATCCCCCCGCCGGCTCCCCTCTGGCCACCGCCCCCATGTTCTGTGTATTGAAGAGTGTGGTTTTTTGTTTGTCTCTTTTTTGCTTTGCTCCTTTGATTTGTTTTTTGGGATCTGGCAGATAAGTGAAGTCCTGTGGCACTTGTCTCTCTGAGACGGCCTGACTTCACTGAGCCCGGCACCCTCCAGGTCCATCTGTCGTCACGCACGGCACCTGCTGGGCGTGAGTTCTGCACCAGCCAAGTGCCCACCCCCGGGTCTCCCAAGTGCCATGGAGCCCACGTCTTGCCCCACCGCCCAGGCCCCCCCCCCCGGGCCTGACCCTCAGGGGGAGGCCCGGGGCTCTTCGGGGCCCGGTGTGACCGGCCGGCCCTGTGTGCCCAGGTGTGGACAGGTTCAGCAACGACATCCAGCAGATGATGGGGTTCAAGCCCGGCCTCTACTGGAGACTGTGCTGGAAGTTCGTCAGCCCCGCCTTCCTCCTGGTGTGTATGCTGTGGCCCGGGCTTCCTGGGGCGAGGGGCATGGGCATCTCCGAGTCCCAGGGTGGAGGCTCCGGCCCCGTAGGGCCCCGCTTATGCGGACGGGATGCTGGGACGCCCAGCGCTGTTCACAGCACGGAAGGCTCCCCCCGCAGCGGGGTCTCGGTCTGGGGCCGGGTCCCCAGGGGCCTGTGTGCCGCCACTCAGCCCAGCTCCGCGGTCCCCTTCCCACGCCTCTTCTCTGCCTCCTTTTTGTCCTTGTTCGCTTCACGAATGTTTCCTCCTTCTCTACCTCCTCCTCCTCTCTCCGTCCTTTTTTCCTGCGTTCCCTGTGACCCCTCGCTTCCCTTGGGTCTGCTCTGCCTCTCTCCCCCCCCTGCTCCCCTCCCGGTCCCCGCCCCATCTCTCTCCCCTTCCTTCGGTCCCTCCCCACCGCCCGCGTGCCCCGCAGTTTGTCGTTGTGGTGAGTGTCATCAACTTCAAGCCCCTCAACTACGACGACTACGTCTTCCCGCTCTGGGCCAACTGGGTCGGGTGGGGCATCGCGCTCTCCTCCATGGCGCTCGTGCCGGCCTACAGCATCTACAAGTTCGTCAGCATCCGGGGTTCCCTTCGGGAGGTGAGCTCGGTGCGGCCGGGCTGGGGGCGGGATGGCGGGGAGTCTCCAGGCATCCCTGCTGAGCCCAGGAAGGGCAGGCACCACGAGGGCGGCGTGGACACCAGAGCCACAGCGATGGCCCAGCCATTTACCACCCCCCACCCTGTGTTTCCACATTGAACCCTGTGGACCTTGGAAGGGTCGGGGGAGCGCGGAGCGCGCGCCTGGCACCAAGGAGGCGGTCGGCTGCGCCCCCTGCTGTCAGGTTCTGTGTCGCACGCCTCTAGGCTCCCTCCACTGTCCCTGCTGTTACTATGTGAGGAGGGGGCGCTCAACCCTCCTGGCCCCACCTGAGGCCTGTCATGCCCCGATGTCCCCATCTCCCAGTCTGCGCTCACCATGACATAGCCATCTCAGCTGTTACCTGCCTCTTTCCCGAACCCAACGTCTACCAGCCTAAATCAGAGATTTCCAGAATACATCTTCTTTTCCTCGTGTGCATTGTGGGTGTGCAGATACACGGAGAAGCGTTGAGCAAACAGTGCCTTTCCTTGGAAATGATGTCTGTCCTATTTGGTTATTCAAAGGCCCTTTCCTTTATAAATAATGGTGACAGGCTTGGCCTTGTGTCCTTCCTTTGCAAGGTGAAGCTTCCATTCCTTCAGCCCCTCATGGCCTCGCCTCCCAGCTACTTGCTGCGAGGGTGCCTGGCCCCGGGAGGCCGCTCAGCACTGGAAGGAACTCCCCAGAGCTCACATTCTAACCAGGGGACGGATAGTCAGACGGGCACGGCAGCAAGTGAGAGATATGCGGACTGAGGGAAGAGGGTCCCAGGCAGGGCTGTGTCCGCCCTCTCCCCCAGGTCCTCATGACACGTTTCCCGTCCTTGAACTCGCACATCCCGGAGCCTCTGGCTCACTGGGAGGACCTGTGTTCTGTGAGCCCATCCTGGATCTACTTGGAGCTTTTTATTTTTTACACTTTGGGGGCAGGGAGGGCTCCCCACCATGCAGTGATCTGTCATTGACCCCGATGCATCACTGAGTCCCTGCCCCGTGTCCGCACCCCAGGGAGGCCTCCCTGACCCCTGCGCCCTCGCTGTGCTCTGGGCTCGTCCTCTGCAGCACTCACCCCAGCTGCGGCTTCAGAACTGCCCGTGTGTGTATGTGTTCAGTGCCAGCCCTCTCAGTGCACCTGTGGGGCCCCCCAGAGCAGAGACGGCGGCTCCTTCGGCCCTGGAGCCCCGGGGACTCACCTAGTGTCGGACCGCAGTAGTCGGCCCAGTGTGCCCTGACTGGCCGGATGACTCAAGGTGAACAGACCCGCTCCACAAGGAAGGCCAGGAGGTGTCTGTATGGACCTCACATGCCGTTTATGTAGGACTTTAGGGCCAACGAGCAGGTGGCCTTTAGCTGGGGGTGGCGGCTGGGCTGGTACCCCAGGGCCTGGCTGAGGCCTCCTCTCCGTCTCCGTCTTCTCACAGAGACTGGCCTACGGCATCACCCCGGAGAACGAGCATCACCTGGTGGCCCAGAGGGATGTCAGGCAGTTCCAAGTAGGTGCAGGCTGGAATGTTCTGGCGGGGGGGGGGGGGGGGGGCGGCTAGCTTCTCACAAGCCACAAAGCCCCAAGCAGCTGTGGGCTGTAGTCCCAGGGCTATGATGTCAGGAAGGGGAGGAGGGCCCTGTCCTCTGCTTCTACCAGCTTCTGCCTGACCCTCTGCTCCGTGGTCCCGGGGAAGCCGAATGTCCAGTCTTTCCTAAGCTTTATTCCCTCTCTCTGAGTGGTCGCCGCACTAGGCTGGGGATCTCTCATCTTGGAGGAAGAGCTGCAGGGGCATCAGTAACACGTTGACCTAAGTCCTTTTCCCTTAAAATCCTTGCGGTTGGGGTGTGGGGGAGGGTCCTGCCCCCCCCCCCCCCCCCGTTTTCAGACTTGCTGTGCGGCTTTGGGAGGCTTCTTGGCCCTTTCCGGGCCTAAGTGACAAGAAGGCAATCAGCCTGCATGTTCTCCGGGGTCATTGGAGTGACGGCGTGTGTTCTCTGCCCGCCCTGTGCTTCTCGCTGCCCCCTCGGCCCCCGCCCGCCCCCGGCCCCGGCACAGACACCTGTCCTCTCCCCCCGCAGCTGCAGCACTGGCTGGCCATCTGACCCCAGGCCCGAGGAGGAGCTCTACCGCGCCCACGCCCAGGTCCGAGGCTTCGCTACTACCCCGGACACAGTCTTGAAAATCCTCTCCTGAAAGATGTGTCGTGCCGTCCCTCTTCCTCTTTTCCCAGTTACAAATGGTTTCGTGACCTGGTTTTTATTCACATTCTGTTCATCTGGCCCGGGGTCTTGGAGTTGGGATTGGAAAGCCTCGAGGGAGAAGAGGAGGGGAGGGTACAGGAAGAATGACTTCTGTTGAACCTCTTTTGTTTTGGGGAAGGTCTCGCGCAGCTTGGGATCTGGCCCAAGCTGAGCTCCATGGCTCAGGCAGAACTCCCCCCCCATGCTAGCTTGGACTTTGGGCCACGGAAGAAATCCTGTCAGCCAAATCAGGGAGGGGACGTTCCTTTTGGTCAGACGCCATAAAACCAAACACAAACGAGAAGCCTGGCTGGGTCTGGGGCAGGGGATCCTCTTTCTCCTGCCACCCGGTCAGCACTGTGGTATCTGAACCTTGGTCGGGGAGCTTGGATTGGTTTGTCTCCGTTTTGGGTCTGTGGGCAGATTCTCTGGGGGATCGTGAGCAGAAACCTTCACAGTTAGTTTTCACTCTGGCTGAGTCTGTTGTGTGTGTGTTCTGGAACATTCTTCGTGGGGAAGCCCACCCACCCAGCAAGGTCCCCCACGCAGCAGGGTCCCAGGCTCTTCAAGTGATGGGGGGTTGGCCGTGAAAATTCCCTTTGTCTCTCTTCATGGTCTGGACTTGGCACCTGAGGGCAGGGTGGGACCAAGTACAGAGCAACCTGGTCACTGAAGTCCAGGCAAGACTATTCTGAGTTGATGGAGCGGATTGGTGGTTTTAGAGAATTTCCAGCTTGACTTCTGTTACACGTTCGCGTGTGGCGCCCTCTGGTGGTGGTGGTGGTGATTTAGAGAAGGGATTCCTAGTTGGGTTAAGTTGGTGGCATCTTTTGGAGGTTTCTGTTTATGGTTTGAGTCTCTTCTTATGTCCCTGCTGGAAATTGAGATTCAGAGGTTCTTGTTGTGACTGTGGAAGCCCCTGTGGAAGAATCTTGGTCCATAAGTAAATAAACAGAGAGGCCACTCATACTGGGAGTGTAGGAAGACACACAACACATCCAGAAGGTCCCTGAGCGTGAACAATGGGTCATGCGGTGTGTGGAAGAGAGTTATAAGGGGGCCAGTCGGGGGCTGAGAGGCGGTTTTCTCTCTGACAGTCCTGAGATTTCCCGGCTAAGTCAGTGTCCATGGGTCATTTTTTGGAAAAAAGAGGGAAAAATCAGAAGACTTTCGCTTGATGTTTTCATGTAAAAAGGCCAGCTCCAAGTGTAAGACAGCCCAGGTGGCAGGTGTCTTGGACCACTGTGGAGGGCGGGGCCTGGGAGTGGAGCATCGATGGAGTGGAACGATAAGGTGGGGGTCTGGGAGATGAGGGCAGGGTGACCCATCACGGGTGGGATCTGACCCGCTAAGTGACTTCGAATCCTCCCGTGAAGGGTAATTCCTCCCTCGGTGTCATGCTTGTTTTCCACAAAGCACTTTCATCCCTGTCACCTCCCGTCTTCCCAGCGAGGACTGCAGGGCCAGTTTTTGTCCCCGTTTCCCAGATGGGAACACCCGGGCCCAGCATTTTGGGCACTCTGGGTCAAGCGTTGTCAGGTACTAAGGGATCCAGTCAGACCCTCAGCAGTTGTTGGAAGAAGGGGAGAGGCGTCATTTGTTCTCATCCATCTGGTTGCCAGAGAAAATCATTGAGCCGCCCCCTTTCTGATGAACACAGTCGCTCTGGGGAACAGCGGGGAGTGACAGCTGAGGCTGGCTGGCTGAAATGAGGGTGACAGAAAAGCCTGTGTGTATCAGAACAGGGACACCCTACGGAGAGACCCTGCCATCCGCCTGTGGTCTTCCTGCCTCCAGACATCTGTCCCGAGGGTGAACCGGAGATGTGCTGCTAGCTGGCCCACACCAGACCGGAGCATCGGTGCTGCCTGGCGGCGGGAGTCGGCTCCTGAGCCTGGGGTGAGGGGCGAGGGAGGCTCTGGCCCCCAAGCCCAGGGTCCCCCTACCCAGGAAGCCCTTGGAAGTTCTGGTGGGGGTGCCGGCAGACACTCTGGGCTCACCTTCCACCCACACTTAATGGAGAGGGAGTGTGTCCTTTATCCCGAGTCATGTGTGACTTCTTTTTTGTGGCCTTTCTTTGAGAGCAGAGGTTACCCGGCACGAGGGTGCTCCTGTGTACTGTATATGACACTTTCGCATTTTATCAGATTTTTAAAAGACTGTTATTTTCCACGAAATGTAAAATGTCTGTTTAAGACCACTGCGTTACCATCTGCTCAGTGTCCGTGATCCCGTGGCCACCTGTGAGCGGGTCCTCGTTCTAGATGCAAAGGAGACAAAGGAGAAAGGGGAGCTGCCACCTCGTGCCAAAGGGCCTGCCGCATACAAGTCCCCAAAGCTGCCTTAATTCTGGGACGGCGGCCCCGCCCGGGCTGGGGAGCAGGGGTTGGCTGTCTCTGGGTGTAGGACCCGTTTCTCTTGGCCCTGGTGAGGTGAGACCGAAACATTCTTACCAAAGAAGTCATTTCTTAGTAGAGAAGCGCGCTGGGCTCATTTCATTTGTGTATTTCCTTTGGAAGCCAGCGGATGGAGAAGAACAGAGAAAGGGGGCACGGCTCACCGGACCTGGGTCTACAGCCGCCTCCTGGGCTCCTGGGGAGGGGGGCGCTTAACTCTCTGGGCCTCGGGGTTCTTTGTCTGCAGGCAAGGGTTGGAGCCTGTAATCAGAGGTCCCATCCAGTTAAAAAATGTTCTTGTCTCCATGACAATGTTCTTGTGCTAAATGTACTGTGAGGGAAGCACATTGTTTCCAGTAGGACTTTTCCAGAATGATCTGGCGACCCGTAACCTGTGGAGTAGAGCGATGTCCAATTTCTGGCCTCCAGAACTTGGATTTTTCTGGACATTCAGTAGTTTCTCCTTCTCTAGTATGTCTTCAATGGATGCCAGAAACAATGGGTTTAAAAAAAAAAAAAAACCCAACCCTTTTGTTTTGAGGTTGAGGGTGACATGACACGCCCTTGAGAGCCCCAGGAGCCACAGCTGTGCAGGTGTTAGCGTAGTTACGCCGCAAGGTCAGAGGCCACCAAAGACACGGGTGAATGTGACGTTGCTTTTGGGGTACCCATCCTCATCCCTCTGCTTCTCCACTTCTGTGTAAATAAGGATTGTCCCAGTGGTGCCCTCTCTGTGTCACGGACTGTTCCAATGTCATGAAGGTTCTCTGTTTGGTGTGGATTTGTTTTAAAAGCTGTTCTCTTCATGGAAAAATAAGTGTGCAGAGTAATAAAGGATATTTCCTGTGCCACGTTATCTGGTAGTGGGTTCTTTCTGTCATGAAGGTAAAACGCTATGAATTACGTAAGGCAAAGGGGGGTGTCTGCAATCAGCGTCAGCTGGTAAAGAAGAGCTTCTGGTCATAGTGGTCCACCTCCTCAGCCAAATAACTCTTTGTATAACCCATGGAGCAGGAGACTGGAGGGGCTGAGATCTGGAATCCCAGCTCTGAGAGTGACATATTTTTTAAAAATTTTTAATTTATTTTTTGAAATTCAAGCTACTAAAATAGCTACATTGGTTTTATTTCTTAAGACATATTTTTATTTAAATAGAAAATGGGCACCAAGGAGCACCAAGTTAGGCACCTAGCTTTGCTTTTTCATTTCTGGGGCTGAATTTCAAGGGGATCAGAACCTTCAGTTGGGGGGGGAGCTGCAGTTGGATCACATTCAGTGCACAACCCATTATTGCCCGCGTGCATTTTTCTGGGGAGAGAAGGATACATTAACACATAGGTCCTTGTTGCTAAGTACTATTATTATTATTTTTAATAAATATTATTTTTATTGTTATTAGTTTTAATTTTTAATTATTATTTTTAAAGTGACATCAATATAAACAAGGTATTGACAAAAAACAATCCAGTGTATGTCTCCAAATATGTGAAGGCTATCAGGGAGGGGGCGGTGAACCCGCTGATTGAAGGCTGCATTGAAACCAGTAATAGGAAGTCCAAGAAAAGAGCTTACAAGATTACACGAGAAGAGAGAATGGGCTGGCAGTGGCGAGCTTCCCGTCACTGGAGATATGCAAGCAGCTAGCAGAAAACGTCTCTTGGGCAGGTTATAGAGGGGACACGGTGTCCCACGGGGGTGGGGGAAAGAGATTGCACAACCTCTAAAGTCCCTTCCATGGGGCTTCTTTGTGGAGAGCCATGAGCCCCAGCTCACGCGGCAGCATTGGGACAAGCAGATACACTCGTGCCAAGGATCTTGGGGTGGGGAGTGATTTGGCCTGTCGAACTGCCATTGGGCAGACACCCCAGAGAGGGTACTAGGATTCTGGTCGTTCTGTTTGAACTCCAGAATCAGAGTTAGGGTTTATTATAATGAACCAAACGAAAGGCAGCCCGGTTTGCAGCCTTGCCTTTGTGCATGCTGACATTTCATGAGTAACCGGCCCTGCGGGTGTAGCGGAGGGAGGTTGGGCCAGAAGCAGAAAGGGCAGCTCTTCTGGGGACGACCGGGCGCCCGGCAACCCTGGCTGCCGCCCTGTGCCCTCGGCTGACGGATGTGGCAGAAAAGCCCGCACAGGGGAGCCTTGCTTGAGGCAGCCGCAGCCTTTTCCACGTTCCCCCATTGAATCACAGCCCCGGCCTGCTTGTGGAGAGCCGTAGCTTCGTTTCTGCCTCCTTCCGAAGGCACTGAGAGGAGTGAGGCACTCTCTTTGGGCCTCAATTTGTTCATCTGTATAATGGGTCAGGGGTTATGAAAACTATTCATGGATGGACTTCAAAGAATTTTGGAACTTTTGAAGTTTTGTCTTTGATGAGTTTGTGTCTGCTTCTGTGGGAGAGAGAAGACATTCGTCAAATTCTCAGATGTTTGAGACTAGCATGACCTTTGGGGGCCTCTCTCTTCTGGTGATACACGGTGTCAGTCTCTGTTCTCCAACCCCAGCCAAACATGGACAACAGCAGAGCTTATTTCTAAATGTCTGTCACCCCATTCGTGTTGAGTTTGCATTGAATCCATCCCACATCCAACATGTCCTTTGTTTTCCTGGCAGCGACCCTGTGAGGTAGGCAGTAGCATTCACAACGGTCCCACTGGACAGACGAGGGAGTGGAGGGCTGGGGTTGACAGGTGACCCACTCAAGGGCGCCCAGCCACTGAAGGACAAGTGCTGGGGCCATGGGGAGGACTGAATGTTAACCTTGTGTTCAGAAGAGTGCCTGCTCCGTGGTTCTTGTTACATGTTTAGTGCAGATCAGCTCTGTGACAAATGTCCATCTCCTCCCTCTCCCCCACCTTTGCCCATTTCAAAGGCAGCCCAGTCATTGCTGTATTTGCCTGCAGCCCAAACAGTGTCTCTGTTCCATTGTCACCTCCTTTTGCTGGTGCCGCTGAGGTTTGAATTGGGGTCTCGGTAGCCAAATCCGAGTCTCCCTGGGCCCCAGTGCACGGGACTACCTGGGCAGGAAGTTCAAGCTTCGGGAAATACCAGGACCCACGGGCCTTGCCAGGCAGCAGCCAGCCTTCTGCAGGACCCGCCTGCCCCGCAAGCCCTCTGCTGTCAGCCCCCCTCAGGCTGCTGGCACGGGAGAGGCTCCCCCAGCCGGGCATCGACTCAGGCAGGCCTTGACCTCAGCTCCAACCCAGAGGAGGAGCAGACAGAAGTGTGGGGACCAGAGACTCCCGCAAGAGCTGGCAACTCAGTGACTTCTGGTGTCGTGCTTATCAGCTCCTGGCTGTGTCGGCCTCGGGCCTGGGAGGAGCTGAGCTGGGCCAGATCAACAGGGCCTGGAGGGAAGGGGTTGGGCTGCAGGAAATCAAGGAAGACCATCTCCGTCCCCAGAGAAGGCCCAAGCCAAGTCCATTACCTGCACATACCCAGGAGCCAGAATCGGATTGTTTGCGAGCAGAGCATGTCTTCAGAGGGGGGGGACAGCCCCCATCCCCCCTGTAGCTTCAGGCTGTGGTCCAGAGGACCAGCTGAGGATGGGCAGACTCGCAATCCAAAGAGGAGGGGCCTGAAGCAAGCCCAGCCCCTGGACACAGTAAGTCTGGTGCAGACCTGAAGGCCACGGTCAGCCCAACATCTGGACCTACCTGCTGCCCACCTGAGCACATTCCCAGGTCCCTGCTAAGTTTCTGTTCTTGCATGACAGCCCCCCAGGCTCCCCTGGTAAACGCCATTGAACCCTGACCCCCATCTCCAGCCACACACAGTAATAATACCCTATCAGTAGCGAAGAGTAAGGGGTGGGGCGGCATCCGAGGCATTCCCACTTCACAGGTAAGGAAGGAAAGACAACACGGACATTGCAAATGAGCCATGGAGTCAGATCAGGGAGCATGAGAGCCAAGATTAGAATTGTTAACTGGATTATTATACTTACAGCGGCCCCCACCGAAACTTGGCACAAGGACTCCCTGGCTTTATTAAAGGCAGAATGGGGCCCTCCAGTCTCAACAGCCATGCATTCCCAGGGGGACTGAGACCTTAGAAGCATCAGCCCCTGAGACAAGGCCAATGCACTGCGCTGACGTTTAATTAGCCAACGCACCGGCTTACCCAGTGCCAGGTACTGTTCCAAGGGCTTTGCAAATTTCAGCTCACCGAATTCTCCTGACGAGACCACGAGGCAGTATTATTACCCCCCATTTACAAGTGGGGGAAACTGAGACACAAAGAGTTGAAATAACGTACCAGTTGGTGACACTGGGGTTGGCACCCAGGGAATCTGGTTCTTAACCACTCTGATACGCCATTGTCCCTGGTCCCTGGCCACACAGGCATAACACAGCCCAGCTGGAAGTAGCATGGGTCCTCAACTAGCTCCAACACCCTCTTCATTACGAACCATCTGTAATCCATACGCATAGATAATTTACATACACCTGTTACGTATATGTATACACACACAGACGTGCTTAAACGTGCATGCATTTAGCATACATATTTAAGTGTCTGCAATGTGCTAGGAAGCACGTGACCTGCGCCAGGCCACCACCGTAAGAGAGTTCATCTCACACAGAGGTTCCCTGCCTCCCAGAGAAGATACCTGTGCTGGCTTTCTCCAAGCACGCCCTAACCTTGCGCTCTCTGGTTCTTTATGCCAAATACAGCTTCCGCTTGGGCTCCCTATCTATCTCCTCTAAAGGTTAGAATGACAGGTGTAACAGGAATCTAACTATGGCCCCTTAACAAATGAGGTTTTTCTCATTCTCTTGTGACAAGCAAGCAATGGGCCAGGGAGAGACGTGTTCCTCAGCAGGAAGAAGAGGAGAAGTATCTTTGGTCTCAGAGAAGAACTTTAGAGCAGGTCTCTGCCTTACATTCCCCGAAGCCTGGGGTGGCTCTGGAGACACCTGAGAAAGTCATCAAGGATTTGGACTACTTCTAGCTTTCTGTTCCACCATCCATAACCCGTGGTTCTCATGCTCATGGAGAAAGAGAGAGAGAGAGAGAGAGAGAGAGAGAGAGAGAGAGAAGGCTGATCCACCTGCAGACATCTTGCCCACCTTTCAGGCAGGAAGGAGGGAAATACAGAGAAAGGACAAAAGGCAGAGGCCATCTGAGTCTGCAACCATTTACCCTGGAGAAGAACAGGTCTCCGGGAGCGCCGGCCCAATGTCTGCCTGTGTCTCACTGGCCAGACCCATGTATCAGGGCAACTTCTAGCCGTCAGGGTGTCTGGAATTTGTTGCTGGTACATTGCTGCCCCGAACAAAATCCGGGTTCTTTTAGGAGAAGGACAAGAAGGATATTGGGACGACCCTGGTCACTGCCTTCTCTCCTGTGGCGCCGCCCCCTGGATTCCACCATCTGCTGAGAACGGCGGGGCCCTTGTGGAAAGCACCTTGGCCTGAGCAGCGATCCTTAAGGGCTTCTGTGCCCCATGGTCTGAGATCAGTTCCTCTCTTGGGGGAGGGGGGTACTCAGGGCTCAGGTCTTGCAGGGGAGGACAGGCAGACCTGGGTTGGCATCCCCAGAGGTCCCTCGAGGCTGGCTGAACGGGTGGGGATGTGTGTCCGCTGAGCAGAATGTTTCTACCCTTCTGCTCGCTCCAGCTTCCCTCTCACCTTTTCTGGCCAGACTGCGCCTTAGCAACGGAAGCAGCTGATTAACGCAGAATATGGCCGTAGCCACCAGGTGGCGCCATCGCACACTCCTGCTGCCTCTCAGAGGCTGAGGGAAGCCCTGAGGACTCAGGGGTCTTTGGTCTCCGGACCCTCCTCAGCGCCTGTGGGAACCCTCAACACCTCCCCGAACCAGAGGAGTGAGAAGTGATTCTTGTCTGGATGAGAAGATCCATTTGGTTTGTTTTGTTGTATCTTGGGTGGATTTATTTACTCATTCATTCATTGATGAGAACCATACCTGGTCCTAGTATGTACCAGAAAGGAACTGGGTAGACAAAGAAGGAATAACCCTGTCATCGAGAAACTCTTAGTCTGATGGAGGATGCAGATGATATGCTGTTAAGGAAACATATATTGAGCACCTACTGCATACTTATTTGTAGCCCACTGGTGTCTCCCCAGTGCCTTCAAAGTAAATCCAGACTCCTTCCTCATTTCATTCCCCCCCTCTGCTCCAGTCACCCCATACTAGCTGCAGATGTGTCCCCAAGGACACCCCGTGTCCCTGGGCCTCATCCCTGGGCCTTTTCCCTCTCTCTGAAACTGGCTGACTCTTATCTGTCCCTCGATGTCACCCCTAGAAAAAAAAGCCTTTCCTAACCTACCCCTCTCACCAAACTTGCCACAATTTGTTGAAATGATCTTTCAGGGGACCAGCAGCCTGGGGGACAGAAGGCAGCAACCACTTCTGTTTACCTCTCCTGTGTCTAGATGAGTTTCTGGCACATGGTCAGCCCTCAGTAGATGGTTGCGTTTACAGAAACGAGTGAGACAAGACCATCTCAAAACCTGGCAGAGGAATCGTGCCCAGAACCCCACCTGGGGAGACCAGAGAGGGGTGCCCACAATAGGTGATACCTGAGCTGAGTCAGGGGGAAAATTCCAGGTGCTAAGACTAGCAACAGTGACAGCACGGATGCATGAAGGATTACAGGGAGCACCAGAAACTGAAGGATCTGAAGAAACTTGCAGTGGAAATTTCCATGTGCAAGGGCTGCAGGGAAAAGTAAAATCCAGATGATGAGGGCCCTCCCAAGCTGGGAGAAGGAGATGGAACTTTGTCCACAGGGCAGTGAGGAGCCATTAAAAATCTTTAGGTCGGTGAAGTGATGTGATCGTACTTGGCTGTTACATAGTCTGTCTGGAGGTGATTTGCTGTGTCATACACCAGCCTCAAACGTAAAACAGCAGCCGCGTATTTGGCTGATGGGCCTGTGAGCCACCCAGGAAGTTCCGCCGACCTGGCCGGCCTCAGCTGATCTTGACCTGGCTCACCCAAGTGTCTGCAGCTGCAGGTCAGCTGGAGGCTGGCTGGTCCTCGACAGGACCTCCGCGGACATCTCCTTCCCGGCAGGTTGGCCGGGGCTTGTCCACACGGCAGTCACGTGGGTTCAAGAGAGTGCGTGTGCACGGGCAAAGGACCCTTGAGGCATAGCATCACTTGTGCCATACTTTATTTGACAATAAAATAAAGCGAGTGAAGAGGCCAGCCCAGACCCTCAATGGGTGGAGCTGCAAAATCAGCTGCAAAATCACCCTGAGGCCGGTGTGGCTATATGAACAGTGCCCACTAGAGGGCAGCAGAGGACCGTCAGGCAAATGGGTGCTTTTGGCAGGAAGCCAATGAACTCCGTTGATCAGGACAAGCCCAGAATAGGATCTCTAAAGCATCCTGTTTAGGAAGGAAGGATTGCTCTGTGGCCTCAAGTTCTAGAGCCAGAGTGCTAAGGTTTACATCCCAGCTCTCTCGCCAGGGTGGGCTTCACAGGCGTGAGACCCAAAGCCCCAGGCTCATGGTCGCTTTAACGCTCTGCTGTTGACATCTTGAAATTCTTCATAATTTTTAAAAATAAGGCTTATTTTTATTTTGCACAGAAAATTATGTACTTGGTCCGGTCTGCCACTTCCTCGTTGAGTGTTCTTGGGCCTCGTGTTAAAATTCACAGGGTTGACAGCAAGCATTCACCTCCAAGTGTTGCATGGAGGAGAGGGATACTGCGCTCTGGCCACCCCACCCCGTTGTTGGGAGTTGTTGAGGGCCCAGAGACACAGAGCAGAGACAGAGGCCCCCTCAGCAGCTCCCAGGGCCAAGCCATCCCCACTGGAGGCACCTTTCGGACAATGGTGCACACGCTATCACCCTTCTCTTTCTGAGCCCAAGACACAGAAACTGACTTGGTCTCCAAAAGAATTTATTCCCCAAATTGAATTATTCCCCAATTCCCCCTCCCTGACCCTTGCCCTCCTCCACCAGACAATCCCCAGCCTCCACAGTAAGATCCCTCTCTGGCTCATAAACACCTGTAGATTGCCCCTGTCTGGGCTCCCTGGGCCCCCAGGCCAGCCAGGCCTCCCATTCACAGCTCGACGTGTTCTGTATGAGGCGGCTTTTCCTCTGCCCCCTTGGCCAGGAGCTCAGTCCAGAAAGCCACTTCCTTGTCTTTCAGCTTCTGGGCTGGCTGAGTGGTGGCTCCAATCTGCAGGTACCCTTCCTTCTGGTCGTAAGCCGGCCAAGAGGGCAGCCCTTCCCCATTGGGGTTCCTGGGAACAGAACCAAGTGAGAATTACCCAGAGCTACTGTGGGGTCCCCCAACAACACTTTGAGATTTTCAAGACCTCTTGGTTTCATTTCCGCCAGGAGGCTCATTCACCTCCAGAGGCAGGGAGCTCACCAAATCCCAGGCAGCCTGTTCACGCTCAGAGAACTCTCCTCATCAGGGTCACAGGGCTGGGAGCTGCCTTTCCCAGTCAACACGCCCGGCCCTCCCCCAGCCTTGCTCCCTCTTTGCCACTGAGCTCACCCACTCCGGGCGAAGTTGGCCCATAGTTTCATCACCATCTTGCTGAGCCTGACCTCCTCGTCGGAGGCACCGCCTGTGGGGAAGAAGAAAAAAGCCTTTGCTCCTCCAAGCATGGGTTACTGTCGGCAGCCCTCGACAGCTTGTGGGAAATTCAGAATCTGAGCCCTTACTCCAGACCTACTGAGTCAAAACCGCATTTCAAGAAGAAATGGGTCATCTCTAACAGCTGCTAGTTAGGACAGTGGAGATATTTGTGAGAGGTCTTCTTTAAAATACAATACTATTAAACATATTAAGTTTAGAAACATGAGTTTTAGGTAGATAGCTGGTTGAATAGACAGACACACAGACGCACATTAGCCCCGATTCAAGGTCAACACCCATGCTAACCTTACTCTCACATTCTGATACACTCTTGTGGGGGGGGGGTGAGTGGTGGCATTCTGGCCCTTGAGCAGGGCCCTGAAGGTGACCCTCCAGGTGTCTTAGGGATACCCAGGCCCAAATTCTTAGAGACGCTGCAAACGGGGACACGTGAGTATACCTTCTCCAACATGAGTGTCGGAGTAAGAGAGAAAGGTTGGAAATCTTTGTAGCTCAGCCCCACTCTGGTGTATTTGGGTAAGATCTAGAGAGAAAGGGGAACCTGCCCAAGCCCACCACTAAACTGAGACGTGAATCCAGATCTTCTAACTCCACGTTCGGAGTCACCAAAGGGCCTCACCTTTCAAAAACGGGGCCCCGAACACAGAGAAGAGCTCATCCCCGTGGTCCCCCACCACCGTCTCGGGTTTCATGTCTGACGAGAAGCTTGGATGGTACTGGAACTCATACATGTAGGTGGGGGCTCCGGCATCTGGGAAGACATGGATTCACACACAGTTCACATTCCCAGAGGCACACCTGGATGGCGCCAAGGTCTCCAGGGCCCCTGAGCGCTCCGGGACAGGGAGGTCCACCTGGGTCCTGGGTACACAACAACAGCAACATTAATAGCAACTGCCCAGTGTTGGCACCGACTGTGTGCTAGACACTGCGTGGACCTGCAGAAAAGCCCTGGTTACCAGCACAACAGAGAAACCGAGCTTTGGGAAAGGTCCGCGATTTGCTTAAAGACACACCGTTGGTGGAGGTGAAACTGGCTTGGAGCCAGGTAGTGAGCAAATCAATGAGCCCAGGTTGAATGCATGAAATGTTGAAACTGGGGGATCAATCCATTCAAAATGACTACCATTACAGGGGCCTTGGGTCAATACCCACAGACGCCGTTGCCTACCGATGCGTTCCCACACCACGACATCCACGGACACACTGCAGCCGCTGCCGTGTGTTGCTGGAAGCAGGCTGGGTCTGATTCCCCCACAGGCCCAACAGGTGCCTCTATTCTGCCCAGTTTGGACAGTTTCCAGTGTTTTTCTCACCTAACTTCTAGGGAGGAGTGATGCAAATCTGAGTTGCTGGTCTGACAGCTCAGATATTTAAATACAAACATGGGGAAAAGGCACAATCTGTCTCTTGTATCTTGGGAAACCAAAAACCCAGCATTTTCTATTCCTCCATCACCTCCTATCTTGCTTCCTGCTGCGCCCAGAGTGGTGGCAGCAGAGAGAAGGGGGTCTCTGAGGGAGGACAAAGGTGGCTTTCTCTTGCTTTTCCAGTCCCCGCTCTTGGAATCCCCTCCCCAAGCCCCCAGAAGGAGTCAGTTCTCCTGCAGTTCACGCACTCCTTCAGGGCTAACCACCTTGGGGAGCTCAGCGCTTGGCATGGACACTAACACCCACCCTAACACTCACGGGGGACTGGCCGTGTCCCTGGTGGAGCTGGAGGAGACATCACTGCACAGCGTTTTCCCCCTTGCATATAACAACAAACTTGGAAAGTGCAGGAACAATGGATGAACAAAAAGATCACTTACAGTCCCACCATTCAAAGACACCTCTGTTCATATTTTAGCATATATCCCTTCTCTGCATATAAAAATGGGATGATGTTGTATATGTCATTTTGAAATAGACAATAATCATTTCTCCATATCATTAAATATTTGTCCAAAAATGACTTAACCATATATGCCATCCCAACATGAGGATGTGGAATAATTTACTGAATTGCCTCACTCACCCCCGTCAATGCACCCTTTATTTAGCAAGAGGTGTTGTCTAGAAGAAGCAACCCTCCATGGGTCTGACATCCACCTGTTAGCAGCTGCTTCAAGGTCAAGCAGAACTCACTGAGAGAAGGGGCTGTAACCTCA
Organism: Ursus arctos; assembly: GCF_023065955.2. Taxonomy (NCBI): domain Eukaryota; kingdom Metazoa; phylum Chordata; class Mammalia; order Carnivora; family Ursidae; genus Ursus; species Ursus arctos. The sequence continues at coordinate 13,147,901 of NW_026622863.1, forward strand.
CCTCCACCACTCAGAAGTTTTAGGAAGGAGCTCCTTGAACCTTTCCTGAAGGAGAGAACTTCTTTGGGCAGCACGCTGCACAAAAGATAATTCTTCTTCTTCTTTTTTTTTTTTTTTTAAAAGCTTTCTACCTATACAACTCGGAGATGTATAAAATTCCTACAGGCACAACACAAGGAAAGTAGGGCACAGATTAGGATAACAGGAAAACAGGAGAAGCAGAGAGGACAGAGTTAGTAATCTAAGTATGTCACTGAAAACATGGCAATGTTTCTTGTTGTTGGTTTTTGTTTGTTTGTCTGTTTTTGCAGGGAAAAGGGTACGAAATCGGCAGCATTATCTTTATTTTTACATCTGAGTTTCCCAAGTGAGAGAATTAAGAAATCCCATTCATACAATGGAAAGAAATTTCACAACATGTATCAGGAATTTTGAAATGCTCTTAGGGCCGTGCCTGGGAATTTCACTTCTAATATCCAATCCTAAGAAAACTTTTAGAGCCTTGGTTAAAGATTTATGCACATAAGACTGAGCATAATGTTTTTTCTCACATTAAAATACAGATCCGGCTAGACTAAATATCCAGTAGGACAGGGAATGCTAGAGTAAATTTTGATGCATCATTCTGTGAAATAGTGGATGTTTTTGAAGACTTTTCATTGATATTGAACAAAGGCTTACAAAATAGTGTTTTATGAACAAAAACATGATATAACATTAATTTCTAAGTTATGCATAAGATGTGGAAAGATTATTCAGAGAAATATATCAAAAATTTATAGCCGATGTTTCTCGGTGGAGGAATTTAGAGTACTATCGAATTTCTTCTTCACATGTTCCCACATAATATCCCCAGTGTAGGATATTAATTTTATATTCAGAGAAGTTCTTTCTCATCAAAAAGACAGTGAGACAAATACAAAATGAGAGAACGCCATGAATTCAAAGTCACAGGATACCAGATTAAAAAAACACAAGTCCAGCATGGCTGGGACCGGCAGACAAAGCAGAATAAGATACCACAAATCAGACATGTATCCAGACGCAAGACCAAGTTTACAAAAGAGCAAATGTGACCGCAGGTGGCCCTTGGCTGAAGAGTTTCGTCAGGACCCTCGACAGGAGGGAGCAGCACCTGTCCTCACTATACTGAGGGCTTGGGAACAGAGTAGGTCAGCTCGGCTGCTTTTTCTCATGCCTACAAAGTCCTGAACTTTAAAACCCTCCCAGCATGGTTAGAGAGAGAGAGGTCTGTACCAAGAACCATTTCCTGGCTGGCAGACTAGGTGAAGGAGAGGTCTATGAGGACCCCCAAAACACGCTCAGAGGGGTGGATCCTCCCTAGAGGACCGTATCCACCCCTGACCTCATACTGCACCTACACGGCCCAGGATCGATGTTGGACGGTGCTGTGGTAGACCCCACACACCAGGATGGACAGAAGCCAGCCATAGGCATGGACGCTGTCTAGAACACCTACCTCCACACCCCCCACTGCTTGCTTCTTTTGTTTTTTTGATCTTGGACCAGCCTGGTTCTAGGCTTGGCTTCAGCCCACCCCCAGCTCCACCAGTTAACAAATGAGTTTGCCCCTAGCTCTGATCTTGAAAGCCTTCCGAGACGTCTCTTCTAAGACTTGCCCTCTAGCCCCACAGACCACGGTAACGTCAGGGGAAGGCGTTCCTGTGGTAGATGCCGTTGGCCCCTCATCGCATACCCAGCTTCTGGGCCCGCCAGCCGGACTTCCACCCCCACCCTCCGTAGCTCTTGGCCTGAGGTCTTTGGTGACCAAAGGACCATTCTGCCCATGTGTGCAGCAAGTCAGATCTCTAGGGAATTAACAGCCCCTTGGGAACAGGCTTCAACCCATGACTCCCGGGAGTGGGAGGCTAAACACCTCAGCTCCCTTGCCACTCGCACGGAATAATCTTGAGACGTGACTGGAGACATGACAGCCCCGGGTGTCCACAGCGGACAGCTGCTCACTGCGCAGCTGCGTTGGCTTCCTTCCCCTTTCCGTGCCACTTCCGCCCTCCTCTACTGGCGTGTTCCGGGATCCCTTCCCAGATAAGCTACTTGCATTCAAATCCTCTTCTCAGAGTTGCCTTCTGGCGGACCCAAAGTGAGACTGTGCCCCATCCCAGGCCATATGGGATTGGCCCTAGAGGGGCCTTGGTGGTTTCCACATATCTGTCTATGCTGAGAAGTGGGCAGGACAGACAGAGAAGCTGCTGGGGTTGGTGTCCCTCTCCTGTCCAACCTCTGGGACTCACCTCTGTGGTGACGGGCCACAATCACAGATGGGACACCAAATACCAAATCTCCTAACATGTCCAAGAACAGGTCCTTCTTTTTGACAGGGTCATCTGTCCCTCCTAAATACTTCTCAGTGGCCAGTGGAGTCAGTTCCTCAGGGACTCTCTGAAATGGAGCAGAAGTAAAAGTGACCCCTGGCCCCGCCCTGGTGAATGATGCAGCTTCTAGAGCCCGGGATGGCTTGTGTGAATGGTGACTCTATGCAACCACTCCCACCCTGTGTGGTGAGGGGGGAAGGGCAGAAAAATGGGGACAGAACCCTCCATCCCTGGGCTTCACCCTGCCATTTAATTCTCAGCAATCTGGGCAAGTCTCTGTCCCTCTTTGGGTCTACAGCCAGTTCTGTGGTTCCCTAGCCTCTTACAGCAACAGAGTAGGACTTCCACAAGAGTGATGTGGCCGTCTTCTGGTCCAGCTTGCCCTCAGAGAGCGGATAACCCATCATCTGTTAGAACAATGGTGACACGATTGTGAATCATCAGGAACTAGCAGAAAGAACCAAACTTACCAACCAACCAGACCAATGCAGGCTAAAGGTCACTTTGTCATGACTTAGACAAGAATGGGTCCTTGATGCATTGGGCAAAATCAATGAAACAAATGGGCTTATTATATCCAGAAACTCAAGCTGTGCAAAAGGATAAAGTCAATGTGAAGAGGAGTTATCCCGGGCTTTTGCAGTGTGTGTGTGTGTGTGTGTGTGTGTGTGTGTGTGTGTGTGTGTGTGAATCAGGCAAGAACCCCCACCCTGGACATGGCGACACACAGGAAAGGTTTAAGCCTGGCTAGTGTTGAAGCAGAGGGCTCTGGAGCAAAGAACACAGACCTTACAAACACTCCTACATGTCTCAGATGACCCAGGAAGCCCCAAGTTTACTGTTTGTTTTGGCCAAAACCTGGCAATAGGGTGGTAGGTCCCCAAGCCTCCTCTTAGAGCAACTACTTTAGAGAGCTTGCAATTACAAATCCTTCTCTGCCCTCTGAGATGTAAATCTACCACCCGAAACTGTTTCCTCCAGGACCTGAGAGCCACCTCTTAAATGCAGACATTCACCCAGAAAGCCTCGTCCTCTCCCAGGCTCTGTGGGAGTGGGAAGACCTGACTCCTGTCACAGAGATAGGAATGTGTCTGCCCAGTGATCATTACTCCAGGCCCTCCTGGCACCCACACTTCAGGATTCTTAGATCAGAAGACAATAGTGTTTGGGGAGAGGGGTCCCCAGGTGACACTTGGGCCATCCTAGAGAAGCTCCCCACGGAAATGTCAGCTTGTGTGAAGGGCACAGCTCCTCTGGATTCAGAGGGGTCTAGAGAAGGAGGAGCCCTGCAAGCAGAGATGGTGACTCAATGGGCAGGGGAGGAGAACGAAGGAGACCCCACATTCTCACCATTGGAAGAATCCAGCCAAACTCTTGCTTGTTGACTCCGATGATGTAGGGAACAGAGTTGAATTTCTTTTCAGCCAGGATCTCTTCGGGCATCTTTGGCAGCAGCACACCATCAACCACGGTGGGCAGGAAGGGATGGCTCTGGGGAAGAGAGCGTCACGGTGTCTGGGCTTCCCCTCTAGAGGCCACACCCACATCCCCTTCTCTGCCGGTCTGAGCGGGAAGCCAGCACCCCAGACCTGCATGGCCACGGGTGGTGGCCACAGAACTCAAGCTCCTGAACAAAGCGGGCCAAGTACATGCGACCCCGAAGGACAGAACGTCGACTCAGAAACTAGCAGTGGTAGTAAAGTGATGGCGGCAACACTCACTCAAACTGAAATACACTGGGGCGTCTGGGTGGCTCGGTCGTTGAGCATCAGACTCTTGATTTCCGCTCAGGTCATGATCTCAGGGTGGTGAGATCAAGCCCAGGGTTGGGCTCTGCACTGAGCATGGAGCCTGCTTAAGATTCTCTCTCTCTCCCTCTGCCCCTCCCCACTGCCTCCCACCTCCTGTGCTCTGTCTTTCTCTAAAAAAAAGAAAAGAAATACATGTATACATATATGTATATATTTTCATATATATATATTTAAAAGATTTTATTTATTCATTTGAGAGAGAGAGAGAGCACAAGCAGGGGGAAGGGCAGAGGGAGAGGGAGAAGCAGGCTCCCCACTAAGCAGGGAGCCCAATGCAGGGCTCCATCCCAGGACACCGAGATGATGACCTGAGCTGAAGGCAGACACTTAACCAACTGAGCCACCCAGATGCCCCTATTTTCATATAATTATATGCATGTAAGTATAAATTAAATTAAATACAAATGTGTTAAATTCATAAATATATAAAATATATAACTATGTGCATATATTTTAGTATTGACTTTATAAACATACATTTTATATGATTTTAATATAAACACATAAAATACATGGATGTATGTATTTCTAGGCCCCAGTTTGAAGGACGCGTTTGCCTCTCTGATCTCTGCTGCAGCCAGCTCTGGTCTCCGCGCTAGCTGCGTTCTGTCGGAGCCGCCGTGACCGCTGAGCAGCAGGGGCTGAGGCGCCGCTCCTGGGGGAGGTACGACGTCAGGTTCCTGCCACTATCCGGTCACATTTTTGTCTACCCTGTTCCATGCGTGTTTAACGACACCTGATGTAATACGCATGGCTCACAAATAGTGAATTGTGTGTAGTGTTTATTTATAATAGCACACCAGCTGAGAAGGGCTCGCCATCTTTCTGGGCCCTGGGTAACGTGCCTGGAGCTTCCTTGACCTTCGGCCGCACGACCGTGACCCACCGGCATCTCACAAAACCTCCCGCAGCCTCAGCACACACGCGGTGTTACTCTAGCACCCGCCCGAGCAGCCTCCGACAGCCTGGCAAGTTGCCTCTTCCTTTCCCTGCACGGCCGCTTACTGGTCCGTGACCATGAGCTCTTGGCCCACAGCCCCGTGAGTCACCTTGAAGGAGGCTGATCTAACACGCGACTTTTCTCCACGGGGCACATCACAGCCTTGTTGCCCTTAGGAGCGCGGGACAGCACCTCAGCGCTGCGCCCACGGGCCATCTTCAACAGTGAAACCGCCAAGAGAAAGCACAAAAATGCGGAAAATGTGGCCCTACGTAGACCGTGGAAAGGACGAGTGTTAATAGTGTGAGACATGAGACAAGAAGAAGAGGGCAGCCGTGTTTGCTCTCGAGTGAGAACCTATGCATGGTCGCTCGAGGTTTTTGTCACTCCCTGCGTGCCCGTGAATGATGCCAAAAGTGCCACGAGCATTGATTTTGGGGTTACACATACATTTTAGAGAGTCGAGGAATTCACAAATACGGAACTCCCCATTAATAAGAATGGACTGTATTTAGCTGTCTCTGTTTAAACAGAAGCTGCTACTGGGGGCACCTGGGTGGCTTAGCCAGTTAAGGACCCAACTCTCGATTTCGGCTCAGGTCATGATCTCAGGGTCTTGGGATCGAGCCCCACATTGGGCTCCAGATTTAGCATGGAGTCTGCTTGTCCCTCTCCCTCTGCTCCTTCCCCTGTGAGCGCTTTCTCTCTCTCTTTCTATCTCTAAAATAAATAAATAAATAAAGTCTTTAAACATAAGCTGCCACTGATAAACAGTTTGCTTCGAGGAGGTAGTGAGCTCCCCATCACCAAGGTACTTACACAAACACCCAACTCCCTATTAGAGAGGAAAAGCATGAAAAAAAGCATCATGGATGGGCTCGCAACGCACTGAAAAACATCTTCATTTTAGGGGTTACCTTTGATGAAAATTACTCACATGGGCCCAGGTTCAGGGGCCCCTCAACACCACCTGGGAAGCTGGCTCTGGGTCTGGTTATATTGCACACTTGGCCACTTGTGGAGTTATGAAGAGCATGGGCTCAGGAGTCGGACTATCTGGACTTGAATCCTGGCTCCACCACCCACTAGCTGGTAACTTGGGACACTCATTTCACCGTTTGTGCTCAGTCCTGTCATCTGTAAGCTGGGCTGTTATGGGGATGAAGCATCTGCACCGGCGCAGAGCGCTCAGCACCGTACCTGGTACCCGGACGCGGCCCCATCCACATCAGCTATGACCCGTGGGCAGTGCTCACAGCCCTCATGTAGACCCCAGCTCCAGGAGCCATGTTTCCAGCTCCACACACCATGTGGCTTATTTCCTGCTGCTGCATGGCAGGTAGAATGGGGCGACCCCCGGGCTTTGAGCCCCTGTGGCTCCAGGGACCTGCGTCTGCTCTGCGAGGGCCAATGAATGATGGGCCATTTCTGGTGGCCACAGGAGGAGCTCTGTCAAGTGAATCTGCCTTGGAAGGCAGAGGCCCAAAGCCTCCTCCAGTCTGGCCATGGCCTGGGGGGGGGGGAGGTCAGACGGTGCAGGACATTTTCTGCCCAATGCCTGGCACGTAGCAGCCACACGGCTGTGCTCTGAAGGAATAACTCCATGGGGGCCAGGGCACTGGTCTTGTAAGGAAGGCCAGCCTTTTAAGGAGGTGACATGCCCTGACCTATGTGTACAAGGGTCAGTCTGGCAGCATTGTGGGGCAAGGGTGGGGAGGAGGAGTACAGGGGGAAGATAGTCTAAGTCCGGGAGAGAGACAGCGGGCCCCGATCTGATCCAGCGGGGCTGACTGGCACCAGTGAGACGCAGAGCAGCACGGCCGCTTGCTTCCATGGCGCTTGCGAGGGGCTGCCCATGTGGGCCTCAGGCACCGCCAGGCTGAAGTCAAAACCCCAGGGGTGTGCTTTATCCTCCCCTTTCTCCTCCACCCTACATCCTGTCCATTAGCAAACCCCATCAGCCATGACTTCAAAATTATCCAGATTCTGGCCGTCTCACCATCTCCGTGCTATGGGCCCAGCCCAGGCGGCCATGGCCCACACTGCTCAGCTCAGGGGCCTCCCAGCTGGTCTCCCTGGGACTGCCCTACCCTTCCCTACCTTCAATTCCATGCAGCAGTGAAAAAGCCCTTTTATAAACCCACAGTCAACACCCTCCTCTTTTCAAAACCCTCCCAAGACTTCCCATCTCACTTGAAATCAAACTCCGAGTCCTTTAAAGGGACCGCCCCCACCTCTCTTTCCTTTTTGTCCCCAAGCCTGTTCTTTCCCCCGACTCCCTCCATACCAGCCACACTGGCCTCCTGCCTCGGGACCTTTGCAGCTGCTCTTCTGTCTGCCTGGAACACTCTTCCTCCAGTTTTCCTGACGGCTGCCTTCTGCTCCGCCTCCAGAACTTGGCCCCAATGTCACCTTCCTGTTGAGCCATTGCCTGACCCTGCTGTGCAGATCCAAACCCCCACAAACCCTATCCCCGTTCCTCACTTTCTTTGTCTCCATAAGAAGGACCATCCCCAAACCCCATGTTTGCTGTGCTCTCCCTTCCCTCCAAGAGGACAGGGCGTTATACTTGTTTTGCCTGCTTTACTGCTATTTCCCCAGCTCCTGAATCGGGTCTCCGCACATGGTAAGTGCTAAGGAAATCTTCGCCGAATGAATCTCTGTGAATCCTCACAACCATTTTTAAGGTAGGTGCCAGTATCCCCAGGAGAGAGCAGAGAGCATAGGACTATAAAATGTGGCAGAGATAATGTCTCAGAAGTGTCAACGTGCGGGGAAGGCGTGAGGGGAGGAGGAGGGAGGTGGGGAGGCTCCTGGAGTTCTGGTGTGGCTGGGAGGGTGGTGTCCTCAGGACGGAGAGTCTTGCCCCTCCTGGAGGCCCCTGCAAACCGTGTAGCTTGCACAGCTCGTCAACCCTGTAGCCCCCTGGGAAAGCCTAGCTCCTAAGTGAAGGTTCCTGAAGAAACTCTGCGTCCAGCTATCTCCACCACCCCATAGTGAAAGTTTCTAGTCCAGTCCTCTCCTGAGGGACATTTTTGAAAACAAGCAGTGGGGGGTAGGCTGGGCCCAGGGGACACAGAGTTGATAACTGGGAGCACTGGGCTGGGAGTCAAAGGAACCCATTCCAGTCCCACGTCTAGTCCACCTGGCTCTGTTATCCAGGCAAGTGGCTGGCCCTCTCTGGGCCTCAGCAATACAAACACAAGAGTTAACATGAGCCCCAACAAAGGGTTCTTTTCATTCATATTTAACTGGTGCTTAAACATGTCAAGACTTACAAACTGTAACCAAGAAACTAGAAGTCCTTACCTCTCTGGGGTCTCCAAACAAATCAAGAGTGAAAAATTTCTGTGAAAACAAAGGCAGAGGGTGTGTATGAAAAGGCTTCCAGGGACAAAAGCCGATCTTTGTGAGCGGTGTGCCAAAGGTGTCAGGTTCTCCCTCCCGGTGCCACCCTGGCTGGGCCAAGAGGAAGTGGGCAGGACGCTGGCTCCCCTGGCAGGGGCACAGGTGTAGGTGTGGGAGGGGAGTGCTGGTGAACCCAGCTGTCTGCTGTTCCTGCCTGCTCTGCCCTCCAACCATTTCCCCTTCTTGTTCCCCTAGACAGCACTATCCCAGTCATCCTTTGGGGGACCTCCCTTTTCCCCACTCTCACCCCACAGATCCAAGCACCTATATGTGACCTGTGGTGCCCCATCTCCCTGACCACAGAGATTTCGTTCAGGTACGGGCACATACCCATGTCAATCCAATAGACTTTACCCCAAAACTTTTGCTGGAATTATTGTGAATGGTTTCTAAACAGGATGTAAGCCTAGGTGCTGTCGCTGACTTTACCTCCCTAGGGAACAAACTTGTCTGAGAGTGAAGCCAACACTGAGGGGAAAAAAAAAAGCTGAGGGATAGAGCAAATATATTCTTAATAATATATGTGCATCTGGATCCAGCCATGCCTGAAACCATGTACTCCTGAACTATGGTTTAGTTTTCAGTTAGTTACCTAAAGATTTTGTTACATTTCTTTTTCCACTCAAGGCACTTGGAGATGAGTTTCCTCATTCTGCATGAGAAAGTCCTGACTTATACAAGCTCACTGAAATTCACCCCACCCCATGCTTCTCTTTGTCCTATAGTCGCTAAGATTGCACCGTTTGTAATGTTACACTGTAGCTGATAGGTCTGATCAGTATGCACTGAGGGACCAGTCAGGCACTCCTTACTATGGGTGTGGCCCTTCCAGTCAGAGGTGTGTGTGTCTGTGTGCCTGTGTGTGTGTGTGTGTGTGTTTTGGGGAGAGTGGATAATCATGGAAACACTCTACGGGGTCTCAGAAAATCTCACAAGGATAACATGGGTCCTTAAGTGCTCTGGGTTTCCTCAAAATCACCAACTCTCTTCTCTTATAAGTTGGGTCCTCTTATGCCAATGGAGAATTGCTGAAATAAACTTGCCTCTTTCCAGGAATCAGAAATGGTTGTGTTTTCATTCTTTGAGTGCACTGATCACCTTATTTGAGCCTGAGAAACCAAGATCCGAGCCCCAAGACCACATTGGAATCACTCCAGGAAACAGAGCGGAGTCTGATGCCAGAGGCCTGGCCCTGGGGTCCCAGAGTCTCGTCAGGAGCCGGGGGCCCAGACAGAAAGTCCAGGGGCTCGGGATATGTCTGAGATCACATTCAAACCCTTCCCCCACAGAAGGAATAGCTCCCATTGGGCCTTCCTGCTGTATTCTCTGGGTGTCCTTCTGATGACACACTGTCACAGCCATCCATCAGTCCTCAAATGTCACCTCCTCTGTGAAGCACCCCTGCTATTACGAGCATTTCCTCTCTCTCTACTCCCACCACCCTTAACCCATGAAGTATATGAGTGCGTTTCTCCTTGGATAGTTCCTTGTCAGCAGAGACTATATCTGATTAATGTCTGCATCACACCCCCCCCAGTTATCCTTTCCCTACACCTAGGATGGATGGATGGATGGATGGATGGATGGATGGATGGAGGGATAGATGGATGGGTAGATGGATGGATGGCTAGATGATGGATGGAACTGGTCAATACAGGGAGTGTGGATGAACTGGATGGATTGGCAGATAGATGAATAATAACTAGCTGACTAGGTGATGGACGGATCATTGATTCCGGGTGGTTGAATGATGGGGTGAAGATATCTGGTGGTTGGATGATGTGCAGATGATGGAAATGAATGAAAGTTATGGGTGGATGGATATTAAACTGATGAAAGAATATTGATAAATTGGATAGACTGGCGGCTGAATAGATGGATAAGATGATGAATGGATTAATGGATGGATGGTGGGTGGATGGATGGGTGCGTGGATGCATGGTTATTCTAGAACCACAACTGAGGCAGAGTCTCAGAAAAATCAAAAAAACTGGACCTCCACTGGGTTATAATTGAGGTTGTTGCTAAATTAAGCAAGATACATTGTGACAACCTTCCTCAAAATCTTTGTTCTTAATATCCCATCCTCAAAACTCAGAACAGTAGTTACCTCTGGGAATATGTAATGCGTAACTTCTTTAAAATACATTTGGAAACAAGAATGGGAAAATAGTAAGTTTTGGTTGAGGTGAGAGATTATTATACAATTTGTCCATTATGTTGCTTTTCAACTTTGCAAATGTTTGAGATACTTCCTAATAAAAAAGAAAAAAAGAAATTCCCCTTCAGATCCCGAGACTGACACTGTTCGCTGGGGGCCAGACACACTGTCTCCGACAGTTCTCAGGCGCAGGGGCAACGGGACAACTGACATAATGAAGCCTGGGCCAAGTGCAAGGGTGGGGGGGCTTGTGCGCCCTTGAGAATGGATATGCCTACCAGCTTCAGCGACGTCTCCAAGAGCTCGTCCTCTGTCTTCTGGCGCAGGCAGTGAACAAGGACGGCCGAGGTGGTGGTTTTGCACCCAGCAAAGACAGCGATTTGCTGCAGAGATCACAAGCAATAGCAGAACTCAGGGGCCATGTCCCTTCCCTTGATCAATAAAGAGGGGTTCTCCCCCAACCTTCGTTTCTAAAGGCAACAGCGGGGAGCAGAACATAGTCTAGCCCAGCAGGGAAGGGTCCTGGGTCCCGGTGGTGCCAATTAAACAAACTCTGTGTCTGTTACCTTCTCTCTGTTCAAATGGGCATCTTGATCTCAGAGCTGAGCGTCGAAAGGGAGGGAGCACAGAGTGGGGCTTAAGAGCACAGAATCCAGACTCACACTGCCTGGTTTCAAATTTCTTTTCAGGAAGCCTTTCGTGATAACCTCACCCTCCACGCTAGATTAAGTGTTCCTTTTGGATTCTGTTATGACATCAGATACCCCTGTCTTATTGCCCTTGTCAGTGAGATTTTATAATTTGTGTGGTTATGAAATCATTGATTAGTCTCCTCCAATAGAATGCAAACGGCATGAGGCTACTAGATGTCCGCCTATATCAAAATTATCTGATGAATGAATGCATGGATGGATGAATTCCCAGGAACCCACCCCATCCATGAGGCACTTAAGGGGGAGCCACTTGCAGCAGGCCCACATGCTGTGAGTGGGTTGACCAGAACTCAGAGCCTGAGAGAGCCCAGACACGGTGACAGTCCGCTACCTACTGGTGAAACCCCAACTTGGCACACTTCGGGAGGAGTGCTCAGGGGACAGCGTATTACGCTGGCAGTCCAGAGTCATGTGTTCGAGTCCCAGCTCTACTCCAATCACTCGTTGACCTTGGCAAGCTGCTTCCACTGTCTGCCCAGTTTGCTTAGTGGTCAAATAGGGAGGCTGGCTGAGGTGTCTCCTTGCCCTTCCACTCAACTGCTCTCGCTTCCGTGATTCCTTGAGGATGCCCACTGGATCCCATGGCAAGAAAGGCGCCTGAAGATTCCAGGAGAGCAGAGCCAAGAGTGTGGCGCTGGCCCAGCGTGAGACCTACCTGAGCTGTGTCCTTCATGTCTTTCTTAACCAGGGCAGCTGTGAGGGCCACGCCACTCTCAGAGATGGCCCGGTGGAAGAGGTTCTTGGCCAGGGGAGACAGCACCTGGCAGGGGAATGGACAGGAAGAGAGTTTATGCTCATGGGGAGGGGTCTTCAAGAGCCACCTCATCCTTAGCTCTGGCCTGGCCCATTCCCCTGGAGACCTGGGCACCCAGGGAACATGGCAGGTCCTCGCCTGGCCTGGCTCTGTTCCCAGGCTGACCCTGGGGCCCAGCTTCTCCAAGAGAAGCTGAGCTGGAGGGAGCCAGCAGCACAGAGCGAGGGAAGGACAGGAAGTATGTCACATGCACTGATCGTAATAATCAGAAGTATCTAAAGACAGCTTGGCAACTCCTAGCCACACTTTAAAGACGCAGTTCTGATTCCCCATTTCCACTACTCAGGATTTGGCCTAAGAAGAGTGATCACGGAAGTGCATGACGATTTCTGAGAATGCTCATAATGTTTATAATAAAATTGGAAATAACCCAAGGTTCCAATATTATGAGATTGAGGGAATAAATGATTTTTCATTTTTACTGTGGAATACTGTTCAGACCTACGCCGCGGAACACCGTGCAATCTACAACAAGATGATACTAATGGAAGCGTACTTAATGCTAGGGGAGTGCTTCTGTTATAGGGTACGCTAAAGGAGGGGCTTGTTTAATCTTAAGACAGGAGGGGCACCTGGGTGGCTCAGTCCCTTAAGTGACTGGCTTCGGCTCAGGTCATGATCTCAGAGTCTGGGGATCCAGCCTGGCATCAGGCTCCCCACTCAGCAGGGAGTCTGCTTCTCCCTCTGTCCCTCACCCTACTCTCATGCTCTCTCTCACTCTCTCTCTGTCTCTCAAATAAATAAAATCTTAAAAAAAAAATCTTAAGACAGGTAGACAGATGACAGATGGATAGATAGATAGACAGGAGTGAGACATGGGGAAAACACTAGAAAAATAAGACTCAAAATGTCCATGGTGAGCTTCCCTGGGTAATGGGACTATGGAGGACTCTTTCTTCTTTGGGCTTATCTGTACTTTTCCCTTTTCTCCACTTGATAAAATATAAAAACACTTCCTTCTGAGTATTAGACAAGGAAACCAATACATAGTTAAAAATATAGTAATAGCACTGACCCTCTGCTCAACAGTGAAGATGCTCTATGTCTCCCAGCACGTCCACATCTGGTTCCCATCCCTGCTGCCCTCGGTGGCTCCCCAGCCCCACTCCCCACACCAGGCCCCCAGGAGCTCCAGGTACCCACACCACTGTCCCATGCCTCCCCGTGCCCCACCCCCAGCCCAGCTACACTTCTCAGTCCCGGAGGCAGCTGTCCTCACAGGAGGCCCCTGACCTGTTCTTGGTGCTGGCATCCCTTGACTTGCAGACCTGGCTTCCAGCTAAACAATGACACTTTGTCCAACTCTTACTCATAATCTACACCCCTACTTGCCAGGAGAAGTGAAGTGAATCCTAATGTTAAAACAAGTACAAGGACAGAGAGAGGGGGGGTGCTCGACCACGTTAGAGGAGGAGGAGTGTTATTGCTGTAGTTGTGGCCGGAGATTCTCAAGGCCCTAGGATGCCAGCCAGGGCTCTGAGCCTCCTGGGGGCCAAGGAGAGTTCCGCCATTAGCTCTCCACCAACTGACGCTGGGCGGAGTAGGGTCAGCTCTGGATCCGGGTCTTGTAAGTAAAGCTGCCAGCTGGTCCAAAGGCTCCAAGGGGTCCCACCAGCAGCCATATCAGGGCCAGGAACACTTACAAGAACAGAGACGCTTTCACCTCCTGCTGACTCTCCAAAGATGGTTACAGAACCTGGATTGCCTCCAAAGTTGGCAATGTTCTCCTGGACCCAGCGAAGTGCAGCCAACTGGTCCAAGTGACCCCAGTTTCCTCGGCTGTGTTCGTCCCCGGTGCTGTAAGAACGGGGCAAGAGTGGGAGCACAGACTACATGGTGGGGCTCTCGGGACCACAGATGGGGCTGAGGGCTCCAGGTGAGCCTTCTAGAAAAAGACCAGCCTTCCAGAGCCCTGACACAAGGGTCTTCTGTCTTTCCTTCCTGTAGCATTGTTCTGTTGTAGGGCTCTACATTTACTCAATTGGCTTCTATTTACTGAGTATCTACTTTGTGCAAAACACCTTTCTAAGAGCTAGGAGCACATCTGAGAACAAAACAGGCCCAATCTCTGACTATACAGAGCTCACACTACAGATCACAAACAGATAGATCCAGTAAATGATATCAGGTCATGAAAGTACTTCCAGGAAAAAGAAAACGGGGTAAGGGAAAAGACAGGGGTGGGGCAGTGGGGTCCTATTTCAGGTCACATGACCTAGAAAGGCCTCTTTGAAGTGGTAGCATTTGAATAGAGACCTGAATGAATGAGCACATGAACCTTGCAAATATCCAAAGAAGGGAATTCTAGGCTGAAGAAACAGCCAGTGCAAAGGTCCGGGGTTCAGTGGACAAAAGTGTGAGTGTAATACACACGGCTAAAGACTCTGTGGGCCTTGATAAGAACTTTGATGTCATTGTTGGTAATGTGGGAAGCCATTTCAGGGCGAATGACAAAATTCCATTTATGTCTTAAATGGTCACAGTGGCTACTGCGTGGCTGAGACACAGCATCAAAGCAGCAGGTTATAAAAGTAGGTGGTTATTATAATCATCTGGGAGAGACACAGAGGGCTTTGATCAGGGGGCATAAGGTAGGAGGTGAGAAGCGGCTGGATTCTGAATATATTTTAAAGGTGGAACCAAGAGGATTTGCTGAACCTGATGTGAAGAGGTGAGAAAAAGAAGTCAAGGCTGACCACAAGTCTATCCAGAGCAGTTGGGGGGGGAGGGGAGGGTCTGCCAACAGCCAACAGGAGGCACGGTGGGCAAAGTAAGAGAGTGTGGGGGAAGGAGCAGTGGGAGCCAAGGGTTACGGTTACGTCTGTCCCCTAGAGGGTGAGGTACCCTCAGACGTCCAGTGGAGGTGGCAACAGATGCAAGGTGAATGAGGGGTATCTGGGTTTCCAAGGAGAAGCAGAGGCTGGAACAGGGAGCTTTGAATGCGGCTCCTGAGGTCACCCAGGGAAGCAGTGGAGATGGAGAGAGACGCACACAGAGGCCAAGGCTCACAGGTAAGGAATCGTGTGGGGATGCTCCCAAGGCTGGTCCAAAAGCTGTTGGGTCACTGGGCAGAGGACAGACTGGGAGGACGAGCCACAGGAAGCACTCATGTAGCACTTTGACCATAATGGGGAGCAGAGAGACAAACCACAGGCGGGAGAGAGAAGAGTCCCCATGAAGGTGCTACAGCCCGGCACAGGAATCACCTGCGATAAGCCTCCTCCAGCCCCAGGGGTCTTTCCTGTGGGCTTCTCCCCCAGTCCGCCCAGCAGCCATCTCAGGGGCGGACGTGCCCGGCTGGCGAATTCAGAAAAGGCTCACAGTAACTGCGTCCTGCTGGGAACACTGGTCGCTGTCCCATGGACACTCGCTGGAGAAGACGCTTTGCCTTCACTCATGCGTGTGCCAAATTCCCAAAAGGAGATGGGATGTGTGGGCCTGACATGCCTCCCAGGAGGGCTGTCTGCTGGGCTCAGATGCTCTGACAATCTGCAGCTCCCGACATCCCATTACTTGACCCACAAGCATGCACCAAGCTCCTGCCGTGAGCATGCTCCTTCCTTCCTTTCCCACCAGCTCAGATGTGTAAGCCTCTAAGAGCTGTGCTGTATGCTGTTTTAACGGAGGTGTGCAATGTGCTGGGATGGCACAAGTGAAAAAGAGAGGAGCATTTCGGGGGGGCATTTGGGTAGGGCCTTGCAGAACGCATAGGAGTTCGTCAGGCAGAACAGGCATTCCAGGTAGAGGGAAGAGCACCCACAAAACTCAGAAGCAAGTAACCTGGTATGGCTGGGGAATGAGAAGGTAAGTAGAGCCCAGTGATGAAGGGACTTGGGTGCCTTCATAAGGAACCTGGCAAAGACCCCTTTGAGGACTGACATGGCCAGAGCTGAATACCTAGCACCCTTGCTTGGGGGCGGGGGGAGGGCAATGTGCAGTGAGGACCGTGCCGAATCTTACCTGAAGAATCCCCAGATGCCCAGGCGGTACTGAATGGCCACCACCACCACGTTTTCATGGGCAGAGAGGGCCAGCCCATCATAGGTTGACGCGCCCCCCACCACCAGACCCCCTCCGTGGATCCACACCATCACCTGGACAGGAAGGAAGCAACGTACTGGTTAGAGGAAGCAGCGCTGGGCAGGACCTCAAGACGTTGTCCTGTTTGGTCGCCGACCTCTTAGCTGTGACTCAAGGAGGCTATCACCTGAAGTCCACCAGCAAAGTTGGAGCAGGAAGTTGCTCTTCTCCCCCCTCCTCCCAACTGGGGCCCAGGCCACCTCCCCAGCCAGGATGCCCTGGCTGCCCCTGCCGGCGTCGCCAGCCCCAGTGCCAATGAAGGGCACACTGCAGAACTTCATCATGGGAACAGTCATGGCTAAGAGTGTCATCTTCTCCCCAGCGCTCCTGTGGCGCTCGTGCCTGGGCCCCTCCCGCAGCCCGGCAACCTCTGCCTGCCACAACCCTGTGCTTCGGCTTCACCTTAGTTATGTCTGGTGCGGGGAATTAAGCTGCTCACGTGCACGAGTGGCTGTCTCGAGAAGCACACGTGCCCCCAGTGGGATCTCTCTGGAACAGGCCATCCTTTCTGCTTCCTCCACATCCCCAAATCCCACCCTTCCTCCATAGCCGAGCCTAAAAGCCACCTCCTCCAGTAAGTCTTCAATCATGTCACTAACAGGGCCTGAGGACCTCCTCCATGCCAGGGACGGCAGTAAGAACGGAGCACGAGGCTGGATGTAGGAATTCATCACGCTGGGCTCTGGCATTGTAAGAGCTCACATAGCCAGGACATGAGAGTGGCTAAAATAATCACATTGTAATCATTTTATTCATAAAAAAGAGAATTTGTAACACACACTATGTGCCAAGTACCGTTCCATGCGATAGGGACTAATCACCGTCCCATTAACAGACAAGAAAACTGAGGCACTTAACCTGCCTGACATCATACATCTAATAAGCAGCGGGAGGACTTGAACCCATGTGGTCTGGCTCTGGAGTCCACCTGCTGAGCCCCCTAGCCCACGGTAGCCACAGGCCCAGGTGCAGTGGGCCTGTTGATGGGAGAGGAGTAAGATCTTCCCTCTGACTCTAACTAATGCTTCAGGAGTATTTCACTCACCAGCCACAGACACAAAGCCTGATACACGCCCCTGGATCCTCATACGTGATGAGCCCTGTTCTAGGAAACAGAGCCGGGTCTGTCTGCTAGTAAAAGGCCGAACCGGGATCCAGAGCCTGTGTCCATAAGTAGAGGTTCTGCCCCTTGTTCCTCCTCCATCTCCAGATCCCTGCCTACGTCTGGGTAGAGGGACTGACTTAGCAGTCATCTGAGTGAAGGCTGAGCCAAGGGCCGGTCAGCAGGGATTCGCTGAAGAAGCATCCCAGATGCCAAGACCCTCCAAAGCAATGGTGGTCTGGTGATGGGTTTGTTTTTTGTTTTGGTCCCTACTTTGTCCTGACCCCCAGCTGCAGCTATGCATGTGGGCGCACTGAGTACACAACAGAAGAATGTGTGAATGGAGAACCGGGTGAAACTTCGTCCCATCTCGCTGAGCCAAGCATGTGCAGGGCTGGCTTCTGCTCACAAGCCCACAGATGCCCTCCCCCACTCCTGAGCACCCCGTCAGGAGATGGCCGGGTGCCAACATGCCCACACCTCTCTACCCCGGGGACCACCTCCTCTTTCAGGAGATCACGCCTCCAAGCCCCAGCCTGAGTCTGGAAGTTGTCCCGTCTCTTGGCCTCCTTTATTCTAGAAATGCTGACTCATTGGGTCGTCAGCCGTGCCAAAGACAATTAAGGAAGGAAATTTAGCTACAATAAAATCCCAGATATTTGGCCAAAGGCAAAAGAATGCACTTCCTGGATTGCCCCAGACTCTGCCCTAACACCTCTCAGGTGACCCTGGAAGTTGTTAGAGAAGCATCTTAATGTGCTGAGGAAAGGCCTCCTACGGGCCCGCTTCCTAGTCTGCGTCAAAGAGCATTGGCTTGAAGTTCAGAAGGCCTCTGCTCGGGTCCTGCCGATCCCTCTGTGTGATCTCATCTCCCTCTTTCTGGGCCTCAGTCTCCCTACCTGTAAAGGAAGGACTGGCTTATCTCTAAGAGTAAGCATTCTGGTCCTTCTATTATCAAGAATCAGTTTGGAAAAATTACAATGTACATGACAGAAGTACGGCAAATTCCCCCAGAGTCCCTACATCTGTCACTAGGGGAAACTAAGGTATGGAAAGCTTGTGTGTCTTGTGGTCCGGCTGTGGTAGGTAAAGAAAGCCCTGGGGTCTCTGAAACAACCCCCCCACCCCCAAGCAGCCTTCACCTTCTTCTAGTGTACACCAGAAGACCCACAGGGCTGGAACCTTCCACTTACCGGCAGCCTGCTTTTCTTTGTCAAGTCAGCAGGAGTGTAAATATTTAGGTAAAGGCAGTCTTCAGAAAACTTGAGAGCAATGTTCTCCTTTCTGTTGGTAAAGAGCTCTGAGAGCACTTGCGCTGCCATTGCGTCCTGGGAGCACCTGGGCAGAGGGGGGCAAGGAAGAAGGACTTCTGAGCTTCGCTCAGAGCTGAGCAAGATGTCTCCTGTGGTCAGCTGGGCCTTGGGCTGGAAGGTTGAGGCTGGTAAATAGGGTTGTTCTTACCAGGCTGGAGACACTGGGGTGGTGGAGTCTCTTTGGGTGGCTGGGTGAGGTTTGGGGGGTGGAACCCTGAGGTTCACTAAGGTCTTCCAGGACCGTGTAAAGATAGGAAGAAGGTATAGTACCTGTCCCCTTCCTAGAGCCTTGAGATGCCCTGGGTCAAGGAGAGGAGGCTGCCCATATACTGACCGCCTGGGAGAGGACCATTTCCTGCATGCCTGGTTGCATCCCAGCTTCCAGATCTCTATTCCAGGCAAACATGTCCTCCGCCACCTAAGCATGTTCTGGTCCATGGCAGACTTCCATAATCCCTGAGAAGTCACTCAAATGGCTGACATTTAGTCCCTACAACAGGTCAGGGATGAAATATTTGTGGGGCAGTATCAGGAGAATTGTGTTCGAGTTCTGCCCCACTCACTAATCTTCTGGGTGACCTTGGGTGAATTCCTTGCCTGTGTTGGCTTGAATCTGCCCGGTGTATGTGAGGGAAGTGATTTTTATAAGGGTCTTGCAGCCCTGACATGCTAAGAATCTACCCATCCCAGGCAAGCACTGTTGGTTTCCCTAATAACAGAACTTAAAGACCCAACACAGATTAAAACTGGTAAGATTTATGGACCTCCCAACATGCCAGGCATTGTTTTAAGTACTCTTTACGTACTAACTAACTTAATTCTCCCATGGGAAGACCCCTAACATAGAGTCTATTATTATCCCCATTTTACAGTTGAGAACACTGAGGCACCGAGAGGTTAGAAAAGCTACCCAAGCCAGAAAGATCTATACTATGTAGTGCATGATATTTCTAAGGACATTATAAGGAACATTTCCAGATCTCAAGGTACCAGAATGCAAGTATCACCACCAGTTTGTAAATGAGGTCACTGAGTCACTCTGCTGTCAAGTGGCAGAATCAGGAGCCCCCAACAATGACTTCTTCATTTCTATTCTAAGGGAACTTTCCCCTGATCACCAAAGCAAAGAGCCTAATAGTCATAAAAGAAGAAAATCAAACGTCAAAAAAGGGAAAAAGAGCTCAAGGTCACTAGTGTTCAAATAAATGCAGAATAAACAGCAAAATTATATATAATTATAATGATAATAATTATTATTGTCTCGCCTATCCAATAACCAAGGAGCATTTTTTTAATAATCCCAAGCATTGCCAAAGATCTAGTGAGTGGAGGGTTTCATGTATCAATGGAAGGAGTGTTGCTGGAACATTTCTGGAGGGAAATGTAAACAGAAGGTGCATACTCATGACATTTCTTCAAACTTACCCGAAAATATTCATGGGCGTGCCTAAAGATTTAGCTGTGGGATATTCCTCAGAGTGCTATTTGTACTATCAAAAACATCAAGAACAACTTAATGGCCCCAAACAAGAGATGGGGCAAATAAATTATGACCCAAGACTCAATGTAATACAGCTATTACAAGTCCAGCTGTGATATTTAATGACATAGAATAATGTTCCTGGTATACTTATAAGTGAGCAAAGCAGGCACCCAAACTATCTGTATCATGTGACATGTGATGTGATATTGTGATTTATAATAAATATACATTCGGCCTCCATCCCATTTCAGGCACAGGCTCCCCACAACCCTTGGAATTTCCTCTGTGAAGGAAACAATAAAGATATCTTTATTATGTTCATAAGGTGACTTTTGATCACACTTAAGGCTAGGGGCTGGCTGCCAGATGAACCACCCCGCGAACTTTCAGTTCTGCCTCTCTGACCTCTGGGGAGCGAGGTGGGGCTGGAAGTTGAATGGTGGCCAGTGGCCACTGGTTTCATCAATCATGGCTACATAACAGAGCCTCTTTAAAAAACCACAGAAAAGGATTCAGAGAGTTTCCAGACTGGTGAACCAGAAAGCTTCTATGGCCACTGTACCGGACCCCCAACTCCAGAAGGACGGAAGCTCCTTTATTCAGGACCTCACCCCATGGATCTCTTCATCTGGCTACTGATTCATATCCCCTAATAACCTTTGCAATGAACTGGTAATGTAGTGAATAAATGAGTTTCCTGAGTTCTATGACCACTCTAGCAAATTAATGGAACCCAAGAGGGAGTCAGAGGAACCTTTGATATATACAGCCAAGGCCACAAACATGGGTAGCAACTTGGACTTGTAATCGGCATCAGAAGCAGAGAGCAGTTTTGTGGGCCCAAGTCCTTAACTTGTGGGATCTGACGCTATCTCCAGGCAGAGCAATGTAAGAATTAGTTGAACTGGAGGACATGCAGCTGGTGTCGGAGGTTTGTTTCTTGGTGTGCGTGTGTTGGGCGGGGGCGGGAGGGAGGGAAGGATCACATACACAGAAATTGAGTGCAGAATCTTATGGATTCTATTTTTAAGGGAGAAAATATGCAACAGATAAAAGACTGGAAAAATAATCTACAACAATCTACAATCTCTCTCTTGCTGGAGGAATCGTATGTGATTTTCACTTTCTTTACTGCCTCTACTTCCTCCCTTTTCTGTACTAAGTATGTATTACATCGGCAATCAGGAAAATAAAAGAACAAATACTATTTTTTAAAACAAAAGGAGGGAAGGAGGGGAGGAAGAAGAGAAGAAGGGAAGGCAGCAAGGGGTAGGACCCTGGAAATTTCCAGAATGCCTTGCTGAGAGGTGAATAAGGTCCTAATGGATACATGTAGGCATCTGAGTCGCCCGGGGGAGGCAGCTGTTGGCTTCTTCGCCCAGCTTGGTCGGGGTGGTTGGGGCACAGCAGCCATTGTTCAGCTCATGACTAGGTGCTTAGACATACCTGGGAGCTGACCACTTTCCGTGTCAGCTCCCCAAAGCACTCCCCACCTACACACCTCCTGGTCTACCCTGGCTCCCCAGCTTTGGCAAAGTTCAAGACAGGAGAATCGTTACTTCTGACCTCCCTCACTTGCTCAACTTCTAATTTTTTCCCAAGGCACTTGTCATAGTCTAACTTATGTCATAGTCTAACATAGTCTAACATAATTTTTTCACTGATTTGCATACTTGTTGTTGGTCACCATCTCTCCCGCCTAGAATGCAAGCTCCATGAAGGGATTCGGGGTACTTTTCTGTTCATTCATGGATCCTAGGAAACGTAGAACGTGCTTAATAAACGTTTGTTGAATAAAGAGCTCTAGAAGCCTGTGAGTTCTGGAAGGTTTTTAAAGATTTACAACAGCTTGGAGATTTCGGAACAAAGCCACTCAACATGTTGCCTTGGCTCCTTCCTGCCTCACTCTGAGGCCAACATGCCCCCTGAGAGATGCCAACTTACATGGGAGGGTAGGAGGTGGTATTCTTCACGAAGTTCCATGGCTCTGCAGGCTGTGGCGGAGCAAACCTCAGGGATCCGAGAGGAGGCCTGGCAAAAGGGACTCCCAGGAAGACGGCCACAGGCTGTGCAAACCCTTCTAAGCTGACGTACTTCCCCAGGACTTTGCCTTGCACGGTGTCCACCACAGGGGGCGAGGACGGGCGCCCTCCTAGACATCCAGAGGAAAGAGGACACATCAGCCAGCGGGAAAGGTCTCACTTGGACCCCTGGTGGGTCTTCCACTTTGAGCATGTGACCCTGAATGAGTCAGCTAAACCCTCGAGGCCTCAGTTAACCTCAAGGTCAACCGTCCATTCCTTACTTGGGGCTGTCTAGAAGAGCGAAGTGAAATTGGAGGTATAATAGCATCAGGTAAAAAAGAAATGCAAGGAGGACAGCTGAGGAGAACGAGCCATTTGGTTGCCACTCCCAGGAGCCTCCAGAAACAATTAGCCGTTAGGCCCCAGGCACTGAACTGCATGCTGGCGCAGAGCACGAACAAGGGGCTGTCCCTCCTCTTGGAATCTCTGAACCATGTAGGGAGCATCAGCCACAAACATACTTGACCCTACTGGGTGGGAGGGAAGGGGCCAGTGTCCTGACAGAGGCCCCAGTAAGGTCCCACAGGGGTCAGAAGAGGCAGGGAGGCCGCCTCATTGGTGGCATGGTGGAGGCCGTGACCTTTGAGCTGGGACTGGCGGTAGGAGAGGGGGGAGCGAACAGCAGGAGATAGAAGAGGGGAGATAAAGGTGTAAGGCAGAGCAGAGACTAGGCTCTGAGAGCAAAGGGTAAAGGCTGGCCTGGGGAAGAGCGAAGGGTCCACGTGAGCCAGAGGGAGTCAATGAGGAGCGGACGGCAGCCTGGAATGTGAGAGAGGTTCAAGTCTGGGAGAGCCTCAGAGCCAGGCTAAGGTTTGGGGCTTTATTTAGTGGGGACACAAGCATCAGTGAACAGTCGTGGAGTATGCAAGAGTGGCATGCATCTCTCACAGGGTTGTGAGAGGGGGAGAGAGACAGAGGGTCTGGTTCCTACCTGTTCCGTCGTTGTGGGGCAGGTGGTTCTTCCCCACCAAGCTGCCCTGTCCCCCTGCCCCTTCCATCCCAGTCCTGGTTCCACCAGCTGTGGACCTGCCTGGGCTGGCACACGCAAGTGGGCCCTCAACCCCTCGCTCACAGCCCTCCTCCAAGTCTTCCCTCGTCCTGCCTCAGCAGCCTCGGGGCATACGTTTCCTTATCTGAAATGATTTCTAGCCTGGCACCCTTCCAGCTGCTCCCTTGTAGACACAGACAAAAGGTCAACCTCTCCCTCAAAGTGTAGGAGCAGAACAAGAAAGGGTAATCCAGATTTGGTCTTATAGAAGAATATCCAATGGTAACCTGCAAGAGAGACGAAGTGGACAGAAGCCCAATGGACAAGAGTGAGGAAGTGGGTGGATGGGGTGAGAGGCGTAACAGTTATGGTAGCAGGAGCAGTCAGCACTTGTCCTATTACATAAGTACCCATGTAATGTTTATGCATATTATGTAAGTACCCATGTAAGCTTTATATGCTGAGCACTTACTATGTGCCAGATGCACATTCTGTTTCCCTTAAATTCGTCTTCACAAGATGCCCATTTCACAGATGAAGAAGCTACGGAAATGGAGGCCACCAGCGTGGACTTTCTAAAGTGGGAAATGGGATGGCCTTGCCAGGGGGTAACCAGCAGTACGGGAATAATCCACTCCTCCTTCGGTTCTTACTCTGCCCTCACGTTCAGTCCCAGGTTTCCGACAGCGTCACCATCAGAATGAAGGTGAGGTGCAGGTGGGGCCTGGGCCCTCCCGGTTCTAATGGTCCCAGCCCTGGCTCTCCATTCACAAGCCATAGACACACTCCAGGGCATGATTTTCCAGTGGACCTTGGGCAAGTCCTCTTCCCTCTCTGAGTCCGTTTCCCTGCCTATAAACTGGCCCAGATGCATTCTGGGGTCCCATGCTATTCTTTTGTAGTAATCATGTGCTATCATGTGTATGCTGATGCTTGACATCTGGGGCCTTGCTGACCCTGGACAGACCGCCCTCCTCAGAGTTAGCCAATTCTAGTGATAGAAATCAACTTCTTTTCCAGGGGCGCCTGGGTGGCACAGCGGTTAAGCGCCTGCCTTCGGCTCAGGGCGTGATCCCGGCGTTCTGGGATCGAGCCCCACATCAGGCTCCTCCGCTATGAGCCTGCTTCTTCCTCTCCCACTCCCCTGCTTGTGTTCCCTCTCTCGCTGGCTGTCTCTATCTCTGTCAAATAAATAAATAAAATCTTAAAAAAAAAGAAATCAACTTCTTTTCCAGAATGCGGAGCCTGTACCCCAATCATCTTCTTTATCAGGCCTTCCCTGGCCAAGCCACTACCATCCTGCCCTAATCACTCCAGGGCCAGGCACCCGAAAACTGCGGGAAGCGTTTGTGCCCCAGCACTTGCAGAAATGGATTAGTTTGCCAGTCTTAAACCTGCTTATCCTGTCTCACCTCTTCCTTCCCCTGGCAACCACAATAACGGCTGTTGCCCGAAATTCCTCCCTCCTCCCTCTTCCTCTAACCTACCCGGAGCATCACCTCAGGGTGCAAGGTGGTGGTGGGCACGCCTCCTCCTCCTGGAAACTGTGTGCAAGTGATGGCCGTTGCTTCCTATCTGTGGGCCTCACCATACATCAAATTTTCTACTACTACGCAACATTTTAAAACAACTCCTTTATTTATAAATCCTTTGTTTGCACTCTCCATTCCAGGCACTCTTTAGAAACAACCTGTTTTATCCTCACAACGGCCCAATGACATAGCTACTGCCATGTCAGAGCGGGGGAAACCAAGGCACAGAAAACTAAAGCACAAGGCCTAAGGACAGGCAGCTAGTAAGTGCTGCGCTGGGATTCAAACCTACACACTCTGGAGCCACAGTCCGTTCAGGTCCCCTGCCTGCCATCTGAGGGTAGAGCGTTCCTATGAAACTTTGCCTAAGCCGAAATGGCACAAAGCAAAGAGTATCCTGGGCTTTCTGCAAGTTGCATTAAGCCACTTTGCTTTGAGGAAAGACCTCCATTAGTCCCTGTTATCATAGCCCAAAAAAATCCAAGGAGGATTTTTGTTTTTCCATTGCTACAGTAATGTAGGATTTTCCTAAAGGTGAAGAGGCCTAATGCAACTTGCGGAAAGCCCGGGATACTCCTATTAATATTCTGCTTAGCCACTCTCTATGATTTGGCCATACATGGACAAATAATCAAGCAGAAAATAAACTGAGCTCTCTGGAATCCCCACCCGGGAGGCAGGTGGTTAGTCGTCTGCCCCCCTGCACGGGGTGCACACAGCGGCAGTCTGGAGTGTTCACGCTCCCCTGTATATCAGGTTGGCAGGGACTGGCTGGCCACCAAGCGGGTGAAGTCCAGAGGGCGCTGGCTGTTATGGAACCGGGCCTGCCATACCCTTCCCCTCCACGCATCTCCCCCCCACCCCCACAGTTCTCCCCCATCTCGCGCCTGGGCAGGGATTTCCAAACACACGCCGCTATTTTATTTCAGAAGGACTCACCCCAAGCCATGGGAGTGGTGAGGGAGGTCAGGACCAGAGCTATGAGCCACATGGTGGAGGGATTGCAGCTCCAGGACCTCAAGCAGTCACACTACTTAAGAGTCTGCTCAGGTCCCGCCCCATTGGCCCACTCCCACCCCCACCGCCCTATGGCTCTCGACCGCTGCAGGGCCTCTCGGCCACGCCCACCCAGAGTTTACCCTCTTTCATCCAAACAGCCTGGACTGAGTCTCGGATTACAGAGAGCCACAGACTCGTCCAGCAGCCTGTTATATAAGTGCTTCTCCCTTGCAGAACTCTAACCTTAGAGAACTGTGAATTTCCCAAGGCAGGCAGAAGCAGACAGATGCCTTTAGAGAGGGGGAGGCTTTGGTCCAGGGTTCTCAGAACAAGCTTGAAAACTACAGCATCTGCCAGCCCAGTAACTGCTCAGCTGGGGAACTCAGGACAAATCTACCTTAGCTGGTTGGGCTTCTTTTCCATACAGTTCTGTGCTCTCAAGTTCGGAAACACCTTAAATTCATCTGGGTCCCCCTCCCTTTTTTAAAAGAAATATTGATTTATTTTAGAGAGGGGGAGGGGAGAGAGAGAGAGAGAGAGGGAGGGAGAGTGGTGGGAGGGGCAGTGGGAGAAAATCTTCAAGCAGACTCCCCACCCAGGGCAGAGCCTCATGTAGGGCTCAATCCCATGACCCATGAGATCATGACCTGAGCCGAAACCAAGAGTTGGACGCTTAACCGCCTGAGCCACCCAGGTGCCCCATCTGGTTCCCTTTTGATGTCTAAATTAATTTTATAATACTCCTACCAAGCCACTCAGCCTCTCGTCATACCTCCAGGGTCAGGGAATGCATTCCTTCTCCAGGCAGGGATCTTTGGGCAGAATATTTTTACAGTGAAGGAGCTCTAGGTCTCCACAGTCCCTGGCTCTAATCATCCATCCATCATTCCATTTTTTCAATATTCCATTTATTCATTCGTTCTCCATTTACCAATGCCTGATGCGATGCTAGATGGTATGGGTACAGAGATGAATTCAAGGGATAGTCCTTCTCCTCAAGGAGCCCACCATCTAGTGCATAAGACACATGGTGTATGTGTGTGGTGGGCCACCGCACAATGTGAAAGCCCTAAAATAGTGGCGTGCTCTGGCCATACCTGGGAGAGTATCCTGTGTCTGCCGGGGGCACAAGGAAGATGAAGACTCTCAAAGCCTGCTTCATAGCATCACTGAATGTCCAACAGAAGGGAATTCCTTAAACACAGTCTGGTACAGCTGGCTAAGGAAACACCCTTGCATTCTTTGAAGACTAGCGATGAATACCCTGTGTGTGGACAAGGACAGACAGTCATGATCTCTTGTAAAGGGGGAGAAAGAGGTTATAAAATACTTGTGGTTCCTTAAAAATTAAACACAGAGTTACTATATTCCCAGCAACTCCACTCCTAAGTATATACCCAAGATAACTGAGAACATATCCACATAAAAACAAGACACAAATGGCAGCATTTTTCCTAATACCCCAAAGTGGGAACAACCCAAATGACCATCAACTGATGAACGGAGAAATAAAGTGTGATCTGTCCATACGATAGAATATTAATCAGCCATGAAAACAAACGAAGTATGGATACTTGCTACAGCATGGATGAACCCGGAATACCATACACGAATGAGAGAAACCAGACCCAGAAGGCCACATGTCGTATAATTCTATGTATATGAAAAGTCCAGAATAAGCAAACGCATGGAGACAAAAAGACTAGAGGTTGCTCGGGGCAGAGGAGAGAGGCATGAGGAATGACTGATAATGGATGGGAGGCTTCTTGTGGAGTGATGAGATGTTCTGGGTTTAGACTGCACTGACAGTTATACAGCTACGTGAATATACTACAAAAAAACACCAAATCATACACTTAAAAAGTGAATTTATGGTATGTGCATTATCTTTCTTTTTTAAAGATTTTATGTATGTATGTATGTATGTATGTATGTATGTATTTGGTGGGGGGAGGAGTAGAGCGGAAGGGAGAGGGACAAGCTGATTGCCCTGAGCGCAGAGCCTGATGGGGGCCTCACTTCCACGACCCTGAGATCCTGACCTGAGCCAAAACAGAGAGTCGGACGATTAACTGACTAAGCCACCCAGGCGCCCCGTGAATTATCTTTCAATAAAATAAATACTTAAAAATTCAGTCATGTATAATACCCCATTTTAGGAAAAACATATCTTTGTGTAGAAAAAAAATCCTGGAAGGTTATACATTTAATTTGTATTGCACTGTGTTGTGTTTTTCTTTATTTATATTTTCCACTTCTATTCATTCAGACATTCGTGTGACAAATATTTATTGAGGGCTTACTGTGTGGCAAACCAGGGGCTGAGCGCTTTGTATGTGGTACCTCACGTGGTTCTCAGTGGAACCCTGCGAATTGATGTTACTATCTCCTGGGACTCAGCATGGGCACGGAACACCAAGTATAGGAAGAGCTGGGGATTGAACAAAAGCTGCATCATGTTCCAGACCATACTCTTAATCACTCTGCTGTGCTGTCCAAACATGGCTGACAAACCGACTTTGTTGGTGCCCTTGGCCTGTGGGTGAGCTTCTGTGGTTCCTCTTTCCCGGCAGCTTCTCCATCTCCACCCTTCAAAGCATCCCCGCCTCCCTGCAGACCCCTCCCGGACCCTCAAGCTGCCTGGGAGGGTGGGTGGAAACAGAAGTGCTAGGCTTCTCCGGACAGGTAGTGACCGGGCGTCAGAGGTGCTCGCCGCTCGCTCAGTCTTCATGGCGCCCCTCTCCCAGCCGAGACGGCCTTGCGGCGGCGAAGTCACTGTCCAGCCAGGAATCACACGCACCAGGTCTCCTGCATTTAACTGAAGACATGAGATGTGTTCTTGTGAGTGGAAAGTCAGCAGATATGAGCAGGGTTGTCCCCAGGCTGGCACGGTCAAGGGGCAGCTGTGCCTTCTCTACGCTTGAACGACTCTCCTGGTGTCCTCTGGCAAGCTTGCTCTTGCACAGGCCAGACCAATATTGACATCCGAGAGAACTGGGCAAACAGCAGCCACAAAGCACATGACACTCAGAAAAGCTCATGGGTTCTTGGCCAAGGCCAAAGGTTAGAGCTGAAAGGAAGCATCTGGAAACCCAACTAAAAAAAAAAAAAAATGGATGGTATTTGCACTCATTCTAGCCACGGTGGCAGGCGAGTGAGGGAAGCCCTGGGATAGGGGTGATGGCTTTGTGATGGCGCTAGAGGTGATCACTTCCATTATGATTGACCTGGGCTGGGGCTCCTCCCTTTCATCCAGGAAAGAAACAGGAGTCATAAAGACCACCCTAAGAAAGAGGACCCTTATCTCTATCCACATGGGACAATCTGGCTTGTCTTCCAGACAAGCGGACAACGAGACTGTTTCTAACCATTTAGCACCCTCCCCCTCCCACACACATTAAGACATAACCATTATACCTTTTGCCCTAGCCAGCTCATCTTTGCAGCCTGGGAACAAAGCCCTGGTTCCCAGCCTAAAAAAAAAAAAAAATTGTAGGATGCTGTCTTAGCAAAATATAAAAGGGAGGGAGGGATTATTCTCCCGATCCCACTGTTTAATCACATGCCTGCTTGTGACATTAGCCAATTCTGCAAGCAGAGGCAGCCACTCCCAGACCTTGCCATGTCTGGCTGCAGCCTGGAAGCCCATTCCTGGCTCATGGTGATTGTGCAGAGTAACGGGTGAGGCTGTGCTTACAAAGCCAGACCTCAGTTTTGCTTAACGCGTACGCTCTCCTTGCAGCCCATTAGCTCTGTAAGTAATACAGCTCTTCTTGCTTCGGTGGTAGTTGACTCCGATTATTGCTTTTCCCCTGGGAAACTCCCCAAGGTTTCTCTCGTGGAGCTGAATGGTCTGAGGAGCAAAATCCCAGAAACTCTCAAGCGTTTAGACAGCTCCTAGGGGAGAAGACACCTCCGAGGCCTCCAAGTTATCCCCCCAAACCTCTCCAACAAATTCCTCAACAGACACATGGAGGGCACCTACTATAACAAACCCCGAAAGAAATATGAGCCCATGTCCTAGGATTGACTGAGGCAGAGCCCCTGCGGGAAAGCTTGACCTGAGTGTGGCTTCTGGAGGGCCGTGCTTCACTCGCCATGGGCATAAGGGGTCATTCCACAAGGCACAACAACTGGAGACGTTTCATCTCCAACCGGCAAGGTTCATGCCATCTCCATCAGACGAGCACATGGGACTGCTTAGTTTAGCTTCTGCCAAGTCCGAATACATGGTGAGAGTAGGGTAAACCATGGTAGCGAATGGTCCCAGAATGTCAACAGCTTATGTCTGCTTCTGTAAAGAAACGTGCTGCTGCTGCTCCAGTGGTCTGAGCAAGGGGTCTGCAAAGTTGTTCCGTAAAGCGCCAGGCACTAAATCCTTCAGGCTTTGTGGGTCAGACGGTCTCTGTGGCAGCTGCTCAATCAGCTGTTATAGCAAAAGCAGCCAGAGAGAACACGTAGGCAAATGGCCATGGCTGTGTTTCAATAAAACTTTATTTGAAAAACAGGAGGCAGGCTAGATTTGGCCCACGGGCCAGTTTGCTGGCTCCTGAGCTAGAACATGGCAGCTTTACCATCTTGAACTCACAGTTTGTCATGTTGTCCTGGGTGCCAATCTAGTCAGCTGGAATTAGGAGAAGCACAGAGGAGTGAACAGGGGGTTTGGGCCAGGCCTGGATGTGGCCTCACCTCCACTCACATTCCATTGGAAAGAACGTAGCCGCATGGCCAATCTAATTGTAAGGAAGGTCGGGAGATCTGGTCTGGCTATGTGCCAAAGGAGGGTGGACGGATTTTAATGGCAATTCCTGCCACAGATAACAATATCCATTAAATCACCAATTTGACACTAGGGATCTTCTAACACATAGCAGAATAAACATACAACCATTACATAATGCTTTAAGCGTACTTGTGCGCCATCTGAAATCATCTTGTGTAACTCTGGGAATAAGTGTACTAGACTTCAGTAAATGATGAGCTTCTGTCTTTCTTTTACTTAAATTCTGATAGCCTGAGTATAAACCTATTCCCTGCTTATTCAGACTACTGTTTAAGGTTTCCTTCAGCCTCTTAAGAGTAAAGAAGGAGAGAGGCTGAATCAGAAAGACACATAAAAATGGAGGCCCCAGAAAGTTAAGACTGAATTATAGTCTGAAAAGTGTCCAGCAAACTCCACTTATTATTATAGATTGTATTATAGATAGCTGGGTGATACAGTGACCTGGAACAAAAGAAGTGTTTTGTGTGTTTCCCTACTCTGAGCACTGTTAGAGTTTATGTCTATGAACGCCCAATCGTCCATGACTTCTGATTACGCAGGGCATTAAGAGGGGAGCAGGATTTGCAACGGCAAAGGAGAGAGCACGTTAGCACTGGTGCAAGGTAGTTCTGGAGGGCCTCTTGAGGAGGTCATCTGGGCCAGAAGGGCGAATGGAGGACAGAAGGCTTGAATGGCCAGCTAAGGGGAGCTGGCTTTCACCCTAGACAATAGGGAGCCATTGAAAGTCTTTAATCCTGGGAGTGACAAGAGAAAAAAGGGTGTTTCCGAAAGTAGAATCTGGCAGAAGCAGGCAAGCCACTGGAGAGGTCAAGAGGGTTCCTCCTAAATATTCACTGGGAGGTGGGAGGTGAGTTCTCTCCAGAGAAGGCTAAGTTCTCTGCACGGGAAAGCTTGCCCACTCGGCTCCCACAGGCCTCAGCAAGAATGGTGACATCGGCCTCTCCGAAATGCTGGACTGCACAATGGTTTGCCCAAATCCCAGGATCTATCAAGGCTGGCCCTTGGTTCTCACTTTAGAAGGTCCTGGGGGGCCATGAAATCTTCAGAATGCCTAGCGAGCTGGATGGCAGCTGGGGGGGGGGGGATGTAACCCCCCCCCCCAAGTCACTGTCTGCCCTGACCTGCTTGTCTTTCTATGGAAGCAGGTCAGGAGCACATCGGGGGTGAGCACCCGTGTGTGGTAGAGGGACGGATGAGTCAGTCAACCCCCTTCATCCTATCACCTAGGTTCCAAGGGCCTTTCAGGCTACACACACGTAAAATGCCGTTTCAACATACCAAGAAACACGAACATCAAGACACACGAATTAAAAGCAGACACTCAAACGGCCGTGACCAAAATGGCAAGGATTTCTACCACTGCTATGTTCGTGGGTGTGCCAAATACTGACAAGAGTGTGGAAAAACAAGAATGATCGCCCGTGAGTGAGAAACGAGGACAAGCTTGCTTGGGGACAGTTTTGGCAAAATCCATCCAAACGCTGCAAAAGGGCATCCCCACTGTCCTAGCTATTCTCTAACCAGGAATAATTCTGAATGAGCCCAAAGATGAACGCGTCAGACGGTCAGCCTCCGTGATGCTGACGGTAGCAAAATCTGTGAAATAATCTAAGTGACCAGCTATAGTGACTGGCTAAATAAGTTATCACGTACTCCTGCTATGGAAAGTGTTTACTTTCTCCTTCGTTACTCTTTACGTGCTCTCAAACATGTAGAAACAGATATATTTTTCACTTGTTCATTTAAAAAGCATTTTTGCTACTTCCTAAAAAGAAGGATCAGAAACTGCATTTATTTTCACGCTCTCCCCACATTATCCTAAAAGGCCATAAAGTCTTTGAAGGCACAGGCTTGTGTACAAACAGAGCGGTAGAGGAGATGACATGACATCAGCATTTTAGAAGCAGGAAGGTGGACAGAGGAGTGACAACTGCTTTCAGAGCAGAGAAAGGGAAAATCTATGCATGAGGAAGGACGCCCCTCCCCACTCAGACCACCACATTCAGAGTGGAGGCAGTAGTAAACCCTCTGGATTTAGAGCTACTGGGCATCTGTGAAAGCGGGGTGCAGATATCCCCCAGTTATGCACATGGGAGTGCAGCTCTCCCATCTGAGATCCAGCCCTAGACCAAAGTTCCCACATGTGCTCTGCCTCTGCTAGTCCCAGGACTGACTGAATCTGGGGAATCCAATCACTTGAGTATAACTGAGCGTCCAAAGTGCCTTGGCAACATCGACACAGTGTGGTTTCTGTCCAGAGATTTCAGTGTCAAAAGGAAGATGCTCCCTGAGGTTCAAGGAAATGGCGCAGTCACGGTGACCCTTGATGAAACCAACGCCTGGTCACCTAAACATGCCCTCTATTACTAACTGACCATCAATGGTCCACAGGAATCCAATTTTGTAAGTCAGCATTATAGCAAAGTTAAGCCAGGAAATACGCAGTAATGAATGAGGTAAAAGTGAAAGAATCCTTTAGAAAAATACCAAGTATCGACAACCATATGGTGCAGCTAGAAATTTCTTCCTCTCCTGGCAGGAGGGCAACTCTGCACAAGTCTGCACGACCATGTTGGAAAACTTTTTGGAGTGCCTACTAAAGTTGACATATGCAACCCTTGTGACCCAGCAAAGCCACTCCTAGGTAAATATCCAAGAGAAATGCATGCAGGTAGTCATTAAAAGACATGTTCTAAAATATTCATGGCAACTCGTTTCATAATAACCTGAAACTGGAAACTCTCCAAATGCCCACCACCAGTGGAATGGACAGATGATGGCATATTCACACAAATGATGACTACACAGCAACGATAAAAAGCCACAACCCTTACTATGTGGATACGCGATGCAAAAACACACCCCCTCTCTGCCCACCTGGGACCGGTCACCAGGGCCACAGGGCGGGGAGCTGGGCTTTGGGGCTGACCAGAAAGGTCCAGAGTCTAAAGGGCCCTTGAGGGGAGAGGAGTAGGAACAGGGAGCCACCGGAGAAGGGCCCCTCTCCTGCCCATCTCAAGCAGGCTCCTCAGGTCTCGATGGGAAAGTACCAAAATTAGTAAAGAAAAAGCCTGCTGGCCCCAACCTCTGCTCTGCCTGTGAGTGTGGACATCGGAGTCAGACTTTTTAGGTAATGTGTTAGAATTTTCCCTTTTCCAAGTTCTACAGAAAAAAGGAACAACGATAAATTGTATTGGTTTATAATTTAACTATTTTGTTTGTTTTTTTTTAATCTTCGAAGTTGGGCAATCTCACTTCACCAGTACCTCGGGAGCCCTGGGGAGGGGGAGGAGGGCAGTTTTTCCCCTTTCACGATGCTGCCCTCTGCTGCGCATTAGGGAAGTCACAGGCAAAGATTTGGTTTGTCTCCTGAGTTTTGCTGGATTTGACTTGCTTTAGTGATTCAGGTCCAAGATTGTAAGTTGGGGAGGGGGGGATTTTTCTGTAAAAAAGGAACTTGTTTAATTTACAATAAGAAAGTAATGAAATATTTTCTGTCTTCACAGTGGTGGGAAAGCAGAGGTGAATGGGAAGTGATGTATCTGTGTTGCTGGTAAAGAAGTGAAGGGACCCTTTGGGGAAGTGAATTTGTAGAACATAAAAAGAGCAATTTAGGGGCACCTCGGTGGCTCAGTGGGTTAAGCATCTGCCTTCAGCTCGGGTCATGATCCTGGAGTCCTGGGATGGAGCCCCCCGCCCCCCCCCCCCCCCCCGCACTGGGCTCCCTGCTCAGCGGGGAGTCTGCTTCTCCCTCTCCCTCTGTGTGCGCTCTCCCTCTCTCTCTCTCAAATAAATAAATAAATAACATCTTTAAAAAAAAAAAAAAGAAAGGAAGCGCAATTTAAAAAGGGCATGGCCTGTCGCCGGGTCCATCTTCTGCAGATCCACGTGACAGGAATAGTTGTAAAAAGTAAAATCACTCATTCCCAAAGCTGCTCAACAATTTATATCCGCAAGCGTCCCAGGAGCGGGCTACTGGCTAGAGATGGTGACATAGCCACGTCAGACAGATAGGAAAGCCGATTCTTTGAAGAGGCTCTAGAAACTTGGAATCCAAATACCACACTGTGAATACTCAGCAGTTCTTCATCGGGGTGTGCAGCTAATGCTTACAAAGTGAAAATGTGCCTTTCCAGGTTCTATCCGAGAAGTTTCTGGTTCGGTTGGACTGGGGAGCGGCTTGGGCAGTGGAATTTTGGAAAAGCCCTCTGGGTGATTCCTCTGCTTACTCCTCTGATAGCAAACCCTGAATTAAATGGAAAAAGCAGGATGCCAAGTGGCATTTATATTTCAGTTTCAACGCAGTACAACATCTGACGGCACGTGGACAGGAATAAGGAGGAAAGAGGGCCTTGTATCTAGATGCGTTGGAAATATGCTCCCTCTTGCTAGACACCCACCAAAATTAGAACTGTATTTGAGGATGCTGGGACTGGGTGCAGTATATAAATAAGTGTAATGTCATTTAATATGATAGTATTTTAAAAAATGAGTTGAGTGGTGTTTTCTAGCTGTTCGTTTAGCCAAATATCAGTGTAGAAATTAGCCTTCCGCAGCTGCACAGGCAACTGAATTTCCAGCTTGCTCGTGTGTGGCTTGGTTCCTCTTCCGAGAACCAGAAAATGCCCCGAGTATTGTTGATCCACCCCCTTCCACAACCACCTCAGCCAGAGACAATCCACCACATTTGGACCCTATGCTGAGGGAGGCAGGGAGCATGACAGAAAGAGTTCTGCTCTGGAACGACAAGAGACTCGAGGCCTGGCTTTGACTTGCTCCTAATTCACTGGGTGATCTTGGGCGAATTCCTCCAAGTCTCCATAGATGTCTGTAAAATGAGAGGCCAGGGGTCCAAACCTAAACATCTTCAGGGGTCGGGTAATATCAATGAGTGACATGGACCAGGCACAAGACAAATTAAACAACCTCCTTTTTTACAGAAAATCTTTTTTTCCCCCTACAATCTTGGACCTGAATCACTACCTCAATTCAAGTCCAACAAAACTCTGGAGACAAACCAAATCTTTCCCGCAAAGGGGAATAGTGAGGACTGTGAAAAATGGAGAGCTTATGCCTAGGTAAAGGGGTGGCCTCTCCTCAGTTCCTGCAGGTTGTTCCATCGGGGTCACTGAGAACAGTTGTGTAGGTTGTGTACTGCACAAGAGCACTACTTCAGAGGAGATACCATTCACATCACAGGTGTAGATATCTATCGCTGATGATGATGATTTCCTGGAAGATGCCTGTAGAGGGTTTTGAAGAAAGGATACCTTCTAATTTGCACAAAGGTGACGTATGGGCTGTCAGAAGCCCTGGAGACCACGCAGAATGCAGCTCTAGTGTTGCTGGATTTCTTCTTCCCCCTCCTCCTCTTTTCCTTTTCCATCTTTTCCTCTGGAGGGCCTGGAAACATGGCTTTTAAAGTGAAATTCCCTGATTTCATATTAACCGGAAACTAATTCCAAAATGTTTTTGATATCTTTGGGCTAAACAAAACATTTCTGCGGGCCAAATTGAGGCTAGGAGTTGGAGATCTCTGACTCAGAGAAACTGTACATTACTGACATTTCAGAAACTCTCCTACTCCATGCACCTCACATGTAATCTTGAAGCAATCACAAAGAAAAACTAATTACCCTGGTAAATTACATGGATAGAATAGGGATTATGTAGTTAAAATATGAATTAAATTAAATATCAAATTATATTGAATATTAAATATATTAACATATTAAATATAAATTATAAATTAATATATAATTACAAAACACTAAATTAAATATTAAATTATAATATGATATAAAAAGTAAAAGTGTGGGGCCCCTGGGTGGCTCAGTCAGTTAAGCACCTGCCTTTGGCTCAGGTCATGATCTCAGGGTCCTGGGATCAAGCCCCACATCGGGCTCCATGTTTAGTGGGGAGTCTGCTTGTCCCTCTCCCTCTTCCCCTCACCTCTGCTTGTTCACTCTCTCTCTCTCTCTCTTTCTCTCTCTCAAATAAATATACAAAAATATATATAAAATCTTGAAGGAAAAAAACCTAAAAGTGTATCCTTTGAATACATTCTCCCTACCTATCATCTGGTTAACTTTAATTTGTCCTTTCTCCAGAGAGAACCTCCTAAGACTTGCATCTAAATTAGGTCCCCTTGTTATACTTTCATAAAACACCTTACTCTCCCTAAATGAGCTTATCAAATTTATGTCATCAGCTTTTCACTTGGGTGAATGCTTTCACCGCAGCCCCAGTGGGGCTATGTCTGGCACACATCAGGCACCCAGTGTAGGCTTATGGAAGGATGGATTAATCTCCACCCCATAAGGCAAACATCTTTTCTCCTCGGTGTCCCCCTTGACCTGACTTTGCCACCAGACGTCTGATTCCTTGGCTCCTGACCTTGGAGGACCTCTGGCTTCCATTGCTGAGGAGGAGGCTCTCTGGCACCCCCACCCCTCCTCCCCGTATATCTCCCGACCTGGAGAAAAGACCCAGTTCAAGCCATTGAGGTTCAGGATATCCATGCCTGGCTTGTGGCTGAAACCTGCCTGGATTGGAATTGGAGCACTCCAGATTTCAGGTAACACACGCCTCTGATAGGAAGTCTACTTCACCTTGGATGCTGGGGGACGGAGGGAGTTTTGAGCACAGAATTAAATCCTGCTCCCTGTACATATATCACGTTCTGATTTTGTTTCCTCTTAGTAACAAGATCATTATGATGTCAACCAATAGGCCGGCCCTCCTGCAGATTTATTAAAGAGATCTGGTAGCGTTCCAAGGCAAGCAGCACTGTTTGATATTGAAATGAAGTCCCCTAGGGATCATCCCCACGTCCATAAAACATCAGTAAAAGCAGTTGATTCCACAAAGTAGCTAAACATAAAAATGGAGCTAATGATCATGGGGCAAATTGCAAAAGAAGGAAAACCAAAATCACAGAATTTCTTAAGGAGCAGAGGAGAAGAAGAAAGGCAGGAGCAGAGAAAGGGAGAGTAAGGTGGAAGGAGGACCAGGGAGGGCTGTGGAAGTGGACATGATCAGGGGGAGGGTATCTGACCAAAACTCCACCTCCTGCTCCTTCAGTTTCTGTCCCACGCTCACATTCAAATCCAGCTTCAGGTACAGCTCGCTCTGGCTGTAGGCCGGCCACAGAGGCAGGCCTTCCCCGTTAGGGTCCCTGGAAGTGAGGACACAGACGGGGGTGAGATTTCCATCCTCCAACACCTGACTGTGGGGGAGGCCGGGGACGGCGGTAGGTGTGCTCACTTACCCAGTCCTAGCAAAGTTGGCCCAGTACCGCATCATCTTCCTGCTCAGCAATTTCTCCTCCTCGGTGGCTCCTTCTGAAGGAGACAATGGCAGAGTCTGGCTCTCACACGGATTCACCAGAAAGCCAAGGTGACTCAGGTCTGCTGAAGCACGTTCACGTCTCCCTTCCCGCCTGATCGTCTCACCAGCCCACCAATCAATGCATTCATTTTGCACCTGCAGGTACTGAGGCCCAGAGCAGCCAGGGCTCACCCAAGGAATCGTGGCTTCTGAATGCCAGAGGGTGCTGAACACACAGCTTCCCCGACTAGCCACTGCTCCTCCAGCCTTCCCACGAGGCCGCAAGTTCCCGGGGGACAGAGACCACCCCGCCTCTTTCCCCCACTCCCCCCTCAAGCAATTAATTAATTATTGCATTTCTTTATTTGAGAAAGTGAATACTTGCCCAAAGTACAAAATCCAAAATGCAGGAAGGGTATCTAATGACAATAGTTTCCCTGCCATCTCTTCCCTCCAGACACCCAGTCCCCAGCCTCAGAGGCAACCGTAGCTCCCAGCTTTTTGAGTGCCCGCCGAAGGCAGGCTAGATGTGTACAAGGGTTCAAGCGATCAACTCTTTACACACTCAGTATAATAGGAGCACATATTCTGCATCTTTTTCTTTTCACTAAACTCATATCCAGGAGATAGTTCCACACTGTCGCCTATAAACCTTCCATTTATTGCCATTTGTTGCTCTCTAAATGTATAATGCATAAATATGTATATATGCAATTATATATGAATATGTAATTCATACATCCAGTACTCTCTTGGTGGATCTTCACATCGTTTTCAATCTTTTGCGGGTAAAAGCAATGCTTCCGCGTGTGCCTATACTTTTGCCTGTGTGCAAGTATAATTGCACAAAAAAATTCTAGAAGTTGGATTGCTCGGGAAAAGACTATCTGCATTTTAAATGTGGGAGTTTTGCATTAATATATGAGGTTGTCTGTCTCCCCACACCTGCTCAAATACATTATGTAAAATGTATTGCTCTTCCCAACCTTGATAGATGAAAAAGGCTTCCGCAGTCAAGGTTAGTGTGCAATCTTCTTGTTATGGGTGAGGTCAAGTGGTTTTTAAAAGTCACGCGTGTTTCCTTTTCCATAAACTGTCTATTTGTATCTGCTAGCCAGTTTTCCCCTGGGTTGTTATTTTCCCACCGATTCTAGGAGCTCTTTAGATATTAAGGAATTTAAACTTTGACACACATGTGGTTCACTTTTTCCCATTTGGAGAGTCCTGTGCCCGTCCCACAGTACGAGCTCGGTGATGGCTGCGAAGTAATAGTAAGAGTGCCATTTATTGCGCCTAGTGAGAATTGTTTCACTGAATCCTTATGACAACCGAAGAGGTAGTGGTGTTATGATCTGCATTACAAGGATGGAATGAATAAATGACACAGATAAACCTCAGCGCACCAACACACTTATGTGGAGGCTCTGTCCTCATCGTCGAGAGGCCAGCAGCAACTGGTCAAGAGCCTGTATCGAGCAATTTCTTTAACGAAATATTTTAGTGATATCTGTAGTGTGTAGTTCCTATAATTTGTTTCTATGGATAAACTCATCTCATTGGCTCCTTATTTTAGGCCCTGAATGGGTCATAAATTCAGGAATGAATGAGATAACCTCACTAGAAGCAGCTCAAGAACATCTACCTTAGATCACCTGGGTCCAGAGGACGCCGGGAATTATGAAAAATGTGGGTTGTTTGTTGTTGTTTTGTGGAGTTTTTTTTTTTTTTTTTTTTTTCCCTTTAAAGCCCTGGGTGGCAGCCTCATCAACAGTTCTGGAAAGGGCAGGGAGAGTAAGACCAGTGGTCAGAGAAAAGGAAGTGGGTCTAATTAAAAAAAAAATAAAAATAAATAAGATCGCATGAGTGCTGCCAACTGCCCAGCCCTTTAGGCTTTAGCAGAAACAGAAACACGCATCAGGCAAATGCTGGCAACTCCTTTTCATCTTGGTTTCTAAAAATAAGAGTGGGGGCATTTTCCAGGGAATGGTTGTGTCTATAAACCACTGGTTAATTCTAACCCACCAGTACTCCAGGGCTCTTGAATCATGTCGGGTTGGGGA
Source organism: Ursus arctos (assembly GCF_023065955.2). NCBI lineage: Eukaryota > Metazoa > Chordata > Mammalia > Carnivora > Ursidae > Ursus > Ursus arctos. The sequence continues at coordinate 13,187,855 of NW_026622863.1, forward strand.
GTTGTGTCTTCTCCCCAGCTCATCCCCAGCTCGAGTCCCTGCAAGAGCAGAAACCCCCCCCCAAGCCTGTTCCTTACCGAACATGACAACGTCGCCTTTCAGAAAGGCACCTCCAAAGACAAAGCGGATTTCATCAGAGTGATCGGCTTTGACGAAAGCTGGCCTTGTGTCCTTTAAGCACTGGGGCCCGTGTTGAAACTCGTAGAAGTAGACAGGTGCGCCAGCATCTGCACGAGGTAGGAGAGGACCTGTGGCTGGCCCCGCATCCCCACCCAGCAGGTCCTCCACACCCGTGGGTGGGACGGCTCAGAGACAATAGGTGACTTGAACCCTGCTAACTTCCCTCTTCCTTATTGGAGGCAGGCACTGGCTGCCACAGCAGCCCCTGCACCGTGGTGACAAGAGCTCACTACCCCTCCGGGCAGACCAAGAGGGCAATAGTTCTTCACTTCACTCTGAGCCGTTCCTACCGAGTGAAGAACTACCTCCCTGTGACTTTTTCCCACTGATTCCGGTTCAACTGTCCAGAGACAAACCAAAGTTATTTCCTGCTTCCAACATTCCTTCTCCTCTCTTCTGCTAAAGGTCTTTGCTTTGTAATTCCTCCTCACCCCCACGTTTCCCTGCATCATCAATGCTTCTCTACTGGACCACTGCCATCAGTAGCCAACGTGCTTACAAAGTCTCCCGTTAACGCACGCACACATGTGTGCACACACACACAGGCACACACAAACACACATACTCTTGGTCTCAGCTTCCCCTCTGGGTCCTGGCTTCTCTCTCTAAATTCCCTTCTAGCAAGACCCTACAATACTCATTTATCTCTGCTCCCTCTCCTCATTCTCTCTCTCTCTCTCTTATTTGAAGTGTCATTTATGGACAATAAAAAGTGCAGTATCCGGTTTGATGAGTTTTTACAAATGTATACACATTCCTGTAACCACCATGCCAAGGCACGCAGAGCATTTCTATCACCCTGGAAAATTCCCTTGTGTGTCTTTGTAGTCACTCTACCAGGAGACAATCGATGTTTTTATTGATTGTCACCACAGATTAATTTTTGCCTGTCCTTGACCTCCGCATAAATGGAATAACACAACATATATACTTTTTGTGTGTCTGGCTTCTTTTCCTGGATGTAACGTTGTTGAGATTGATCCATGGTATTTCATGGATCAGTCGTTGATCCCTTCTTATCATCAATTAGTATGGCTCTCGCATGAATAGACCACAATGTATTTACCCACTCATCTGACGATAGACTTTTGGGTTCTTTCTAGTTTGGTGCTATTATGATTAAAGCCGCTATGGATGTCCATATAGAAGTCTTTGGTAAGGACATATGCTTTCACTTCTCTTCAGTGAATGCCTAAGAGTAGAATGGTTGAGTAGTAGGGTAGGTGTGCACTTCATTTTATAAGAAACTGACCGTTTTCCAGAACGGCTGTACCATTTTACATTCCTTCCAGAAGTACATGATATTTCTGAATATTCGACATCCTTGGCAGTACCTGTGGGTAAGTTTGTGTTTTCGGTATTAGCCATTCTAGGAGATGTACATGGTTTCCTCATTTGGGATTTATTTTTTATTTCCCTGACGACTAATAACGTTGAGTACCTTCTCATGCACCCCAAAAAAGGCTTTCCTGTATCTTGTTTTATGAAGTGTCCTTTCAAGCCTTTTATCCATTCGTAATTGGATTGTCTTTTCATTATTGAATTTTAAGAGTTCTCATATGCTGGATGTGAATTTTTTGTCAGATAATTATGTTGTGAATATCTTCTTCCAGTCTGTGGCTTGCCTTCTCATTTTCGTAGCAGCATTGGGTTTTTGCTTGTTTGTTTGTTTTAGGTAAAATACATGTAACATAAAATTCACCACTTTAATCTCTCTTAAGTATATAAATCAGTAGGTTTTAGGACATTCAGAATGTTGTACAACCATTACTGCTATCTAGGCCCAGAACATTTTTAGCACCCCAAACAGAAACCCCGGACCCATTATGCAGTCATTCCCTGTTTGCCCTTCCCTCCTGTCCTTTGGAAACTGCTTTCTGGCTCTGCGGATTTGCCTATTCTGGACATTTCATATAAATGGAATCATACATGTGGCTTTTGTGTCTGGTTTCTTTCACTTAGCATAATGTTCTCATGGTTCAACCACGCTGTAGCATGTATCAGTATTTTTTCCTAGGGCCAAATGATAACCCATCGTGTGTATACACCACGTTTTGTTTATCCATTCATCAGCTGATGCGTCTTCGGTTTGTTACCACTTTTTGGCCTCTCTAAATAAGGCTGCTATGAACATTCATGTACAATTTTTGCTTGACCATCTGGTATTCAGTTATCTTGGGTCTATCCCTAGGAGTGGAATTGCTGGGTTATATGGTGATTTTATGTTGAATTTTTTGAGGAACAGCCAAACCATTTTCCACATTGCATGTACCATTTACCAGTCCCACCAGCAGTACATAAGATTTCCAGTTTCTCCATTGTCAATAACACTGTTATTTTATGGTTTTTGTTTGTTTGTTTGTTCTTTTCTTACAGCCACTTTTGTGGGTATGAAGGGGTATGGCGCTGTGGTTTTGATTTGCATTTCCCTGATGGCTGATGATATCGGTCACCTTTCATGTGCTTATGAGTCACCTATAGATCTGTTTTGCAGAGATGTTCATTCAATCCTTTGCCCATTTTTGAATTGACTTGTTTGGTTTTTTGCTGAGTTATAAGGGTCCTTTATATATTCCAAATAATAGACCCCTCTCATATAAATGATTTGCAAATATTTTCTCCCATTCTGTGGGTTGCCTTTTTACTTTCTTTATATTGCCCTTTGATGCACAATAATTTTTCATTTTAATGAAGTCCAATTTATCTGGGTTTTTTCTTTTTTGATTATGCTTTTGTTGTTATATCTAAGAATCCACTGCAACCTATTTGTGTCTTTAGTTCTAAAGTGAGTCTCTTGTAGACAGCATATAGTTGGGAGTGTTTTTATAATCCATTCATTCTGCAATCTCTGCCTTTTGAGAAAATCCATTTACATTTAGAGTAATTACTGACTATAAAGGACTTATTTCTGCCATTTTACTATTTGTTCTCCATACACCTTATATCTTTTTTATTCTTCAATTCTTCCATTATTGCCTTCTTTTATGTTAGATAATATTTTTCAGTGTACCATTTTGATTCCCCTCTCGTTTTTTTTTTTTTTTTTTTTTTTTACTATACATATTTTTGGTTATTTTCTAAGTGGTTGCCCTGAGGATTACAATTAACATCCTAATTTATAATAATCTATTTCAAATTAATACCAAATTTGTTTCAATAGTATATAAAAACTTTCTCTCTTTATGGCTCTATGCCTTTATATTGTTATTATCACAAATTGCACCTTGATGCACTGTATGTGAAAACATAATTATTATTTCGTATAGTTGTCTTTTAAAGCATATAGGAAAACAAAGAGACATTAGAGAACCAAAAATTAATTAGTACTGACTTCAGTAAGTAAACATAGGTAATGTGGGTACCATGAGTGGTGTCGTTTTTTCTTCTTGTGGATTTGAGATACTGTCTAGTGTCCTTTTGTTTCAGCCTTAAGGACTCCCTTTAGCATTGCTTGTCTGGCAGGTTTACTAGTGACAAATTCAATTTTTGTTTATCTGGGAGGGTCCTGATTACCCCTTCATTTTTGAAGATAGTTTTGACAGATATGGAAATCTTGGTTGGCAGGCTTTTTTTTTTTTCTTTCTGCACTTTGAATATGTTATCCTATTGCCTCTGGCCTCCGTGGTTTCTGTTGAGAAATCAGCTGTTAATCTTATTGAAGCTACTCTGTACATGATTAGTATATTCGCTTTTTCTGCTTTCAGGGGTTTCTCTGTTTGGGGTGTTTGATTATAATATGTCTCTATGTGGATCTCTTTGCATTTCTCCTACTTGGGATTCACTGAAATTCATGGACATGACTATTTACATCTTTCATCAAATTTGAGACATTTTGATCATTATTTCTTTAAATATTATTTTCACTTCTTTTCTCTCTCCTCTCTTTCTGGAAGTCCTATCATACATATGTTGGGATGTTTGATGGTGTTCCACAGGTCTCTTGGGTTCTGTTCATTTTTCTTCATTCCTTTATCTTTCTGATCCTCACATTGGGTAATCTCTATGGATTTATGTTCAAGTTCTCTGTTTTTTTCTTCTCCATGCTCAAATCAGCCATTGAGTCCCTCTAGTGAATTTTCCATTCCAGTTGTATTTTGCAATGCCAGAATGTCTATTTGGTCCTTTTTATAATTTTATAAATTCTCTCTTTATTGCTTCTCTATGTGGTGAAACATCATTCTCCTGGTTTCCTTTAATTTTTTATATGTGGTTTCCTTTAGCTATTTGAGTATATTTAATAGTTGGATTAAAGTGGTTAGTAAATCCAATGTCTGGGGCTCTTAGGGACAGTTTCTATTAATTTCTTTTTTTCCTATCTGTGGGCCATACTTTCCCATCTCTTTGCATGCCTTGTTGAAACCTGGAGATTCTGAATATTATAAGGTGGCAACTCTAAACATCAGATTCTACCCTTTGTCCATGGTTTTACTATTACTGCTTGTTGTGGTTGCTGTTGTTTGTTTAGAAATATTTCTGTACTAATTTTGACTATTCTTCATCACGTGTGGCCACCGAAGTTTTTTTTCTCCTGTTATCTTAGCAGTCAACTAATAATTTTATGGGTCAGCTGAGATTTTCATAAATGCTTAAAACAAACAAACAAAGCCTCCCAATCTTGGAAGATGGGCATTATGTGTGTGTTGGAGCATGCCCTCAACACTCAGACAGTTTGCAACTTTTACTTAGCTTCCACTTTTTATATGCACGGAGGCTTCAGGTCAGCCAGATGTAACAGCTTAGGGCCATCTCAGGCCTCTTCTGAGCATGCTCCCCACTCTGGACATGCACGAGGCCTTCTAAATTCCCAGGGATATGAGGGAGCTTCTCAAACCTTTATTCCCAGAGCATTCCATTGCCCAGCTTTTCCTCCCAAATGTTGTCTATTGTTTATTCAACTGTTATCCCTTGCCTCTGGTGGCAGCAGCAAATAAATTTATTTTTATTTATTTATTTATTTATTTATTTATTTATTTATTTATTTATTTTTAGAGAGAGCACTCATGCATATGCACATGTGAGCAGGGCTGGGGAGAGGGAGAGAGAGAATCTTAAACAGGCTCCATGCCCGGTGCAGAGCCTGATGCAGGGCTCAATCTCACACCCTGAGATCATGACCTGAGCTAAAATCAAGAGCTGGACCCTTAACCAACTGAGCCACCCAGGCACCTCAGCAAATGCATTTACCTTTAAATGTTTGTGAAAAATGCCCTCCAGGTAGGTGCCTAATCCCTGAGAGCGTTCTGGGTTATGTAAAATAAAAGCAAGCCCATCGAGCTTAGTTGTTTAAGGAGCCACCAGCTCAAAGCAAATAACCACAATTCTTTGGGTATAAGGTCCTTTTCTCTCCCTCCAGTACTAGGAGTCTATACTACAAATGTGGGCTGCTGTCTTTGAGGCCACTGCCTAGCTGGTAGCAGGAAATGGTGCAGGGTAAGTTAAAATGCCACACTCTCTCACTGAGACTCAAGGATCTAGATCTTGATTAAATGTTCACTTGCTTGCTATAAACCCTTGATTTGTTTCCAGATTCTGATCAAATTGATTCTGACAGTACTTACCAGTTTACTCACTGCTTTTGTGGTGGAACAGATTTTTGGAATTCCCTCTTCCACCATTTTGCTAACATTGTTAACAGTGTTTTTTGATGAGCAAAAAAATATATATTAATTTCGCTTAAGGACAATTTTAGCTTTTATATTTGGATCTACAACTCATCTCACATTGATTTTTGTATATAGTGTGAGTAAGGGGGTTGAGGTTCCTTTTTTCTACATAAATATCCAGTTATCCCAGCTCTATTTGTTGAACAGAATTTCCTTTCTCCACTGAATTATCTCAACACCTCTGTCAAAAATTGGCTAACTATTTTCTGGGCTCTCCACTCTGTTCTGTTTGTCTATCCTTCAGCCAATACCAGACTTTCTTAATTCCTGCATCTCAAAAATAAGACTCGAAATCAGATAACATGTAAGCCCCCTAACTTTGTTATTCTTTTTCAAGATTGTTTTGGCTATCCTTGCATTTCCACATAAATTTTCAAAATCATTTTGTTCATTTTTTCCCAAAACCACTGCTGAGATTTTGAGATTGGGATGTATTTTCTGAAGATCAGTTTGCCCACTTTCTCTTGAATCCATTTTAACCAGTCTTTTACCTACATCATCCCATCACAATAGCTCCTGCCATGGTTACCAGTGACCTCTGTGTTTCCGAATTCAAGAGCTGATTCTTGCTACTCATTCCCTTGTCACCTCTGTAGACCTTATGATACAGAATCCCGCAGTGCCCTGCAACTGTTATCCTCTATCTGGTTTTATCTTACTTATATTACCATCTAAAACATACATATTCTCTCTTTACTTGTTTGTTATCAGTCTCCCCAACTAGAATGTGAGTTTCATCATGGCAGGGTCTTTGTTTTGTTCAGTGCTGTATCTCTAGGGTCCAGGATACTGTCAGGCACATAGTAGGCTCTTGATAAAAAATTGTGGAAAGAGGAGGAAAGGGGAATGGAAGAAAGAGAGAGAGGGAGAGAGAGAAGGAATTAGGGCGGGGAGGGGGGAGGGAGAGACAAGGCTTGTGTCCCTACAAGTAATACTCTTTTTCTGGTTGCTCCACTACTCCTTAGAGCTGAAATGCTTGGGAAGACACTTCCAAAGAGAAAGGAGTCTGGGAAACGAGTCCCCCCAAATTATGGGGAGGTGGGAATTTTCTGCATGGTCCTGAAGGAGAAGAAACAGAAACAGCAGAACAGATCAACATCCCTGAACCCTGAAAGGCAGAGGAATTGCAAAGGTCATCAATTCCCACACATTCTTGGGAATTCCCTCTCACTGAGGGAACAGAAGGGTGGAACAGGTGGCCAGGCGTCAGGCCACAAGACTCTCTGCAGCCACTGGCCTTGCTGGGGTGTGACCCTGCTGGGGGTAGGGGGTGGGGGTACTCAGAGACTCACCTCTGTGATATCGAGCTGTGACCACCCCAGGGACCACAAAGAACACATCTCCAAGCAAGTCCAGAAAACTATCTCGTATCTCAACCGGGGAGTGCTTGTTGGAGAAGTATTGATCAGCCACAAGGTATAAATACTGGTTGGGGATGTGCTGTAAAAAATCATGGTCACAGGAGACCCAGGTCAACAACAGCCAACACGTTGAGCATTTGCTTGGGCGGGCATGATTCTGGGGTCTTTACATGCAGTGTCTCATCTAATCCACACAGTGACCCTCTGGTGCAAATATCAAAATTAGCCCCATTTCACAGATGAGGGAACTGAGGCTTAGAGAGGGTAAGTGGTTGTCCAAACTGGTGCAACCACGAATCTTCCGCAAGTCTATCTGCAGCCAGACTGCATGCTTCTCATCACAGCGCGCACGTGCCTCTCTGAGATATTTCAGAAAGAGCCATCCCCGGGCAGCACGGGCTACATGGTTTGTGGGGCCCAGAGCAAAGGGAACATGTGGGGCTCTGTGTTCAAAAATGATACCAATTTCAAGATGGTGACTGACAACAGAACATTCAACCAAGTGTAGGACTCTTCTGAGTGTAGACCTTTGCGACTACGCAGGTCGCACACCCATGAGGCCAGCCCACCAGAAGCAGCGCTCCTCTGGTCCTTTGCTGTTTGATTTGAGCTAGTTGATCTCTTGTTGGAGTTCCCTCATCTATAAAAAATGGGTTGTTCGGAGGATTACATGAGATACGAAGAAAGAAATGTGCTGTCTGGCACAGAGCCCGTCTTCAGTTCTGTCAGTCCCCCCGAGACCCTCTGCCAAATCCCTGTGCATTCCTGACCCATCACGGGGCTGCCTCCCAGACTTCTATCCCTCCAATTGCCCCAAGCACAAATGCTGGACGGTGCAAAGTAATCTTCATGGAGATTCAGGGTCTGCCACACTGGTGATGTTCTTGGGGATCTGGGGGTCTGGGAAATGCTGGGATAAGTCATGGCACCTCGACCACCAGCCATCCCACCCGCCATGTGAAAATAGGCACAGCCCTGCAGAAGTTTCTTTGGAATTTGGAGACAGTAGAGAGCACACCAGGGAGCACTGCTCAGACTTGTTCAGGGGGTCCTCTGAAGGCTGAGTGTTTTTAATCAGGCCCAGAGCAGCTCTAGGCTCTGGTGCAAGTGCGCCTGACTTGGACCATATGACCAGCAGACCCCTAGGTGCTCAAGGTGTCCAAGGTGGGTACAGATGCTCTGTGGAGCCTCTGGCGAGCCCCAGGGGGACACTCATTGTGCAAACCCCCTGGGATTCTAGAGCAAGGTTCTGCTTTCTGCATCGAGAACAACTTAATCATTTGAAAAGTACTTCTTGCTTTGCCCCCTAGGAGAGACTGCACACACTTCCAGTCCTCCTGCACCTTGCCACAAAGCCTACTTCCCACTCCTGGGGTCTGGCTCAAGATACCTTCTCCTCTTGAAAAGCCGTCTGCTCGAATGTTCCCCTTTCCTAAGGCCCAGATCAATGACCTCCTCCTGCCTGAGGCCATCTGCAATCCAGCCTGAGAGGTCCCGCTATCTGGCTTATATTTTAAATATCTCTCAAACCTTAGTCCCGATTCTCATTGCCAGACAGCTGAGACTCATCAAACCTCCTCCCTGAGCCTTGGGGCCTGCAGCGTCCCCTCCCTTCAGTCTGGCTCGCTCCGAGTCCAGAAGGCTCTTTCCAAAATGGGAATCGAATCAGGTCACTCTTCTGTTCCCAGCCCCCGGGATGAACTTCACATGCCTTTTGGAGCCTCTAAGAGCTGCGAGCCTCCTCCTGTGCTTTAGCAACCCCAGCCGCCGACCTCCCCACACCGCTCTGCTCCTAACTGCTCATGGTGGGTCCTCTGGCTCCCCTGGCCCCTGTTCCTCCATGAGCAGGACAAACCTAACTCATTCTTCAAGGCCCTTCTCCCCGAGGGAGCCACCTGCTCTCTCCCGCGGGCAGCAGAGGGCCTCGGACATCCTCTGCTCTGGTTTGCTAGACACTGTACTGAAGTGCCTCCTCCTTCCACCCACCCCACAGCCTGCAGATTCTGCAAGCATGAGGGGAGTGCCTGCTTCTCAGGGCACCTCAGTGCGCGGGGACGCACTGGGGCAGGTGGGTGCTCAAGAAACATCCATTCAATGAATACGTGAACAAAAGGAACCTGGCACAGAGTTCGTGCTGGATAAATGTTTACAGCAAGGAGGGAAGAAGAGAAAGGAATCCACCCTTCATCTTAAGACCCGATAGTGATATATCCATGCAGGGAGTGAAAGAATAAATGATTGAGTGATGGTCCCTGGTCTTGCTAGAACCTGATACAGTGCCCTGCTGGCATCTCGTGAATATGGGTGCCTAGTCCTGGGTGACTTTCAGAATTTAGAATTTTTCAGACTATACACAGATAATTCAGTACCGAGGCTGCATTATGATGTCACATGCTCTGGGGGGTGGCCACTCTGTGGGCTAGTTTTCAGAGTTCCCTGGATTTTGAGACTGAATAAGGGATGGTGGAACCCTACTTAGCAAAGATTCACTGAGCGAGTGAATGAGGAACGTCTATAGCCCCAGACCCTTCTCCCAAGGAGGGCCCAAGGAGGTTTGTTGAATAGACGACTCCGAAACATCAGTTGGCCAAGCTCACTTACCAGGACTGTTTGTAGCAAGTGCAGGGCGAGAGACTTGTTGGAGCCCCCAAGGATCTCAGGAAACTCCTTCTGTGGAGAGAAGTAGGGCATCCTCTGTGAGCACCTCAGGTCACCAGAAGGGAAAGCGTTCTCTCTGAGGGTCAAAGTGCCTGCCTTTTAGAAGAGAGGCTGGGGAGAGCAGGGACCTGTTCAGCCACCAGGGGGCAACACGCAGGAGCAGCCTCAGTGGGTTGGTGCAATGAAGTTTCTTCTTCCCACGTTTGCCAAAAGGCAGCCATTCCCTTCCATACCTGTGGCCTTGTGGGGCCCGAGTGGCTGCTCTGTGGAAAGGCCACGTTATGAGCTGACCCGTCCCCTGCTTCCACATTCCCCTGCTGAAGCCGTAACCCCCACTACCTCAGAATGTGGCCATGTGGAGATAGGGTTTGTCAAGGACGTTAGCTGAGCACTCAACCAATCTGGTGGCCTTAGAGGAAGAGGAAATTCTGACACAAGAGAGACACCGGGGATGTGTGCACACAGAGGAAAGACCATGTGGGGACACAGGGAGAAGGCAAGCCAAGGAGGGAGGCCAGAAGAAACTGAACCTGCCGACACCCTGATCCTGGGCTTCCAGCCTCCAGAACTGTGAGAGAGTAAGTTTCTGTTGTTTAGCCATCTGGTCTGTGGTATTTTGTTATATGGTGTCAACCAAGTCCAAAGAGAGGCCAGAAAACCTCGAAGCTAGTGACTTACCGTTCTCTTTCTCCAGACCTTTGCAATCACGGCCTCTGAGAAGCCAGCAGTTTGTCAATACCCAGCGAGGTGGGAAGGCTGGGGTAAAAACCTGGGCTCTGCCTGGGACCTAGTACGAGCTACGGGTAATTATTTGCTAACTGACCCCTCCCTGGCCAGTACTGCAGCTTAAAAACATGAGAGGGTAGAAGTACTCTTCACTTGTCAAATGAATTTCCCTTTGACATTTTCTGCTGAGAATCTTGGGATAATAAATCACCAGGGTAAATATTTAAACATCTCTGTCTCCTGGCATCTGAGGGAACCTCCAGAGTCATTCAATTTATCCACAAGTATAGTGCAACTGCTAAGCACCTCTCTACGTGTTCAGGAGCTGAGCTTTGTTTTTGGAGGGTTACCCATGGTTTCCAACGGGCAGCAGCCGTGGTAACTGCAAGGTCACATGAAATAACAGCACCGATCCAGGCTCCTGAGCTCTGCAGACCTGGGCACCAAATTCCACGGTGCCACTTGAATAATTCCAATATCTAACATTTACGGAGCACTCGTTCTATGCCAGGCTATGGGATGAGTACTTGTGATGCAGGTATTAAGATCAGCCCTACTTCACAGATGAAAGGAACAAAGGTTCAGAGAAGTTGGGCAGTTCACTTAAGGTCACACAGTAGGTTAACAGAGAACCCAACATTTAATGGCAGAGCCTACATGCATGAAAGAAAATTATACACCACTGTCTCCTCCCCAGCTGGGAGACTTTGGAAAGGAATTTTAGCCTTTCTGAGGCTCCGTTTCTTCAACTGAAAAACAGGAATAACCATGCCCGCTTGCAAGCTGTTGCACGGGCGGCACACGCTTGGCATGTGGAAGGCACTTGGGACTGGTCGCAGGGGTTACAGTGGTGGTGGCTGTCATCGGGAGCACTGAAGGCCTTCCTTAAGCCACAATCGGTGACCCAGTTGCTCATTTACACCATGAGGAGAAAGATTCCCCACTCCCACTTACCCCAAAACATTGCTCTGTAGGTCAAATTCATCACGGCAGAACGTGCCTTTGACAGCCCAGGGAACTCAGGGTTCTGGTTCTAAACAGCACCAAGTAGCCTCGAACCTCGGCAAACCTCATCTCCCTCAGCTTGAAAGGAGGAGGTTGCTGTCTTTAATTGAGCCGTGGTGGTGTTATGAATTGGAGCATTCCGCCCTTCCGAGGACAGATGAAAAGTGTATTTCAAATCAGAAGGGGCTTCTTAAATGGCAGGGTCAAGGCATCATGGCTCCTTCTCAGCATTCAGCCTGAGCACAAACGGTCCCTCCTCAGAGAAGACGTTCCTCTCTACCCCTTCTCCTCCCTCGAGACCTTCTCCTACCAGTTTATGTCCTTCATAGCCCTTGCCTCTTCCTGAAACCGTCTATTCAACCTCGAATTTCATCTGCTCTCCCCACTGGGATGGGAACTTGCCGAAAGCTGGAGCCGTGTGACCTGTTTACTGCTGAACGTTTGGTTTTGGCAAGAGTGTAGAGCGGGTAGCAAACGTTCCGTTCATACTTGTGGAAATGACTGAAGCGATTCAATCATTTTGCAACTTGGACAAGCCTCGGGAGCCCTCTTGGAAGTCAAAATGCCAGAACCGAGGCCGAATGTGAAAATGGAAAGGCCTGCAATTTTCCAAACCTGCGTGAATTTCATCTTTGAGGTAGTAACTGTGTTAATTTGAAACCATCACTTGTAACGTTTTGAACAAAGCTCAAACGGACCCCAGCCTCCTGTACTTTTTTATAGAGTTGTTTCTTTCTCCCTAAGCCTTAGATGAAGAGCAGGGCGGACATTGGCCACGGCTGCCCCCAATCCGCAGTTACCCTCCTTCCGCGACGGGAAGGGGCATCTCTGCGTCCTTGGCTGCTGGTCTCCCTCGCAGCGCTTGGTGTCATGGATGGGAGCGCTCAGCTTCGAAGCACGCGGCTGCCTCACTGCTGAGGGAGCGACAGGAAGGACAGCTGGGATTCTTACCTTGGGTAGCAGGAAGCCACACTCGTGGTTATTGACTCCGATGACAGAAGGAACGGAATTAAATGTTTTTTCAGTCAAAAGGTCTAGAGGCTCATCAGGAAAGAAAAAACCATCAACCACTCGAGTGAAAGACTTGGTTTTCTGGAATAAGGGAGAAGAGAAAAATCAGCGTCTCTTTCTATTCATAAAATCTGCTGTCCCCAAAACCCTAGCCCAGCAGAGCTAACCCACTCCGGCAATGGTCAAACTGCATTAAGAAAAGAAAAATAAGCCATTTTGGCCCTTCCCAAGTCATGAGTGTTGCCTGACCAGCCCTGCCACTTACTTAGGCAAAGGGGCTCAGCTTCCTGCCTTGGATTCCTCATCTGCTCAATGAGGATACTAATTAGTATCTACCTTAAAAAAACAATAGCTTACAAAGTAGTTCTCCAAGCATCGGTCCCGGACCAGCGGCATCAGCGTATCACCAGGGAACTTGCTAGAAACCAATTCTCAGGTCCCAGCCCAGGCCTACCGGATGTGAAACTCTGGGGGTGCATTGCAGCCAACTTGTTCCACAAGCCCTCCAGGTCATTCTGATGCATGCTCAAGTTTGAGAAGCACTGGCCAAATGGGTAGAGTGGTGAGATGCGGGTGGGCGGGTGGTGGTGGTTGGAGGTGGTCATAGTAATGGGGGTTGGTGTATCTTTGCCTTCAACCTGGCTGGATATTTCTTGAATCTCAGGAAGCAACACCTGGCTCTATCCATGTTTTTTTGGGATCTCTGTTTGGGAGTAGGGGTGGAAGGGAGTACATAGAAGACCTTTCACATTACATCGGGTCAAAGAATTTGTAACCAGCTCCCAGACTCCAGCATAGCTCACAGCAGACCCTTCATCCATGCCAAATAACTACTTAACAAACTTAACAAACTACTCAACAAACTACTTAACAGATTCCATTATCTGGAATCTGACAGATAATGACCTCGCTCTTCCAAGGACCATCAGAAGCTCTCAAGATTGGAATGGACATAAAAGCTCATTTGGTCCAACGAATCATCCAGTGACTGAAATTTGTCAGCAGTCATCGAGATTCTGCTTGCATACCTACAGAGGTGGGTGTCTCACTCTTTTCTCTAGGAGCTGGCTGTTTAGCAGACAACTGAGCTTTTAGAAAATTCTTGGTTATACCAAGCCAAAATGGCTTCCTGACAGAACTCCCGCTCTTGACATTGAATTAATTTCTGGCAGCATGTGGAAGAAGTGCGGTCCCTCTTCCCAGTGACTTGGAGACAACCTTCATATTTTCCTGGATCTTCTGCAGGCTAAGCAGCACCCCTGGCCCATCGAGTTCCTTTACGTTACCTATCAGGGTTCTATATATTCTACCTCTTGCTTCTACAGCCATTACTATGAATCCCAACCTCCGTCTTTCCAAAGTCCCAAATCAAAGTAAGTAAGAGAGGGGTGGGATTTGTCTGCCCCCAGACCCTCCTGCCCCTCTTCACCTTGTTGATGTCCAACAACTCCTCGGAGGATTTTGCCCTCAGGCACTGCAGCAAGGCCACGGAGTCTGACGCATTGCAACCACAGACATGCGCTATCACCTGCAGCTATTTCCAGAGAAGGACTGGGTTAGAGCACAGCACTGAAAGCCGCCAAGAAAATGAAAACTGGAAAGAGTCCTTGATCCAGCCCCAGGCTGGTCCTTCATATATGAAGCCTGCTGCCCCTCCCCACCCCCACATACATACACGTTGAGGACAGGCTGGCCCCGGACCTCCTTACGCTCCTGCCTGACCCTCCTGGCCATCTTCAGCAACCGCTGGAGCTGGGGGAGGTCGTGTGTCAGTCTGTGGCTACAGAACAGAGTCAAGCTCCCTAGTCACGGAGACACCAGTCCTCTGATGTTGGCTCCATTGGCACTAGGCCCCACTGAGCCCAGAAGCCCAATGCAGGAGCCCCAACCGTGAGGAGCAGCTTTGCAAGCATGACTTAACTGTCAGCTGAGGCATGACTCTGGCTCAGTCTCGGCTTGTCAGCTCTGCTCAGCCTCACCCCCACTGCAGCCTGGAATACCCTGAACATCTTATTTCTGTCTCCCACCAATTCCACTCATCCCCACCTCCTCTCGGATGTCCTTTCATGAACTCCTTCCTCCTCTAATTTCCCATCACCCCAAGGATCCCCACCTACTCTTCCTAGCCTTTTCCTAAACACTGTCTTGCCCGGTCATTGAACTTTCCTTGGGAGCTTGCCCCTTGAAAGTCGTAGTCCCTAAGTGTCTGGGAGTCATGAAGGCTCTGAGAATCCAATGAAAGCTACAAACCCTCTCCCTGGGAAAACGCACAAACATAAAGAATCTGCATACACCTGTAGGAGCTCAAGGACCACCTCCCGGGCTTTTTCTGGACTCCAGGTTAAAAACCCTTGTCATAAAAAGATGGTGGTCTTCTCAAGTCAGTGTAGCCTGTCTCCGTTTATAAACCCACAGGTCCTAACATAGAGCTGGGGAGACAAGGGATACTCAATATACGTGTGCTGAATGAATAAGTATGTGCACAAACCAAAAGCTGTTATGTCGTGTTCTCCAAATCAATAGTCCTTGTGTATTCAGGGTACATTTACAATATTAAATCTCTAGGGCTCTGCTCTTGGTGTGCACTGTTATTTGCTATAAGGTGTTTAAGCAAACGTACCATTAAAATGCACAGTCCCCAGGAGATGGCTCCACAGCCCCGTGCTAATATTCATTGACTGAATCAGCTCATTTGTCAACTCATTCATTCGGCAAACATCGATAGCCACCTACTAGGCACTAGGCATTATGCTGGGACACAAAAGATATAGAGCCCTTGGTCTCCAGGTCCTCACTGCCTGGTAGAGCACTAGAACAAGGTGACAGATGACAAAAGTCTGGGGCATATGCCTCACCACCCCTCACACTCTCATGCCAGGCAGCATGCATCAGTCACAGTGTTCTTTCCCACTGAACTGGAACCAGCCTCAGAATCTTTCTTAGCATAGTACTCTAGGTGGGATGGGGTAGGTATAGGAGATGAGCTGTATATAACACAGGGACTGAGTGATATATCCCAGGCGAGGAATAATGAATAAGATGTAAGAACTATCACATATACGCTCATGCACACGCACACACACACACACACACACACACCTGCGCACCAGCAGCACTACACTGGAGACCTACTTCCGGAACCAGGTCTTCCATGCAGCAATAAGTTTCGCCTTTGCCAGCACTGGATTCTTTGTCCGTGGTCAGTAAGGGCGGCCAAGCACATCGTCTCAACACCTGACCACATTCTCCCCTACCAAGCAGAGGAAGCTAGAGAAGTGTTAATATACCTACATCTTCATCCCTCTCATCATCGGGGGCCCTCAGGAAAGGGATGATGGCCACCCCACTCTCCATGATGGCTTTGTGGAATAAGCCTTTGGCCATGGGGGACAGAATCTGGAAAGAGAACACAGGAGACCAGGAAAAGTTATGCAGGGGACTCCGCATCCATCGCACACATACCACCCATCCTTCTTTAAAGAAAACTTCCCCTTAAGTATCCTTGAAAGCTCTATGCTTACAGGGAAAAAAAAAAAAAAAAAAAAGCCCTGGTCTGGGGATTCAAGGACTAGCCATGAAGGTTTGGGCAAGTTATTTAACCTCTCTGAGCCCCAGGCTCCTTAGGAACTTTGAGGTCAAACATTCTGTGGTGTGAGGGCTAGCTCCTTCACTTCCTAGCTGGAGAACCTCTGGCAAGTTGCTTTATATATTTCTGAGCATCAATTACTTCCTGTAAAACCGGAAGGAAAACTGGAGCCCATATCACAGAACTGTTGTGTAGAGCAGAAGTGACGAATATAGAAGGCTTTGCACGATGCCTGGTCAAATAGTACACACTCAGGCAACGGCGGCTGTTATCATAGATGTAAAAGTTGTTACTCTAATTCACCTTATCGAGTTATCTTGAAGATAGAAAAATATCTTGTATATTGTCGAGTGCTATACAGCAGAAGCTTTCTTAACCCACTTCCATGTAACTGCCTTCTGTGATCAAGCTGTTAGCAGAGGCCCAGGAAATGCCGACCACCTGCAGCCAGGGGGCTGTTTTCTAGCACCACACACCTTTCTATTCCCACCAGTTACTGGCCAAGAGTCAGGTGCGTTTGCTTCCAAACTTGTTATGTCAGTTACACTTGCTACTATAATGACCTAATCAATGAAATATCGTGGGAACCAATGAAGTATGTGTGGAAAAAGAAAACAAAATTATGTTTGAGGAAAGAAAGCCTTGATGAAGGCAAGTAGCTGAAAAATAATTTGGTGTGAATAAGGCAAGAGTATAAAATATGTGGGGAGGCAGCGGAAGATTCCACGAGTGGTGCTGCATTCACAGACTAAATGCAGGCACCTTAAGATCGTGCTCGCTGTACAGAAGCTAAGGAGGCTGTTAGAGGACAATGAATCTGGGGCGGGGGCAGGGGGTTACACCAGAGAGCCCACGGTGGATCTCCGGTCAACAGACCGACCCTGAAAAGATAAGGCGCCGTATCAAACCATTGGTGGAGAAATGCACACTTTATGTTGGAAGTTGAAATAAAACGTTATATGCATCCTTTGTTGCTTTATGTTTTAGCTGAATGTTTCTATTAAACGAGTAATTACCTGTCCTGGTACTTAGATACCAGGCTTTGACCCTACAAATATAAGGGATTTTTCTTCAAACTGTTACTCAGTAAGTGATCTTGGGCAGTTCATTTATACTCTTCCTGATGACAGCTCTTGTCCACGAAAGGACACTGAGCCCCTAACTCACAAGGGTAGATTTCAGGGAGACAGCGTGTATAAAAGTGTTCAACATGAAAGCACCAATTGGCTACGAGTGATTCATGGTCCTCGTTCTTGTGACCTCCCCCACCGAGGTTCATTCAAGCCCCCCAAAGAGAAGAACTCACAAGGCTGGAAACACTTATGGCTCCCGCTGACTCGCCAAAGAGGGTCACTGAGCGTGGGTCCCCACCGAAGAACTCGATGTTCTCCTGGACCCAGGTTAAGGCGGCCATCTGGTCCAGGAAGGCCCAGTTCCCCCAAGCATGCTGGTCCCCTGTGCTGGGGCAAGAGGCACGGTGAGAATACTCAGTGGACGCCAATCTGCTTCCCGAAGCTCAAGGAGTTCGAGGTGGAGCTGTGGGAGGGTGTGAGGGCATCGCCACTCCAGCTGGTGGTGAAGGGTGGAAGGCCAGAGGTGCAGGGCAGTAGGGAAAACTCTGCTTGGTTCTCATCCTGCTGGGATTTGGTTTCTTTTTCTTTCTCTTTTTTTAGGACAATCTGGCGAAAGTTATGTACCCCAGAAAAATGCAATCTTGTAAGTGCTATTTGAGGGTATTCCTAGGCTCCCCTGAATCCATGGATTCCAGAAAGGTCCTGTTCCTGAGAGTTGGTCTGCACTGGGGAGCTAGACGTCCTGGGCACAGAGGTTCTGGAGAATGACTACATGTATAATAATGGTAACAGTGCAGTGGCAGTACCATGCATGACGCGGTCCTAAGGGCTTTAAGGCAGATGCTCCTATGATCTTCCCAACTTGTGCGGTGGGTGGTGCTGGGTTTTCTCCTTTACTCCTCTGGGTCCTCTCTCCACCCTTCTCTGCCCTCTCCCGAAAGCCTGACCTCTATGAAGTGCATCACCCAGGCTTCCGGCTGTGTGTGGTCAGTGGGAGGCACTGGCCCGGGGGTTTGAGGGTGGGATACTGAGAGACTGGGAAGTTCATTCCATCACCCCAGGCATGCGCTCTGCTAGGCAGTGCCTTGGGCATCGGCTATGCTCCCCTCCATGAAATCTAGAAGCATGCCCTAAGGATACTGCCTGATAACGCAGTTCTCTCGCAGACAGGAAATCGAGGCACAGAGAAGTTAAATCTCTTGCCCAAGAGCTAGAAAACTGCAGGTTTGGAATTCAATCTCAACCAGTCTGGCCCCAGAGCCCAGGCCCCCAACCATGCCCGCAGGCTGTTACTGCTGCAGAATGGCATCTTTTCCAGGGTAGGCGGACGATTAATGGAGAAACAAGGGAAAATACCACAGAACCAAAGAAATACCAAGATCAAAACATCCATGTGGTCCACACCATATGTGAGTAGCCCCGGGATCACATTCTACTCTTCTCCACTCTCCAGCCCCTCATGGCTCTACCTGCTGGTTCTCTGTGCCCGTCTATGACCCCTGCCTTCTCTCTCCCACCACCCGCACATCCAGTCAGGAGCCAAGCCCTGCTGATTTCAATTCCAACCCATTATGGCTTTCACAGCGGTTCCCATTCCTCCATTTCTATTTATCCAGATTCACAGTCTGATCACTTACAATCTGGGTGACTTTGGGCAAGTCACTTAACCTGCTTCCCATCCACGTACTCATGTCCAAAACAGGGCTAGCGGTGGTGTCTGCTTTGCGTGTGCTTGTGAAGACTGACCGTGCGGGCCCACAACAAGCACTGTGTCCATGTGAGCGATCACTCTGTTTATTCAACTACCACCCCACTATATGCCCATGGCCCACATCAACACTGCGCAGGAGCCTTCCGACCAGACTCCCCAGCTGCCGCCGGGGCACCCCCAGCTCAGCCTCCACCTGCTTGGGAGTGACATCCCGACAGACTGCTCTGAGAAGGGCACAGCTGGGCCCCTCAGCCCCCCATGCATGGCCTGGCCTTCAAGCCCTTTCTACATCCATCTCCTGCCATAGCCTCATCTACCTGCCTACTAGAACCCAGATTTTATGAACAAGTTTTGGAAACCTTTCTGCCAGAGGAATCTTATGCAGAATCCCCATGTACCAAGTGGCTGCAAGTGTAATCACTCTGGTTCCTCTCAGAGCCTCCCTGACTCCACGGCAGCCCCAGAGCCCCAGCCCAGCGCCACGGGCCCAAAGCACAGCTTGCAAATATTGTTCCAGGCCCACGTGCGGCTCCGTTTCCTTCCAACTCCCCAGATTTTGCTAGGGCAGTTCCTTTGCCAAGTATACTCTCCCCCAACCTCCCCTCTCAAACCCAGCCTCGTCTTGGAGGTGCGATTCCACTGCCGCCTCTCTCGTGAAGCCACCCTGACTCCTGGCAGCTCCCTCCTCTGTGTGTACAGCCCCACCGCCTGGCACACTGAGGGCATGAATCACATCCTCCCTGGTGGCTTGGATATCTGTGTGCCTGTGTTGTCTCCTCCTCAACACTGAGAGCCCCCAAAGGGTAGGATCATGCTGGGCTCCCCGCCACCTTCCCCAAAGTACCATCTGGTGGCCTCTCACTGCTTCCCTAGGCTCATACTGCCCTCTCTGGCCAGGGCTCAGGGTCTGCTGTGTTCTCAGCAGGGTTACAGAAGTGGTCAAGCTCTGCTCTGTGAGCTCTGGGAAGTTGCTTCCCCTCTCTGTGTCTCCACTTTTCAACTGCAGGATGGGAATGACAACAATACGCTTCTTGTAGGATTACTGTGGGGGCGAGTTGAAATAACGTATGGCAAGTCCACAGCACTGTG
Source organism: Ursus arctos (assembly GCF_023065955.2). Lineage (NCBI taxonomy): Eukaryota > Metazoa > Chordata > Mammalia > Carnivora > Ursidae > Ursus > Ursus arctos. The sequence continues at coordinate 13,207,918 of NW_026622863.1, forward strand.
CCTGGCTCGTAGTGAGTGCCTGGTGCATGGTGGATATTACTGCGGGGAGGACAGCCAGCACGACGGAATGATACTCTCAGGTGAGTATCTTGAGGATGCTTGACGAGAGGCCCTATCACTGCTCACCCACCCTGCCTCCTCAGATTCCGGGGTGCACATCGGAGCTATGCTTCACCTCCCTGGCGGTTGGGTGTGGTCCCGTGGCTGAGCGCTGCCAGTGATCTATGAACAAGAGTGACGAGCGCCACCTTCAGGCTGACCCAGCAAGAACTCCCCGGCATGATCTCACTGTTGGTCCATCTGCTGGTCAACTGCAGAGGGTCTGGGCCCTTAAGGAGGGCAGAGCCATGAGATGGAAGAACCCTGGCCTCTGATGGACCACGTGGAAAGACGTCAGTCAGTCGGGATCACTCAACTGCACCTTTCTTGAGTGAGAAAGGGATTTGTAGATTTTAAGCCACCAAGACTTGGGGGTTTATCTGTTACAGCTGCAAAAATTACCTAACCAATTTGGGTCACATTTGTTCAAAGGTCACTGAAGGCTCATTCCTCCTTAGGCAGCTGAGCACTGAATCCCCTATGGCTGCCGCACAGCTGTGCCTTGGGGATCTGGGATGTCAATCACTTGGGGACACTCACTTGAAGAAACCAAATATTCCTAGGCGGTACTGGGTCGTCACAATCAGCACGTCCTCATAGGCAGCCAGGGCAGACCCATCGAAGATGGACGCGGAGCCAGTCTCGAAGGCACCCCCGGGGAGCCACACCATGACCTGCAGAAGGGAAGACACCTCTCCAGTCAACCTGCCAGGCCCTCACATCCCCGCCCCATGCATTTTGGGACCTTCTTTCTTTAGGGAAATATAAGCGTCTCACTTTCCTTTCTAAGAAGCATCAGAGTTTTTGTCTTTTGAAGAAGGCCCAGGTGGTAAACTTGGGGACTCTGGCCCCTGAGTGCCTGGGTTTGAGTCCCAGTTTTGCCACGGACGAGCTGTGTGACGTTGGGCATATTACTTAACCTCTCTGAGGCTCGTTTTTCTTATCTGTAAGATGTGAAGAATGAAAGTGTCTCACTCTTGGGTTATCATGAGATTTAAACGAGATCCTGCATCTAAAATTCTTGGAACAATTTCAAGTGCTCAGAAAGTATTAACTAAATATCACTGAACTTGTGACCCACAGGAAGATGGAAATCCTTATAAGCCATGTAAGAGAGCAGAAACCACTTAAGTTGTTTTAACTTAACTCCTTCCCCTATCTACAGAGAGAAGCAAGGCGAGATGACAGGGAAGAGAAGTGTGAAAACGTCACTATATTGATTAGAAAAACTGGGACTGGGGAACATAAAACATTCACATGGCACTATCAGGGTTGATATACTTATTAATAAATCCTTTCCATTCTCTCTTTTCAAAAATAATTTATTTATTTTAGTGAGAGAGAACATGCAGGTGGGGAGGGGCCGAGGGAGAGAGAGTCTTAAGCAGACTCCACACTGAGCACGGGCAGATCTCACGACTCTGACATCACGACCTGAGCAGAAACCATGAGTCCGACACTTCACCCACGACGCCACCCAGGTGCCCCTCCCTTCTCTTTTTTAAAGTCATATTAGGGACTACAACTCTTGGGGCAGGAAAAGAGAATAAAGCCACTGAGGAAAAAGAAGGACTAGACAAAGCACTGGCTTTGGCACCGGACCTGCCACTTACCGTGTGCACAACGTGGAACAAGTCACTTATGTCGTCCCTGTGCCTCATCTTCTTAATCTATACAATGGGTCCAATAATTCTTTCCCACCGGTTACACGAGATAACGTATTGTGCTTGGCACATAATCAGTGCTCAATATATATTGTTAGGATCCAAAAGAGTGGGTCTCCCATTGCATTGGCAAAGGGGAAAGAGGATGACAAGAGGGTGTGGTTGAAAATTAGTACCTTTCCCATTCACTTGCACAGAGAGAGTTTATGTTCTTAAATGAAATACTTATTATTACCTGTCCTCACAGCAAACAGAAAAACTGGAGGATGAATTAGCCTCTTTAAAAAAGGATTTCCCAAACAAACAAGCAAACAGAAAATCAGGGTCCTTGTAAGCAGTGTCTTTCTAAATGTTCACAGACCTTTAAATATTCAACAGAGGGGAAAAACAAAACAAAATAAAAATCAAAGGTCAAGTCAAATCACTGCCAACAAAGAAGCAATCGGAAAGGAAGATAAAGTGACTCTGTCATTAAATGACTTTTAAAGAGTTATTGATGCGTCAAGTGATTACATTTCCCTTTTACCCAACAGGGGGTAGGTTTGATTCTGGACACCCAGACCCTCTGCCTGGGTCCCTGGGCAAGAACCCGCTAGCTGGAGCCCCGGGCGTGGCAGGCAGCCTTACGGGGAGCTTGGAGCCGCTGTCCGCATGGGCTGGTGCATAGATGTTAAGGTACAGGCAATCTTCGGACACTTCCAACTTGGGGTAATGCACCTTGAGAAAGTGTTGATCTGAGAGCAGCCACTCTGAGTTCTGGAGGCACCTTGGAGGAAGGAAGGAGAAATCCTCAGAGTCGCTGTCAGCGAACTTGCCTGGGAGGGGCCAGGTCTTGTGACAGCAGAGAGGCCTGGTGATCTCCTGTGTCTGAGCAGAAGAGGCATATGGGAGCTACTCGTACAATGTCTAGTCATCTCCCTGGCCCCCGCCGTGGTGGCACAAACAAAGAAACACACTATAATTCTTTTTGGCCTGGTTTTTGGGTAGGAAAGCACATTGTGCAGAATAATTGTATCATTAACTTCCAGCACCCACCCATGCCTACAGTCACTACCACAATTCAGAAACACACACGAAGATTCAACATTGGCTCAACGATTCTCCAAACTAGACAGCAAGACACTGGAGTTATATATGAAGGCTTTTGCTCTAGCAGCTCCCTTTTCTGCCCCCAGAGGAACAAAAGGACATTTCTAGGCCTTTCCACCAGGAACCAATGGAGGTAGATGTGCAGGGAGATTCCTGTATCCGAGCCTTTGCTCAAGCTGGTGCCTACGCCCAGACTGCTCTCTGCTCATATCTGTTTGCTCATGTTCTTCCCTTTCTTTCAGGTTCAGTCCAAGTGCCACCTCCTCCAAGAAGCCTTCTGAGGTTTCTCCAGTTAGACCACAGCTCTTTAGAAACACCTATATAACTTGTGTTTTTTCCTTGAGGTTCTCCTAGGCTTGTACATGAGAGCTACCATCTTCCCCTACTCAAATGTGAGCAGCTAGAAGCTGTTTTGGTCACCTTGGTACCTCATAGTCCCCAGCACTGAGACTGTGACACAGTAAGATTGACTGAGACCAATATATGTGATTCCTAACATTCTCAGTGCCCAATTATTGTTAATTTTTTAATAGAAGAGTGTACAGCTTAGGCAGTGGGAAACCATCACTGCAAATTTACCCCCCGACAAGTGTTTATACCTTTTTTGCCCCTTCGTATATTGTTTATGAGACATCAGGCCCTCACTGGTTTCAGCAAAGCCATCCCTGAGCTCCCCCCAAGGTGAGGCTAGGTGGTTCCTTCTCAAGACCCTTCTCTGATCCCCTAAAAGGTTGCCCTTCACACTCTATATTTTAATCATTGTTATTATTTATGCCCCTACCACCCCCACCTACAGGTTCCCGCAGGGCAGCTGTGACCAGCCCGCTGGGTGTCCCCCCGGGTGTTACAGAGAGGCAATTCCTGAGTTGATTCTCCATGCATATTAGTTGAATGAATACATGAAGGAAGGAATAGATGAGTTTCAGCTTAGTGTCCTCAGTCCCTGGGCCACATGGGGTCTTCTGAGGCTTAGGGAGCTTCCTGGCACTAGGGTACTCCTTCTGTCTGGGACCCCAAGGCCAAGAGCCAAGAACCAGCACGACCCAACCTGAGCAATTCATAGAATCTGAGCACCAGAAGATTCTTGGGAATTTGCAAGTCTCACCTCCCAACCTAGGCTCAAGTCCTCATCACGATTCACCCCCCTTAGCTTGAAAATTTGCAGTGACGGGGGCGGGCATGAGAGGGGTCCTGACCCAGGACACACACATCTATTCCTACAGGTGTTTGTGGATCTCCCTGCATCTGGCACAGAGCTCTAGAAATCCCTCTCGGGTGGTTCTTTACTCTAAAGCCCTCAGCCTGTCTGGACCCTGGAGACTAAGCCTAGGTGGCGGGTGACAGGGAAATACCTGGACCAAGACTCAGTAAGTCTGTCACAGTGGTTCCCAAATCTGACTGGTCCTCAAATCCCTAGACACCTTTCAGTGATTGCAGTTTCCTGGGCCCAGCTCTGGGATTCCGATTCAGAAAGTCCAAGAAGGGAGCCTGAGGGATCTGCAGGCTCTGAACACCACCACCAGTGATCCCGCTGGTCAGCCAGCCGGGGAGCCATGTGATTACGGAAGCCCTTGTCCACTTCTGCAGCTCTCCTCCTCCTCCTTGGTGCCCCCACCTCTCCCAGGGAGCTGCATGACTTTTATTCCCCCTCAGTGCTCTGCCCTCACACCCAGGTCACATTCCCCCATGGGACCGAAGCTGCACTTACAATTTAGGGTAGGACGTGGCATCTCGGAAGCCATTCCAGGGCAAGGCAGGCTTTGGTTTCTTAAATCGCAGGGGTCCTAGAGGGGGCGCAGCATAGGGGATCCCGAGGAACATGTTCACAGGCATGGTGCTTCCCAGCACATGGGCTTGCTTCCCCCGGACCCATCCCAGCCCAGTACTCCTCACTGGTGCATCCACGGCGGGCCCTGAGGGGACACACAGGGAGGAATCAGGAGCTGGCTGGGTGGAGAGAACCGGAACAAGCCCAACTAGGAGCTCCCCTTAGTGGGGGCACTCCTTCTTGGCTCAGATGCTGTGCAACAGGAAGTATCTAGACTCCCTGTCCATGAACCCCTGCCCACGGCTTTTTTCAAGATCGCCTTAGAGGGCACCTGCCTCAGAGCACCGACTTAGTTTCTCCTAGGAACACACAGCACCAAGCCACAAAATTTGCCCCGGTCACGCTGGGGAACCAGGAACCCTTCCTTTCTGCAGTGCAGATTTCCCTCACTCTGGAACTGATAGATGCCTGGCTCTGCGGATCCTAGCATCCCACAAAGTCATCTGGCCCAGAGTCATTTTCATACCTATCAGCACATTTGCTGGCATGTCTGTGCAGCCCCTCTATGACGACTAGCTTTTTGACTTTTCTTAAAATTAAATTTAAATAAACTTTAAAAATCTTACCCAGAGGAACCCTAAGCAATAACATCTACGGAATTGTGCTTTTGATGAGTTAGGTCTGTGGTTTTGAATACACGTGAAAATACATACACATCAATGAAAACAAAAGGTTCTCATGCCGATGCCACCTGACATCAGCTCATCCGCCTCCAGGGATCTGAGGATGACATTTTGGGAACCTGAGGGTGCAAGCTTCTCGGTTTCCACGTAGAATACGGAGTATTGAGAAGTTCACCACCCAGCTATTTACCTGCAGGACTCGGGTGTCTTGGTGCTACCTGCTCTAATGTCGTTTTAATAGTGAAAGCCTGTCAGGGAAGATAGTAGAACAAAGCATGGGCTTCATCCTGTGCCCCTGCCCAGTGCCTAGGACAGAGGCCTCTCCAAGCTCCGACAAGGTGTGAGCAACCCATGGACAGGACCAGGGTCTTCTGTGCTCTACCCACTCCCACAAAGGAGACTCTGGGGGTGGCTTTCAGTAATGCCAGGACATTGGTCAGGTGCCCTGAGGTTACTACATAGCCTTTTATGAGCCTTCAGACCTCTGAGAAATAGGTTTATTTGCACCATTGGAAAATCCTCTACGGTAAGGAGATCTCCCTACCCCATCTTCTGAGGGCCCTCCTCTCCCACGGGGCGTCTCACCCTCGGTGGCAGCTGCAAGGACCCAGACAGCCCAGATCAGGGTCTGGCCCGGGTGCCGGCGCTCTCTGCTCATCCGGCTGGCCTGCCTGAGCTCCCTGCACCTCCACGGCCGCAGCTGGCCTCAGAGCGCCTCGGGCAGGGTTAAGAAAGGGCTTCTGGTTAGCAGACAAACGTTGAGCAGGCAGAATCACGACACCGGGCTGGTGAAGAGAGGCTGCAGACCAAGATTTTCAGAGGAATTGGCCAAGCAAGACCTCCCTGTTCTGATTTACATAAGGAGAAGCTGATGATTAACTTGTAAGCTAGGGAAGGATAACGTGAAGGCTCTGGGCGTGCGGGATGGAACAAATACCAGGGACATTGGAGATCAGGGAAGTCAAAGACCTTAACTCCAGTGCCTGGAGGGGCCAGGAAGGCAACAAGCAAGCAGTGAACGAAGCTGGCCGAGAGAGCTCAATAGGATGTGGTGGGGACTGTGGGACACAGCGCATGCCCTCTCTTAAAGGGGCAATGACTTCTCAACTCCAGACAACATCTGGCTTATAACAATGTAGGTACACCAAACCAGAAGTCAGTGGTCTCTTTTGATTTTTATATGCGGGTTCAATTTTTAAAAATCATGATATGAGCCCAATGCAGTATTTCTACTGGCTTGAGTTGCACCTGCAATTCTGATCTAGACCCAGCACCCATGTGTAACTATGAGGAGACAAGTCCAAAAAGGTGAAGTTACTATACGCGGTTCTGTTGGAGCCTGTCCTTGGCATTCTGGTGGGTCGTGGAAGATCTGGCTCAGGACCCAGGAGCATCACCACCCTGCTTCCAGCAGAGTCCACACTGCCCTTGGGGTAAAGAGCCCAGGATAGGGCTTCCCAAGTGCTTGGGGTTGGGTGGGTGGAATCAGAATTTTCTGGGGGTGCTTGAGCAACGTCAATGGTGGGTTTGGGAAGCATCAATCTAATGCGCAGGTCTCCCAGAGTAGTCACCTCCTGAGAGAGGCAGGGTTGTCACTAGCAGGTATTATGTGCTTGCTGGATACAGAACTCTGCACAACATGCAGGGAAAGACTTCCTCAAAGTCAGAGCAAGGGGCTGCCGATGTATTTTGCTAAAGGCAGATGCTCTGTAAATCTCTGCAGATTAGAAGTCCTCCAGTAAATATATTTCTCCCCAACTCCAGGTCCCTTTCTGATGCACCACTGACCGTGCCAAGAATTACGAAAATAGGACTTGGGTGGAGTCCTTTCTGAAGGTTTGATTCTTAATTCAGCAAAAATCACTTATGGTTCAAATGGAACCTTGACAACCCCTCAAACTGCCCCCTGAAATCCAGTGAAGAGCTGTGGACAGCAGTCCTGAGGTATGATGATGAGGAGCAAGGAAGAAAGGGACTACCTGTATCAGATGTCTAGATGTTCAGACTGCCCACCTTTGAGGTGACCACAAATCCCAGAAGGTGAATGGGGGGTGGGGTGGGAATTTCTAAAATGTTTCCAGCACGCCCTGTAGACTTTCCTGGTGTAGGTTAAACACTGAGCATACCAAAATCCCGATGCATGTGTAGAGACATGTTGGCTGCTGCTAGGTTCGAGTACTTATAGCTTTTTAGACATCAAAGCCCTTGGCTTGGGTCTGGGCCACAGAGTGGGTAGTCAGTGGTGTTGGCTAGATTGCAATCTGACCCTAGCTTGTAAGACCCACCCACACATGGTTCTTCGAAATGCCGTCAAAACAAAGGCAACTTGTTTTCCTGCCTTTCCCAGCAGGCCCTTCCTGGCATGGCTGCCCTAAGCAGCTGCATGCTCCTGCCCATGGCCTTGAGACCGTTTACAGAGACCCAGGTTCTTTCTTGATTCTTCCTCAGAATCGAGGGTGTGCTTGAACAAATCCTTTCTTTCCTCTGGGCCTCAGTGTTTCCATCTTCTGATGACATCTGTGCAGACATTTGAAGATTATAAATTCCAGAGAGCCCAGCATGAATAAGGTTTCCAGAACTGTCTATGGGGCCAGAGGAACCCAGAGCAGGGTGGAGAAGTAGACAAGTTTCCGAGAAGAGGAGGAAGGCTGCTGGCAGGGCCAGTAAGTGGCTCTGGAGGCACAGGCTTTGCCAGCTCAAAATGGCATCGCCATGGGCCCTGCCAATGAAGGGCTGCAATATGCATTTTGTCTACAACCTTGAGACTTAGACTCTCTCCCCGCTCCGGCCCTCCCTAGTTGCCACCAGAAAGATTCTCCCTGCCCTATAAGTCTATCAGAAATAATACGAATTCTCTATACCATTAACCCATTCAACACTGTTTAAAGTGCCTTCGAGCGTGTGCTCATTGTACCCCCCTCCCCCACACACGCTGATGTCTTTCTTCAGCTTCTTACCCTTTAAAGCCCAATTCAACAGCTCTTCCAACAACCTTTCCTAGATTCTCCTGAACTCCTGATTCTAGTCCCTCTTGCTTCCTAATGAGCTGTGAATATGACTGCCTTCCACCTCGACGAAAAGGTCTTTTCCATTTATGTACCCATCACAGCTTCTTCCGAGGGTCCTGGTGTTTCCCCAACTCAGCCATGGACCTGGTAGCTTCCCAGTTTGCACCGTTCCCACTCCTAACTTATCAATTTACTTGAAATTTTTCTTTAAATAGACCTTTAAAAAAACCTGTTGATTACCAAGAAATTTTTATATAGCTAATGCAATGGAGATAGTGTTTTGAAAAGAGTAAACCAGTATATTTTGCATTTCTATGCTGTGAAACCACCCTCCCATCTCTAGCAACCATTATAGTAAAGCTGTAAGGTATGGTTAGAGGACCCCAAAATAGGACAGAGTGGAGAATCTGCCCCTCTTGCACCGTGGATCTTGGGAAGGAGAAGGTAACAGTGGTAGGGAAAACAGGGAGTGATACAAGGTGACCTGAATCACCCTCTTAGACTGGAGTCCCAAAGTGGGAGGTGTGTTAGACAGGGGAGCTGAAGGCAGCCTTGGTTCTCCAGGAGAAGACTGCCATAGGGATGCCCCAAATCCCTAAAACAGCCTGTGACAGCCACAACCAAGTAGAAGAGGCTGGGCAAGACAGATCTCAGGTGATGCTCCTGCTTACCCTGGATCGGCTATTCCTTTAAAGAGCCCCAAACATGGCCCTGAAGGAAACTCAGAAGTAATTGAGACTATGGGTTGGGAGCTGGATAGGGAAGAGGACAGGGGACCCACAGAGGTGCTTCCTGGGCTTGAGGACCAAGTGAACCACAACCGACCTGGGTGAAGCACAGTGCTGAGTGCTGGTCAGAGCCAAGGTGGGGGCACTGAGTCCCCAAGGAAGGATCCACGGGCTTTGACTAAGACGACAGGACAGACCACGAGCTCGCCATGTTAGAATTCATCATCCTCCCAGGAACTCGGTGCACAGGGAGGTTGCTGTGGACAGTCCAACAATGCTAGGACCTCTGCAAGTGGGTCTAGGTTCCCTCTACCATTCTACTGGTGTGGTCGTATAAGCTGCCCCCAATTCATGCATCAAGACGCCATCTTGGAGAGAATGAGAAGCAAATGTGAGAGGCTATGCATTTATTTGAAAAAGCTTATGTGACTTAAAGAGATTGTTTAAACTATTGAATAGGACTGAGTTTACCAGACGGAGCTCCATGTAAATATCTACCATGAACCATAGGGGTGGGGTGGGGTGGGGGACTTGTTCTCTCTTTGTTAAAAGGAAACATTAATAAGTGGTATAGATACCTATAAGAAACATGCTATGGCCAAACCAAGTCTATTTTTTCTACAAACCCAGCACTGAAAGAGAACCGTGGAAGGTGTGACTTCCTAACTGCATATCTTGTATTTGCTCTTTGGTGAAGGTGCCACCTCTGCTTATCTGAGGTGTCTCCTAATGGACAGAGCCTGCCCTCTGGGAAACTGACATGGCAGGAAATAATGATACTAGCTTTCATTTACCGGATGCCTTGTTGGTATCACAGCCTGGGCTAAACATTTTGCAGCCATTACCTTATATAATGCCATTATTCCCATTTTGCAGAGGAGGAATCTCTGCAAGGTAGGATGAATCGTCAGATATCACAGGGCTGAGGAGCCAGCACAGCTGGGATTTGAGCCCAGACTTCCTGCCTCCAAGCTGCAGCCTTTGCCATTTAGGGAAGAGGAGCGGGAATGAGGAGCAACAGGAAGGGCGGGGAGCATAGGCTGACTTCTGCAGTTCTTGGGCCATTAAAGATCATCTAATCTTCTAGGAAGCTGAGGAACCACCTGACATCACCTCCTTGGACCTTGCTGTTCCCAGCAGACCAGTGGCCTGGAGGGCCCCTGAGACACAGACCTGTGATGGGCTCTCTCTGTTCTCCCAGACTGCTCTGCTGAAACCCTGAGGGAGAAACCAGAATGAGAGAGAACCTCAGTCTGAAGCTTGGCTTTGGCTTACAACATATGCTAATTTACCCTGCTGCCCATGGCCGCGGGGTGGAGATTGGCCTGCAGGTGGACAGAACAAAGGGAGGATAATCTGGGGATGGACTCGGGTCACTGGGCAATGCACCTCTCACTCTAGGGGCCTGGAGCTGGGCACCCTAGAGCTTCCTTCTCATGACCTTTCTTCAAACCCACCTCACACTGCTATTCAACTCAAACACTTCAACAGGATGTTCAGATCTTTTCCCATCTGGTTCTGTCCTGCCATTCCAGATGGATGCCTCACTGTACCCCATCACTGCACCCACATTACTGTACTCCCATCACTGAACCCCTATCCTTCTAACCACATCGCTGCATGCCCATAACTGTGCTCCCAACACTGTATCCCCATCACTGCATTCCCATCATTGTACCCCATCACTATAGCCCATCATTGTACTCCTATCACTGCACCCCCATCACCACACCCCATCCTTACAACCTCATCATCACACCACCATCATTTATGTCCATCAGTGTGGGTCCCATCACAGCAACCCCATCACTTCACCCCTATAACTATACCCATCACAGCACTCAACTGCATCCAGTCTTTTTGTTAATTACATTTTCCTCTCTTGGAATGTTTTGCCTTGACGTCTTCATCTGGTAAAATCCTACTGGTCTTTCAAGATCCCACAGAAATACCATCTCCTCCATGCAGACCTCCTTATTCTCAAATAAGGTGCTAGAATCATTTTCTCCTTTCCTCCTGTGCACTTTGTTGATGTTTCTATTATATCATTTACAATGCTCCATTTTAGTTCAACGGCTGGTTTAGTCACAAATGGTGATGATGGCGATGACCATGTTGGCATCACTCATCTCCTAGTCATATAACCTCAGCGTACTTCTGCTTTAAGTCACAGCTGCAGTGGACAGTTCTGTGTAGACTCAGCCTCACCTTGCACTGACAGCACGGCACCTGAAGCATGGATAGGCCCACATGACTTTCTATTTTCTGCCTCAGGACATTCACCCCATCATAAATATCCCCTCTGACTTTATTTAAGAGAGATTGGAATTAGAGTAACCCAGGAGTAATCCTTAAGAAAGGGAGCATAAGGCCTGGGAGATATATACTCCAGCCTCTGAAGGCATTCTGTGTGCTGCTCAGGAGGCAGAAGGTTCTAGAAAAATCGGGCTCTCATTGCTCACAGCAGCAGTCTCAGTAATACATCCTATCTTGTCTTTTCTCTGACCTCCCCCCGCCCCCAGCTCTGCTCTCAGGGAACCAAAGTAAGTCAGTGGGCACCAAAAGGAGACCTCGAAAGCAGACCATCAGCAGGATTCTGTGACTGGATCACTCACCATTCAGACAGCATTATGTGACAAAGACTCTCAGGGGTGGGCTGGGATGTGGTCCAGCTGGAGGGGCACCAGTGAGGTATGCCTTAATCCCAGCCTCTCAAAGGTATAGAGGCGAATTACAAGGGTTGTGGTGTTTGATGGATTTCATTAACTGCCTTGGAAATCTTGAAAAAAAATGACAGGCTCTGGTCAGTCATCTATCAACACAGAGTGAAAATTAGAAGGCTTCCTGGCAGCTTTTAAAGATAACTTTATCTCCTTGAAGCACAGTGAGACCATGCTGAATGAGACCCAGGATTTAACCGTGAGAGTGAGAGAGCTGCACAGGAGGTTGATTGTGTAGCCTTGGAGGAGCTCCTATGCTAAAGTTACCCCCCAGGTAAGATGACTGGGACCTGGAGACATGGGATGGAGACATGTGGATGGATGCATTTGAAAACCATGAACGCTCGGATTCTCCTCAACTCTCCAAACTAGCAGAAGCCTCCTACTCCTTCTCACTGGAGGAGAGCAGACTTGGTTTGTGTTGTGTGCCTCCCATGAAAATGCTTTTCTTCATCAAGATCACCCTATTTCATGCACTGCCCCTGGTCAATCACGAGAGCCAGGTTTTGGCATAGCTGGAGCAAGGGAAGATAATTCCTTCTCCAGGAGGAAATGGCTTTCTCACTGAATTAATTGCATATCATGGCCAATAAATATGTCCTGGTAGCAACTGAGAAAAACAGGTGTGGGAGTGAATTCTGAGGGTGGTGGACCTGAGGGGTGGGGCAGAAGATAAGACTGGGTAGGAGAGAATTTATTAACACAAGAGCACATTCTCACGACTCAGGATTTATTGTCCTGAAAGAATGCCTCAGGCTGATCTAAGATGCTGCAGGAATGACTCCTTGAAGCTTGAACACGATGACAGCCTACAGTGAATGAGATGGAGCTGCTAGAATTGCCATGGCCAAGTATTGACAAAGAGATCAGAAGGTTTAGGATGTGAATCTATTAGAATGAATTTATTTCCTAGAATGGGGGAACTCACGACCTGATGATGTTTATGAGGAGTGCCCACGGGCTCTCTTCACTAGGGTCGTGAGGAACGCACAAGTGTAGAAGGCACCTGCATCTTTGAGAAGCCCCATGGTGACAATTCTTAGTAAGTCAGGGTTGACAGTAGCAGATAGTACCATGAGAATGGGCTTTGTTCAGATTCAGTCAATGTGAATGAATCTGGACTAGCAGAAGCCAGGTAGTGCTACTTAACCACCAGAGATGAGGTAGAAATAATCACCTCAGTGGGTAGCAAAGACGGAGTGGCAACCAGGGTGCCTTGTCCCACCGAGGTCTATGACAGTGACTAATAGACCACAGTATTCCTGGAAGTAAGATAGGTGGGCAGCCAAATTGAACATTGCTTCACTTGTAAAACCAGAAAAAGTGAAGAGCTGGTGAGCAGAAGTTTCATGTCAGCTGTAACAATGAAAAATCACAGTGCCTTACCAGATGTTTCCAGATTTCAACCACTTCTCAAACTTATTGAGCCCATTGATGAGAGGATGCTGGATCCTCTTAAAGAAGAACTAGGCAATGACACTAAAAATATATACATAATAATAATTCCCTCAATTCTTTCCCAAAGGAATTTGTAGCCAGGACCCAAACGATCATGGGAAATTCCATATGCATGCTCATTTGGTGCCCATGATGTAGCATTTCTTCTCAACCAGGACCCCGTAACACTCCAGGAGATGCTTCTCAAAGGGTGTGTAATTCTCTGCTGCAGTTAGCAAGGACTTACTTCAGCATTCCAGGGACCTAGATCATGATTCTCCCACTGGAGTTTGCCATAAACTCTACACTGCATCTTTTCCCATCCCTGACACCTCCAATATCATAGGGCCTGCCAGATCCTATCACTCAGATGGCAGGGATGCTTGTTCTGCAGTGCCATTTCCTCTCCAGACCCCACTCAAAGCTGGCAGCCTTTCATGTCCTCTGCTGTTTGGGCCAGCTGGATACCATGTACAAATACCTTTATCCGTTAGACAGTGGTTGAGGGATCACATTTCAAAGGTCATGATGTATAAGACTGGGCAAAAGGATATGACGTTGAATGGAGGTTTCATCCCCCCTATAATCTGCAAGCAGCAGGGTTGATAGAAAGAAAGAATGGAATATTAAAGCAGTAAATTAAATTACTAACAGGTAAACCACATTGGTCAGGTGGACTAATGTGGCTTTAATACATTTAAATGATCAACCAGTAGGGCTGTTGCCCCATATGCCAGATTGGGGACTCCTGCCCAGACACCCAACACTGTAAATGTATGGAAGTGATGGGGGACAGCCATCGCCCTGGCTCTTACCATGAATCAGTGTGCTATGCTGCTGAGAACACCAAGCCCCATCAAGCCTGAGAAAGGTGTCATCTACTAGAACTTGCAATGGGACATCCCACTGGGATGGGCAAGTTACTTCACACCCCTGGATGAGGGGGTGTGGGGGAACTACTCAATCTCCACTGGGATCCTATTCTCCTGATGCAAGCCAGACCTGTTGAAAAGCACTAGGCCTGTAGTAGAACAAACACCATTGAAAGGGGAGAGGGTGGAAGTCCTGATCTGGCATATCCTGCCCCCAGTACATCTTCTCATGCCTGACAGTGCTGCCTCCCCCAGCCAACATGTATGGTACACACAGCCAGATGAAGTGAGCAAGTTCCGTTTTCCACTGGTATGATCATTTGGCCACCATCTTTGTTTTCTCCATTGGTCTGGAAGAGCACTCATAAAAACCCCTAAAAAATCCACCCAACAAGCCTTAAATGACAGCCAACAAAACATTTCTTTCCCAACACTGAAATGTCTCTCATAAGAAAAACTGTCTTGGGGCACCTGGGTGGCTCAGTCGGTTGAGCATCTGACTCTTGATTTCGGCTCAGATTGTGATCTCAAGGTTGTGAGATCAAGCCCCGCCTCAGGCTCTGCACTCAGTGGGGAGTCTGCTTGAGTTTCTCTCTCCCTATCCCTTTGCCCCTCCACCAACTTTGCATGCATGTACTATCTCTTTTTAAATTAAATAAATAAATAAATCTTTAAAAAAAAAAAAAGAAAAGCTGTTCTCTAAGATAGGATGGCCTTGGACATTATTACTACTTCCCAAGAGGCACCTGTGCTATCATCCAAATAGAATGTTGTGTGTTCACACCTGATGAGCCTGCTAATGTATCAACTTTATGATATCACATGAGGACACAAGTGAATGCCCTGAGTGATCGACCCCCAGTCTAGGGGACTTAATAAATCAGTGGTTTGGATGGATCATGGGCTCTTGGAGGAAAAAAATAGTACTTATTTTGGGAATTATCTTGATCGGTGTTTTCTCTTGCATGTGCTTCTAGTGTTGCTGTGGTATTTGCCCCCAGTGTAGCCAGATAGCCACCAAATGAACAGCCTGCATGCTAGTGAAACCCCTTATTGACCGCCCAGGGCACACTGAGGAAAAGGGGTGTGTGTAGGAGTGTAAGAGCCCCTCACGAGGCCTGGAATGTTGGGGCGGGGGGTCATTGAGAAGACGTGACCACTAGTTGACCCAGGAACTAGACCTGGGCAATCAGGAGGCACCTCACTCTTCTCCCCATCCTTGAAATGTACACTCTGCCCACTGTTCCCACAGTGGGAGCCATTTTAAAGGACAGAGCCTTGAGAGAATCAGGTTTTGTGGAGACCATCTGGATGGTATACATGACTGAATCCAGTTGAAGGCCTAGATACAAACTTATAAGATTCTGGTGAGGGGTTGCTGAGACCTACTCATTTTGCTGCTGCCCAACAAAAGCTTTGTAAGTAAGTTCGCTTGTTTATTAAACCTGCCACCCACCAATCTGGAGCGGTTTACCTCTTTCTTTGGTCTTCCCTCACCTTCTGTGTACAGGAGCCAGCTTGCAAACCAACACCAACTAGACCTAACAGACCTGCACATTATGCTGCATCCAACAACAGCAGAACACACATTCTTCTCCGGGGCACATGGAACATTCTCCAAGGCATACCGTATGTTAGACCACAAAACAAGTCTCAGTAGATTTTTAAAAGTTTGAAATCATGCAAACTATCTTCTCCTACCACAATGGAATGAAAGCAGCAATCAACGACAACAGGAAATTCAGAAAATTCACAAATATGTGAAATCTAAACAAGACACTCAGACAACCAACAGGTCAAAGAAGAAATCACAAGGGAGTTAAAAAAATACTTTGAGATGTTCTATTAAAGTATATACTCGTGGCTTAAAAAAAATACTTTGAGGTGAATGAAATCAAGGCACAACATAGCAGAACTGATGAGGTGCTGTGTGGGCAGTCCTGTAAATGCCTACATTAAAAAAAGAAGAAAGATCTTGAATAAATAATCGAAACTTCCACTTTAAGGGACTTGATAAAGAAGAGCAGACTCACTCGGAAGCAAGCAGAAGGGTGGAAGCAACAAATGTCAGAGTGTAAATAAAACAGAGAATAGAAAAACATGAGAATCAATGAAACCAAAAGCCAGTTCTTTGAAAAGATTAACAAAATTGAAAACAAAATAAAACTTTTTTTTTCTAGATTGAACAAAACAAAAAGAGAAAAGATTCAAAATACTAAAGTCAGTAATGAAAGTGGGAACATTACTGTGAACTTTACGGAATGTTCTTCTGGCTGAAAGGAAATGATAAATCAAATGTAATGTACATTTATCACGAGGCTCTAAGACACACAGAAGTTAAAATCTATGACATGGGAGGAGGGGGTAACAGGGATTCATATTAAGTTCCTTATATTATGTTGCCAAAATACTCTAACAGAGACCAAAAAAAGAGAATCATAGAAAGTACTCGATTAATCTAAAAGAAAATAGAAAAGAAGGGACAACAAAGAGTACAAAAAAGGGCGCCTGGCTGGCTCAGTCAGTTAAGTGTCTGACCCTTGATTTCAGCTCAGGTCACAATCTCAGGGTCATGAGATGGAGCCCTGTGTCAAGCCCCACATTGGACTCTGCACTGGGCATGAAGCCTGCTTCAGATTCTTTCTCTCCCTCTTCCCCTCTCCCTCTCTAAAAACAAAACAAAATAAAACAATACACTAAAAGTTACAAAAAACCTCGGAAAGAAATATAAAACTAATAGCCAGATGATAGACTTCAGCCTACCCATTTTAGTAAACACATTTAATAAAAATGGATTAAACGTTACAAGTTAAGACAGAGATTTTCAGTGAATTCAGTATAGTAGATTTCAAGGTAAGAAATATTACCAGAGACAAGCAGAAGCATTTTTTTAGTGACAAAAAGAAAATACAGTGATCAGAAAGATAAAACAATCCTAATTGTGATGCACCTAACAATGTTCCTCAAGATACATGAAGAAAAAAACCAACCATAAGAAGAAATGGAAAACATTACAATCATTGTTAGAAGTTTTAATACAGTTCTGTCCCTATAACTAATAGAATAAGGAGAAAAAAATCAGTAAAGATAGAGACATGAACAACAGTATTAATAATCAATTTGATCTAATTGACATATGCTAGACTAACAACTTCAGATTACACTCTCTTTTCAGATACACATTGAACATTTACTAACAGAGAATATGCTGGCCCTAGAGCAAATTTTAATAAATTGCAAAGTATTAAAATAATTAAAATAAGTATATTCTCTGATATAGGCACAATGCAGAAGTTGATAATTAGAAAAATTTCAGACACTTGGAAATCAAGCAACACAGTTACACATAACAAGGTAAATTAGACACTGGAGTTCAGGGATTGGTGGACTTTCAAATATTATAAGTGGATTGACATCATCTGTGGAAGCATGCTTACTCAGGTGAGACTGTTGTTGACCGATTGCCCCTCAGAAGTGTGTTTATTGAAGTGAGTTTGTTCCTGATGGCTGATTTTCGAAAGTGAGCAGATAATGATGATTTGTGATTTGCAAAAACATGTTCACTGAAGCAAGTTGTCATTGATCGATTGAACAAGTTTAAAAGCAGCTCTGGTGGCTACTTGTTACCATGGCTACAGAATGATCAGTCTGTTATTAAGTTTGTGAAAACATGTTTATTTTCAATATGAAAAATCAATCTCTCCTCCCATCAGAAAATTAGAAAATGAAATCATAATAGCATTAAAAATATCACATACTAAGCAATATATTTAACATATTTGAAAGACCTCTGACTTAAAACTACAGAGCACTAGACCTGGACTGCTAAAAGGAATACATAAGTAAATGGGGAGATAAACCATGTTCATGGATTTGAGGACTCAGTATTATTAAGACATCATTTCAATCCAAATTGATCTACAGGGTGAATTCAACCCAAACAAAAACTCCAGTAGGCCTTTTTTGTGGGGGGGGGAGGGATAAATTGAAAAGCTGATTCTAAAATGTAGAGCACTGAAATTTTTTGGAGGACTTCCACTATCAGACATCAAGACTTACTAAAAAAGTAACTTGACCCCTACCTCATCATACACAGAAATTAATTTAGGACACATCGAAACCTAAATGTGAGAACATATTTATAATATTAGAATAGGCAAAGTTTTCTGAGAGGGGATAGGCAAAGATTTCTGAGAGAGGCGCTAATTGGAAAAGCAAAAATTGATAAATTAGACTTTATTAAAATTCAAAACTTCTGCTTGTCGAGAGACACCATTAAGAACGCAAAAAGATGAAACACAGACTGGGTGAAAACATTCGTAATATGTATATCTTACAAAGGAGTCATGTCTAGAATATGTAAGAATTCCCATACCTCTACAATAAAAAGACAAATAACCTAATTAAAAATGGGCAAAAAATGAGTTGGGGGGGTGGACAAAATGGATGAAGCAGGCAAAAGGTACAAACTTCCAGTTATAAAATAAATAAGTCCTAGGGATGTAATGTACAGCGTGGTGACTGTAGTTAACCATACGTATTGCATATCTGAAAGACACTAATGGGGTAAATCTTAAAAGTTCTCATCACAAGAAAAAAAATGTTGTAACTATGGGTAGGATGGATGGTATCTCAACTTACTGTGGTGGTCATTTCACAGTGTGTACAAATTGAATCATTATGTTGTACACCTGAAACTAGTATAATGTTCTATGTTAATCATACTTCAGTTTTTAAAAAATGGGCAAAAGACTTGAGAAGGCTTTTTACAGAAGAAACTATCCAAATAGTTAATAAGCAATGAAAGTGAGTTCCATATCATTAGCCATCAGGGTAATGTTATTAAAAACACAGTGAGTACCATGATACACCCACCAAATGAGCTAAAAATAAAAAATAAAAAAATAACTAACTACATCATGTATTGGCAAGGATGCAGAGTGTCCATTGCTGGGAGAAGTTAGAATGATCAACTGCAGAGAGGTTCCTAGTAAGTTAAACATTCACCAATCCTGTGACTGGGCAATTCTATTCCTAAGAGAAATAAATGTGTTTGTCCACGAAAACACTTGTGCAAGAATGCTTTCGGTGGCTTTATTCATAGCAGCCCCAAACTAGAGACCAATGTTCATCGATAGGAGAATGAATAAATTGTGATATGTTCATACAACTGAATGCCACTCGGCCATAAAATATACAAAACTACAAAATGTACAACAATGTGAATGAATCTCAGAAACATTCTCTTGATTGAAAGAAGCCAGACACCAACAAGCAAAACTAATCTGTGATGATGGAAGTCAGAAGAGTGGTTACATCAGAGGGGAGAATGAAGCAGAAAGGGGCACAGGAACTTTGGGGGGTTATGTCAACGTCTTGTGTCTTAATCTGGTGATCACATGGGTGCCAACATATGTAAAGATGTATGAAGCTGAACACTTACGCATTGCCTCACTCTAGGCAAATTATCTTTCAACAGCTTGCTGAGAGATAAACCAGTGAGGTCCTACTTCTAAGGATTTTGCTGGGTGTTGGAAGTCAAGGCCATTTCTGAATTCACTCACTGTCAAGGCTGGGTCACTGTTTCTTTCGTTTTGTTTTGTTTGTTTTCATTTTTAAAGATTTATTTATTTATTTATTTTAGAGAGAGTATGTGTGCGCACAAGCAGGAGAGGCAAAGGGAGAGGGAGAGAATCTTGAGCAGACTCCCCACTGAGTGTGAAGCCAGACTCAGGGCTCGATCTCACGACCCTGAGATTATAACCTGAGCTGAAACCAAGGGTCAGATGCTCAACCAACTGAGCCACCCAGGTGCCCCTGGGTCACCATAATAATAGCTCGTATGCCGGTACCCTGGCTGGACAGGATACAGTGCTGACTTCCACAACTGCCCCCTACCCTGGATGTGCTCTAAAAGCCAACCACTGGATTTAGTCAGCTTTTCATCCTTATATCCTGTGGCCAAACTCTCAGCTCAGGCCACAGTCCTGAAAATACACTGGGCAGTTCCTGCAGTGATGCGGTTCTCTGCCAACAGTACAAGCCCATTCACCAGTCCAGGTGAGGTCTCTCTGATTTCCACTAGGAAAGAATCAGTAAGTATCCAGGTGTTCTTCACCGTCTGTGCATAGGGAGTATGTGTGAATCCTGGTCCACAAACTCAGGAGCATAATACACGGGACTCTGTTTTTCTCTAACTCAACTAAATTTTTACTTTGAGTGCCCATCATCACCCCGAAGAGTGGAATACTCTGCCACCACTCCCATGTTCAGATCCAAGCCTGCAGCTCCATCCCTGCTCACTGTTCTGTGTCTCGGCTCCTTTTTGGGTCTGAAATTTGAGCAGAGCTTTACCAAGGTCTCCCTTGTGTGTTGCCTGTCATAGCAGTGGATTTGGACCACGGGAGGGTATCAAGGCACAAACAAGCTCTGCCATATGCTGACCGGGAAACTGCAAACTTAATAATGTTCATGAACATGCGTTTTGTCCATTCTACTGAATGGACTTTTGAACCTCAGAATTTCAGAACTGATTCCCATTTGGGCTGCTTTATGCTGTGCTGTTCTTCCTTGAGGCAATGAATGCAGAATGGCCTTACTACTGAATGGGGAAAGGGCCAAATAGGTACAAGGAATGCAGGAGAATGTAATACTTCAAAATATTATCCCTCCCCACATCCTTGGAAAGTGTTGGGACCTCCTGTGAACTTTGCTGAGAAACTAATTTGTGCAAGACTCAGTGGGCAGGAGGGTGGGAAGAAAATAAGGAATACATTCCACCTTCTTGAGCCCAGAACCAGGTGCAGGAATTACTGTGTAAATGCAGGTAACTCTAATAGAAGATAGACCATGGTAATTGCCCCAACTGAGATTTGGACCTGGATGATGTGCAGAGAAGGAAGATGATTCATGTGAAGCAACCGGGCAGATAGCCACTGAGTTTTCACCCTTGCACTCATGGCTGTTGAACAATGGCTTCAGGTCTCTTCATCAGGAAGCAACTTGCTTCTAGCCTGGTCCTCCCACAGCCTTGAGGGTAGTTCACACCCTACATTTCCTTCTTGAGCTTAAAACCGTGACATCTAACCCCAGAAGATTGCAGGGCTGTGTCAAGGAAGAGTGTTTCAACCCCTATGAGAAGTAGGGGCTAAGGAGCCAGAAGGAGTTCTGGAAGATTGCTGCAGGAAAGGCTCAAATTTGTCCACACCTCCTTATATGTACACCCTTGGCATTGACTCTTCTACATGGACACCGAACTTGGTCGTGTGACTTGCTTTGGGCCATGAAATATATACAAGCAAAGAACTGAAAAGTGCTTGTATAATGGGTTTGGCTTCTCTTGCTGCCCTTCAGAACCCTGCAATTATCATGTGTGAACCAGTCTGGCTAGCCTGCTGGATGATGGGAGTCAGGGAGTCAGGCCCATTGCCCCCATCGCTCCAGCTGACAGCCATTCAACCCACATAGGCAGGGTCTCCCAGCTGACCAGCAGCACGCCACAGATGAATGAGTGAGTTTAGCTAAAACCAACAGAACTGCCTGAATAAGCCCAGCCCAAATTGCTGACCCACAGAAACCTGAGCCGAATAAATGGTTATTTTTTAAGCCACTATGTTCTGGGATCGTTTGTTGCACAGCAATATATAACTGAGACATAAGTTGGTACGTAGATGTTAGATGCTGCCTAAAAAAACCTTAAACTCTTAAGACAGAATGTTATATCTTTAGTGTGCTCTTAGCTGCTTATGATAAGATAGAAATCATGTAGCAAGGCAGAAAAAGAATCGATGCCTGGCAAACATTTCAGTTCCACACTGTTGTTTCCAGAAGGCCATGCTCCAGAGGGGGCAGAGAAGGGTGGAGGAGAGTGGAGAGGAGAAACCGGTGAGTCCTGAACAAAGGGGATCTGCATCATGCTTCCTAGCTGGAGAGGGATGAGTCTTGCACCCCAAGAAAGAATAGTAACGTGTACCTGGGCACAAGACCCTATAAGCCATCACACAAATGGCCAAGTTCCATGCCCCAAATGAAACCCACAAAGGGCATGGATATTCTGGGCCTGTAGGACCACTGGATGATAGATGCTGGACCCTATGTGAACCATGATTGAGAAGGAGGTGGCCTTGCAAACCTATGCCCCTAACCCATGCCACGGCACTAAAGTCCAGGGATTACGACCCAATCTCCAGAACTGGGGAGGGGGTTAGTGAACCCAGAAAAAAGGTCAGGCTAAGCTTTCCCACCATTTGTGTGGAGTGAGAGCTCTGCATCCTAACTTAGCGTTATAAACAATCAAGAATATTATACTTTTGTACTAAGTTTCGGGTAGTTACATTACAACACACTCCTTCACTCTCAATGATTGTCATGGGAGTCAAGGTTTAAAAGTTCAACTCCTTGCAACTGGAGGAAATACTTAAATTATTTATGAGTAATATTGATATGACACAATTATTATGTAATATTCACTGTTGTGTTACTGTTATCATGACTTCCGCTGTGCGTAAGTGCTTCACGTACGTTACTTTATTTATTCTTCCTACGACTGTATCAAGTGGGTATTATTACTACTCCCTTTTACAGGTGAGAGAATTAAGGCTTAGGGGAACTAAGTAATTAGTTCCCTGACCTCTAACTCGGTTTCACCCACTCCCCTACACTGCAAATTTGTCTTTGGAAGCAGCAATCATGCCTCACGGATGCCGAGAGCATTACAAGTAGAGATGACCAAAGCCAGCCTGCTCCTCAGAGTGATGGGGGTGCCGAGGGTTAGAGGGGGTAGGGCTCACACCAGGACCATGGCTCTTGACTCCTGACCACTCTTCTCTATACGGATGATAGAGGATTCTCCCTTTCCTCCCCCAGGGTGCTGATCTGACCGTGTAAGCAGTATGGACCAAAAGGGTGACATGCTATGTCTTGTTTCATCCTCATGACAACCCTGGGAGATAGGGTTTATCTTCATTTTAAATATGACACAACTGTGGTTTCGAAAAGTTATTGTCTTGCCCAAGGTCCTGGACACTGAATGGCAGAGTCAGCATTTGAAAGTAAAACTAATTGGGATGCCTGTTTTTTTAACTCCTGGTTTGCCTGCCTGGGGACCAGAGATCATCCCGGGGAATGAATTCACAAGGGGAGATTTTCTGTTAGTTGGGGGCCTCGGGAGCATTCCCATGTACTTACACTAGCCTCCACTTCTCCAGGCCCCACTTGCTCACTTCTGTGCAAAGAGCTCTTATTCTGCTTTTCTCCAGCTTGTGTCTCCAGGGGACTGCTAAGTGTTGCTGCCCATGCCAAGAGCGTCTAACTGCCAGGGACCACTCCCTGCTGTCCTCAATGGGAAAGAAAGCAGTTTGACTGGGGGTGGGGGAGGGGAGAGCCAAGAAGAAGTGGAGAGAACGAGGGCAGGGGTTTTCCAGAAGGGGAAGAAATGGTCCTGGGACGACCCTCTAAGTGACATAGGGCTAGAAGGGGGCGAAGATGAAGATTTGCTTTGTTTTATTTAGGAGATGTGGGTAAATACCCAAATGGAGGGGACGGGTCCTATGGGAGCCAGCTATGATGGTTAATTTTGTGTGTCAACTTGAAGGGATGAAAGGATGCCCAGATAGCTAGTAAGACATTATTTCTGAGTGTGTCTGTGAGGGTGTTTCTGAAAGAGATTAGCATTTTAATTAGTAGACTGTGTAAAAAGATTGCCCTCACCAGTGTGGGTGGGCATCATCCAATCTGTTGAGGGCCTGAATAGAACAAAAAAGTGGAGGAAGGGCAAATTTGCTTTTTGCTGGAGCTGAGATATGTACCTTCTCCTGCCCTCCTGGCCTTCAGACTCAGACTGGGACTGAAGCCATCAGCTGTCCCAGTTTTGAGGCCTGCAGACCTAGACTGAATCACACCATGGATTTTCCTAGTTCTCCAGCTTGCAGACAGCAGATCATGGGTCTTCTAGGCCTCCATAAATAGGTGAGCCCATTCCTGAAATCATCCTCCTCTTATATATATCTCTATATATCTTATCGGTTCTGTTCTTCTGGAGAACCCTCACCAAGACATCTACCTTCGAGTACAGAAGGACCAAGCATGTGCCTGGATGTAAAGATGCATTCCCCAAATCCCCTCATGTTCCTGGTGGAAGAACCTTAAGCATCCCCTCCAAGCCTCTAAATGTACAATACAGAAACCAAGATCCTGCATGGGGCAGATATTTCCACGTTTCCTTTTTGCTTAAGGGGCACTTAGAGATGACAAAGTGTCTTTACCATCAGTGCTTAGAAAATTAATTTACCATGCACAGCAGCATTAGATGTCAATAATCAAAAACTGGGATCAATTCAAATGTCCAGCATTAGTAGAATAAATAAATGTATTAGCAGAATAAATAAAAGTGATATATCCACATTTATTCCACAATAAATGTGGAATACTATACAGCAGTGAAAAAGAATAGAGCACTACTATAGGCCATGAAATGAATGACTCTCCCAATGTCAAACTTAAAAAAGTCGGATACAGGGGACCCTGGGAAGCTCAGTTGGTTAAGCATCTGACTCTTGATTTTGGCTCAGGTCATGATCTCAGGGTCATGGGATCGAGCCCCACATCAGGCTCTGCACTCAAAACAGAGTCTGCCTAAGATTCTCTCTCTCTCCCTCTCCCTTTGCTCCTCTCCTCACTTGTGCACATGTACTCTCTAAATAAACAAATAAAATCTTTTTTTTTTTTTAAAAAGCCAGACACAAAAAGGGTATATCCCGCATAAGTTCCATAATGTAAAGTTCAAAAACAGTCAGGCTAATGTATGCTGACAGAAGTCAGGATAGTGGTGGGATGGGTAATGACCACAAGACCTCTGGGGTTCTGGGAAATGCTCTGTGTTTTGATCTGTGTGGTGTGTCTGCATGAGCAAAAATTTGTAAAGCTTCGATCTGTACACTATGGACTTGCACACTTTTCTATGTGCATGTTACACATTATACTTAAATAAAAAGGGTAAGGCAAATAGTGAATATTCCTTGAGTGCATGCATGTGAAATCGTGTGTAGGTGCATCCAGAAACTCTGAAAGGCGGGCCCCTGGATGTCAAGAGTGGGAAGATCTTCGACTCAAAAAAAATTTGAGTCATTTTTACTTTTCTCATACTTTTCTGTATTGTTTGAAACTATACTTATTATAAGCACGTACTATTTTTGTAATCAGAAAAAAAATGATTATTTTTATTTGGGGAAAGACATAACTACAGCAAAACCAAAGCAAATAACCCCTAAGAATAAAGGAGGAAGGCTCCAAATAAAGTATAATGCCACCTCATATACGCTCGGTAAATACCTGCAGAAGGGATGTATGCCTCCATAAGGTTGTTTCACTAAACCAGGAAATTGAGATCCAGTGAGCAGAAGTCCTTTGAAGACTCATCTCCCATCATGGAAGGAAGGTTTTGTTCTCATAAAGGGATGTGTCCCGGGGGGCCACCCAGAGCCCAGGAATCGCTGCCCCCAGCCCGACCAGTGCTCTGTCACCGTGAGAGACGCTGGGGGCTTTCTGGGATGACAGCCTGACCAGGGAGACTGGGCTGTGGTGCCAACACCAAACTCCTCACAGGAATCACACACTCATGATCGTTTTCCAAGAGACCGCTGTGTGCCTGGCACTGTGTAGGTACTTAAATAGGTAATCTAAATTTATTCTTCTCCGTCATCATGTAAAAGGAGTGTTGATGGCTGCATTTTGCAGATGGGGAAGCAGAGGTTCATCCAAGGTCCCCCAGCTGGTGTGGCAGAACGAAGTGGAGGCTGAGACGAAGGTCCTGTTGTAAGGGCTTTGGAGGCACGGCATATGACTCAGCAGGGATCCAAATACACCATGGATTTGTTTCCTGCCAAGTCCCAAGCCTGGGCAAGCACATCAAGTGCCTGGCCTGCCTTTCCGGCCATCCTCATGCTCCAGTACCTGCCCTAGGTCCCAATGCCAACACCTCAGGGTCTCTGTGCCTGAGCCTGCAGAAGGGGAAGGGCAGCTCGGTTTGGTGGAATGGACAGAGATAACAGCAGTCAAAAGCATGTTCTCTCGTTGTTAGGATGGAATGCTTCCTGGAGAAGGTGTCCAAATAAGGATGCCTAGGAAAAGCAGCTTATACTGCTATACATTTTTCCAAAATGGAAGCTGGGAGCACTGAGGATGCTGCTGGCTATCTCCCCCAGAGGCCCCTCCTCTCCCTTTCCAATTAAAATTCAGACTTGGAAAGAAGACCTTGGATTCATCTGGGAGTTTTGAGCTGAGAGACACTCTGGGCTCGATCAGTCTTTAAACTTTGTCTCCTAAAACACTGGTGTGTCAGAAGAGCCTCTAGAGACACAGAGAATGTATCTGGGTAACACTCTTTCCCACTTCCCTTCAAAGGAGACTCTCACCTCTTAATTGTTTTATTAGATTAAAGCAGTGGGTCTCAATCAGGAGCAATTTTGCCTGCCCCCCCCCAGGAAATATTTGGAAACGTCGAAAGACATTTTTGATTGTCAAAACTTGGGGAGTGCTACTGGCATCCAGTGAGTAGGGGCCAAGAATGCTACTGACACTCTACTCAGGACAGCCTTCCATAATTATCCACCCCCAAGGTCAATAGTGCCAAGGTTAAGAAACGCTGGGATAGAGGTGCCTAGGTAGCCCAGGCAGTTAAGCATCCAACTCTTGATTTTGGCTCAGGTCATGATCACAGGGTTGTAGAATCAAACCCTGCATAGGCTCTGTGCTGGGTGTGGAGCCTGCTTAAGATTCTCTCTCCCTCTCCTTCTGCCCTCCTCCGAAAAAAAGAAAGAAACCGTGGAATAAACCATATGATACACTTGACATTTTTGACCTACAAAAGCAGTGATTTCATATGATTCCTATTGGGTTTCTATAGCTTTCAATTCGAAAGAGTTTTCCACATTAGTCCTAAACATTGTAAACCAAATCAAATCCAAATTTCTTGTTGCAAGATAGTCAGAATGTGGTCCAGAAAAGATAAGGGGATTTCCCAAGGTCACACACAGTAAATGAGCATGGATCCAGACCTGGACATGGGCCCCCTTCACCCTCCTTGTCAACACAGGAGCCTGACCTCCCCTGCAGGCCAACCACAGGAAATGGCCTGTTCCCTGTCTGCCGCTCTAACGCTCTGCCCCAGGAGAAGTGCCTTCTGAGAGGCCTGCTTACCACCAAAAACTTGGAATGACATTCATCCAGAACTCAAAAGAAAATCTGTTTGCCTATGAAGAAAGAAAAGGGGAACAAAAGAACCTTGTCCCCAAACAGCCATGCAAAGTGAGGCCAGCTGCAGGGAATTAAGTGAGATTAATAGCCGCTCACGTGGATGAAGAGAGAAAAGGCGTATGAGAAGCACATTGAGAATGACAAGGCTCTCCTCTCAAGGAATAATAAGCTTTGCTTCAGATGGACAGGGAGCCTTTCACTCGGAAAGAATGAGCCTGGTGCCATCCCATAATAAAGCCTGTGCAGGCACCGGTAGGAGAGGAAGAGAACTTGTCGTCCAGGGAAAATGCGATGGTGATGCCACAGCCACTTCCAGAAGTTGAAGACACACAGCCTCCAGCAGAGCTCTGCTGGTCAGAGCTGGGAAGAATCCTGGAGATGGTCCGAGTGAAGCAGATTTTGGGGTGAGGAACAAGACTCAGGCGGTCAAAAGCGGGGGGAGCTGGATGGCAGCTTCCGTGCCAACTTGAATTGAAGCTGCACGTGCTTGTTGTCGTTCCAGGACACTCAAACCCTATCCACCCAGTGCCTCACCCGAGGTTTGTTTGCTTTTCTAAAAAGTGCATCCAGGAAGCACTCGTTGCATCTCACGGCCTCATGGTATGATGAGGAAATTGAGGCACAAAGAGCGGTTTGTCTGAGTCAGGGGAAGAGTGGCTCACCTCACCCATACCCAAGATAGGATTCTTTCTCAGAAAGTAAGGGAAATAAAGCCAGCAAGCAAATACCTGTGGGCATCCTATTCAAAGTTTTGGTTTATTGTTAAAAAACAAACAAACATTGTAATATAAAGTTAAAATAAACCCCTATAAACACAAAATACCCTAACCTACCTACCATAGAGTTTGGGAAGCAAATTCCGCATCCTCAGTGAGGAAGCCTCCCCTTACCAAATGCGTCGAGCTTCAGGTATAGCCTCTCCAGATTTCCTGTTTATCGAGGCCTCAATTACCTCCCCCCCTGGTGCAACAAGGACTGAAATCACCTACCAAGACCTCAATTCCCTCATCTTCCCTCTAAAGGTTTCCACGGCAAACACTTCCACCTTCCATTTTATATGTAGGATTTAGGTCAACTCAAGGGCTCTTGCAAATGGTTTTTCTGACCCTACTAGTGTTGACCCTCTTTCCCTCTTATAAATCAGTGGATTTTATTTTAATTTTAAGGCTTACAATTAAACTGCAGCTGTTCCGGGACTGTCTGTCAGCACGTGGCTTCAGCAGCCAGCCGCAGCCCAAACTCCTTATCCTTGTTCCTTTCAACAGGGAATGATAGAAGCCTTGGCAAAGACTGTAATGAGGAACAGAAGAGTTCACTCTCAAATGAAGCCCTTTCCCTTTGATCTTGGCCTTTTGATTGTGCCTTTGGCTGCTAAACACTGCTTTGATCCTTCGCCTGCCAAAAGCCACCAAAGATTTTCCACATCCTCTGTTCCCTTTAGAATGAAACAGAAACTATGCCACCTAGCAGGTCAGGGCAGCCAGTGGTAGGGAGTGAGAAATATGAACATCCACTTTCTAACAGTGCCTGGACATTTGGGGAGGCTATGATCAATGAGGCATGGAACAGACAGTAGAATTTTTCTTATATGCTGCCTTCTGTCCAGTTTGGCCAAGCCCCCAGGAGGGCTGTCCTCCATCCTCAGGCAGAAAGAGATGGTGCAACTTCTTCACTGACCATTAGGATGGACCTCCTAAGGGCCTGTCCATAGAAGATAAGAAGCAAATGAAAGAAGAGATCACTATGGTTTCTTCTCTCAGTCTTGACCAACATCCTGCAAAATCATTGTCTATTCAGACCTTCCCAAGAAGATATTCACAATGATGTAGGGTTATCAACAGCTGTCAGAGTCCTTGGCCCAGCTCAGTTTGAAAGGGACTCAGAGGATACAAAAATGTGGCCCCTGCCAGATACAACCTTATGCCCTGCATTTATATAAAAACATGAAGACTATCATCCAAATTTCCATCTCTACCTGTTACCTAAAGTGTCACTATTGGTGATTTCTTCTTTACAACACAAATACCTTGGAGAAGAGTGAGGGGTAGTGAAGCTCAAGGCTCTCAGACAAGGGGAATGAGTTTTTCATTTTTGGACCAGAAGAGTCCAGGTCAATAAAGAAGTAGTGAAAGGGGGAGGGGAAATGAGAGGGGAAAGATGGAAGAAAGATGGAAGAAAGAGGAAGCAACAAAGACTAACTCTGCTTCTTTCACAATTCTGACAAAAAGTTAGCCTGGGGGAAGGCTGTTTTACTCCTTCTAGTCATCAGTCTTAATTAAGACCCCTTTGAATACAGATCCCCAAACTGGACCTATTTTAAAGGTATGCAGAGAAAGAGAGAGAGAAAAGATAAAGTTATGCAGAGACGTTGCAGACCTACTGTACTCCCAGACCTGAAACAAGCAGCAAGTTCAACTCCTGAAGGCTAAGAAAGGCAAGGAACTCTTCATGCAAGGTAGGAGGCCACATCCAGGCCCCCAGTCAAGTATCTGAGCTAGGGAAAGCTCTTCTTCTTGCCTGGGGTTGTGGCCTGTTGTAAGCTATTGTCTGAAATTGGTCTGGACAGGTACAGAAACCCTGGCAACATGGATTCGTCTCAATGACTTGCTGGCTCAGTCACTTAGTTTGTAATATTCATATAGAATAAGACCTCACCACACACACCCCAACATAAGGCCTGAATCTGAAGGCCAAGAGAGCTGAATGGAAGCAACACACACACACCCCCACACACAATCAGAGGGTAATAAGCACAGAGAGAAGAAGAAAATGAAAGCTCTCACCAAAAAATGTGAACTCACAAAACAATATCATGAAAAGGTAGCCAAGAAACAAGAGAATTTATACTAGCAGAGGAAGGAAAAAGAAGAAAACAAAAAAATCATTAACAAACAAAAGGCAGTAAAAGAAGAAAAAAGAAAAGCAGTTAAAGTAGGAAATAACAAGATTGCAAAAATAAAACCAAATATAATGGTAATTACAATAGACATAAATGGCTTAAACCCACTTATTAGAAGTTGGGGGTCATTAAAAAATGTTAGTGACATATATGTCCGCATATACATTTCAGTGAAATATTATTCAGCCATGAGAGAGGAGGATATCTTGCCATTTGCAATAAATATGCATATATTTGCATATATGCTAAGTGACTTAAGTCAGACAGAGAAAGACAAATGCTGTATGATATCACTTATTTGTGGAATATAAAAAAGTCAAACTTATAAAAACAGAGACCAAGCGGTGCCTGGGTGCCTCAGTTGGCTAAGCATCTGCCTTAAGTTCAGGTCATGATCCCAGGGTCCTGGGACCGAGCCCCATGTTGGGCTCCCTGCTCAGAGAGGAGTCTTCTTCTCCCTCTCCCTCTGTCCCTCCACCCCCCACTCGTTCCCTCTCTCTCTCTAGCTTCTTCTCTTGCAAATGAATAAATAAATAAAATCTTAAAAAAAAAAACAACAGAGCAAAATGGTGGTTGCCAGGGGATGGGGAGTTGGAGGATAAGACTGATGTTGTTTAAGGGTACAAACTTGCAGTGAATAATAAATAAGCTATAGAGATCTAATTCATAGTATAATGAATGGAGACAACAATATTGTACTATAATTAACAAACTTGCTAAGAGACTAAAACTTAATTATCCCAACCACTAAAAAGGAAAGATAATTATGTAACATGATAGAGGTGCTACGTATTGCTACAATGACAATCATATTACAATATATAAATGTAACCAATTAATACGTTGTACATCTTAAATTTATCCATTATATGTCAAATATATGCAATTTTAAAAAGTTGGAGGTCACCAGATTGAACTTAAATCTACTATATGTAGTTTACAAAAAACACACCTGAAACAAGAAGAGGGTTGAAAATGAAAAGACAGAGAAATATATTTCACAATACTGAAATCAGACAAAATGGAATTTAAGTTGAAAAACAATAATAAGGATAAGGATGGACACTCTATGACTTAAAAAAAAATCCACTAAGGATTTAATGCAATCAAGAACTTGTAGGCACCCACTAACAAGCTTCAAAATATATAAAGCATAATCTGACAGAAAAATAAGGGAGAAAACAATGAGTGAACTGACAGAAAAATATAAGGAAGTTGAAAAAAATCTATATTCAGAGTGAGATGATTTGAACAACATAGTACCTGCTACATGAGGAAACCAGACTATACTTGGTCACCCCAGAGAGAAGCCTAACATGTCTGAAACTGAGGGAAATAAAAAACTGAGGAATAGGAGGCTTCTGGACTTTAGTTTTTCTGTGGAGATGAAGGACTTCATCATGAGAGTCCAGTCCAACTCACTATGGCTTCATTGGAATTTGGGGCCAAAGTACAAGTGAACAATCAAACCTGTCTGTGCTTGTGTTTGTTCTCTGTGACTCTTCTTACTATACCTGCCAGGGGTAAGCACTGGGATGATGGAAGATCTGAACTGAATTGTGGTAGAGCCAGGCAGTTCTTGATGACAGAGGGAGAAGAGAATTTATGAGCTTCATAGAAAATATCAGAAGGCCAAGAGAAAACAGATCATAAAGCACCAGCTGTACATTCACTTTCAGATTCTGGTTCTCCATTCCTTAGCTTCTCAGCATCACCATCACCACCACCAGCTATTGGGTGATTACACAGAACCAGGTAAGCGTGTTATATGCATTTCCTCTATTAATCTGCATAAAAACCATTTCAAGTAGGAGTTTTTATCGCTATTCTCATTTTACAGAAAAGGAATTGAGGGTCAGAAAAATTCAGTGAATTGCCTATAGTAACACAGCTAATAAATGACAGACTTGGGATTGAACCTAGGTTTGTGTGACTTCTCTTAAGCACTAGATCCTATTTTTTGGCTGAGGAACTGAAAACATTCACCTGGCCCATAATAATGGCAACAGATCACTCATCCTTCAGATCTGAGGTCAGGTGTTGCCTCGCCCCCAGGCAGAAGTCAGCACTCATGTTTTAGTTCATACCTTCCCATAGACCACTCTGGAATGCAAGTTGTCTTTCCTGGATCCCTAAATCTTACCACTATGTCTGATCCAAAGACAGTATCGGGATATTTTATTAAATTGAAATGAACAGACTGGCAAAAAGAAGCTATATTCTACCACAC
Source organism: Ursus arctos (assembly GCF_023065955.2). Lineage (NCBI taxonomy): Eukaryota > Metazoa > Chordata > Mammalia > Carnivora > Ursidae > Ursus > Ursus arctos. Next base: position 13,240,366 of record NW_026622863.1, read on the forward strand.
CAAAGCATCATCCATGCAAACAGCCACTTGGCCAATTGAAAAAAAAGTTCTAGAAACTTTTTTTTTTTTTTTGCCAAACAGGTTGCTAGATGAGCCAGTGGCCCAGGACAAGTTCTTCTTCCTGTAGCATGGTGCCCCCAGGCCCATCTTCCAGGCCTCCATCACATAGGCGACTTTCTCTGCAGACAAATCATGGATGGTTCCGAAGGTTGTGCTGTCATGTGAGGGGAGTTCTGTGGTTGGGTCTTCTACTGCTCTATTTTCCTTTTCTCCAGAATACCCTAACACCCCACAAAAGATCTGTAAATTTTATTTTAAACATGATTCTTCCTCCCATGCCCAGATCAAGCCCCTATTTCTCCAAGAAAGCTTCTCTACACTGGTTACTCTGTGCTCTGTGAGGTTTGGAACATAGATACGGTTGGAACTTTACATCTAGCTGCTGATGCAAAGCCCTTGTGATTACAAAACCATACCTCCAATTAGGAATGAAGAACGCAATGATTAATTAAGAAGTGGGAGGGAAAGAAAATTCTTATTTATTAATCGCCTGGGAAATCGTCTGACGTTTTAACTGCATTATCTCATTTAATCATTGTAATACATTCCCAATAATTCCCAGGAATTACTGACTCCATGTTACCTATGAGAACACTGAAACTCAGAGAGGGTAAGCCCTTTGTGAAGTTCACAGAGAGATACAGTGACTGGCAGGATTTGAATTCAGGTCTGTCTGCCTCTAGGGGCCTAGAATCTCAAATAATACAGGCAATATGTTCTACAGACTCTGTTACAGATGGTCAGTGCTGGTAACCCTCCGAGTATCACACACTGCCTGGGCACCAGAAAGATACTTAAGCTTAAACAAGAAAGCATCTTACTGAGATCCTCTGTTTCCTGGTGAGAGCATTTGAGGAGAGGGATGCTGTTTGATGCGGGTTGTAATAATACTTATTTGTCTGCAATTACTCCTTGAATCCCAGCCAACATGGGCCACACTGAGCTGCAGCTGTACAAGATGTCTGGATTCTCCCACACAGCAAAGAGTCGGGAACAGGGTGGTCAGGAAAGGAGCTGAGTGGGGGCAGAAAGACATCTCCATTCAATGAATATTTATTGCAGCCCTGCTCTACACCAGACCTTGGCAAGGAAGGGAGAGGGAAGGCATGAACTTGAACAAAAATACAGTTCTTTTATATGTCAATGAAATGTTTACTTACAAAATGCAAAAATATAAAGAGTGGTTTCTTCCTCTGAGGGAAATAACCAGCACATGAACAAAACCCAGCAGCATGACGTGATCGACACCATAATCAGGGTGTGCTGGGGGAACTTAGAGAAAGTTGTTCTCCAGAGGGCTGGGGAAGACTTTGCAGAAGAGGTGACTTTTTTTTTTTTTTTAAAGGAGCATATTAGTTTATTGAACTGAAAAGTCCAGAATGTATTTGGCCAGAGGTGCAATGTTATCATCAGGATCCTACCTCTTTCCATCTCCTGACTCTGCTCTCCCACCTTTGGCCTCGTTCTCAGGCTTTATATGGCAGCAAGATAACTACATTAGCTACCTACTCTAGGCTTAAACCTTCCTAGGCCCAAGCCAGCCTAGTAAAGACACTCTTTTACCAGTGGTGCTTATAGTAATCCCAAGATTTATTCCAAGTGGACCATCGCGGGTGAGTATCCATCCCTGAAACAATCCCTATAGGGTCAGAGGGATGAAATTACGGTGACAGGCTTATGTCTAAGTCAATCACTGTGATCTGATTGGCCAGTTCTGGGTCGCATGCGCTGCTCCCTATCTCTAAAAGCCCTAGAGGGGTGGTTCTCCAAAAGAAATCTGAGCTACCACTGCAAGGGGAAAGGGGACGGTGTTGGCAAGGAAGTCAGCAAAGGAGCGGTATGCTGGTATTGTCACTCGCATGACATTAACAAAACAACAACAAAGAAACAGAAACTTAAAAAATTAATAGTTTTCAGGCTCATATCCCAACTCTTTGATCTGCCGCTTCAGAAGAGGTGACTTTTAAGCTCGTTCTTGCAGGCTAGGTTTTGTGTGGCTGTCCATCAGGTGGACGAGAGGTGGGAAGGCAGTCCAGGAGTCGGGGGACAACCTAGGGAAAGGCTGGGGGCAGGTGTGCATGATATGCAAGAAGTTCTGGTGTCTGATATATCCACTGTCCTGCCACATGCTGGCTTAGAGACCTTGGGTCAGCTCCTTTCTCTGTGCCTTTGCTGCCCCTTTTGTGATCTGTGAGATGGACACACTAGTTCTTACCCATTGGATTGTCATAAAGATTAAATATAACTCTGTTAGACGCTTAAAAGCACATATAGATCTCAATAAAAACTAGTTAATTTTAATTTTGCTATTAACATGATGATGGTGATGATGATGATGATGGTGATGATGATGATGATGATGATGATGATGGGACAGTAATGAGAAATGAGGCCAGAGCCAAGGTATTGAGAGCTTCAAATGCTATGGGAAGGAATGGAGAATTTCATTCTCCTGTTCCAGAATGGAAGTGCAGCAGACAGAAGAGTTTTAGACTCAGCACAAAGTGATTCCCCACCTGTTACTCTCAGGGGAGTCCCCCCACAGCTTTGACGAAGATACTCCTCCTGGATATGGCAAGGCCAGCTCACTCATCCCAGGGATTCTTGGAGCAGGGTGGAGAGAGATGAGCTCAACCTGGCAGGACAAGGTCCCCCTGCCATCCCAGCTCCTGTCACTGCCCCTCATGTACATGCTGTGCAGGACTTGTGAGGACATCTCCAGGCCTGCTGGGATTTGAGACTCATCACAATCCACAAGGAACTGTCCATCTTCCCTCCTTCCGCCTCACTCACTGGATTCCTCCATCCCCACTCACCCCAGAAAGCTCCTGGGGCACGGACATGGATATTCCCAGTCCAGGAAGACTTCCCAGGCCATCATAGCTCTGGTGCTGACCAAATGGCCTTCTGTCTGGCCTGGGCATTGGATTGCCCTGTCTGGTTCTTTGCTAATTTTCTCCCTCCCTCATCAGCCCCCCATGCACCCCTGGAATTAGCTTAACTCTCCTGCTCCATTCTTACTCCTTCCATAGCATGGGGCCTCTGCTTTCTTCCCTGTTCCCCTGAACACTTGAGCTTCTTGTTCCTGTTTTTTTGGCTCATCCTGCCTGAATCCTATGGGTCAGCATCCCATGAACATTTCTTGTTCATAGTGCCCTCTCTAGCTCTGACAGTCCACACTGAGCTCTCCTTTCTTGCTTCTGGGATATTCAGATGGGCCCCGACCCCACGCCACCCACAGTTTAGTCCATCCTACGTCTTGTATTGGCTGTAAGTACCTTGACCTGTAGGTCTGATTCTCCAGAGACAGGGTGCCCCATGGAGGCCTCTCTACTTCCCCACCTGCACTGGGCAAAAGGAATTCGCACTAGCTATAGAGGGGCCCCCCTTCTCCCCTCTGTGCTTAAGGCTGCAGCCGTTCTTCCTTTCTCTCCATTCCATATTTCCCAAAGAGAACAAAGAAAGCTGCTCATATTTTCCCAAAGAGAACAAAACACAAAGAAAATCTAGAACGCGGGGAGGGGGGATGCTCCATATTTACAGACATGAGTTGTGGAGAGAGGTGGTGGGATTTGTGACAAGCTGGCAAGGGTGATTTTCAGTTACCTGGGTTTGGATCAAGGCTGTACAGCCCACTGGCCTCTGAGAGACACTGCCCTCCACCTTCCTCCCAGTCTTGGGGATGACTGGGTCCCAGGGAGCCTGAGTGGACTGCCACATTCTTTCCTATTTGTCCTCAATCCGTGAGGGTAGGGGTAGAGGGCTGGAATTTTCCCTATGCCCCCTTTCCCATAGAAATAATAGAGAATGAGGTTGATGTAGGTTTAATGATTTTAACCCACTCCTCACAGTCATTACCAAAACCAACCCATGCCTAGAGGTTAAAATAAAACCAAAAGTAAAGCAGGAATGACTGCAGTTAGACACCAGGAAGAACTGGCAGACCAGTGCAGAAGAGGTGGCAGAGAAGAGCTTTGGGTATCTAAAGGACAGGGAAAGGCAACCTCAAGACAACAGCTGTGGGCTGGATGCACACGTGCCTGGAGCCAGAGGAACTGATCCGATCATCTCTTGAGTTCTGTTCTAGTTCTGAGCTTCCATGAATAAATAAAAGGGGCCTAGAGGTGGAGCAAATGGCCTCAGGTGGCTGGTAGCAGATGTGAGGCCTGCAGCCCAGCTTCTTTCTATGCCAGTGGCACCACCTCCCAGGAAGTGAAGAAATCTGGATTTCAGGTTCTTCTGCTGACCTTGGGAGTTCATTCCCTTCTCTGGGTTCAGTGCCATCATCCTTAAAATGTGGAGCCTAGACCAGATGAGATACCCCCAGCTCTGCCTTCTAAGACTGTGTGAGTGTTCACTCTGTGTTGAGACTGTTGGACACACTGCCAACAAGAGTACCAGGCCAGGCTGGTCATCCAGCCCCAATGCACTACAGGACACTCACCCCTGCTTCCTCGCTGCTGGGCCTCAGGGAAGCCTGACATACCACTTAGACAGCAGTGGCATCAAAGGTGCAATGAGGGATACCAGTGTCCCCACCTCAGAACACAGGGAACAAGGGCGATGTGCCCTGTGGCTGGTCTCACTCCACCAAGTCTCTCCCGGTTAAGAGGCATCCTGCAGCCCACTGCTTACATGCACAATGCAGCTAAATCCAGCATCCACGGGCCGGACACCACAGTGCAGTGATATGAGCCAGGTACCTGCCTGCCCCACACCTCACAGGGGAGCTGCCCATGGCTCAGCAGGGATGTCCTCCACCCCATCCCCTCCCAGGCCTCCCTAGAAGATAAAGCTCATCTTCAGTTCACCTCTGCCGAGCAGACTTCTCCGACTACGCAGGTCCACACTCAGCTGCCCTTCTCTGAGGGCCTACGTCATTTACTCTCCGAGCCCCAGCAGTGCCATGTGATGCATGCTCTGTTGAGACACTTCTGCTCCTTAGCATTAACCTTGTTTTCCCAACCATGATGTAACCTCCACAAATGTCGCATGGAGTCTAGGAGCTTGGAGGGATTACATAAAACCGAGACTTCCTAATATGCATAGCATTTGGAAATTGAATTAGTTAGGGTAAAAGTTGAGCTGCAAAAAAATCCTCAGTGTATGGCCTGAAGAACACAGAAGTTTCTTTCTCGTTCTGCAGAACCATAGCTGCTGTTGCTATTGCTGTGCGCACATCCGCTCAGATCCCGTCACCATTTGCGTGCCCACCCGCCTGGCTTCTGATGGCCAGCACCTGCACCTCTGGCGGAGGCCTGCCCTCAGGCTGCTGGAGTCCACTCTGCCCACGAGCATACGGAAGACTGGAAGTGCCTGGGAACTGACAGTCCCCAGGCACCCATGGGTGTGGGGGTGAGCATGGCCCAGTTCCCTCCTCCTAGGCTAGCTCTGAAGCTCGTGTTCTGCTCTATTCTGCCGAGCTTCCCTGTGGAATTAAGCTCTCATCAACTGCTGTGGTGGCTGGCCTTCATTGGTTGCCTTTCCCTCCTTTGGTCACCCCCAACTCACCCGCTAGCCCTCTTGCCCTCCCCCCAACAAGCCACATGCATGCAACCCCCTTCTTAGAACGGGGGCCTAGGTTCCCTTCATCTTATCGCTCTGCCCGGCTCTACTACCCCAAGCAGATCGTCCTGCTCCTATCCATGCCCTGGCTTCCAGAAAGGAAAGGAGGAAGGACATCTGCTAAGGGAGTGAGGCAGAAATTGCAGCCATCCCTTGCTTTCACATGTCCTTGTGGAGAACTTAGCTGCAAGGGAGGCTGGAAACATGCCCAGCATGAAGTATTACTACTGATAAGGGGAAATTATTGTGGCGGATGCTGTACGGGCTCTTCCGCACAAATGGAATCGCCCTCTCCACTTCCTGGGCACCAGAGTGAAGGTGCCCTGCAGCATACCTACCATGTCCTGCCTTGCTGGATGCCCACAGTACAGAATGAGATGGTTCCTGCTGCCGTTCACAGACTGAGACGGGACTGAGAAGTTCAGCATCTTACTTAAGTCACACATGAGCCGTTAGGGGCAAAGTCGGGTTCCGAACTCACGTCTGGCCCATGGGTTTTTCTCCTCTGTGGTTGTTCTGCTTTTTATCCCTGTATGTGAATTACAATCTGGTTCAATATCCTTACTTTGAAAGGAACAAAATTGAGGGCCAGAGGGCAGGGACTCATCCCAAGTCACCCAGAGAGCAAAAACCTGGGGCTTCTGGCCCCCACTTGGCTGCTTCATCCATGAATCCTGCTCTGGGCTGACAGCCTACAAACAGCTCCTGCTCTGATGCAGACTTGTGCCTGTGCGGCTGCTGGTAAGAGGGATATGTATCCTCTGGACTCATTGGCTCCAGGTCCCAGCCCTAAATCACAATAGCATCTAAATTTCTAAATAGAAAATCTACCAATCAAGGCGGCAGTGATGGCCCAGGGTCTACGTCACCTGTATAGCATCCCCTGCGCTCAGCCTACAGGCCTTGAACCAGCTCCCTGGCTTCTCCCAGAAGGCAAGGAGTGCTTATTCCCTTGGGCCTGGCTGTTTGCAGGCAGGAATTAGACAGTGGAGAGGGATGGGGCCACCAGGGTCTCCAGATCCTCCATGAAGTCATCCCCTTGCTGTCGTCAGTGTCAGTTGCTTAGCAACCGCCTTTGGCAGATGGTGGCACTGAGAGCATGCCAATCTCTCCCACAGCTAAAAATACATGCCGACGACAACGGGTCTATTTTAAAAGATACAATGCGCTCCCAATGTCTTCCTTGAATGTGAGGAACTGTGCTGTGCCGGGTCTCTCTGGGCTTCTGATTTTGTCTGACAGGGTGGAAGGGAGCATTCGAGGAAAGGAACCCAAAGCCAGGCACCACAGGGGGCTTAGAAAATTGTCACAGAGGAGGAGGAAGGAGAGGAAGAAGAGGAGAGAGAAGAAATAATGAGCTGGGAATTAAATATAGTCGGTAGCACATCCTCTTATCTGGCCACATTTTTTTAAATCTACACAGGAGGGTGGGGTTAGGAAGCAAAAATCATAGAATCACAGAAGCCTAGAAGGGACCCAATCTCATTTCCCCGTTGGGAAAACAGAGGCCCTGAGAGCCTGAGATGTGAAGAGCTGGCTCTTTGGCCTTGGTCAGGGGTTCCAGGTGTGGGCATGAGGCCTTGGACCCTCTAACTCCTCTTTTGCCCTTCTTTTTGTTTGTTTTTTAAGATTTTATTCATTCATTTTATTTTATTTTATTTTTTAAAGATTTTATTTATTTATTTGACAGAGAGAGAGAGACAGCGAGTGAGAGAAGGAACACAAGCAGGGGGAGTGGGAGAGGAAGAAGCAGGCTACCAGTGGAGGAGCCTGACGTGGGGCTCGATCCCAGAATGCCGGGATCATGCCCTGAGCCAAAGGCAGACGCTTAACGACTGAGCCACCCAGGCGCCCCTTTATTCATTCATTTTAAAAACAGAGACAGACAGCAGGGAGAGGAGCAAAGGGAGAGGGATAAGCAGACTCCATGTTGAGCACAGAGCCCAACACGGGGCTCGATCCCAAGACCCTGAGATCATGACCCAAGCCAAAACCAAGAGTTGGATGCTCAACCGAATGAGCCACCCAGGCACCTTCCTGCACTTCTCTCAGCAAGTTGACCGCATGACACGTCGCCAGCTCAGCTTTCTGTCAATCACCATTATCTGCAATCGCCCTTCCTTTGGTACAAAGAGAGTAGAGATTTTATTTGTGCCTGCATTTAACCATTCATGATTCAACACATATTTATTAAGCACCTGTTGCTACACCGTGCCATGCCCTGGAGATACAGCAGGGGACAAATACACATGGTCCCCACATCCTGTTGCTTGTGGTCCAACAGGTGAGGCGGGCAATCAACAGGTAAACATAGGGTGCCGTAGGCCGCACGCATTGAAGCCAGACCCAGGTCGAGGCCCACTAACCAACTCTGTAACCAAAGGCTATCACTTAATAGGGCTGCAACATAAAATACAGGAGGCCCACTTACATTTGAATTTCAGATAAACTATAATTTTTTAAAATATAAGTATAACCCCAGTCTTGCATTATCTGAGGTTCAAATGTAACTGGGTCTCCTGTATTTTTATCCGCTACATCTGGCCACCTTATACTTAATGTCACGATTGTTCGGTTTCCTCATCTATAAAATGGGAAAAATAGTATCTACTTATAGGGGTTATGTTGTGGATTAAATGAGAAAAACGTGTATATCTGAGACTGGCAGATAAATGTTCTTTCTTCTCTCCCGTACGACTGCCTGGGGTTTTGCCCTGGCTGGCATGTTAGCTCTCCTCCCCCCAGGGTCTGGGTGGAGGTAGCCCTGCTCTGTCCATTTCCCGGATGAGGGAAATCTGCACTTGGGTTGCCCAAGGAACTAGGAATCTACCCAACTTTGCTTGGAGTGCTGGTCAGGGCCAGCAACTCTCCATTAGTCTGGGGTGCTTGTTCAAAAATATAGATGTCAGGGCTCTTTGCAAGATTTAACGAATCATAAAGTCTAGGGAAGAACATGCCTTTTATTCATTTTTGTATTTTTCATGTTTAAAGATTTTATTTATTTGAAAGAGAGAGCACAGAGAATTCTAGAGAGAGCAAGCACAAGAGGGGGAGGGGTGGAGGGCAGAGGGAGAGGGAGAAGCAAACTCCCTACTGAGTAAGGATCCCAATGTGGGACTTGATCCCAGGACTCTGGGATCATGACCTGAACCAAAGGCAAATGCTTAACTGACCGAGCCGCCCAGGCACCTCAAGAATGTGCCTTTTAAACAAAATCCCAGGTAGCTCCCTGGACTCAGAAGTTTGCGAACCACTGGACTAGAACTTGGAGAGGGACTGCTGTCCCTGCTGAGATGCATCACCAAAGCCTGCATTGACCTGTGGGATCCTTCATTGGACCCTGAAGCTGAAAAAGGACATTAGTGGGAAACTGGACGAAATCTGAAGAAACATCAGTAGTTCGGTTAATGGTATCGTACCCATGTTAATTTCCTAGTTTTGATCATTGTACCATGGTTACATAAGATGGTAACATTAGGGAGAACGCAGTGAAGGGTATATGGGAACTCTCTGTACTATCATCACAACTCTTGTGTAAATCTCAAATTATTTCCAAGTTTAAAAAAAAAAAATCTTATTTTGGCTCAAAGCCTGCCCTGCGCCTTTTCCCAGAGTGGCGGTGCATCAGAAGGCCCAGCCCACAGGCGGCCTGGACTCTCAGCTGGCATTGGTTAAGCAAGTGCAGGTAGCTGAGCGCCTCCCCATCCCCCACCCAAAACACAAGGTTCTGGGGAAGCACTGCTTCTCTTTCCTGCCACTCACACTGGGGCTTAAATGTCAACCTCAATGAATTACATTTTAATCTATGTTATCAACCTGGCCAAGGCCCTAATTGGATGCCACGCACACCCGCTGAAGGGAATGCATAATTCATCAGCTGGGAGGCCACGAAAGCCTTTCATCATGGGTCAGGGAAGGAGCAGGGAGAGAAGGAGAGAGAGGGGGGCAGGGGTATAAGCTGGAAAAAGAGGGCAAGCAGGTAGGTTGGAGGGGAGGGGAGAGAAGGGACCTGGAATAATCTTCCCAGTCTTTAAGTGCAAAGACTTCAAGAGCAGTCTCTAAGCCTCCACTTAGGGCCACCTCCTCCAGGAAGTCTTTGTTCGCTGCCTCCTTCCCACCCCCCACCCGCCTGCATGCTCCAGGCCCTCCTTCCCTTACCCTCCTGCAGCACAGGATGTACCTCCTGGGACAATGTCTAACTGGATGACAGATCACCCCTGCTGGCAGAGTCTCTGCACACAGTAAGGGTTTGTCAAGTGACCGACCTTCACTCAGATTTCTAGCTCAGGCTATACAAAGAAATGCTCTTAATGAACGATTGCTTGCCCTTGAGCTCCCTGGCTCTGCCACCAAACTCGTTCCTGTTCCTTAGAGCCACCCTCCATTCTGCCCAACCTCTGTCGTCTTCTTCTGCCCACCATCACCCGAAGCCAAGAACCACACAGGGCGGCCAACAAACACTTATAGTGGAACTGGAAGGGGAGGTTCCTATTTCTCTGGGCAGGCCTCCTGCTACACAGCCAGGCCTGGAATGCCCCCCACCTTCCTCAGGCCTCTCCACGCGGCTCCCACTCCACTCAAACTGCTTGTCCAGGTCACCAACCAAACCCATGTGAGCTTTGACTGCTTCTCGGTCTTCACCTTGACTGACCTGCAACAGCACTGAGCGCCCCCTGCTCCTTGACATATGACCTTCTCTTGACTCCTGACACCGCACCCTTCTGCTTTTCCTCCTTCCACTTGAGCCACTCGGGTGTCCGATGGCTTTGCCGAATCTCTCACCTTTGCGGGACCCTCGAATGGTGGGAAGCCCCAAGGTCCATTCCTCAGACCTCAGCTCTTCTCTGGCTATTGTTTCTACCGAACATTATTCAGTTCCTTGGCTCTAAATGCCATCAAACACTAATGGTTTCTAAACAAACACATCCGCCCGTGACCTCTCCCTTAAGCTTCAAGCATAATTATCCACTTCGGACATCTATAGTTAATCTATGGCTGCATAACAAGCCACCCCCAAATGTAGCAGTTTAAAACAATAAACATGTGTTATCTTGCAGTTTCTGTGAGTCAGGAATTTGGATGCCATTTACCTGAGTGCCTCTGGCTGAGGTTCTCAAGCTGCCAGCTGGGGCTGTAGTCTCATCAGAAGGTGTGATGAGGGAGGGTCTGCTTTCAAGCTCATTCGCATGGCTGTTACATGGGAATCTCTCCACAGACTCACAATATGGCAGCTGCCTTGTTTCAGAGAAAGTGAGCAAGAGGACAAGGAAGAGGACCCAAGGCAGAAGCAATAGCCTTTTTGTAACTTGATCTCAGAAGTGACATTCCACCATCCTTGCCCAATTCTGTTTGCCAGAAGTGAGCCACTAAATCCAGCCCACCTCAAAGGGGAGAAGACCACACAGGGCATGAAGAGCAGGATGCAGGGATCATTGAGGGCCATCTTAAATAGGTATCTTCAATTAAACACGTCCATGAAAGAACTCCTAATATTTCCCATCCCAAACTTGCTCCTCTCCACATTTTCTCTTAGTAGCTAGTGTACCAGTATCAGAATGGAGTGTCCTATGAACTTGGATAAGCTGGAACTACATCTCCCAGAATCTCCCTATTGCATGGTTCTAGGGTAGAGTTGGCCAAAGTGGGAACTGGCACAGGATTTGGAAGAAGTGAAGCATCAGCCATTATTCATGAAAGATCATGGCAGTCACATATGCTGCTGGGCAGACCCAGGGCTACCTGGAGCCTTGCAGCTTGTCCTCCCTCTCCTCCATTCTGTATCTAGATTATCTTCCCAACTGCTGGCCAACAGCTGACCAAGAGCTACCCCAGGCCCACCTCCAGATGGGAGGCTGTGGGCCCAGAGAGGTGGCAGACACACAGAGGCAAGAGCACCCCAGAGTCTTCTCCATGAGCTCCCCTCATGGCATCACCTTGCTGGCTGATGTGCTGGATTTCTTAGAGGTCCCTACTCCTCCAACTTATTCACCTACTCAGGGGCTTCAGGACTGTTATTGGCTCTTTCTCTGACCCTCCAATTCGCCCTTCCCATTCCAAACTTCACTGCCCTGGTTTCTCCCATCATAAGACATGGAATTCCCATAATGAATCCTTTCTCCCATACTGCTGCCTCTTTTTTGCCACAATTGAAGTGTCACCTGCTCAGGCAGGCCTTTCCTGAATTCACCACCCTGTCCATGTTCTAATTCCCTAGACCATTAGATGCTGAATAATTCTTTTTTTTAAGATTTTATTTATTTATTTATTTATTTATTTATTTATTTATTTATTTATTTGACAGAGAGGGAGACAGCCAGTGAGAGAGGGAACACAAGCAGGGGGAGTGGGAGAGGAAGAAGCAGATTTCCAGCGGAGGAGCCTGATGTGGGGCTCAATCCCAGAACACCAGGATCACGCCCTGAGCCAAAGGCAGATCCCCAACGACTATGCCACCCAGGTGCCCCGATTCTGAATAATTCTTAGCCAACTTTACCTCCTAACTCTGTCCCATCTACCGCACTATGTTCCATTACTGTGCTACCATGGATTAAGTTTAACATCAGTCCCGCAAAATGGGCATATTCATGCTTCCTTTTTTGATGGGGAAATGAAAGCATAAAAAAGTGAAGTGATTTGCCCATGGTCTCATGGATGAAACAGACAGTAAGAGGGGGGATCAGAACCCAGTTCTCCCTGACCTCTGGTCCATTCTCTTCATCACATATAACGCCTCCTCATGCCTGAGGCTGGCTTTGGGAGGGTTTCTCAACATCTCAGTCTCAAAGTCTTCATCACAGGTACCTCACAGATTGATTGTGACCACTGAGAGTACCTAGTAAATTCTAAGTACTGTGACTTGCTCCCCCACCCCCAACAGATCCCAAAGCCACCTCCCCTGGGGTGGATCCCCAGAGTGGAATCGAGGACACTCGGGATTATTTTGAGCAGACGATCCATGTGTCTTCCCTAAGAGGCAGATTTCATCCTGGATCCTGGGCAGTGCCCTGCTAGGGCCTCTTTCTATCCCACTCCCCTCTCAGCTCACAGTCTCAGGTGGGCTGGTGGCCCATCTCTCAGCCCCACACGAAATCAATAACAGAAAGCCTGGACCAAGCCTGCACCTGGGCAGTGTTAATCACAGAGGCCAGCTGCCTCCCAGGCAGCAAGCCTCCCCTTTTCAGGGTCTTCACCAGCTTCCAGGCTACTATACACTGTCTGTGTTCCCTTACAGTAGGGCTGGGCCATGTCAGGCCTTCAAGGAGTTTCACTTGGAGCTCTTCTGAGATTTATACAACTTGGAAGCCACACAGTTCAAGAAACAGACTTGTAATCCAGCAGGTCAAGGGGCCACAGAGAAGCCAGTGTCACTATGATTAATTTTCATTTCCAGTGCCTGCTGGGTGAAGCCCAACATCCTTGCCTACCACTCAGGGCTCTCTGGGGTCTGTCTCCAGCCAGGACTCCCTGTGCAAATGCTCTGATGCTCCCTCTCTCTGGAAGACACGGGGCGTTTTGCCACTTTGACTCAGCTCAGAACACTTCCCCCTCCTGGTGACCTCTCCTTACCTCTTTACCTGGCTCATACCCTTGCCCAAAGGCACAGGTCAAAACCAACCATTAGCCACATAGAGATGAAACAACGCTAGTAAATTACCTTCTTTTAAGGTCTAGAAAAATCACTACTTTTTCATCAATTTATACATTCCAAAAATCTTTTCCCATCTGCTGTTTAACCATCAAAAGTTATTAGGTGGGTTGAACATAAAGCAGCTCCACCTTAGAGTTGTAGAAATAACCATACCTGGCACATTTTGAGCTCCTCTTCATTGCCTAGCAGTGTGCCCAGCACTTTCTGTGAGTTAAACACACTGACTCCTTTCAAAAGCCCTGGGAGGTAGCTACTGTTATTATCTCATTCTCCAGAAGAGAAAACTGAGGCTCAGAGATATTTAAAATGTACCTGCTTGTTGCCCCTCATCATATAAGTAGCAAAGCCAGGATTTGAATCCTGGTCCCCAACTCCAGTCAATTGCTAAACTTCACCCAGTCACAGAGGAGGACCCAGGGAGGGGGAGAGGCTTGTCCTGCACCTCCATACAAACGCTTCTCAAATTTTAATGTGCACGTGAATCACCTGGGGTCCTAGTTAAAAGGTATTAGAATGAAGATTTTGATGCTGCAGGTCTGGGGAGGGGCCCAAGATTCTGCATCTCTAACAAGCTCCTAAGTGACGTTAATGCTGCTGATCCAAGAACCACACTTGAAGTGGTGAGGCTCTATTCCAGCCTCCACCTGGGACGTACCTGCCACCCTCTCTGTTACGTGGGATCCCCCTGGGAAGGTAAGTTCTTGCATTAAGCACAGACCACCCTTGCCAGTGCAAGGAACAGAAAACCCAATTCAAACATTGGTTTAAGACATAAGAGGAATATATTGATTCATGTAGCTGAGAAGTCCTGGCTTCAGGCAAGGCAGCATCCAGATGCTCTGCTCATGTATCAGGACCTGGTTTCTCATAACTGCTCAGTTTTGCACTTCATGTTGGCTTCTTTCCCAGGTTCCACATAGTGATACAAAGGCTGCCAGAGGAACAAAGACACAGTGGGATAGTCTCGACAAGCTGAAGCTGTCTCCCCTATGGGAGGCTCCAAGTGTCTCATCACTCACACCTGACCTGGGTGTCCCTAAAGTCTGAGCTGGCTAGTGATGCCAGTGACACCAGGCACATTTGCTAAGGAGCACGTAGAGGTGGACCAACCATACCTGGTATGTAGCACCTTCTCGTATTCCCTAGGTTATTCTGGTCTTCCTCAACTGTGGCAGGGTGAATTATGGGTCCCAATTCTTCACTCTCCTGCAGCAGTGTTATATATCCACGTCTTTGCCATAGCTGCTGGTGGGTGGAGTGACCTTCCCCAACTCATGATTTGGGGGTTGGCCACGTGAGCTGCGTTGGCTGATGGACATTTGAAAATGTGAAGTGAGCAGCAAGAGGCTGCTTGCCCAGTTTGGTTTCCTGTCTTGTGCCATGGGGACCATGGAGCAGAGCTCATATCCTGAGCACGTACCCAGTGGCCGGTGGCCCATGGAGGATGAGAGACGTGCGGAATGAACCTGTACGCAGTCTGCAGCCAAGAGCCTGGGGACCATCCTAGCCAGCTGAGCAGCAGCTGCGAGACTGAGCAAGAGAATGAGTGATTGCTGTGTTAAGGCCCCGAGGCTGAGCTGGAGTTGATTTGTCACACAGCATCACTGTGGCAGGAGCTAATACACCAGCTTAATATTCACCCTCAAGAATGCGACGAGAAATTCTTCAAAAGAGCTCCCCACGTAGTACCTAGGACACACTCAGGTATCAGACACAACAGGACTCTTCCAGCCTAATTTCTCAATGCGACAGATAGGGAAACTGAGGCTCAGAGAAATGAGTGGGTAGCCCAGGAGGCAGAGCTAGCACTGCCTGCTGACTTCTGAGCCAGTGCCTTTCCCCTGTACCCTCTTATTTCTTTATTCAGATCCTGAGACAACATTCTCCTGACCTGCACCATCTTGACAAACATGGCCTCGAGACTCAGAGGTCCCACTTGACTCTGACCTTGCATTGTGGGATGACCTTTGAAGGCCCCTGCACTCAAAGTTCTATATGGATTTCCAAGGTCTGCTTCCCAGCCACAGCCTACAGGACCACAGAGGTAGGTTATGTTCATGGTCTGGGCACAATCTGAGACATCAGCGATACAGGCAGGTCCACATGTCCGTGAGGTCTCAGGGTCTATGGCTGGTGGGCTCTACACAGACCACAGGAGAAAAGTCACAGTCAGGACCAGGGCTCACATGCGCTGTAACTGAGGAGGAGAGTGAGTCAGAGTGGGACTGGAAGGCAGAAGATACGGGTCTATCAGCTCCTGGGGACCACCTGGGATCAACCCCAAGGCAAGGCCAAGTCCAACCATAAGGTACTTCTTACTTTCTGAGAAAACGGTTCCCCAGCAGCCCTGCGGAGGGAAGTGGGCGCTTGGCTCACAAGCCTGGTTGGCAGGCATACAGCGCAGATGGGCTGCTGACAGCATCCCCCTCTTGCCCCCTCCTCAGAATATTCCGAAGGGGGAGCGAGCAGCAGGCCTGCCCGCACATCTCCTCCCGCCCCATGTTCACACAATCTGGCAGCATCTTTCACGTGCACCCCACCTCCACTGATCTCTCCCATCCGTGCTGGCCCCACAGGCCTCCACCCCCAACTAGCCTGAGTTATCACCTCAAAAGCAGAGCCAGGATGAGGGTGAGCTGGGTGAGGCATAAAATTTATGGAGGTGCCAAAATTACGCAGCAATCAAGATAAATAATATTTCTGTGCAATATTTTTTAAAATTAAAATAAATGCAAAAATATCCATGATGAGCAAATATCAAGAATTTATGCAAAGACAGCTTCAGAGAGGGTGGGGTTTGGGTTGAGGCAAATAAGGCCATGTCCTACAAGTATAGGGTTAGATGTCCTCAATTAAAAAAAAATTGGCGTGGGGCACCTGGGTGGCTCAGTCAGTTAAGTGTTTGACTCTTGATTTTGGTCAGGTCATGATCTCAGGGTCCTGGGATCGAGCCTGGAGTTGGTCTCAGCACTTAGCAGGGAATATGCCTGAGATTCTCTCTCTCCCTCTGCCCCTCCCCCCACTCAAGCACGTGCATGGGCGCAAGCACATGTGTGCACTCTCTCTCTCTCTCAAATAAATAAATAAATCTTTAAATAAAATTTTGGTATTTCACTCCTAATGGATTTTTTTCATTACTTTAAAAAATTTAAAGTACTGCATTAAAATATTTATTCTTTTTTTTTTAAGACTTATTTATTTTTTAGAAAGAGAAAGTGAGCCAGTGAGAAGGGGAGGAGGTAAGGGAGAGAAAGAATCTCAAGCAGATTCCCTGTTGAGTGTGGAGTCCAATGCAGAGCTCGATCCCAAGACCCCAAGATCATGACCTGAGCTGAAATCAAAAGTCGGACACTTAACCAACTGAGCCACCCAGGTGCCCCTTATTTATTTTAATTACAGATTTTTGGGGGCGCCTGGGTGGCTCAGTCATTAAGCGTCTGCCTTTGGCTCAGGGCGTGATCCCAGAGTCCTGGGCTCGAGCCCCACATCGGGTTCCTCCGCTGGGATCCTGCTTCTTCCTCTCCACTCCCCCTGCCTGTGTTCCCTCTTTCGCTGGCTGTCTCTCTCTCTCTCTCTCTGTTAAATAAATAAATAAATAAATAAATAAATAAATAAATAAATAAATAAATCTTTAAAAAAAATAATAATAATTACGGATTTTTGGCCCCCACTTAAATTCTTCATCCAAGACAGGCACCTCAGTTTCCTCATCTAGGTCCCAGTCCTACAAACTGTGGTCCTGTCACCCACCCTCCTTATTCCTAGCAATACCTCTCCAATATTGTCAGGATACAGGCAAAACTCTGTATGTGCCTTCTAAGTCCTCATGGTTGGATCCCTGCCCACTTCACCCTAAAAGCTAGTAGTCAGCTGTAACATACCCATATGGCCACAAGGGTTGTTAAAATATTGGAATACTTCCTAATCCCAAGCATCAGCACCCCACTCCAAAGGTCCCCTGTCATCTTAGTCCTCTCCCAGGACCCTGTCAGAACTCCCCACAATCCAGCAACCAAAGGACTAATGGTTGACCAAGGCAGGACCCCCAGATCCTGCCAGAGCAACATTCTCAACAGCCACCTTTCTGGCTTCATCTTATGCCATGCTTAATAAACTTAGTGGAGACAATTATTCAAATTAGGGTTTCTTCCTCACACTATACACAAACATGAATTCCAGCCAAAGTAAAGACCTAAATATAAAACTAAACAAAAATCAAATAAACCAAGACCCTAAAAACTATTACAAGTCGATTTAAGAGGTTTTCAAAATGGGATGGGAAAAGGCTTCCTGAGCAAAATACGATGCCAGATTGGAAAACCAGGAGGAAGTATTTGCAAGAAATAACAGATGACACCCATAATATGTAAAGAGCTCCTATCAATCAATAAAATGACAAAGAACCCAAAAGAAAATAGACAAAGCATATGAATGAGCAATACACAGAAGAGGAAACAAAAATGGTTAATAAACATAAGCAAAGTTGTTTAATTTCACTGGAACTCAAGAAATATAATTAAAATAACAATAACAATGAGATCCTTATAACTCAGTCCCCCAAAATGTAAGAGATTGTGAATATTCAGCATTGGTAAAGATGTAGCAAAACAGGTACTCTGTTGGTGGGAGTAAAAGTGATTGTTAAAAAAAAATTTTAGGGGGGCTCAGTTGGTTAAGCACAGGTGGGGAGGCAATGGGCAGAGTCAGGAAAAATTCCCAGGTTTCTGGCCTCAGCATCTGGGTGTAGAGTTATCACATCCAAAACAAAACTGCTCTTCCCCTCCCATGAACCCGCTTCTTCCTCCATCCTAGTTGGCAAGTCCGTGTTTCTGGTTGCCCAGCTCAAAAACTTTGGTGTCTTTCTTGAATCACATACTTTAAGTGGGTGAATTATACGGTATGCTATATTGCAATATAGCTGTTGATAGAAAAGTAGGTAGATAGAGAAGAGATGGACGGATGGATAAATGAATGGACAGACAGACCAGCAGACGGATATATCCAGAATCTGGTCGCTTCCCTCACCTTTACTGCTGCTACTCTGATCCAAGCCCCCACTATCTCTCACCTGGACCATAGCAACATGGTGGCCAGAATGATTCTGTTACAGCGTAAAGCAGAGTAAGTCATTCGTCTGCTAAAAGCCCTGCAAAGGCTCCTGTCTCAGCATTACAGCCACATTCCTTACAATGGCCTGCAAAGCCCAACACAGTCTGACTTCACATTCTTCAGCCTTGGCCTGACCTCCTCCCACGGTCCTCCTCATGCACTCCTGGCCAGCCACACCAGTCTCCTTACCATTCCTCAAATGCACCAGACATGTTCTTACCTCAGGGCCTTTGCACATGCTGTTCTCCCAGGCTGGTCTGTGGTCCCTGAGATATCTGCATGGCTCACTCCTTCACCTCCTCCTCCCTTCCTTGCTTAAATTTTACCTTCCCAGTAAGGCCTCACTGACTGTCCTAGTTAAAATTGTAACCCTCCCCCAGTAGGTTTAATCCTTTACTATCCTTAACATTTTTATGGCATTTGTCATCTTCTAACGTGCTATCCAGTCAGCTTATTTGTTGTATCTGTTGTTTATTGTTCTGCCTCCGCCAACTAAAACGTAAACTTCAAGAGGACAGGGATCACTATTTCGTCTTCTAATGCATTCCAAGCATTTAGTGGATGCTAAGGAAATAATTGTTGATTAAGTAATGAATATGTGAAATGTGTCACCAGGTGGGACGGAAAAAACTCTCACCCATAGTAGCTGCTTGATAAACGTTTGTTAATTACATGTTGGCACAAGACTGATCCACAGGCCAGACTCAGAAATGTGTTCCACATGAGCCTAAGGATGAAATGAGATCATAGAAAGTCACAAGTACAGTGCTTGAGCCATACCAGAGTCTCAGTAAGTATTCATTTAGGACATTCATTTAGGACAACTTGGCTTCACGAATTCTGTTCCCCATCGTGGAATACCATCTTTCATATATCCTAATTCCCTCCATCCTTCAATGCCATCCTTCCATCCATCTATCCTAATTCCATCCATCCTTCAAGGCCCAGTCAAGAACCATCCAGCTCTGAATTCTACATTTTGGTACTTTTGTAAACTCAGGCAACCTCCGTTTCCGTCTGGGTAGATGTCTGTGTGCAACTGCTCTGTCCGTGCACCTTTCCATGAACTCTCCTGGTAATCTGTTTCAATGATGAATGCCTTTTTTTGCATATCCTCCCTTCTGCTCACATTCCACTGAGTCCTCCTGGGACCATATGAACTATGAGACAGGCGTGCCTGCCAACACTCTCATCAAAAGTTATCAGGAATAGAATTTAATAAACAGGAAGCAACATATAAAAACATTGAGTCAGAGAAATGACACACAAAGGCTGAAGTTGCCTTTGCTGCCAAGGTTCCAATCTGTAGATGCGTCCTTCACGGACACTGAAGAAGAGAGTCCATGTTCTCAGGTCGCTCCTCCCGACTTCAGTTCAGCGTTCTCTGATGTGGCATCTCCACCCTCATACCTCTCCGGGGCCTCTGCCATCCCCAGTCTACCCAGGACCCCCAGGAGCTGTGCTGTTGTTCCTGGACCACCCACGGCAGCATTCCTGACATTTGGAGCTCTACTTCCCATGCCTCAAAGAATCAGTGGAAGAGAACAAGCAAAGAGAGACCTGGTGTTCACGCTTCACAATGCCATCTTTGCAGCTCTGCCAGCCAACGTCTCCCCTTTCTTGGTGTGTCTGTTTGGAGTGCTTGCTGGAGAATCCATTTGAGAATCAACTGGGATCTCCCTGCCCAGTCAGATAACTCCCCAATGCCCACCTTCCTCGTGATGATGCAATGATGTGAAAGCACCTACAAGCCAGAAAGCCGGGTTGTTCCCCGGTGTCTCTTTATGGTTGGGTCCACCTATACGTTGTGTTTCTCTAGCTGATCCCTAAGTCTTAGAGCCGGGCCTGAGAGTTTTCCCCTCATGTGTCTCTCTCTTTGACTTTTAGTAGTAGGTAGTCCTTCAGTCCTGGCTGATCACTGAACGACACCAATTCCGATCAGAGGATTAGCTCATTCAAGGGAGGCGTGCCTTTCGAGGACAGGCATGAGACTATGAAAGGCTTTCAGCATTCAGAATAAGGTTTTTATTTTAGATGAGGTGTTACTGAAGTTAAGGAACACTTTAATGAAGAGAATATTTTTTGACCATGTATTATATATAAAGCATGGTACTTTAACTTTTACTGAGGGCTTCCTATGTACAGGGCACTCCCCCACATACTTCATACTTATTCATACATAGCGAACGATTTAATCCTCAAAACAACTCTAGTAAGGGAGCACTATTATTATCTTTACAGATGAGGAAACAGGCACAAAGATGTTAAGTCCAGCAGCACGTGGACTGCGGGAGACCAGGCATACACACGAGTGGTATCAAGAAGGGCGGAGTAAGATATATGCCACGAGAGACGAAAGTGGAGAAACTAGGACCTTCGCTGGAATTCCCTTATGTACCTTGCCTACCTCAAGAACTTTATGCATCCTTCAAGATCCAGGTCTGTGTTTTCTGGTAAAGCCTTCTCTAATTTCTCCTCCTCATCCCACGAGAAATGACCACTCCCTTTGCTGATCCATCTTGCCTGGGACACAGCATTGGCCCAGCTTGATCACCCTGTGTGACAATGGCTTCCATACCTGCCCCCCTCACTGAGCTGTGAGCTCCTGGAGAGCAAGGCAGACAGTGCTCCCAGGGCCTTTCCAGCATAGAGCACGGCCCAGAATAGGTGCTCAATAATGACCCAGCAGTAAGTCAGGCTCACTCGAAAGCCTCCACCCTGAAGGGACGCATGTCACTTCTAATCATCTTCCATTGCCCGAAGCAAGTCACATGCTTCTGGGTGCACCTGCCACACCTCAGGCCCTGCCTGGTAAAACTCAGCTATCCCAAACAGACCCCCACAGGGACTACCGGATGGATCAGTTAACAGTTGGGAGGAGGGGAACCAAGCCCAGGTCAGCACATCCACACCTTGGGAACGCACCCACAAGGGGCACTTCTGGAAATGTGGGGAAGTTGTAAATGAGGTCTGTATTGTGTGGGCTATGAAGGGAAGGCTCACCAGTGGAGGAGTCTACACTGGTGCGTAATGCCTACTCTGCTATTAATTTTCCATGTGATTTGGGGCACATCCTTTACCCTCAGTGGTTCTCTTTCTCTCCACCAGCAAAATCTTGGGCTATAAGCTCATGGTCTCCATGCATGATCCTGACAACCAAACCTGGCTCACTGACATGCCAAAAATATTACCTGCCCCATTGCTTGGGAGCCTGATGAATCTTAGCAGATGCAGCAAGCCACTACAGAGAAACAGATAATATTCCTTTCCCATCTTTAAAAAGTCTGCCTTTTTTTCCACCCTCACACATTTTTTTTCCTTCTTGAATATTGAGTCTCAGGGGTGAATAAGCTATGTCATCTCCAAATGCTCAAAAATTTAGATTCCATGGGGGTGAAAGAAAAGAGGGGTGAACGATCTTTTCCCTTTCGTCACAGGATGCTGCAGCACACTGCAAAAGGAAGATGGGCTTCTGATTATTAAAAATAAACCCTGGCCCACAGCCTGCCTTGCACATTAATCTTGCCAGCAGATGCAGACTTGCACACACACTCTCTGGCTCCGTGCTGAGACCCAGCTTCTCCGGCCAGTTTTCATGCTGAGATTCTCTAAGGACAACCATTTGTGTTTGGACAACTACGAAATCAGCTATTTGCTTGCTCAAGGAAGGGAATGCTACCCTAGGGCTGAAGGAGACAGTGAGTCCCTAGAATCTTGACTAAGGCACTTAAGCGATTTGAAAGGAAACTTAAGATATGCATTGAAATTCTTCTGGTATTAAGTGACAGAAACACTAACTGATATTGATTAATGCAGAGAAGGTAACTTTTTTATTTTTTTGGCTCATATACCTGAAAAGTCCAGAATGTGGCGATGCCTTCTACCTTCAGGAATGGCTAGATCTAGGTGTGTGAACAAGCTCATTGGGAGTTTGTCTCTCTCCCTCTTTATGTGCTCTTTCACTTTCAGGCAAACTCTTCCCAAGCTTGACAAGATTATCTCCTAGCAGTTAACTCCAGTGGAAAGAGATTCTGGTTCTCACTGGTTTCAACAAAAGTCTCAGAAATAACTCTTGTTGCCTAATTTGAGTTACATACCCCTTCCTCAACCAATCATTGTAGCCTTAGGATAGAAAACGTTAACTGGCCACAATAGGGCACTTGGAACCGAGGATGAGGCCCCCCCATTCTCACCTGATGAACTGAGAGTGCAAAAAGGTAGTTCACACCCCCTCAAAAAGTCAGTTTTAAGACCTAGACAGAATGTATGGGCATTCTGAGGACTGTAAAATAAGTAATAACAGTTGGATAGGGGAATAAGACCAGAATTCGAAGTAATACTGATACGTTTCTCCACTCTGGTATCCCTGGATCTGAATGCAACACAGCCTGAAACTGTGAAGTGAGCATTAGCATGAACAGAGAGCTCTAGGAGAGGCTCCTGGGTTCTGGCTCAGGGAATGAGAAGGAAATACAGATGAACAGAACACCACCAACAAGTTAGATCTTACTGACATTATCAGTTTCTTGTCTTTCCCAACCAGAAGCAGCATACACATCTTTTTCAAGTGCACATGAAATATTTACCAAGATAAATCATATCCTGAATCAAAAAATAAACTTGAACAAATTTAAAATAAGTGAAATCATACAAAATGTATCCTCAAACAATAATGGAATTAAGCTAGAAATTAATGAGAGAAAGAGAAGAGGAAAATATCAAACACTGGCATATTAAACAGCATGCTTCTGAACAATTCATGGGTCTGAAAAGAAGTCTCGAAATAAGTTAGAAAATATCTGAACTGAATGAAAATGAAAACACAACATATCAAAATGTGCGGGATGCATCTAAAGCAGTGCTCAGACGGAAATTTATAGTACAGACAGTCACCAACTTATAATGGTTTGACTGATTTTTTGACTTTATGATGGTGGGAAAGTGATATGCGTTCAATAGAAACTGTACTTCAAATTCTGAATTTTGATCTTTTCCCAGGCTAGCAATACTCCCTGTGAGACACAGCTCTCAGTCAGCCACATGATCATGAGGGTAAGCAACCAATACACTTACAACCATTTTGTACCCATACAACAATACTGTTTTTCATTTTTAGTACAGTATTCAATAATTACATGAAATATTCAACACTATATTATAGAATAGTCTGTGTGTGAGATAATTTTACCCAACTATAGGCTAATGTAAATGTTCTGTGCACATTTAAGCTAAGCTATAATGTTCAGTAAGTTAAATGTATTAAGTGCATTTCGACTTATGATATTTTCAACATACAATGGGTTTATCAGGACATAACCTCATCGTAAGCCAAGGAAAAACTGTATTAAGTACTTACATTAGTAAAGAAGAAAGGTTTCAAATCAATAGTTTAAACTTCCACAAGAAACTAGTAGAAGAAGAACAAAATAAAACCAAAGCAATCAGAAGAAAGGAAACAAGGAGCACCTGGGTGGCTCAGTCAGTCAGGCATCTGTCTTTGGCTCAGGACATGATCCCAGGCTCCTGGAATGTAGCCCTGCATCGGGCTCCCTGCTCAGCAGCAGGGAGCCTGCTTCTCCCCCTCCCTCTGCCCTCCCCCTGACGCGCTCATTTTCTCTCTCACTCTCAAAATAAATAAATAAAATCTTAAAAAAAAAAAGAAAACAATAAAGGTAATACAGAGTGAAGAAAACAGAAAACAGAAAGATAAAAGAGAAAATGAATCAAGCCAAAAGTTCTTTCCTTAAATAATCAATAAAACTGAAATGTGTGCAGCAAGACTCACAAAAAAAGAGAAAAGACACAAATAATTATCAAAAATGAAAGAGGAAATATCACTACAGATCCTGTAGTCAATAATAATAAGGAAATGCTACAAACACATCAATACATGTAAATTCCACAGCTTAGATGAAACTGAACAATTCCTAGAAAAGCACAAGTAATCAAAAATCACTCAAGATAAAAAGACAACCTAAATAGTCCCATAAATATTTTAAAAAATGAATCTGTAGTTTAAAATCTTTCAAGAAAAGAATTCCCTGGCCCAATGGTCTCACAGACAAAATCTACAAAATAAAGAAGAGATAACACTAACTCTACACAATCTCTTCCAGAAAAAATGAGTGAAGGGTATATATCCCCATTCATTTTACGAATTCGGCAATACCCTCAGACCAAGAACTTACAAAGATAGCAACAGAAAGAAAATGACTAATATCTTTCATGAACATAGAAGCACAATTTCTTGACAAAATAATAGCCACCAAGTCCAGTAATATATATATGTATATATATGAATAAAACACACAAGCAAGTTAAGGCAGAAATACAAGGCTGGTTAAATATTAGAAAATCCATCAATATAATCACCATATTCAAACTTTAAAAGGAAAAAAACCCTACATGATTATATTAATTCATGCAGAAAAAGTATTTGACAAAATTTAACACCAATTCATGATGAAAACTCTTATTGAAACTGAAATAGAAGGAATCTTCTTCAACGTAATAAAGTGTATCTATAAAAAACCTACAGCTAACATTATACTTGATAGTGAAGGACTGCATCATTTCCCGTTAGATTGGGAACGAGGCATGTTTGCCCATCAGAATGGCTACAATCCAAAAGTCTGACACCACCAAAGGCAGAGTCTATGAACTATGTGAAGTGGTACCACTAGTTTAGATATCTGCATGGCAATTTCTAATAAAGTTAAACGTTTATCATATGCTCCAACATTCCACTCCCATTTCAACAGAAATGTATATATATGTGCACTTAAAATATGTACAAGACTGCTTCATTGCAGGTGTAATCATTATATCCCCAAACCAGAAACAACTCAAATGCCTTCAACAGGAAAAAAGATAAACAGTGGTATGTCCATACAATAGGATACTATTTAGCAGTGAAGGAAAGAACAACTCCGATGAAACTCAAAAACATTATTGTGGGCAAAAGCAGCCAGGCACAAAAGAGTACATACTGTGCGATTTCATCCATACCAAGTTCTAGAACAGGCACGACTAAGCTAGGATGATAGAAATCACAACAGTGGTTGCCTGAGGGAAAGGTTGTCTGGAAACCGGCCCAAGGGAACTTTCTGGGGTGATGTAAATGTTTTCTATCTTGTTTTGAGTAATGTTTTCACTGCTGATTGCAATTGTCCAAGCTCACAGAACTGAACATTTTAAGGCTGTGCATTTCTTTTTAAGATTTTATTTTTTTATTTTAGAGAGAGAGCGCGTGAGCAGAGAGGGGAGGAAGACCAGAAGGGGAGGAAGAGGGAGGGGGAAAGAATCTCAAGCAGACTCCCCATTGAGCACAGAGTCTGACTTGGGGCTTGATCTCACCACCCTGAGATCAGGACCTGAGCTGAAACCAAGAGTCAGACACTTAACTGACTGAGTCACCCAGGAGCCCTAAGACCAGTGCATTTCTATTTTACCTCAATTTAGTACAAAGAAAAGAAAGCCTTGATGAACATCGCACTTGACTTTCTATGGAACATTTTCATACCCACTCCCTCCATTCGATCTTGTCAGCAACCCTGAGAGGTAGGAAGATGGGACTATTTTATGAAGGAGGAAACAGGGAGAGGAGCAGAGTGAGAAAGGGACTTCCAAGAGCACACAGCCTGTGCCAGAGCAGGGACCAGAGCCCAGGTGTTGGGACTCCACAGCCAGTGCTCCTTACACATGCTTCGGCTCTCCATCTGTGTTCTCCCGCACCCACAGGCATTGCAGAGATGCCCAGGGCAGGGTGATGGTGGGCTTCCACAACTCTCTCCACGTTTAGCCCCTCCACATACTCAAGTCCTGCCTACAATTTCATGTGAAAAGTCTGAGAACTGCTGATGTGACAGATGCTAAAACAAATGTAAATGTCCGGGGGCTCCTCTCTTCCTTTGTACCCTTTACAGTAGGACGGGCAAGACACTGGAGTCTGATTTTCACTCTGGGCTAAAACAGTTATATCTGCCTGCAATGGTGCAGTTTCCAGGTACCTGCTGTTACATCAGAGAATGTAAAACTGAAAGAGCAGCTGGAGAGGAAGTCCTCAGCCGTGGTTCTGCCTCTGTGTGATGTCAGCCTAGTCACTCCCCCTCTCTGTGCCTTCGTTTCTCCATCTTTGAGACAAGGGACCTGGACTAGATAAGATCTAGGGCCTAGAGCTGGAGGGGTAGTATTCATCTTTTCTCAAAACCTCCCATATGAACACTGTCAGCCCAGACATCCCCCTGAGGATGCTCATTCCAGAGTAAATTCTCACTAGTCATTGAGATGAAGAGGACCCCCACACCCCCACTCCCCACTGCCCCAGGTAGGGAAGCACCTGGGACCTCCAGGATGAATCACCTTCTGTTCCCCTGTCCAAAGAGATTTCAAGGAACCTGACAGCCTCTATGTGTCACTTCTGGGCCAAGATATTGGACTTGTGAAGACCTGGGTCCTGGTCCTAGTTCCGTTAATAGCTGACAATGCAGCTCTTCAGAAAGACCCCTCCTCTGTAGGGACTTGTGGCCTTGTCCATAAAATGGAGTTAGTGATCCCTGTCTACTTCCCTGGATTGGTGAGAAGACCTAATGAAGTAAAAATTATGGATGTGCTTTGAGCAGAATAAACCTCCTACCAAGATAAGGGGCTCTTCTCTTCCGGGGAGGCCAGAGGTATCTTTTAAACCCTTGTGGTCCGGAACCAACCTCTTTCCCGGTGCCTGTGCTGTGTCGCTCCTACCACTAGATGGCGGTAGCTGTCACTTGCAGATTCAGAAAGAAGGGTGTGGGAGAGCCAGGGGGCCGCCTGCTTTAAGAAAACTAGGCCAAAGCCGGCTCATTACATCACTTCTAATGGAAGCAGCCAGTTCAGTCTGGATTTTTCTCCATTGCAGGCAACAATGCAAGGAAACTTCCTGGCTCCTGTGCATTTCAATGCTAATTATTTGGCTTGAGATCAGTCTTTATCTCCCAGGAACTGGCTCTGGAGCCCCTGCCCCACCTTCTGCAAGTACAGGCCTTTCTCCCCTGAGGCCTCCCGACCCCTCTCTCCATACTCCCCAGGCCCCACCCTCAAGCCTGCTCAAAGTGCATTTCTTGTCCTGCCTTTTAAATCTCAGCTGAGTTCATCAAGCACTTCTGTCTGCTTACACCAGGGGCCGTACTGTGACCTGAGCCCTGCCCTCAGGGGAGAAAAAAACTACAGACCGCTTGAGCTCCCATCTGCCCCTGCCTCTCACCCGCTATATGCATGATTTTGAACAAGGAGTTCTAATTCTGTTCTTCATTTTCCTTACTTTTAAAATGGGATTAATAAAAAAAAATTAAATGAGTTAATGTTGGTTGTTAGGAATAGGGTCTGGCACTTTGTAGGCACTAATAATTATTTATTGAGCACCTGGGATGTATAGGTACATTATCAGATTTAATGACCATACCAATGGCTCAGAGAAGTTAAACAACGTGCCCAAGGTTGCACCACGGTCAGAAGTAAAGACAGAATTTGAGCGGGGTTCTGGCTCCAGGACCCCTGCCTTCAGCCACTCTTAATGAGAGAAAATGAGCAGCAAAAGGCAGAGAAAATCAAAAGACTAGAAAAATGCAGACCACACTGTCAGTCCCAGAATGGCTGCAAATGGGCCATCCTAAACCATGCTATCCGGGTCTCAGAGATCTGTCCTAGATCACTCTAGCACTCACTGGGCCTTTGGGATCTGGGGCAAGACCCTTCCTTGAGCCTCAACTTAACTCATTTACGAAACAAGGCATCTTGATAGATCACTATTCATGCTTAGTTGTCAAAATCACCTGGGGTCCTTCTTAAAAGGATAGATATTTGGACCCCACTTCTGAGCTGCTAAAATAGAATCTCCAGGGGAGGATTTGGACATCTGTATTTTTAACCAGTGACTCATGATTCTCAGGACCAGAAAAGTTAGCAAAACATCCTAGGCCCAGATGATCTTAGAAGTTCTCCCAGCTCTGTCCATCTTGATCCCACTGCCACTCAACCGGGCTCCTGATCCACCGCCCTAGAGACACCTCCGTCAACACCACAGACCCTGTCCCTGTGCCCTACAGTCCGACCCCCTGAGTACCTCCCCGCTCCACATGGATTTGATCTCTTCTTCCTTCCTGTAAGGCACTCGGCTTCTCAAGGGAGCTGAAGCTGTATAAATAATAAATGAAATTTACAGTAGCATTTGGAATTCACTTAAGCACTAGAAACGTAGTTGCTGTAAAGTCTCCTTAAAACTCATCTTTTCATTGGGTAGGAGGAAAAAAAAAGTAGCTTCTCCATTGACTTTGTTAATATGCAAATCAGGATATTTTGACAAGTTTCGATTCTAAATGTCCACAGTATCCATTTGGAAGGCATAATCTCCACTGCCAGAAGAGCAGTGCCCTGCTGCCCCAGTTTGAAATACCCAAGAGAGCTAGGTCAGACTGCCTTTCAGACCTCAGGCAGGGTCAGACTGCCTTTCAGACCTCAGGCAGGGTTACTAGCCCTGTGACCTGGAGGCAGGCGTTGAAGAAGGAAGGGGAAAGAAGCCCTAAGGCACAAAGCCAATACCAGACTCATCATACTGGCTTCTTCTATAAATCCTTTCCATCCTTGCTCTTCCTGTTTGCAGAGTCATCAAATGGTACAACTGAGCGATACTGGCTGCCCCCATTCCCTCTTTTCTGCTACAGTTCCTCTCCAAGTCCCCACAAACCAGTGACCCCACCGACTTAGAACAGACCTGAAATTCTTGCTGTTGGCCAAGTCTGGATTGAGGGCATGTTTTCTGGAAGAGTGAGTATGCTGGGCTGGGTTTTCTGAAGACTGGTATCAGTCAGCTATGGCCACAATTTTGCCATGTAACAAAGCACCCCACTACTCGGTGATTTACAACAATAATTTATGCTCATTCATGCACGTGTGGGTTGGCTGGGGCAACTCTACTGACCTCTCTTGGTTGATCTCTGCTCAGCTGAGTTTGGTCTCAGCCTTGGGTTTGGTTCAGGTCTGCTCTAGGTATCCCTCAATACTTCCTGGACCACTGTGCTAACCCGGGCATGTTTCTCTAATGTTGATGGAAGAAGCTCAGAAAGACCAGTCCATAGCCCGAGCTTATTTCAAGCCACTGATGGTGCCACATCTGCTTACATCCCATCGACCAGAGCAAAAGGCAAGGACATATACTCTGCCCAACATGAAGCCGAAACAAGTCACAGGACACACGTGTAGGGCAGGGGAGGGCAGGAAGGTTAAATAGAAAGAACAGGAGTCAAGCACCCTGGAGCTAGTCCCTCAGGTGGAGTGACACAGAGAGGGATCCTGGAGAAGCTGGAGCCAGGCTTCATGTTGAGTTCACTCAAGCAATAGAAACATGGCTGCAGTAATATCTCCATGGGGAGGGGGGAGGTAGGGAAGGAGAAAATGTAAATCGGGAAAAAATAAAACATCGAACAACTATCTCCAACTACACAGCACGTACCATGGCCTGGACCCCAACTTTCTCAATGCCCCCTCTCCCCATCTCCAAGTGAGAAAAACCACATGAGAGGAGCTTGACCTCTTCTTTGCCACAGCTGGTTGTTTTCTTTAAACGAATCACAGCTTTAGAAAAGATCAGACGGGGAAGGGACTCTGGATGACCCTCTTATCCTGCCCCCCCCCAGCTTTCAGAGAGGAGACAGGGCTTATGGAAGGTCATGAGACAAGTAAGCAGCAGCACAAGGAGTACGATTTGTGCTTATGCTGTTTTCCCACTTGAGACATCTCCAAACAGCCAGGTAATTAAGATTTCATTTATTCAACAAGTATTCTGTGCCAAGCACTGTTGTAGGTGTCGGGGAAAAAGAAGTGAACAAACACCTCTCATGAAGCTTCTATTCTATTGAGGGAAGGGGTAGATGATAAATAAGTAAACAAGTGAATTAATCCTATGGCAACAAGTGCTATGGGGAAAACAAGCAGGACAAGGGGGATGGTTAGGGTAAGCTGGGGCTGTATACTGGTGGTTAAGAAAGTCTCACCGAGAAGAAGACATTTGATCAGTGCTATGGTCTGATTATTTCTGTGCCCCCCACCACCCCCCCCAACCACCAAATTCATATGTTGAAACCCTAAACCTCAAAATGATGGTATTAGGAGGTGTGGCCTTTGGGAAGTACTCGGAGGCCCTGCAGAGCTCCCTCGCCCTTCTGCCACGTAAGGAAGACAACAAGCCTACAACCTGAAAGAGGGCCCTCACCTGACCAGGCTGGCACCCTGATCTCAGACTTCCAGCCTCCACAACTGTGACAAATAAATTTCTGTTGCTCCTAAGCTACAGCAGCCTGAACAGGCTAAGACAATCAGGGGGGTGAAAGAAGTAAGCAGGGAGCCGCGAAAAAAATATCTGGGCCTTTCTAGCAGAGGAGACTGCAAGTGCAAAGGCCGTGAGTCAGGGACAGGCTTGGCACAGAGCAGGGCGCACAGGGGAAGTGTGGTTGAAAAGGGCGGCAAGACAGTGTGGGGGTAGGGCCAGGTCATAAAAGGCCTTGAGGGCTGTGACAATGAATTTTGTGTGTCAGTTTGTCTGGGCTAAGGAATACCCAGATAGCTGGCAAAAGGCTATTTCTGAGTGTTTCTATGAAAGTGTTTCTGGAAGAGATTAGCATTTGATTCAGTAGACTAGGCAAAAAAGACCTGCCATCACCAGTGTGGGTGGGCATCATCCAATCCACGGAGGCCCAAACAGAACAACATGATGAAGTAAGGGTGAATTTCCTCTCTCTGTTCTTGAGCTGGGATGGCCATCTTTTCCTGCTCTCAGACAGTGAACTGGGACATCAGAGCTCCCAGTTCTCAGGCCTTGAGGACTTAACACCAGTGGTCCCCTGTCCTCAGGTCTTCTGCTTTAGACTAAATTATACTATGGGCTTTCCTGGGTCTCCAGCTTGCACATGGCAGATTATGAACTCCTTGGCTTCCATAACCACATGAGCCAATTCTTATAATAAATCTCCTCTTTATATCCATATCTGAATCTATCTGGATCCTATTGATTCTGTTTCTCTGGTAAACCCTGCGATGGACGATGGAAGGACTTAGGGTTTTGCTTCAAATAAAACAGAATGCACCGGAAGACTTTGAGTCAAGGAAACACATGATTGGACTTTGGTTTAAAAGATCCCTTTGTGTGTGTGTGGGGGGGGCACCTGGGTGGCTCAGTCTGTTAAGCGTCTGCCTTTGGCTCGGGTCATGATCTCAGGGTCCTGGGATGGAGCCCCACATCTGGCTTCCCGCTCAGTGGGGAGTCAGCTTCTCCCTCTTCCTTTGCCCTTCCCCTGCTCATGCTTTCTCTCTCTCCCCTTCTCTCTCTCTCTCAGAAAAAAAAAAAAATCCCTTTGGCTGTTGAGTTGAGAACTAACTGCAGAGGCAAAGGACGGAAGTTGAGGGTAACTCTGGGAGGCAATGCAGTAATCCAAAGTAGTGGTGGCCTGGCGTCCCAGGTGGGAAGGAAGAGTCAGATTTGGGATCAGATGTGGTGGTAAAGCAGAGAGAGTTCCCTGATGGGTTGTGCATGTGGTGGTAGAGACGGAAGTCAGAAAAGAACCCAAGGGTTTCATCCTGAGCAACTGGAAAGATGGAATCACCATTTTCTGCGTTGGGGCAAGTTGCAGAAGGAACAGGTCTGGGGTGGGGGGGGGGCGGGGATCAGGCAGCTTCAGAGGCAGTTGCTTCCTTTGCTTTCTGATTGCCTGTATTTTTCCTGACACAACTCATCTACCTAAGCCCTGGGCAGGTTAAAGGGTTTCTGTAGCCAAACATCTGCTTTCTCTGATAGATGTAGTAATTTCCAGTAAATTCTTGGTCCTAGGTCGGGATCCCCAGGAAGCAGACTCTGACGTGAAGTTTAGCGTGCAGGAGGTTTATGAGGTGCCATGGAGATCAACACCCATGGGATGAAGGGAAGAAGGCAGACTGGGCACGGGGGGACACCAAGCTGTGATGCAGTATGGGGATGGAAGTGTGGGGAGTTCTGAAGATGAGATGATCCTTCAGAACCGCCTGAGTTGGGGCAAGAAGGCTGGGCAACAGGACGGCTAGCTTCCCATGGAAAGATGTGACCTGAGGCAAAGTTACTGTCTTTATCTAAGGCATTCCCTAAAGGGCTGACAGCTGACCTCTGTCTTCCAGAGACGTGGCCAGCAGCAAGGGGAATAGGTTCTTTATTCCGGAAGGGGAATCTGGGCGGTGCAGCACAATGTCCACCATATTCCCTCGAGCCAGACACAAGGAAGGCTAGCATCTTCCAGTCCAGTCCTTCCCCCACACTCATAATTCATGGCTGGCCGGCAAATGGAAACTCTGTCTGACTTCACAGGTTTTCCAGCCAGAGGCGAGGCAGGAAAACATCCTAACAATGGACACAAACACAGAGGGAATTTCCTGGTGGAAGAATGCCACTGTGGCCCCTAACCTTGTCAGTAGCTGTCAGCTAGACCCAAAGGGCAGACCCAGCCCTGGTTAAATCTAGTCGCACAACTCACCTTCACCTTTGGATTCTTGATTTAAAACATAGGCATCCTTCAGGAGAGGGATGTGTGGGTAGCTCAGTCCGTTAAACTTCCGACTCTTGATCTCAGCACAGGTCTTGATCTCAGCTCAGGTCTTGATCTCAGGGTCAAGCCCCACATTGCGCTCCATGCTGGGTGTGGAGCCTACTTAAAAAAATAAATAAAACAAAATAAAATAAAATAGCTCAGGAGATTAGGTAATAATTATGAACTATGCAGAATCTCTACATTCTTCTTACCCTAGGCTCCTGCAAAAAACAGTAAAGAGACGATAATAATAATAATAACAATAGCCGATGACAATATAAATAAAATATAAATAAATAATATATAATAATATAACAAGAAAGAATAATAAAAATCCGTAACAGTGTTGGAACAAAAGAAAAGGTGCTCCCAGTAGACCATAAATTATCAAAAATCCCTGAAAAGAGTAAGACAGAGAGGGAAGACTGAAGAAGAAAACCACATCCCAGTTGCACAAAGGAATGAAGAGCTGCAAAGGAGTTGGAGGAAGCAGCTCTGGGCACCGAAGTCAGCAGGAAGGCCCAAGGATGATTGATAGGGTGATTGGTCCTGGAAAAAATCAACACCACAAAGGAAAAGTACCAAATCTAACCATCTGAGGAGCTAAATTTAACATGAAGAACTAAATTTAACAACCTGAAGAACTAAAGCCCATGGGAAAAATCAACAGAACAAATAAAAATTCCTTTAGAAAGGTCTAAGTAGTATTTTCATGTCGGGGGTATGGTATACATACAAGAGAATCAACTAGAGGTCTTACAAATGACAAATTTGCATAGTGAAGTAAAAGCCTCAATATAATATGTGGGTTGAGTATCAGAAGAGATACAACTAAAGAGCAAATTAGTAAAGTAGGAGATTGAGCCAAGGTCTTCCCCAAGAGCAAAGCACAGAAAGTGACAGAGATGAAAGAGAGGGACTAAGTTAAGGGAAATGGAGAATGAATCAGTGACAAAAATCCATCTAATAGGAGTCTAGAAAGAGGGAATAGTGAGAATGGGAAAGAAACACTCAACTAAGACGTGGGGGGAAAAACTCCTGAAAAAAACATGAAAGTGTCCAGATTTAAAATGTCCATCAAATGCTGAGCAAGTTAAATTTAAAAAGATCTACATTTAGGTATCATGTGGAAAATTTTACAAAGAGAAAATTCCTCCATACAGAAAGAACTGATTCCTTGCAAAGAAATGAGACTCAAGTATCATCAAAATTCATACTGGGACCATTGAAGACAACAGGCGACAAAACAGTAATAATCTCAGATATCTGAAGTAATTTATTTTTAACCTAGAATTTGTTCCATGCCCAGTAAAACTATCTTTGAAGTGAAAGGGGAAAATAAAGATATTGTCAAACATATCAGAAAGAATTCTTTGACAGGATGGAACCATATAAAATGAAAAGAGGAATCAAAGAGAAAAACATGGGCTGTAAGACATAATGTTGATCAAAAAACCAAACCGAACCAAAACAAAAACAAACAAAAAAACCCCCAAAACAACAAAACAAAACAAAAAACAGTAAAGAAATTAAAATTTTACTAATTGAAACACATGATTATATTTAAACAAAATCATTAATATTTTGTAACTAAAATCCCAAATCATATCAACATGATTAAGTGTTAGGAAGGAGAAAAGAAAGAGTAGTAAGAGAAATCAAGTAGTGGAAAATAGTAAAAGGCAGGACCTAGGTAGTGATTGATTTCCAGACTTCAGTATGTCTCTTAAAAATGCACTGATCCAGGGGCGCCTGGGTGGCACAGTGGTTAAGCGTCTGCCTTCGGCTCAGGGCGTGATCCCAGCGTTCTGGGATCGGGCCCCACATCGGGCCCCACATCGGGCTCCTCCGCTAGGAGCCTGCTTCTTCCTCTCCCACTCCCCCTGCTTGTGTTCCCTCTCTCGCTGGCTGTCTCTATCTCTGTCAAATAAATAAATAAAATCTTTAAAAAAAAAATGCACTGATCTATTACAATTGATTGGAAGTATGGAAATAAAATGAGTAACTTCAAACCATTAGAGTAGGAAGATAAAACACAAAGTCATTCAATAACCCCCCCCCAAAAACCACATAAAAGAGAAAAAAGCAAGAATTTTTAAGTTTAAAAAATATGACAGGAGTAAGTCCAATTATATCAGTAATATCAATAAGTATGAGTGGTTTAAATCCTTATTGGATAAAAGAGACTCTTAAATTAGGTTTAAAAAATAAAAGCGCAGTTTATGCTGCTTCTAACCTACACGAATGCTAAATGATAAGTGGAGGTTAAAAATAAGAGAGTGGAAATAGCTATGCCATGCAAATACTAAAAAAAACAATGTGGGCAGAGTAGTAATAATATCAAAAAAATAAAAATCAAGGCAAAGAACAATGAAAGGGACCGGGGTAAGAGACATCTCACATAGATAAACTGTAAGTTCTACAGAAAAGACATATCACCCATAAACTTTTATGCACTCAATAACATAGCTGCAATACATAAAGCAGAAATTAAAAGATGAGCAAGGAGAAGTAATGATTCACAATCATGGTAAGAGGCTTTGTTATTTAGTTTTCAGAAACCACCAAGTCAAGTAGCTGTATATCAAGTACAATTATATATACTATAATTTTAAAATGTGATTTAATAGATATATATGTTAATAAAAGACGGCTCATTATTTTCTGTCACACACAGAACATTAAAAAAATAACTTATGTATCAGGTCATAAAAGAAATCTTAACAAATCTCATAACAAAGAAGTCAAACAGGTTACTTCTAGGCCAAAATGCAATAAAATTCAAAATTAATAAAAAATAAAAAGGCCAAAAAATCCTATGCATCTGGAAATGTTTAATATCTTTTAAATAGTTCTTAGGTTAAAAGGGAAATTAATATTACTATTTAGAAATTAATGACAAGGAGAGTTCCTATACCAAAAATCTGAGGCACACACCTAACTCAGGAATACTTAGTCTTGAAGTTCTCAGAAAAAAGAAAAAACAGTAAAAGCAAAGTAAGCTTTTCAAGATAAAAAAATAAAAACTGGGTATTATACACAAACAATGAATCATGGAACACTACATCAAAAACTAAGGATGTACTGTACAGTGACTAACATAACATAATAAAAAATTTTTTAAAAATTAAAAATGAAAAAATAAAAACAATGAAATTTAAGGAAAACACAGACAAAAGGAAAAAAAAACCATAAGCCAATATCATTTATGAGCAAAGATACAAAAATCCTAAGCAAAGTATTAGAAATCAAAACCAGTACTGCATTATGAGCAGAAATATAAGAATGGTTCAACATCTGAACACCATCTATGTTTCTGACTTGACTGAAATCCTTTCAACAGATCATCTCAATGATGTTAAAATTTAATAAAATTCAGTACCCATTTCTGATTTTTTAAAAAAATCCCAACTTGACTTGGTAATGTGTTCTACTATAGACCCACAGCACACACCATAATTAATGGTAAATTACCAGAAACAATCCCATTATAGTCAGGATCAAAGCAAGGATGCCCATGACCACTGCTACTTTTCAATACTGTACTGCGGGCTTGCCCATGGAGAAAGACAAGAGAAGGAAATAAGAAACGTAGCACTGAACAGAGACGAAACTATCTGCCATCCATATAACCATTTACCTAGAAAATCCACAGAAACCAAGGGGCAATTATAATCAAATACGAAGTCATCAAGGTGACATAAAAAAATCCATGCACAAAATTAGTAACTTTCGTATTACACAACAGTAACTAACTAGAATATACATTTTATAACCCTATTCACAAAAGGAGAAAGCAGCCTGAAAAATACTTCAGACAAACTTAATAAGAAATATCAGCAGGGAAAAGTATAAAACTTTAGGATATGAAGGAAAACCCGCGTAAATACAGACTGCAAAATTGCAAGGTGGGGCAGAGCTTAAATGTCTGTCTCTTAAAATCCCATTTCTCTGCACTAGGACCAGACTCGGACAGCAAAAGGCCAAGACCAGAAACCTGCCTTTTGAGTCCCATGTTTAGGGCTTTGGCAAAGGGTGGACTTCATTAGCATCTGGGGAAATTAAGAAAATGTCTTTTCAGGAAGCAGAACTGAGGACCCGCACCAGGAACAGAAGGGAGCATGGAAAACAAAACTTGCAGACTTGATCCAGTTTCTCATCGTGAGCCCTGACCATGGAAAGGCCCAACAGTGGGAGAGGGGCAGGTTTCTGTTCCCCTACACACACCTCAAAAAGCCACCGTGGCCAAACAGATGGCGTTGCACATTTTTAAACCACTTTTTAACACAGTAACTTTTTTTGCCTGCTTGCTCTTTATGCCTTTAGTCAAAAGTCCCACCAGCTGTCACCATCTCGAAGAAAATGTCAGGGGGCTGTGGCTGCCTGTGCCTCTCCTCAGCTCAGCGGGAGAGATGAGCCCAGGGACCTCAGCCAGCTGTGGCCCTGGCAGCAGAATGTCTGAAACAGCTGAGGGTGGGCCCTTCACCAAAATGAACCACCACAGAGGTCCATAGCCAATCCTTCCCCTATAGTAGCCCCTTCCAGGTACTAAACGTATATATTTCCCACAGCACTTTCCCTCCTACTTCCAGATGGCCCTATGATCCCATTACACAGACAGACCAATGGGGAACTCTGGCTTTTAGCCTTGCAGCCTACGAGCTGTGTGATCTTTGCCAAGTCACTGTCCCTCTCTGGGCCTCAGCTACTCCATCTGCACAGTGAAATTGACCAAGGTCCTCCAAAGGCCTTCCAGCTCTAAGGCTCGGGACCATTGTTTAGTAACAGGAAGACATCCCTGATCCTTCTCTTTGCATGACAGTTCCTGCTGCCTCTCTGACTTCCTTCCATTCCAGGGTGAGCCCACTTATGCACCAAGGAAATTGAAACCTGGCAACTGCAAGAAGTTACCAAACTAGGTTCCACTCCCTTAGCTTCTTTCCCCCCCTCTCCAAACACCAATCAGTAACATCTTTAAATGGCAGCCAAATACAACCAAATGGCAGCAATTGGCTTCTGTAGAATTAAACAGAAAAAAAAAAAAAAAACCTTGATGAGTAATTTGCTGAAACTAATCCCCCCCACCTTCTAAAATCACGCATTTAAACCGATTTAGAGAACTTTAAAGATGTATTTAAAATTTCTTTCTTCCTTGTTTAACTATATAATTGTTTTCACTCACAGTAATCGTCTCTTGGAGGCGTATGCTTGACTTATTTAATAAATCCTTCTCCACATTTGAAATCATCCATTAGCAATAAGGAGCTTGACACTCCATTACCCACAATAAATTTCACTGCCATTAAATTGCCACATGCTGCGTAGAGGAATGGAGACTCCAGGATGGCCTCCCTGAGCCAGGGCAAGGTCAGAGCCCAGCCGCAGAGCCTGTTTGAAGCCTGGCTCTGGGTTCCTTATTCCAAGCCTGGATCCTCCGGGGGAGTCAAGGTATTGATCTAGCCTCCCAAGGGGGCTGACCCAGAAAGACAAAGTAGGGTGGGGCAAATTTGCATCTGCTCTCAGGCTCATCTTTCTCTTTCAAGTGGATTTGGGGCTGGTGTGTAGGCAGTAGCAGCCTGTGACTAGTACCCACCTCGGGGCCAAAGCAGGGAGCAGGCAAACAGAGCAGGGCCCAGGCCTGCCCTTGGTCCTAACCCGAGGCCTCAGATGGCCTTGCCACAGAGACCCTGTCCTCCTGCACATCACGTACGTGGCAGGGCTGATAAAGAGAAGCCAAATGTGTTTATCGCTTTTCTCCACTGTTGCCAGCTGGCTGCATTCTCGGGGGGCACTGGAGCTTTGCTTACAAGCTGATGACGCCTCTGCTCACTGCCGACAGGCGACGCCGGCACAGGGAGAAAAAACAGAATCATTGACTTGGGGAACCTTGGAGTTGGAGCTGAAAGAGACCTCAGAGGCCACTGATTCCAGGAGCTCTCAGGCTTTGCTGTGTGTCAGCATCACCTTGGGAGCTTGTTAAACACACTCACACCCAGCCCTGGGGCCCCCCACTGGGAAATTCTGACTCCCAAGTGCTGGGTGGGCCTGGGCATCTGAATTCTTAAGGAGCACCCAGGTAATGATGATGCATCCGATGTTTGAGAAGCAGGGGTCTGGCTTCTTGGTTCTTATCACTGGCTATACAATATAATGGCCTGGGATGTGTGTGTGTGTGTGTGTGTGTGTGTGTGTGTGTGTGTGTGTGTTTGGCCTGGAAAGCTTTAAATAGCACCCACTCCTGGGCCTCACCCAGTACCTGTTAAATCAGAGTCTCTGGCTGTAGGCCCTGGACATCAGAATTATTTAAAAACTCCCCAGGGGATAACAGAGGGCAGTCAGGATTGAAAACAACTGATCTGGGCATTTTACAGAAGAGAAACAAACTAAGGCCCAGAGAGGGCTTAGAACTTGCCCCAAGTCACAGGGCAAGTGAGGGAGAAAGCTACATGGAACCCAGGCGTCCACCAGTCTGATGTGAGCTCCCTGCGCTTGCTGATGGGGAAGGAGCAAGTTCAGCTCAGCATGGCCAATGGTCCCCAAGGAAGAGCTCGATGCCCGGGAATGACAGTCACATTGCAGGGGATGACCCTTCAGAAGATAGTGCACCTGGACGGTGTCAGTGCTGCTCATTTGCGGACCACACTTTAAGTAGCCAGAGTCCATACCTCTTTGAGAACGCCTCCTCCTTCTTTTTAAATCCCAGCATCTACCCATCAGGCACCAGCCCCCAGTTTTTTTCCAGTCTCTGCATAGAATGTAGTCATGGAAATGAGTACACTTTGTCCTCCACACCGTAGCGAGGGGTCCTAAGTGTCAAAAGTGAACGGTGGGTCAGGTAGATCTGTCTTCTGCCCAGGCTATACATGTTATGAAGGCAGCTCTGAGTCCCCTTCTCTCGTATTCCTTGGTCTGGGGCTAAGAACAGCCAGCCAGACAGGATGTGGGGAATCCTCAAGGCTGTTAGGGCCTTGGGCAAGTCACTGCCTTGTGGGAGTCTCATCTGTAAAATTCGAATTCTAATGTTCACCTCCTAGGACATGGTTTGGATTAAGTGAGACATGAGGAGCAAAGTGCTCAGCCCAGAAGAGATATATAAAATATAGCTTACTGTCTCAATTTCCATACAGAGATGCCACAGCAGGGCAGACACTGAATCTGGACTGCCTGGGTTCCCCATCCAGGCTATGTCACTTCTTAGACCTTAGGCAAATTATTTGTCCTCTCTGGCCTTGATTTTCCCTTCTGTATGATAACAGCATGTGCCACAAGGGCTAATCTGAAGGTCAAATTAGAAAGTGCCTCCGCCCAGTCTCCTTGGGGTGGGGACCACGCCATTTTCAGATTCATGTCTCCAGCAGCTGATGCAAACTTGCTCCCTAGCCCATAGTGAGTGCTCAGTACTTATTTGATAAGTGTCCAGGATGGAGTAGAAATGATTCATAATTGCAAGGCTGTCTTGAAGAAGAGGAAGCAGCTTTGCTAGGGGCCAGCGAATGACAGCCTGCAGACCAAATCAGCCCCTACCTGTTTTTGTACAGCCCACAAGATAAGAATGATTTTTACATTCTTAAGTGGTTGGGGGGAAAAAATCAAAAGAAGAGTAATACTTTGTGCAAGGTAAAAATCTAATGAAATTCAAATGTCTGTGTCTCTAAATAGAGTTTCATTGGGACACAGCCATGCCCTCTCATTTACGTATTGTTGATGACAGCTTTCGCTTTGCTACAATGGCAAGGTGACAGAGACCAAATGGCCCACAAAGCCTACAATATTTATGATTAGCCCTTCTACAGAAAAAGTTTGCTGACTCAGTTCTAAACCTTCAAAAACATGAAGAGAATGAGCCAAAGAGAATAAGAAAGAAAGAGATCAGCTTGGCAGAAGAGAAAACTGTTTGAGAACTGGAGTATCTTTGTCCATTTGGGCTGCTATAACGAATTACCTAGACTGAGTGGATTAGACAAAAAACATTTATTTTTCACAGTTCTGGAAGCTGGGAAGCCCAAGATCAAGGTGCTGACAGATCTTCTGTCTGGCGAGAGCCCATGTCCCCATTTGCAGACGGCCATCTTCTCACTGTGTCCTCACATGGTGGAGAACAGAAGAGAGGGAGCAAGATCTCTCCTGTCTCTTCTTATACAGCTACTAATCCCATCATGAGGGCCCCACCCTCATGACCTCATTTAAACCTAATTACCTCCCAAAGGCCCCATCTCCAAATACCACACTAGGGATTAGGGCTTTAATATGAATTTCAGAGGGACACAAACATTCATTCCATTACACAGAGTTATCTAAACATGATATATGTAGCCTTGAAAAGGAATATGTTTTTCTCACTGCACTGGACAACTACTTCTCCGAGATGTTTTTCAGTATTTGAAGCATCAGGACAGGGAGTTGGCAGATGATCTTTAAGCCCCTTCCAGCTCTGAGATGCCCCGGATTTATGACTCGGTTGTCCTGGAGACCAGAGAATTCTAAGGTGACTCTGGTCCAGGGATCTCGGGCTGCCACATTATATTCTCCCCGCACTGCCAGTCCTCTGGGAAGCTTTCCAGTACCAATAAGTTAGAGGACCCACTAAGATTCATTCATCTATCTATCAAGTAGGCACAGCTAGACATACAGAGACTGGAGATTCAAATCTTATTGTTTAAACCAATAGCTGATGGCAATTGCTGACAAGAGAAAACTTATTTCCTGATCCACCCAGTCTCAAAGCTTTTGATCAGAGTCACTCGTCAAACATCAAGGTGACATTGCAGTTGTAGATGATTTTCTGTGGTCTTTCTTTATTAGACTGCCTTGATCTATTTCTTGTTTGAAGCCATAAGGGCCTGATATATAGCTGCAGTCTGGCCTTCCATCTCAAAAGGTTCTGTTAGTCATCTTAACTTTAAAGCTCTTATTTTGGTATCAACATGGGCCTGATTCTGGTTGAGGTGCTGTCCTGGGAATAGGCGAACAGGCGTGGAGTCTGCTCTTTAAAACTATTCTACCTGGTAAGGTCCATTGATGTGAGTAAATAAGGTAAAGCCACAGAAGCCTGAGAAGCTTCTCACATAGCTTAGAGTAACCTCAAGGAATCAAAATAGCCCGAGAACAGGCTAATGTGGTTAACAAGTTTTCTGTCATCTCCGAAGGTAAGAGTCAGATTTTGCTATAATAATGCTGTGTATCAAACAATCCCACAAAGCTTACCAGGTTATGAAAATAAGCATTTATTTTCTACTCATAGGTCAACTATACTTGGCTATTCTCAGGTAGGCTTAGCTGGGCTCAATAAACTAAACCAGACCCAGACTTTAGGATGTTTCAGATCTGCTCTGTGTGTCTTCCCACAGGGCTAGGGCATGTTATTCTCAAAATGTAGAGCAGAAGCTCCAAGAGGGCTGGCAGAAACTCACCATGTCTCTCAAAGTCTCAGCTTGAAACCTGTATAACAATCCATCCACATCTCATTGACCAAAGTGAGTCACATGACCAAGCCCCACATTGAAGGGATGGGGAAGCACACCAGGACCATGCAGAAGCCATGGCCAGGACACAGAGAAGGGAGAATTATGGACAAATAACAAGTTCTAATGTGGGGGGTGACCTGAAGTCCTTTTCCTTTCCAAGCTTTACTGAAACTATAAAATAAAGTCAACATCCCTTTCCTTCCTCACTTAGCAGAGCTCAGGGACTATAAAGGAATCCTGGTTTGACAACGGAAGACATGGGTGGTGCAGACCATTGTTCTGAACACCACTGATTCCATCTACCCCCAGAGATAGGGAGGTTCTGGGGAGTTGGGGTTGAATTCTCTAAAACTTAAAGAAAACCCACCAAACTCCCATGAACACACTTTTTCCTATCTCCATGTTCCTGAAAGACTCTGTTTAACTAGTTAACTCTGGTTAGTTTGCTTCACCGAAATTATAACTTGTAAGTATTTTCACCACCCAGTTAGCATTAGATAAGGTTATTTCTGAATAGCCAGGGTAAAGATAAAATACACAAAGTACTGTAGTCCTTTTCAGGTGCTTACTTCTTAATTGTGTATA
Source organism: Ursus arctos (assembly GCF_023065955.2). Taxonomy (NCBI): domain Eukaryota; kingdom Metazoa; phylum Chordata; class Mammalia; order Carnivora; family Ursidae; genus Ursus; species Ursus arctos. The sequence continues at coordinate 13,283,376 of NW_026622863.1, forward strand.
AAATTCTTATGCTCACATTAGCTCCTTTGACACTAACAACTATCCCACACAGTAGGAAACAAAGAGAAGATAAGACTAATTTTAAGAGTGCTGAAATGAAGGTGAAATGGTGAGTGATGTGCCCAAGTTCATGGGTTAGGTATAAAAGGGCTGGAACAGAGTTAAGATTTTCTAACACTTTGCCTGGTACTCCTTCCTCCCACCATGAGGAAGAACAAAGGGAGCATAGGGAGTTGGAAACCATTGATTCTCTCCTGCCCAATCCAGGGAGGCTTCAGGGAAGAGGTGGATGTCAAAAACTATTGGAAGGAAGCTGTCAGGATAGGGCAGGGAAAATTTTTTTTTTAAGATTTTATTTAATTTGACAGAGAGAGCCAGCAAGAGAGGGAACACAAGCAGGGGGAGTGGGAGAGGAAGAAGCAGGCTCCTAGCGAAGGAGCCTGATGTGGGGCTCGATTCCAAACGCTGGGATCACGCCCTGAGCCAAAGGCAGACACTTAACGACTTTGCCACCCAGGTGCCCTGGGAAAATGTTTTTATACCTTCACACAAAACAAGATCCCCCAAATATCTTACAACTACTTCTACTCATGCAGCCACTAGCTCAGAGGATGCCTTCAGAGCCTCCTAGGCTGATACTCCATTTCTCATCTTGCCCCCAGAGATCTCTTTTCCATGCAACAGCCAGAGAATCTGCTTAAAATCCTCCAATAGCTCCCCATCTTATTCACAATAAGGGCGTGCTTCTGCCCCCTCTCCTACTGCCTCTCTTCCAGCTTACTTCTCTCCAGCCCCATGTATGTCTGTGTTCTTCCTTGGCACAGCCAGCATCTTCTCTCTCAGCGTCTTTGCACCTTCAGTTCTTTACGCCTAGGATGCCATCCCCCCAAATATACCTACAGTTTGTTTTCTCACTTGATTCAGTTCTCTGTCTGGTTGTGCCCTCTTCAAAGATGTCTGAACATCCCACCTAAAACTGCACATCTAGTTATTGTCTATACTTTCACTGTACTTTGTTTTTCTTCATAGCATCCACCACTCTGTGATAACATAGTGTACATAAAGATGTTTGCTTATTTTCTGTCTCCTCTTTTAGAAGGGAAGCTCCATGAGACCAGGGACCTTGTCACTGCAGTTATCTAGTAGCATCCTGAAGCATGAATGGTATATGGGAAACATTCAGTAAACATTTGTTGAATGGATGAATCAAATAAGTGAATGGATTGGTGTTAGCTCTTTCTCCAAATATAATTCATCTCACCACCTCACTGATGGTAAGTAGCAAACTTTCCAAACTCACCCCCATTTCAACCCTCCCAGTGGCTGTTCTGGCAAGCCTGTATGATCACCAGCCTGGATCAGAGGCTTGAGGGAGCCAAACCAGAGGCTGGGAGGAGGCACAATTTTGTGTCCCTGGAGCAGAGGTCTTGGGACAAAGCCCTGGCAACTGGTTTTGGGACCAGGAGCAAGATACAAATGGAATTCCTCATAATGCTCTAGGGCCTCCTTCATGAAGAGGGCTTCCCTGAGCCAGCTGCCTACTTGGCTTGGGTCCCCCATAGTCTCCTGCTAAGCGATCCATTAACCCTGAGAGTTTCTCTGAGCACATGGTCCATCCTGTTGAGAGCAGATGAATGACCCATCTTGACCACGTCAGGCAGTGGGGAGAAGGCCCCTCAGAGCCAGCTTGGCCCCCTCTCCACTGAGTTCTATTATGCCCTTACTCATCAATAGACGACCAAACCATCATAGCACTTTAAAGTAAAAAAGAAAACACGTGTTAGTCTCTATTCAGCTGTTAAGGTGTCTCAAAGCATGGTCCACTTCACATATTACATAGAAATATCAGCCATATGATCCTGGCCAACCAGTTAAGCCCTCACCTCTCAAGAGCTTCAGCATCTTCATTTACAAAGTGGAATCCATCTCACTAGGCTACTGGGAAGACGCCCAGAGATCTGAGTTTGAGTTGCCAATCAATTTCTATTTGTGTAACAAGTTAGTTTAGCTCTTTCTACTTTGGTTTCCTCTGTCATAAAAATGAGAGAAGCCTAGTTAATTACTAAAGTTCCTGCCAGCTCTAAACGTCCATGAAATGTCATCAGATTGTTCAATGAACTTGATAGATTTGCCAAATATTTTAACTGTTATACAATAAAATATATAGTATATTGCAACCATCCATTTTAATTAGTAGACCATACTGTATAATTTACATCATGTATATCGCCTTTTTAAAAATACATGTGTGCTAATAAAACCTAAAATTATATGACAATGTGTGTGCCACATAATAAAAATAATGATTCCCTCCAGTACACATATCAGATATTTAATTTGATTTGGGGATAAATAAAACATGGAAGTTGCCAATCTCTTGTCGTTAGAGTGTTTTAAACACCAATTGTCTTGTAAAATGGATTTTAGGACAATTATAGCAATTTGAAATGACCGGAGGGGAGGATGATGCCATTTCAAGTCTTTTCCTTGCCTGACACCTGCATCAGTCTAGATGTGAAAACAAGATGGCCCAGACACCAAGGAGATGTTGTGGGGTTCACCACCACAATCCCTACCTAGCTAGACCAAGAACAGGCTTGCTTTGGTGGCAGATCAGGAGCCAACAAAGGAGAAGTTTTCCAGCATCAAATCTCCACTGGAATATAAGCTCTATGGGGGCAGGGACTGAGTCTGTTTGTTCACTGCATAGAACTCGGCACACACGTAATCAGTGAATACTTGCAGAAAGGAAGAAGGGGGAAAGAAGGAGCAATATGACATTCCAAAGATCCCAGGAGAGCCCAAGCAGGAGGCAAGGTGACCTTTTGCTGGAGATATTGCTGAGAGAAGTCAGGCATTCAGGGGGATCAGGGATCTTGAAGGTCTATATGAACCCTGAGAGTCTACCTAAACCTGCAAGGATGAGTGTAAAATGGGAAGCAGAGTGGAGACAAGACAGTCCCTCTTTTCATTTATGTTCAAAGAGCCATGAGGCAGTGTCAGCTGGTCCATATGCAACTGGGTGTCTTTCTCCACTGGAAGAGGGAGTTTGGAGGCAAATTTATATCTGAGCTGCCTATGAAATGAATCAGAGTTCAGCAGAGAATGGAAGAAAAATGGGTTAAGGCTATAGTCAGGGTCACAAGAAGAATCAAAGCTTGGACTCTATAGTAGTGTCCCAGGACTTGCCATAACAAAGCACCACAAACTGGGTGGCTTAAAACAGAAATTTATTCTCTCACATTTCTAAAGGCTAGAGGTCCAAAATCAAGGTGTTGACAGGGCCATGCTCCCTCTGAAGGATCTAGGGAAGAATCCTTCCTTGCTTCTTCCTAGCTTCTGGTGGTTGCCATTGCTTGGTTTATAGCTGCAACACTCCAATCTCTGACACTGTCTTCACATGGTCTTCTTCCCTCCATCTCTATGTTTTCCTCTGTCCAAATTTCCCTTTTCTTAAAAGACACCAGTCATGAGATTAGGGCCCACCCTAATCCAGTATGACCTTATCTTAACTAATTACATTTTGCAAAAACATTTCCACATAAGGTCACACTCTGACGATCCAGGTGGACATGAAGTTTTAGAAGACACTATTCAAGTCAGCACAGCCTCAAAGGACTCCAATGGACACTATCCAAGAGGGAGCATAGCGGGACCTCAATAGCCTAGGGGCTTTCTCTGACCTCTTCTGCAACTAACATTCTGGCCTCCGGGGGGCGCTGTGCCTCCTTTAAAACAACCCCCCACACAGGTAGCTAGACAATCTGATGGTTCCCTCAAGTTTAGAGGCAGGGTCCTGCCTTCCTCCTGGCCATCTCTGCAGGGCAGAGACTGTATAAGACTCCCACCACCCAGAGTGATCACAAGGAAATGGATATGACTGTAGTCATATGAACCTAAGAGAGGGAGACCACTGAGGTGGTCTCCTTCCTTCCCACATGCCTAATTGTTCTAGACACTTCCTGCAAGGAGTCCTTGGTCCCTTCCCATAGGGGCATAACTTTGGTCTTCACTGTCTCCACAGACAACCTGGTCAACTTCAGACATTATGTATATGTGTGTGTGTGTGTGTGTGTGTGTGTGTGTGTGTGTGTGTGTGTGTCTAAAGGAAAAGGATCATTTTCTCATAGTCTCCTGTGGAGCTGTGTACCATAGACCAGGACTACTCTCCGGGCTACTTAGGCATGCATTGGCTGAGCAGTGAAAGAGGAGAGAATAGGTGGAATGGAACACAAGAGGACCTCTCCCTCCCTGTGGTAGCCAGTGGAATGCTGTTCTGCTGGCTCCATTTGATGAATTTGGATTGCCTCTTCACTGAGGAATGAAGAGACCTTAAAAAGGCAGCTAATGTAAGATAATGGTTCCTACAAAATGCAGCCTATCAAAGGGACCATAAAAGAAGGCAATGTTAATGGTTATGCTGCTGAAAATCTAGGGAAGAACTCTCAAGCCCAATACATTTAATACTCAGAAAACCTCCCAGGCATCTCCCACATGCTGGTCCCCTTGCCTCTCCCAACAAGCTAATAAACTGACAAGAATCATTCTCCCCACTTCACAGATGGGGACGTGGATCCTTGGAGATCACAATATGAACTAGCAGAAAGTGGCTCCTTTGAGTGCATCCAAACAGCCCCTTCAGTTTACAGATGAGGATAAAGATCTAGAAACCCTGACACATTGGGCCAAGTTCACACAGCTGTTAAGATGCCCAGTCAGAATTCAAACCCAAGTTTGTGTGGCTCAAAGTCCACTGCTTTTTCCATGACATGGTGTGATGATGTGGTTAGCGGCTTACTCTGGTTCCCATGCTTAGTGGGTATTGGAGAGGACTTCAAGCAGGGTCTTCCATCTTCTGGTCCAGCCTCGTTCCCACCACCTCCCTTGGGGCCTCAGTGGGAACTTCCACCCAGTTACCAGCTCAGTCTTCCATCTTGTTTGACCTCACAGATGGTTACTCCAAGACATGCTTGAAGGGTCTGTCCATATAGGATGGGAAGTTCCGTGACTAAGCACTCACTGGAAGGACAAATTCTGGTCTTTTTACTACACGACCAGGCCGTGTTCTCAAACTGGGCCAGGGCATTTGTTATTTTGCATCAACTCTGAACACTGAATAGAGGAGAAAAAGTGGGACACTTAGGAACTGGCTTTCCTTTGTGCCAACAAAGTGCCATTATTTTAACTTCATTTGTGTGGTACAAATGAGAAGGAGATAAATGTCGTGTTCCAGCCAGAGTCTATTAGTGGGTATCAACTGCAACATGGAAAGATTGTGCAATCTGGCTGTGTTAGGAAAGGAGAAGAGCTGCACCCAAGGATCTCAGCTCTTTAATTCCTTCTGCCTGGGATTTCTGAACTGGGAAGCAATATTTTAAAAAAGCAGTGAATTATACACCTATAGCCAGTTGCCTATAACTTTTTAAATTACATACAAATTCTAGCTGGGTAACCTTGGATATGTCCCTCAACCTCTCTGAGTCTTAATTTTGACCCCTATAAAATTGAGATCATTTTTGGCCTTCCTGTTACACTATTTTTATATGAGAACTTGGTAAGAAAATGAATGGGAAACTGCAAATATTCCACGTGTTATTAATTATGAGTTATACATTGTATATACAAAATAATTACGCACCTAAGTAATTCAGATGCATGTTATAAGTGTGTAATTCAGACTAAAATATATTGTCCTTTCACATCCCTGAAGTAACTAATCCTGTGAGGTCTATAGAAGAAAGAAAGAAATGTTTAAACCTTTGTTCTTTTGTTTTAATAAATATTTTTAATTTTTGTTTTAATAAATTTTCACTGAAGTATAGCATGTCATGCAGAAAATACTTGAATTTTTCCAAAGAGAACACCCTCATACCACCCAGATCAACAATTAGAACATTAACATCCCCTCAGAAGCCTCCATCATTCTCCCTCATGCTCATTACTACTTCCTCTTCCCCCAAAAGTAACTATTATTCTGACTTATAATATTATAGAGTAAGTGTGTTTGAACTTTGATAAGTAGAATCATATAGTATGTACTCTTGGGTCTGGATTCTTTCAACACCGTGTTGGTGAAATTTATTCACACTGTTCTGTGAAATTTATTCACACTGTTCTGTGTAGCAGTCACTTACTCATTTTCATTGTTGTATAGTATCCCATTGTATGAAAATACCTTAATTTATTTACGCATTTTACTGTTGACGGACATGTGGGTTGTTCTCAGTTTGGGGATAATACATATAATGGTTCACATGATTTCTGTTGAATATATAACTGGGACAGGAATGCTGAGTCAGAAAGTAGGGAATGTGCAGCATTATCAGATATCAGAAAACCATTTTCCAAAGTCATGTTTCTAATTTGTAGCTGAACCAGGAGTGTGTGAGAGTCTGGTTCTCCGCATCCTTGCCAGAACTTAATTTTCTAAGTCTTTATTTCACCCATGTTGATGTGTGTGGAATAGTACCTAGTTGTATTTTCAATTGCCTTCTCCCAATGACTGATGAGGCTGAGCACCCTGTCACGTGTTTATTTCTCATTTGGATATCCTCTTTCGTGATGTGCCTGTTCAAGGCTTTTGCACATTTTTGTATTGTTTACCTGTTTTTCAATTTGGTAGGAGTTCTTTATATATTCTGGATATTGTACTGTAAACATCTTCTCTGTGTCTTGCCTTTTCACTCTTTTAATCCTCTGCCTTTTTAAGAGATGAGATATCTAAGGCCCCAAATGGGGAGGCAACTTGACCAATTTTCTCAACAACTTGGTCATATAATATGGGGGGAAGCTCATGACTTGGATCCCAAGATATAGCTTTATGTAATAATAAATTATTTCAAGTTAAATGGGAAAATCAGTGGTAATCAAATCAATTTTTTTCACAAAGTGATAAAAATGAGAATTGCATCACACAAAGTGAAATGTACATATAAAGAAAAGTGAGAGAGCTATTGGGACAATTACCTAAATCATGCAAGCCAAAAGCCATCATTGCTTGGGTTCTTCATACTTTAATATTTAAATATATGTCAATTTATTTTTTCCAACTTTCTACTTGGAAAAATGTTAAACCTACATGATGATGAAAGAATAGCATATTCACACAAATATGTGAACACATGTACACCTGTCAACTATTAACAGATTCACTGTTTAACATTTTGCCCCTTTTGCTGTATACATGTATGTGTGCATATATAACATACATGTATATATCTATTTATGTACCTATGGGTTGTTTTTCTTGAGCCACTTTAAATTAAGTGGAAGACATCGTGACATTTTAGTCCCTACTAGTTAGCTATATTTCTGCTAAGAATGAAGACATTCTCTTATATACTAATAATACCATTATCACATAAAAGGAGTTTAACATTGGTACTATTATATAATAAGTCCATATTCAAACTTCCTCAATTTCCCCAAAAATATCTTTATGACTTTTTAAAAAATCAATGATCCACTCAGGGATTATACATTGAATTTAGCTGTCACATATATTTTATGTCTTTTATTTAAAGCAGTAGGTTTTTGGGGTTTTTTGTTTTGTTTTGTTTTTTTGTTTTTTAGCATTGATGACAGTGATATTTCTGCAGAACCCAGGTGTGCTGCCCCATAGAAAGTCCCGCATTCTGGATCTGTCTGTTTCCTCATAGATTCAGTTAAAACAGCTGTTCTAAGTATACCCCATGATGTTTTACTTAGGTACTCAATATTTTCCAAACAGTGGGGTGTATATCACCAGTGATACATGTGGGGTGGTTTAGCAGCACCAAAATGATTTTGGATGGCAACATAAATAAGGCTTTTTTTTTTTTTTTGGTAACATAACAACTTTAATTTCAATATAACAGTTGTGTTTTATTGAGATGTAATTCACAACCATATAATTCACACACACATATAATTCAATTTTTTTAGTATATTCAGACTTGTGCAACCATAACCACAATCATTTTTTAGAACATTTTCATCACCCCCAAAAGAAACCCCATATCTTTTAGTCATCGCCCTCTAACAACCCACCATCCCCCACCTTCCCCCCAACTCCCACTTCGGTCCCAGACAGCCACTCATCTACTTTCTTGCTTTCTACATTTGTCTATTCAGGATATAAATGAACCATACCATATGTGGTCTTTGTGACTGGCTTCTTTAACTTAGCATAATGTTTTCAAAGTTCCCTCATGTTTATTTCCTTTGATTGCTGAATAATATTGCATTGTATGGATATACCATATTTCATTTATCCATTCATTAGCTGATGGATGTTTGGGTTGTTGTCACTTTTTTATTATTATGAATAATGCTGCTATGAATATTTGCATACAAATTTTTGTGTGCATGTACGCTTTCAATTCTCTCAGATATACATCCAGTAGTGGAACTGTTGGGTCATAGATTAACTGTGTTTAATCTTCATAGGAACTATCAGACGGTTTTCCAAAGTGGCTGAACCATTTTACATTCCCATCAACATTGCGTAAGGGTTCCAATTTCTCCACATCCTCACCAACGTTTATCATGTCTTTTTTATTATGGTCATCTTAGTTAGTGTGAGGTGGTATCTCATTGTGGTCTTCATTTGCATTTCTCTGATGGCTAATGATGTTAGAGCATTTTTCATGTGCTTACTAGTCATTTGTATGTCTTCTTTGGAGAAATGTCTATTCAGATCCTTTGCTCACATTTTGTCTCTTTATTATTGAGTTGTAAAAGGAATTAGGCTTTTAAAAATAATGAAAACACCACTATATCTTTGTTAAGAGTTGCAAATACTTTTTCCCAGTTTGCTGTTTCCATGCAGAGTTTTTATGAGTGTTTAGTGAAATTTAACTTATCAATCTTTTATGGCTTCTAGATTTTGAGTCAGTTAGAAAGGCCTCTCCCTCTCCAATGTTATAAAGGTATTCTTCATGGTTTTTTGTGTGTCTGTGTGTACTTTTATGGTTTCATATGTAGCACTCAAGCCTTTGACACCTTTGAAATTTTTCCAAATGGATATTCAATTATCCAAACATCATTTACTGAATTGTTCATCCTTTCCACTACAGTTTGGAATATCTTCTTTATCATATTCTGAATTGCCATAGTATTTATATCTCTTTCTGGATTTTGTTTGTTTCATGGATATGCTTCATTTGCCACAACTACCCTGCTTTAATTATTGAAAGTTTATAATATGTTTTTATATCTGGCAAGGCTAGTCATTTCTCTGTAAATATTTTTCTCATTTTCTAGCTTATTTTTTCAAGTAAACTTTTAAATAAACTCATCTGATTAAAAATAAAGACCTGTATGTCTTATAATGACCATATCAAATGCATACATTAAACTAGGGAGAATTGACATCTTATTATGATAAGTTTTCTTATCCCTTTTAGGTCCTCATTTAATATATTTGTATACTGATCCTTCTTTCTCAGTTATCTATCTAATGATCTTATCTATTTTATTGGTTCAAAAAACTACATTTAAGATTTATTTATTAGTACACTTATCTGTTTTCTGATTCATCAATTTCTTTTTTTTTAAAGATTTTATTTATTTATTTGACAGAGATAGAGACAGCCAGCGAGAGAAGGAACACAAGCAGGGGGAGTGTGAGAGGAAGAAGCAGGCTCATAGCAGAGGAGCCTGATGTGGGGCTCGATCCCATAACGCTGGGATCACGCCCTGAGCCAAAGGCAGACGCTTAATGACTGCGCCACCCAGGCGCCCCTGATTCATCAATTTCTAAATTTATCATTATTAATGACTTCTTTCTCATATCCTTCAATTAATTTTGGTATATTTTTTCTAACTTTTTTAGAACAATGTTTAACTCATTTGTTTTTCATTCTTTTGTTATTTAAGGCTATGATTTTTTTTCCTCTGTACATTGCTCTGCTGTGTACCAGTTTCCTAGGGCTGCTGTTAACAAAAAAAGTACCATTAGCTGGGGGGCTTAAACAACAGAAATATATTGTCTCACAGTTCTGCAGGCTAGAAGTCCAAGATCAAGGTGTCAGTAGGATTGGTTGCTTCTGAGAACTATGAGGAAGAGTGTGTTCTACGTTTCTCGCCTAGCTTCTGGTGGTTTGCTGGCAATCTTTGGTGTTCCTTGCCTTAGAGAAGTATTACCCCACTCTATGCCTTCATCTTGGTAGTATTCTCCGTGTGTGTGACTCTGTGTCCAAATTTCCCCTTCTTATGAGGACATAATATTAGCCCACGCTAATGACTTCATTTCAACTTGATTACCTCCATAGAGACCCCATCTCTAAATAAGGTCATACTCTGAAGTACTGGGAGTGAGGACATCATAGGACATCATATGAATATTTGTGGGACACAATTCAACCCATAACAAACTGCATCCCACAAATTGTGATAAAAAGTCCTTTCGTTACTGTTTTCTAAGACCGTCTTCCATTCCAGTTTTTAGTTCCTCTTTGAGAGTTAAGAGAGCATTTAAAAATTTCCAGATGGAAGGATTTTTTTGTTTTCTTCCTTGTTATTGGTGTTTAGTTTAATGAATTATAGTTATAAAATGTTATCCATACTACATCTAATTTTTAGGATTTATTGAAGATTTATTTATTGGTTAATATATGATCAGTTTCTATAAAGATTCTCATGGTTTTTGGAGGAAAAAAGCTTATTCTTTATTCTTTGGTTACATGGCTTAACCAGGTCTATCACATCAATTAGTTATTTAAGTTTTCTATATCCTTACCTATTTTTGTCCTCTTGGTGTATCATAAACCTAGAGAAGTGAATTAAATTCCCCTTCTACTAGTGTATGTCTGCCTATTTCTTAAGTCTCTTGTACTTTCTGCTTTATAAATGTGGATGCCATATTATTTGGTGTTCAGATATTTATAAATGTTGTTTTTTAAAAAGCAAAAGTCATAGAAATAGAAAGTAAACTGGTGGTTACTAGGAGTTGAGGGGTAGGGGAAATGGGGAGATGTTGGTCAAAGGGTACAAACTTTGAGTTATAGGATGAGTAAGTTCTGGGTAACTAGTGTACAACATGGTAACTATAATTAACAATACTGTATTGTATACTTGAAATTTGCTAAGACAATACATCCTAAATGTTTTCACATACACAGGTAACTATGTGAAGGGATGGATGTGTTAACTAATCTTATTATAATCATTTCACAATATGTATGTGTATCAAATAATCACATTGTGTACCTATACACATTATCTGTCAGTGTATCTCAATAAAGCTTAAAAAAGTTGTCTTTACTGAATTAGACCCCTTACATTATAATGTACTCTTTTTCCCTCATTTAATGATCTTTGTCCTATGCCCCTTATCTGATAGTAGGATAGTAACCCCTGCTTTCTTTGTGTTTTTCCCTGGTGTATATTTGTCTATCCTTTAATGCTTAAAATCTCTGAATCTCTTTAGAAAGATATGTTTTACATGTCTCTTGTGTATGACATAGAGTTATGTTTGCTTTGGTCCCTTCTGCAAATTATTTTATCTTAATAAAGATTTATTTTTGTTAACAAATGAAATATGTTTCATCTTTGTTCTACCATATTATTTGTACCAGGTTGCTATGGAATAGTGCTATTTTTAAATCTTTTTAAATGCAGCCTATAGTTCTTTTTATGTGGAGTTACTCTGATATTTAGGAAGATATGTATGTTTATTCTAACAGTTGCTTTTATAAACAGTATTGTTTTAATGCCCTTAACATTCTATTTCCTTAGTTCCTTACCATAAACAATAAAGAAAAAATTATATTTTCCCTTCCTTTCCCCTGTCATGTTTCTTTGTTTTCCCACATAGCTCAGAGATGAGGACACTGTTTTAATCAATAACTATTGATTAACTGTTACTCTTTTCTAAAACAAAACACAATAAACCACACTTGCACAATGTCAAGAAAAAAGTGCATTCTCTTCTCACCTCTATCTAGATATCCCAAACTGGGTTGTCTAGAACCAATCACCACATCTGTTTGAAAACATTCTCCCTGGACCTAAAGACAGGAATCCTAACACTTTGGAGAGAAAAAAATGGTTGTGTCAATGTAGGAGCACAAGCTACACCAATATTCTTCTCTTAGGTCCAATTCCTGATATCTCTATTGCCCAAGCACTGGATGTGGCAAAACCAGTGATCAGTGGGAGAAACCAAGACTGGATCTCTACTAAAAAACTGTTCCAGAGGCCTGGTCCTCATCAAAAGCAAAGGATAAAAGATCCACAGGACTGGAGATAGAAGTAAATTTCAGAGATACACCTCATTATCAGAAAAAGTCCAAAGGTCTATGTGGCCTACTCCACCCGCTTAATCTATATATAAGGTGACATAGGTCTCTGAACAGTTTTGCTTTATGGATGTTGAGCCAAAGTATTTCAGTTTGGATAACAAATTATAGAGTCACACCCCACCTATGGACTACACATGTTTGATTGACAAAGATGCCAAGTAGCCTTGCCTTCATTATCATTATAACTAGAAAGCACATGCTTGGATCTGCCATTGATTAATTGCTTTCCCTGCTAAGCCTCAGTTTCCTCCTCTGTAAAATAAAGACAAAAAAAGGACATGAGTTCATTGATCTCAAAAGGTCTTTTTTGTTGCTGTATCAGAATTGTATTTTTATGTAGTTTCATCATTTTGCATTACAATCAAATTATTTGTGTCATGGTTAAGGGTCAGAATAAAAATGGACAGAAAAGTGCTTTCTTTCTAAGTTTTATGGTGCTATGCAAATATCAAGCACCATTATTATTTCAGGAGACTTCCTGGCACTTACTTTCTTTTGGGAAAAAAAGAAAGAAAATGAAACACTCTTGTTGACTTTTAGAGTTGGATTCATGAAAAGGTCTTTTTCCACCAACTCAGAGATGTGTACAAAGTATGTGGTGTCCCCTAGGACAGCAGGACCTGCTTTACAGGAACCAGGATTTGAGAGGAATGGCTCATGTGCTCACGGAAAATCCAGCACACTAGAGTTTCAGGTGAAAGCCAATATGTGGGAGGCTCTGAGGGCCTTAATTAAAAGGTCAATCAATTTTTTCCAAGGCAATTTTGCAGTGTGCATTAAAAGAATTCATGGTCTGTTTTCTCCAGTTGGGTGGAGTTCAAACCTACTGAAGCATACAGTTCTGGGTCTAAGGAACAACAAGTAACACAAGACTTTCATTAGACAAAGGTAACTAAACCTGACAAATATCCCAATCCATCCCCACCCCCAACCTCTTTTATAGAATATATCTTTAAAGGGGAAAAGTCTAATGATAAGTCTCAGCACTTTGGTACTCCTGTTACCTTGGGAAATTTTTCTAAATATCTCAAGTATATATCCTTTCTCTTTCTCTCATCTAGAATGAATTGTTTATTATCCTAATCCCTCTCCAAACTCTGCTCCTCTAGATCAGGAGTCAGCAGACTTTTTCTGTAAAGGACCAGGTAGCAAATACCTTAGTTTTCACAGGCCAAATGATATCTGTTGCAATGATTCCACTCTGCAGTTGTAGTGCAAGACTGTCACAGACAACACATAAGCAAATGGACATGGCTGTGTTCTAATATAATTGTATTTATGAACAATGAAACTTGAATTTGAATTTCATAAAATTATAATAGGTCACAAAATATTATTTTTCTTTTGATTTTTCTCCCAACCATTTGAAAATATTAAAAAAAAAATTCTTAGCTTGTAGGTTGTACAAAAACAGGCAGTGGGCCAAATTTGGCCCATGGGCCATAGTTTGCCAACACCTCCTCTAGATCATGAACAACTTGTAGTCAGGAACTGACTCATAATCATTTCTTTCCTAAGGCTTGCTTTGGTGACTGACACCTAGGAGACATCCAAATGCAAAACCATGGAGGAAGAAGCGAGAGAGGGAGACCATGGGAAGGACAGCAGATGTACCCATCACATACAACAAAATAAGCCTTTCACATTGTTCTGTATGGGTACTTGAAGGGAGAAAGTGCAGAAGCCAATAGCATCACTTTGGAGTCAGAAAGATCTGAATTTGAGTCCCAGCTCCATAATTTCCTGGTATGGCCTCAAGTAAATAACTGAACATGTGGACACATTTGCCTGCAAGTGACAGAAAAATCAACCAATGGTGGCTTAAACATGGCAGATATTTATTGTCTCGCTTATCAAGAAATCTGGACGTAGTGGTTCCAAGGCTGATTCAGTGGCTCAGTGATATCACTGAGGTCATACACTCCTTCTGGCTCCTGCTCTGATATCCTGAGCCACTGACTTTTCATCTTCATGTGTGTCATCTGTGGTTACAAGGAGCTGTCCCACCTTTAAGGATCACATCCAGCATGGTCAAGCCAGGAAGGAGGAAACAGAGGAAATGCCAGCTCTTTTTCCTTTTATACTGCTACTTCTACAAGCAAGCCAATGTCTGACCTAGAACTCTCTAAGCAGATGCTATGTACATTCCTGTTGTCTAGACATGGGTTATGGCCAGTCTTTACCATGGGAAGCAAGGGAAGACGGAGTCAGGACTGGCTTGGAAAGATCTTTAATAGTGTCCATCCAGGGTGCCTGGGTGGCTTAGTCAGTTGGGCGTCTGACTCTTGGTTTCCACTCAGGTCATGATCTCAGGGTTGTGAGACTGAGCCCTGCATCAGGCTTGGGATTCTCTCTCTCTTTCCCTCTGCCACTCAGGCTCGTTTTTGTGTGCATATGCACTCTCTCTCTCTCCTTGTTTCCAAAATAAACAAATCTTTTAAAAAAATAGTGTCCATCTCACAGACTGTTGTGAGGACAAGTGAGATGATGTGTGAAAAACATTGGCACATAAATATTTAGTCAATTACAGCTACTATGATCAGTAGGACTAGCTTAGATATTTTCAGGATCCTAGACCATAACCCCTACACTGTCAGTATGAAAACTAATTTCTCAGATGAAATCAGAAATCCTCATACCCCTATGGCATAACATTCATAATTACATACAACTAAAGTGAATGAAGATTGAAATTCAATAGAGTGAGAGAGAGAGAGAGTGTGTGTGTAAGATATTAGGCTACTGATTTATTTTATACTGCTCAAGATGAACATGGAACTATATATGCACATACACAGGCATTAAGAATAAATGAGAAAAGTCTGATGACGATAGATATACTTCACATCCTGTATGTTAAATTAGGTACAGACACTTTCCTGGGCTTAAAACCTGAGCCATCCTTCCCTCTCTCTTTGCCTTTCCTGGTCAGTCAATAAGTCCTGTGGATTTTGCACTGCAATGTGTTTCATATTTTCCAGGACCCAAGAACAACCTTTACCACCTCCTGTCCAGACAACTGCAATGGACTCCTAAGTGTTCTCCCACCTCTAGTTGTTCTGCCCCCTACCAAAGCAAGCCATTCTCACCTTCTTGCCAGAGTCATCTACCTGAAGCAAAGCTCTGACCATGCCCTTTTTGTGCTCAAAAATTTTCAATGGCTCCCTAGTGCCTACGAAGTTCAAACTCCTCATGTTATTCAAGGTGTTCCTTACTTGCCCCAACCTCTCTTCTCTTCTCTTCTCCCCACTGGTTCACTGACCAGCTTGATTAGAAACTTCTCTCTGTTCTCTGAACAACCCCCACCCCACTTTCGGCATCATCTCAGCTCACACTAATCCATCTCTGTTCTTCTTGATCTTACCTTATAGGGCTGATGGGCAGTTTCCATTTTAAGTTACACTGAAACTCTGCTTGTGGAAGACTTCAGGGAACCCAGAATTTTATGGACAACAGTTCGTACAAAACTATCTGATTAAATCAATAAAATGGTCAATAGCTGCCTCTGATGTTTTCTTGGTCCCGGAACATTTAAACATGCTGACAACTGACAATTTTAAATTGAAATGTCCCATCAAGTGAACTGGGATGGAGACAGCTGATTGGCTGGAGACAGGCCAGCGGGTCCGGCATCTGGCCTGGAGGAAGGGGCCCACTGGCACTCAACATGGTTTTCCTCTTCCTCTTTATAGAGACGTCAGAAGAGCTTTCATATGGCAGAGGGGTGATGTGCTCTGCGCTGCGCCAAAGCAGGAAGGGAGACATCACATTTGGTGACAGACGCTGTGCAGGCTGTACCATTTTGTTGTCCAGTTAATTCCTCCCAATAGCTCTGTGAGGCAGGCATTCTCATTACCTCTAGTTTCTAGTGGAGGTGTGAGACCCAGGGGATGAGCAGGTCCTTAAGGTCACAGTGCCAGGATTCTGAACCACCTCTGTCTGACTCCAAAATTCCCACAGCCTTTGCACTTACCCATAATCATATAGCAGGTAAGTTATTAAATTTGGATCAGGTTCTGTCAGGGATTTACAGAATACATTTGTACAGGGGACAAGAGACTGAGCTAGATGAACTCTGGAACAGGCAGTCAGAAGAGGACCGATCCTCACTCCAGCTATTGGAGGACTTCAGATCTTTCAGATCTGGAAATAGAATTCCAATAGGGGAGCTCAGCCATCACTTTTAATGTGACTTGAATTCCAATACATTTTTTTCATTAACCCCACTCCCATATTTCAGCAATGCTACCCTTTCAATTTTCCCCATCGTGTATCATTTACTATTGTTTCACATTTCTATGATTAGTCTTCAAAGCCAGTCTACAAAAACTAGATGGTAGCAATCATTCTTTTCCTCCGACTAGAAGCATGTGTAATGCAGCCTTTCCTATGTAAGAGACCACCACATCACTTACTTGGCTGGAGACCAGCCAGAGTTTGCTTGATCTAGACCCGGCTCAACTAGGCTCGACACCAAGCCATGTGTGAGATTCAGGTTGATTTTACATAGTCCTCATTCTTCTGGGACTAGCCTCCAGTGCATATCCTCTTTATGGCAACAGAAGAAACACAGGAGGATAAACCCAATCACACAAGACATTTCAAGCCCCTCGAATCATGTTTTCTAATATCCCAATGGCGAAAAGTTATGTGGATAATTTCAAAGTCAAGAAATGGGGAGTTTCACTCTGTATATCATGAGGCGATGACAAGGGTATGGATATCTGCTACAGAGGAACAGAAACTTGGGATCAATCATTCAAACCACCACATCATTCAACCAAATAGGCACTGATTTCCTACTATCCACTGGATTGTGTTTTCGTCCATAGCAAGATAACAAAATTGGAACCAGCCATACACTACACACAGAGCTAAGAACTTGGGTTACCATGATATTCAAGTCATGACCCTGATCTCTAGAAAAGCTCAAGATCAAGTGGAGAAGAAAGAGAAGAAAAGCTAAAATTTGTTGAATACTTACTGTGTACGAGGTACTATACTGAGTGAGCCCTTTGACACACATACCTCTCAACAACCCTATGATGGGTCTGAACAGCCACATTTTGCAGATCATAAGACTGAGGCCCAAACAGGTTAACATGACTTGTCAAAAGCTAGGTACCTGAAGAGCTAAGACTCAAATCTAGATAAAACCCCAAACCCATGCTAAGACAATTACAATATAGTAATAAGTAGCACCCTAAAGAAGCATCAGCAGAGTACTATGGGAGCATGGGGAGGGAGTAGAGATAAAGCAAGTATTCACGCAGAAGGTAGCAAATAAGCTGCATCATGAAACATACATAGAAATCCACCAGGAGTTTAAGTTGGTGGGAAAGCCTGTGCAATGGCCTGGTGAGCAAGTGGGCCGCTTCCTAGAAAAGTCAGAGGGCTAAGTGTCATTGGGTCATAGAGAATGTGATGGGAAGAGCCGAGAACTGAAAGATAAGAGGGAAGCTGTGGTGGGTGAAGGAGAGGAGAGCCCTGTATACCAGCCAAGGGGTTCTGGCTTTGCCTTAGGGACTGGGGAGCCCTAAAAGCAAGATGTGGTTGGCTTAAACTGAGTTCTAGAAATAACAGTTTGGTGGCAAAGTGGGGAAAATGAGCTTGAGCATGGAAGCCAAGGGACTCATACAAAGCCTTGAGAGCAAGCAGGTACCATGAACCTGAGAAACAGGCTAGGCAGGCTCATGAGGACTGGAGAGTGTGGGCTGAGGATGGTGGTGGCCATGGTGGACAGTAGGCCTAGAAATACAGTTTTAAATCTTTAGATTTTTAAAAACATCTTAAGTTTTTAAATCTGGTATTCCTTTTGATCCCTTATCCAAATCCAAGAAGCAAATGCAGAATTGCTTGCTCTGTTGCATTCACTCATCTGTATCTGAGCTCTCACTGCCCGAAATCAGAGATGGGACAGAGTTGGACAGTGCGGGCCCTTTGTGTTAGCAAACAATTCAAGCATTTAAAAAATTCCTGTCTCTCTCCACCATATAGATATAGATATAGATATAGATATAGATATAGATATAGATATAGATACATAGATATATCACATACATGTATACATATATGTATACACATCTGTATATATGTACATATATACACACATACATGCATATATACACTGATTTTGGCACACAGTTTCTGCCAACACTGCAGCCATGGACAAGAACCTGTGTCTGAGAGTTGCACAGACACCCAGGAACTGTGGGCTTCATCACGTTCTCACACATTCTCTTTGGGAACACATAGAGGAGCCATTCACAACCTGTGGTCAAATATCAGCCCTCTTCTCTAGACTTTCTCCCCTTCCTTGGCATCCAAGACCCAGAAATTTTCTCCTGGAAACTGGCCAGGGAATTGAGCTGTGCAGCTTCAGTCCCCAACAGCAAGGGATGGACTTTGGAGGTTTGATCCACCAGCCCAAAGTACAAGACACAAAAGAGAGCAAACACCCTCCGGATGGCTCAACAGTAATTTAGTAGCCGAATCCCTCAGCCCTGGTGTTAACTGTTTTAACTACCACTCATCATCTGCTATATCTCCCTGCTGTTTAGAGGGAAGGGCTGGGGCCTCTCTCTTTCCCTACCCTCCTTCTCAAGTTTTCTGTGACTAGCTCCCTGCAAGCAAAATGCCTACTCTGTCTCACAGCTTCAGTTCTTCATCTACTGTTTGATTTTATTTCCTCCTATTGCCAATTCTTTGCACTGGAAGCTACAAATACCTGTAGGCAGTTTCTTAATTATTTAACACTTTTGCAGTCAATTTCCCAGACCTGACAAGGGAGCCATCCAGGATCCTGAGGGCTCTAGAGTGCTCTCTCTGGGAAGCCGAGGCCTCTTGCTGTACACGCTAGCTCTGGCCCTCAAGGGGTCTAACGTCAAATGGTTCTCTCATCGCCCTATAATTCACCAGTCTGATCTATCATACTTCGTTGAGGGCCTAGGGCTTAGTTCAGAAAAGGCTTCCAACTGTATACCTTGCAACTCAATGGCTTATCTCTAATTTATGTCACATGCTAGTAAACCAATACAACAAATACTTAGTATATACCTACTATATATAAGATACTAGTCTGGAGCAGGAGTGGGGAAACTATGGCCCATGGGTTTTCATAAAGAAAGTTTTATTGGAACACAGTTATACCATTTGTTTATGTATTGTCTATGGCAGCTTTTGAGCCGAGATACCAGAGTTGAATACTTGCAAGAGAGATCATCTGGCTTGCAAAGCCTGAAATATTTACTATTTGCCCTCGTCTAGACACCAGGCACTCAGCTGACAGTTGTCTGAAGAATTTTACTGGTTCTCATGGCCTTCACTGCAAGCATTCGTGACTTTTTTTTTTTTTAAGATTTTATTTATTTATTCAACAGAGGTAGAGACAGCCAGCGAGAGAGGGAACACAAGCAGGGGGAGTGGGAGAGGAAGAAGCAGGCTCATAGCGGAGGAGCCTGATGTGGAGCTCGATCCCATAATGACGGGATCACGCCCTGAGCCGAAGGCAGACGCTTAACTGCTGAGCCACCCAGGGGCCCCGCATTCGTGACTTCTAAATCTACAGCTCTATTTGGACCTCTCTTCTAAGTACCAGAATCATATTTTGCAGCACTTTTGGGCATTTTCACCTGCTACCCCCTATATTCTGCTGGCTTCTCAAACCTGACCTCCCTATATGAACCTCTCTTCCTACTGTGTCTCCTATTTCACTAATGGCATCACCACCCCCAGATCCTGTGTCTCAGTCATCTGAGAGCCACCCCTGGATCCTCCCATTTCCTCAGCTGCACATGTAACTACCATGGCTCCTCCTATATATCTCCAAATCTGTCCTGTCTGTTCCAACCTCGCTGCCACCGCTCATTTGTCTCCTGCCTGTACTGCTGCAGAGATTTCCCCTTTCCACCTCCACGTTCACTTCATTGCATAGGGATGAGGAACAGCCAAGCTCAGGCACAAAAGAAGCACATTATTCACAGCTTTTCATATAATTTGAGAGAACAGCACTTATAGCTCAAAAATAACAATAGCCAACACTTAAATAGAGCACTTACTATGTTCTAGGCGCAGTTCCAGGTAATTTAGGCATAGTAACACCTTTGATCATCCTAACAACCTTAGGAGATAGACATTCTTAATATCTGACAGATGGGGAAACTGAGACTCAATGAAACTGAATAATTTGCCCAAAGTCACAAGCAAGGAAAGGGAGGAGCTGGGATGCAAGCCCAGGGAATCTAGCTCCAGAGTCCATGCTCTTAACCACTGTGAGACACTGCTTCTGTTGAGCCCAAAGATTAATTTCACTTGCCAGGGTCACCAACATGGAACCCAAAGTCAGTTTGGATAACAGCTTCTTTGCAGCCTGGAACACTTCTAAGGAGAATGCAGGTAATTCTTGCCCAAAGGACCTTACTGTGACACGCCAGGAGAGGGCCTGCCCAAACATAAGGCCTCCCCTTGCAGGAGGGAGGTCCAGGGGCTCAGGACAAAAATGAAATCCAGAAACTCCAGAGCTGCATTTGTGAGAGGACAGGATTCCAGAGTGGGGCTGGAGTAGTTAGGACAATTATAACCTTTGAGCAGTCTTTCTCCTGTATTTGTCTCAGATGAAAGCCATTACCAAGTTGTCTTTCTGCTCCCTGATCTGTCACTCTCCAAGCTTTTATCATGAATAGCAACACACTTAAATATTCAGCAAGTGCCCTGCAGAGCGCTAAATAACAAAAGCACACATAAAAGGTCATGGTCTCAATCCCCTTCCCACTCCCAAGAATTTACAATTTTAGCAGCAAGTCCCCAAAGCTGAACTCTATATAACGTGACTTAAAAATCTAGAAGAAACAATTTCCTCTCTTGTTTTTTCAATGTTGACTTTCTCTTGTCTTCATTGGGTATCACCAAGAGGAAAAAGTAGGTAAAATGACATGTTAATGCATCTAAACAAAATATATTAAGAATCTACTCTGTTCAAAGCTCTCTGCTTGGCAAGAAAAGTGATAAACAGGAGTGCCAGATAATTCCTACCTTCACGACGTTTTCTATTTAGCAGTGGGATAAAGTTCTATGTCTATATACATACAGCACTGTGTTACTGCCCCCCCACCAAAAAAAGGTACATATATGGAAACGAATGGTTAGTGCCACTCATTGAGCCTCAGCTATCTGAGAAGCACGGTGTTCAGAGCTGCAAGTCTTCTGCCATCTCCTATTACCTTTAAACAGCCCTGCAAGTCGTATTATTAGCCACATTTTACCAATGAGAAAATTGAGGCTAAGAGAAGCTAAATAATTTGACCTAGAAATAGAAGAGCTAGCATTATGACCCAAGTAATTCAGATTCCAAAGCCTGCAGTAGAGGCATCATTTGAGCTCCTTTTTGCCCCCAAAATGAATAGAATGCTATAGGGGTGATATGAACCAATGCATCCCAAGCAGAGGAAAAGCCCAGAGGCAGAGAAGTGTACGGTGCATGCCTTGGGTGGAAGAATGAGGGAATGTGGTAGAAGTAAGTCTTAAAGATGGGCTGGGCTTCTGACTGGATATTGAGAAGGTCCTATCATTTGACGACCACTGACTAACCAGAATGGTGGCTTCTCCAGAGGACACTACATTTTAGGACATAAAAACCACCTTAGAAAGCTCTGGCTTTTTCTGATCTTAAGCCAATCTGTGTCTATCTTCTTCAAACCTCAACACTGTTCCTATAATCTTTTTTTTTTTAAAGCATAACCAAATCTTCAGCAATTTCGAGTCAAGCAAACATGGACTTCCAGGACAGACTGCTTGTCCTTGCAATGGGCCTTCATGCTCTGGTGATGGAGATAGCAGGGACTCAGCTGCCCTCCAGCTAATCGCTTCTCCCTCTGAGAGGAGTAGTTATTGCCTTGCATCTCTGCCTCATCAAAGGAGAATCAAATTGGTCTGTGGGCATTCTATTGGGATTCATATGTGACATGTGACATTAATAGAGTGTTTGAAGTATGGCCTTCAGAAAGCATGCTTCCATTTGTTGTACTTTATCATAATCAGAAACTCAGAGCTTCAACTGAAAAGAGAGAGCAGGGTCTGAAGTCTACTTATTGGATGAAAAGAAGCAGATAAAAAGAGCATAGGGCAGGAGGCAGATTATTATTGAAAACATGACAATCCACGTTTTCAGTAATAATACACATTTCAACATTGTCCAGATGATGTCTTATGAGCAGGAAGAATCAGTGTTTGGGGAAAATGAGCATGAATTGACCAACTTTCTGCAGTGTCTAGAGTGTATAAGAGTGACCCCAAAGTTTAAAGGACTCCGATCATAAAATTATAGCTGAAAGGAACAATGGAGATCAGCCTCTCATTTTAAAATTGGAGAAGCTAAAGCCCAAGGATTGCGAAGACTTAGCCAAGGTCATGTAGATGGTTAGTAATGGGACATGAGTTGAAGTATCTTGATTTCCAGTCCAGGGTCTGTTTATGACATCATGCTATCCTCTAGAAGAATGTCACTATGAGCAAACGGTAAATGTTTTCAGATGTCAGAAATCCAAGTGTGGGTACAAAAAGCCAAGGAAGTCTTCAAGGGGGACACAGAATAATGTGAAGTGGGATTTAACCAGGCAGAAAGTAAAGGGTATTACAGCCATAGGGGGATGCCCTCCACCTACCCAGAATGTGCCAAGCCTGGCATCTCAGTATCAGGAAAAGCAGATTCTTGTGGTGAAAAATTGCTACAGCAGTAAAATTAAATCTCCTTTCTGGAAGAAACGTGAACTCTTATAAGAGATGAGAAATCTAAACCTTTGTGCCCTAGCTTAACTGTTTTAAGAAATCAAGAGCTCCTTGGAAGGTTGAAGAGAAAGGGAAGAAAAAACCTGGCTTGCCTCCCCCCTTAAAGGAAAAGTGTTTCCCACTGGCAGTTATAAACATTTATGAATCACCTGGAAGGCTTCACCCCCGGTAGGGCAACCAGGACAGGGACAGCTCCCCAAAGCATGGAGGAACCAGGTTCAACTTCCCCAGAGCCTTTCCCATTCACCAGTGGGCAACAGGACCACAGGAGACCTGAGTCACCCTTGCTAATCATGGTCAGTTCATTGGCCTATAACAAATCTCTGTCAGCCAGAATGGGATGCAGCCTCTGAAACAGGTGAAGACAAAAGCTAACATGGAAAAGCGTTTATAAAATGAGTCTTGGTGAAAAGTAGAGAACCTATGCCTAAAGCAGGACAATGGCAGAGATGTAAAATATACCTAGGATGAATTAAGACCGGAAAGAAAAATGAACATAATTGTAACTAGTTGGTGGGATTATGGGTGCTTTTTTCATCTTTTAAAGTAATGTTCATTATAATTATATGTGATTAAAATAATAAATACATTCTGCAATACTTTTATCAACTGTACTTGCTTTTTTTCTCCAGTGCACCCCTAACATTCACTGAGCAAATGAAACAAGGAGGCAATTTTTTTCACTCACCTTCCCACACCCTCTCCCTAATATCCTCATTTTATACCTTGTATTAACTCTCTCAGGCCTAATTCCTTAACTGTTATCTCAAACTACTGACTTCTCACTCTCTTTTTTCCTGCTAGCTACCTTCCCAAAATATTTCCTAGTACTAAAGCCATCCCCAGTGTTCAGCAGTGCATAGCTAACCTGATTAAGGAAGGGGGTTACAGAGGTAGATTGCTCTCCAGGATAATATATTTGCTTGACAGCTGGATAGTCTCCAGAGATGAGCACTGTTAATGCCTTCCCACTCTGTACATATATGCTACTCCCTCTCCTTAAAATTGGGCTGGCCTTAGTGACCTGCTTGACCAACAAAGTATAGTGGAAGAAACATTCTGGAGCTTCCGAGGCCAGGTCATAGTAAACCTTGTGGCTTCCTCCCAGCAGTGTTGGAATACTCACTGTTGGGATGCTGTCTTTAAGAACCCAGTTACCATGCTGTCAGAGGCCCAGGCCACATGGAAAGGCTAAGTGTGGTTGATCCAGTCTACTCAACAAGTGTAGGTGATACAATAGTTGGCATCAACTGCCAGCCATATGAGTGTGCTATCGTGAACATCCAGCCCATTTGAGCCTTCAGATGACTGCAGCTGCAGCCTCCATATGACTCAAACTGTATGAGAGACCTTGAGTGAAAAACAACTAGCTGAACTAATTCAGCTCACAGAATCAAGAAAAATAATAGCTTGGTATTTTAAGGCACTAAGTTTTGGGATGTTTTGTAATGGAACAATAAGAACATTTTTAAAAACTTTTTTTTTTAGTTGGATCACAAAACTTCAATTTCTGGTCCTTGGTTTGGTGAAAGATTCAAGGAAGGATTGTATTTCTACTTAATCATTTCTTTAATCATTCATTCATTCATTCATTCATTCAACCATCCAACTTAAATATAATGAAGAATACCTCTGTATAAGGTACTGTGGCAGATGCCAAGGGGCATAGCAAAGTAGATCAGAAACAACCCATGCAAAAACTGTATTTCATCAAAGCCATTAATATATTACATAAAAATCACACAATGACTTGAATTTGGATGGGGCAGGTGGGTAGGATTTGAATATATGCATGTTTAGGGGCAAGGGCATTGAAGAAAACGAGACTAGGATGATTGAGGAAAGACCAGTGGAGCAAGACAGCAGGGAGAAGACTAGGGGAGCAAGAGGAAGGCGTCCAGGTTGATCTGAAAGTAAGGAGCCCCAAAGAGAATGGTGGGGAGTAGGGCGGCTAGGAAGGTTGAGACCTGGCCCTTGAGCAGGTCTCCCTGGGTGGCAGCCCTCTGAGCCGCACTGCCAATATGTCTCTGAAGGCCACAGTCAACATGATCTATGTTCTCTGCCACAGACCAGTCACTGATTGTTTCCAGCTGCAAGCTCATTGCTTTGCTGAGAGACTGGAGATTAAAGAATGCAAGGATCAAATCTAAATAAACCTCCAAAAAATTCAAGTTGTGTATCTTTCTGTGCATAAAGTACAACCCCCATTGCATTTATGAGCTCTAGCAAATTCTATACATTCACCTCCCATTAATATTGACAGGCCCATGAAGATGCTATTAGGTGGGAGAGCATGATCATAGCCCAGGGTTAATGGGTGAAAGAATTGATCCCATTTCAATCTCTAGGGAAAGGCTGAAGTTGGGGTTGGACAAGGCTTACAGGCATTGCTCCCAAAGTATTAGCTGACCTGCTGGTAACTTGCAGTATGAACTTGGGCAAATCACTCTCCTTCACTGAGCCCGGTTTCAGAATAATGAAGAGTATCTCTGAGATTGCTTTAAGATCTGACACCTCGTGATTCTAAAGGGGTGAGGTAGGACCTGACTCGTACACATCTGCCATCAACTTCAAACGCATCCATGGAATTCTAAGTCCTAATGGTATCAGTGTTTGCCTACTGTTGTGCATGATCTGGTGCTAGGCTGAGAGTAAGATCAAATCTCAGATTCCCAATAGTTGACTTTTCCCCAGAGCATCTAGAGACCACAATCCCAGTATCTCCCTGTACATCTCATTCCTGGGGTCAAACTTCTTTACTGTATGCTTGAATGTAATAATACACTTAGATTTAGTGTCACGCATAAAACATTGTTAGGATTCACTCAGAAAGGGGAAATTTTCTTCATCAGATTTTTTTCTCTCCCTTCTTGGAAATGTAATGTAACTTCATTTCACCGCACCATAAATTTACATCAATGATTTGGAAAAACAATATTCAGATTCTCATTAATATTTAAATAGTTTATTAAGGGCTTGTAATTTACTATCAGCAAGAAGTTGTGATGTTTATGATAAAGTGAATTACCAGCTCATGGACTTATAAGCTGAGTGCTCTCAGTTCTTTGAAGAAACAGTAGCAGTTTTATTTAAGAACACATGAAACTTCACAACGCAGGCCCCAATATCCCCAGATTTGAGTACTGAGATGTGTGTTCTTATACACCAATAAGGGTTCACTGTCTCAGGGGTTGTGGTGCATATAGAACAGCACCATTTGCTAGCACTAGGATGTGCTTCAGAAATGATGCTCCTTCTTTCATCTCCATAGGTTGCTATCCTCACCTGTGTCAACTGAGTCAGCACCATGAACTACCTTTCTCTCTTGCTGAACAACCAGGTAGCATTCAGAGGAGAAAAGAGGAGATGCCACTAGGAGTTGCCTCATCAATTCTGACTGTGGGAAGTAGTGTTAAAATGGACTACTCAAGCAAAGTTTACTTTGGACCCCTCACTCTAATGTGTTCCCTGATGTATGCCCAAAAGCTTTTCCCTCTATTCTCCTTTGAGCAGGTGAGGGTTTGGGTAATCAAGGATGAGGGTTTCTTTGGGGGGAAGACAACCATGTGAAAAAGGACAGTCTAATGCCCTGTTCCAAGAATCAAGAAACAATTCCAAGAATCAAGAAATGGTGGCTAAGAGCCAAGGAACAGTGAATAAAACACTGGAGCCTAATTGTCTGTTTGAAAACCAACTCTGCCACTCACTATCAGTGTGATGTTAGGCACATTACTTAACCTCTCTGTTCACAGGTGTCCACATCCATAAAATAGGGAGAGTAACAATGCTTACCACCACATGAGGCAATTGGGATGATTAAATGACATCACACATAGGAAGCAGTAAAGCAGTTCCTCGCACATGCTCCATGTTTGTTATTTTATCACTCTGGGGGCTTCTGAAGCTACCGAGAAGCCCAAAAATTGAGTTGGCTCCACACCTGCTGGCTTCCTGGTAGACTGTGGTCAGCCAACAAGAACAACTTTTCCAGGTTCTTCCCTCTGGGGAAATACATGTCATGAACAGCTTCTGGCCTCATTCCTTCTGAGTCAGGGAAGAGTAAAAAGTAGGATAGTTAGGAATAAGACCTAAGACATTCAGGGCAGTGACAACAGTAATGACTGAACAGTCAAGACACTTGGTTCCAACCCGTCTGGCTCAGATTATGCATGTGATCCCTGTGGAAGATGACCTGGACAGCCTCCATGGTCCCTCCCAGTTCTAAGACTCTGACATCCAGGGGCGCCTGGGTGGCACAGCGGTTAAGCGTCTGCCTTCAGCTCAGGGCGTGATCCCAGCATTATGGGATCGAGCCCCACATCAGGCTCCTCCGCTATGAGCCTGCTTCTTCCTCTCCCACTCCCCCTGCTTGTGTTCCCCCTCTTGCTGGCTGTCTCTATCTCTGTCAGATAAATAAATAAAATCTTTAAAAAAAAAAAAGACTCTGACATCCAGGAGCCCAGAATCCTTGCCCAACACCACTGTCTTGGGAATTGAAGCACTGATCACCATGGCTGCCGTGCCTTTGCAAATCCTGATCTGCAGTTCTCATGCCTGCTTCATCACTTAGGACTGAGCTCATTCCAGGTCACAGCTGCCTCCCACTCATACCTGCCTCTGTCTTAAGATGAAGTGATGGTGCTGAAGGGCTTGTGTCCTTTACAACTGCCACATCTGTGGAATCCCCACCTTCACAGGTACACAAAAGCTTCTGGAATCCCATGGATCATAGTCTACTAATCACATCCTCTTTTGCCTTCTGTAAGGTCTTTTCAGGGGAAGCTCTGAGATAACTAAACTATACTTGTTTTTCTGCCCTGCCCAAAATAACAGCATATGTTTTCTGGGTTATGTCAGCTTACTGAGCTGTCAAAGACACTTGAGAGAAATCAAATATTCTTTGTAGATGGTGTTGCCACACATCTTACACACACACACACACACACACACACACACTCCTTAAATCACCACATAGAGTCAGGAAATGATGGCGGACTGACATGCAGAAAGAGGAGAATTTTATATCTATTCTACCTATTCACCCATTCTTCCTCCAAGTTGAATCTGTGGGCTTTAAAAATCCAACTGACTCCTGACTCTTATCTGCATTAAGCTGAGTAAATTATTTGGCAATCAGAGTTCAGTAAGCAACTTTGCTGAGTGGGCAAAAAGGAGAGTGGGCCACACTTGGTGTTTCCCCTGCTGTCTTGTGTCAGCAATGTTAATGGGCCACTTGGTGATAAATGGAGACATACAGTGACCTCCAGCATTTGTACTAGAATGTGAATGTCTTATGTAGGAAGCTTTACTGAATTTTAGGCAGGTGAGTGATAGCCTTCCCACATCGTGAGCTCTCATCAAATATTTCCTGACTGACTGAGGTTTTCTCTCACTTTATCAGCTCCCTCAAGGAATAAATCTAATTGAAAAGAACGACACACAGTTTCTACTTAATTAGATGTGTTTCCTATAAACTAGACCTCTTTACTAAAATATACAAGTATAGGCATTAATTTGAATTAGCATAAGTGTCATACTTAAATGGGCTGCTTATTTCAAACCCAGATATATAAATATGTATGTATAATTAGAAGCTTTGCTCACTGAGGCTTAACTTTCTGGAGTGACTATTTAAACCAGTGGCTCTTTACTTTATGGATATTCCTGGACATTTTGAGAATCTCTTGGAAGTTATCAACCCCTCCCTGCAAAATATGCATTCATAAATACCATTTTATCATATTTTGAAGGTCTGCACAGATCCCATGGAGCCCTTTCATGACTACCCTTCTTACACCAACCCCCACGGTCTATGGATCTAGGTCTAGAACCTCTGACTTGGTTTTCAGCCCTAATCCTAGCTTAAATACTATGCTTCTCCCCCTTGAGTTTTTGTAAATGAGAGTTTGAGAAGAACTTCTTCCCTAACCCCAATACTGTTTCAGGTCCTGAGATGCAGAAATGTTTGGCAACAAAAGCTCATGTGCATTTTCCTTTATTGTGGTTTCAACAGCCCTAGCAAAGGTTTCCTCCAATTTAATGAGGGATGAGCCTTTATCTTCCCTCTACCTTGTCTGTCTTGGCACCTATTATTTTTTTCACCTTATAGCCAGGAAAAAAAAAAAAAAAAGAAAACTGTCAAAGAGTAACAAGGTCTTGCTAATCTTCACACACACACACCTGATTTGCTTTCTCCTAATTAGGAGGGGTTAATTTTTCTTTCTCTTTTGGCAAACATGTTTCAAGTTTCTGTACTCCTTTCTAATCAACTGGCTAAAATATGGTTATATATGCTTAATCTTTCTCATTAAATTTAGATTCTCCTGTGACACAACTCTGCTGCCTTTGGTGTAGATCTCCATCGCCACCATCTTTGAAAGGAACAAGATCTCTTTACACAGATCAGAGAAAGGTTATTAAACAGATATCCTCTCGGGGCACCTGGGTGGCACAGCGGTTAAGCGTCTGCCTTCAGCTCAGGGCGTGATCCTGGTGTTCCGGGATCGAGCCCCACATCAGGCTCTTCCACTATGAGCCTGCTTCTTCCTCTCCCACTCCCCCTGCTTGTGTTCCCTCTCTCGCTGGCTGTCTCTATCTCTGTCAAATAAATAAATAAAATCTTAAAAAAAAAAAAAAGAATGCTTAAACAGATATCCTCTCTTTGTTAGGCTGGAAGTCCTCAAATATGATGTCTGAAGAGATTATTCAGGCTATTTACATTGGATAAGGCAGAAAGTGAAGCTCAGAGTATTAGTTTCCTCATCTGTAGAAACAAGGTAGCTAATTACAATACTAATCTTGCAGGGTTACCATGAGGATTAGAGAACACAATTGTAGGTAAAGTACCTGGCACAGCACCTGTCATACAGCAGTTAATAATAGAAACGGTCTAATGGGCTCAAGCAAGGGAAACTACAGCACCATGGACAGTTCCTATAGTCAGCCATTTCAGAGGTCTTGCTGGGTGCTTCACCAAGTAGCCCTACTTTATGGAGAAGGACTGTCTGGTTCTGAAAAGGACCTTGACCACTTAGATAACCTCTGGCTTTCTGTGGCAAAGAAATCACCTTCTCCATCTCCACCTGAAGGTGCACTCCACTGGATGTGAGGCTTATCAAAGTGATCTCAGTGCTCAGAGGTCTTGCTGGATTAGATACTTGAGTTTCCATTCAGTGTCCTATGGCTAAGTCCCCAGCTGACCATTCTTCAGAGCTCCTTCTTCTTTCCAGGTGAGTACAGGGGCCTTAGGGCTCTTTATTCTGGCTCCATCTCTAAACAATGTATTTCTTGACTAACATTCATTTCTCAGGGAAAATAATCTGGCCGTACCCTGTACCTTTCTTGGCCGGCTGTGTGGGTTTTAGGGCAATTTCCTACTGCATTTAGGACAGCCAGCTCTTACAAGTGAAAATACCAGCCAAAGCACTATCTTTCTAAATAGAACACTGACTAAATGTTAGCAGCCTTCTTCGTCAGAATGGGGCAGGAGCTGTGAGGGGGGCTGAACAAACATGTGTACATGCTCTTTGATGACTGTCGTCAGCTTCTTGAGTTCCTGCCACATGCTGTTGCATGTGGCTGCCCACATAAGAGAATGTGCATCTATGGCCCATTTCTCCACCCTATCTCCAAGCCCGGGCTCTTGACTCCTCAGTGCCAGCACCACTTGGTGGCAATACAGGTGAGCTCTGTAGTTTTGCTCCTGAAAAACTATGTGTTAGAATAGAATCTTGTAAAATCTCTGTCACTTTATCATTGATTGATGTTAGTTTTAAGTGCCTCCTTTTAATTCCCAGTTGTCCCCTGACTGTGAATGGCTCCAAACACTTCAGTTTCCAGCTGCTCTGCCTCCTGCCAAACTAGTTCTGTTAGGTATTAGGAGTTTGATCACTAGTTATCAACTTTTCCCTAAAGCAGGTCTTGTTACTATTTCCCTGGACAATAGCAATAGCTTCATGCCTGCTTTTACATCATTTTCCCCCACCCATAACCCAGTTTATACAAAGGTTCCCAGATTAATTTTCTGAAAGTTTACCTAAGCATACATGCCCTGCTTAAAATCCTTGTTTTTAATGGCTCTTCACTGCCTATAGAATTACATACAAACCCCTCACCCTGTAATTCAGTGTCCTCTTTTATATGGTTTCAACTAGCTTTTCCCGCTCTTTTTCCTAATGAATATCCTCTCATATAACAGATAGACTGATTAATAATTCCTAAACAAGTTTACTCTTGTACCTTTATCCATGTTCCTCTGTCCTTCTGGAAGGAGCTCCCCCTTCTCATAAATCCTCCCACTCTTCAAGG
Source organism: Ursus arctos (assembly GCF_023065955.2). Classification (NCBI taxonomy): domain Eukaryota; kingdom Metazoa; phylum Chordata; class Mammalia; order Carnivora; family Ursidae; genus Ursus; species Ursus arctos. Next base: position 13,314,749 of record NW_026622863.1, read on the forward strand.
CTGCCACAAACCCCATTCTTTGTACAAATTTTGCTAAGTAACGATAAAAGCTAATATTAATAAGCATTTAAGATATGCCAGGCACTGGGCTAAGCACATTACAGGCATTATACACCATTTATTCCTAGCAAAAACAACCTATTACAGACATATTTGCAGATTAGGAAAACAAAGTTTAAGAAGCTGGCTTCTTAAACTTTTGACCAAAGGTGTTAGAATTATTGAATAATGAAGCAGGATGTGAACTCAGGCAGCCTAAATCTGGGGCCCTTACCTTTAAACCACTCTCCTGGGTGCTACACCCAACCCCTAGCACTTGACAAACTCAGTGCTCACTTTACCACCATCTTGTATTATAATTACATTCTATGCATTTGTCTTTCTTTCCTTCACTCCGGATGGTGAATGCATTATTAACTTTGCCCTATTCATCTATATCTATAACCATCACAGTTTCTGAAACGCTGGTGGAGGGAACTTTAATGAGGGGGGCTGCACAATGTGAATATTTTGGATGAAGGAGGGAACGTGATCTATTCCCAGAGGTCTGTGACCACGAGAGGGAACAGGATAAATCTCCTTCTAAACACATTCTATGGGCCTTAAAGAAGTGCCTACTTACTTGGGGCAAGTAGTCAAGAAGCTAATGTCACCTCAGCCATACAGAGCCCAGAGCCCAATTGCAGAGGGCTCCATTTTCCAGCTAGCTCTTTCTTCTACCATTGTCGAAAGGGACTGTGAAGCGATAATAGCAAACCCACTCAAAGAGCAAAAGTCATGATGTGGTTCACCTCAGAGAAAGGATGTGTGGCCTGAGGGAAGCCAGCCAAGCCTCTGACTGAGGCAGAGCTGTCTGGAAACTGGAGCTAGGAGAGTGAGAATGCAAAATGCGGGGTGGACAGATGACCCATGGATGAGGTTCTCTCATACTCTGGAAGTATCAGAGTACCAGCAAATTGAGAGATTTAAGAAAAGTGTAATAAAGGGACCCTTCTCAGGAGTGTGATAGGACGTAGGCAAGCCATAGGGGTGGTGCTATGTCCCGGATGCATAACAGTAGAGACATTACCACCCCTGGGTCTGAGGGCCAGGGAAAGGCTGGGGAACATGGAGACAGAGAAGCTGTCTGAGGAGAGCAGTGATCTTCAGACAAAGAACACAGCTAGCCATGGCAACCTTGCAGCAAGGTTGCTGGGGGGCAAATTACCCCAGCTTCATCCTCCTTTATCCCTCTAATCTACTTCTCAGCCTCCTCATTGGCTGTACCTAAGCAGAGCCAGAGAGCAAGGACACTCACTGATATCATCCATAGAGGTCAGTCTCCCCAGGTGCAGGGCAGAGTGGAATGGGGTGGAGGGCAGATCTGGAGCGGCAAAGGGAAGACAGATGTCAGAGTCATGGTCTAGCCTTAGTGATCTTGTTAACAAAGTACACACAGAGCATATTATGGACTGAATTGTGTCTCCCCACCCCCAAATTCGTATGTTGAAGTTCTAACTCTCAGTGTGACTGTGTTTGGAGACAGGGCCTATAGAGATGTAATTAAGATTAAACGAAGTCATACGGGTGGGATCCTAATCCAATAGGACTGATGGTGGCCTCATAAGAAGAAGAAAAGACACCAATAATGCATGTGCCCAGAGGAAAGGCCATGCAAGGATGTGAGGGCACAGAGAGAAGGTGCCCAACTACAAGCCAAGAAGAAAGGCCTCAGGAGAAAGCAAGCCTGCCAACACCTGATCTTGGACTTCCAGCCTCTAGAGCCATGAGAAAATAAATTTCTGTTGTTTAAACCACCCAGTCTGTGGTGCTTTGTAATAGCAGCCCTGGCTGACTAATGCAGAGCAAGAGATTGTCTCACCTGACACTCTTAAATCACAGAGGAGTCTGAGCAGTAAGGCGGTTGTGCCTTCCCCAAGACCTCATGGTGATTTAGAGGCAGGGTTTGGACTAAAACCCAACAAGGCACACTCCCAGTCCAGGACCTCCCATGACACCCAGAAACTCTGATATAGTGACCATGGGTCAATCCACCTTGGTTATGTATTTTATTAGGCTTGTACCAGTGTTGGGTTTTAATTGGATTAGTTTCCAACTCTGAAAAATCAGGAGATTCCACATTAATATCCAGATGTTTAACTTCTCTTTAAACATCAAAAGATCCAGCAACTCTCAGCCCACATTCTAGCATGGTTACAAGCAGCCTCATCTAAGCTCCAGCAGTATACTTTTAAGGCATCCACACCAACCAGCCCACCATCATGCCTGCCTCATTTATTTAGCTACTCTCTGGCCTCAATAAGCACTTCTATCATCAGCCCCTGACCACACCAACCTATTTTTCAATCTGCTAATAAATATGTTACCCCTTGCTAGAAATACATGCAATCAGGCAAGACTTTGGAAGCAAGGGAAATATAACTGTCCTCTGAGTTAAACTGTGAAGTCAACCCATAGTTGTGCAGAGCAGAGAGAGGCTGAGTTGTCTCAAAGAGATAATGTCCCCAGGTGTGCGATACAGGACAAAGACCTCACTGTACACGTGACATAACTAAAGAAAGAATGTGTCAATAGGTGTGGGCTTGTCAACAATAAAAGTTTAGAAAATAGGGTCAGATGGAAAAACTGTGGATAAATACGGAAGCATCATTCATGAAAAGATGACTATTGTCAGAAACAGGACCAGAACATTCCCAGGAGAAATAAGATCTATTGTGCCATGAATGCATGGTCCCATCAACCATTTAAATCATCTTATGTTACCTACCTTGAGTCCATGCTCACCAAATCACCTCTTCTGTTGACTCTGGTTTCCATGCAGAAAAGTACTAGACCCTCTCCACACCCCCAGGGATAGGTGGGTACTCCTTTCCTTGCACTTCCGCATGCTAACTTTCTGATCAATCGTATCCGTTTTGGGAGCTTTATTAAAAGTCTCACAACTCTGAAGATCAATTTGACTCTCCATGCCCTGAAAAATCCAGATTTTGAGCCTGCAAGACTGAGAGCCAGATGTTCCCTTAGAGGCCACTTGGGAGCCAGCAAGCTGGCCTTCCTTGCAAGTTTCTTCTCTTCTCCCCTCCCTTGTCCCCACGCACATGCCAGAACCTCACTTTGGCCATATGGCCTCACTTAAAAATAATGATCATACACAAGGAATTTAACAGAGGGGTCTTCTGGAAACAATGCTTTAATGTAAAGGATAAACAGTGTATCTGAATGTCCGTGTCTCTGTGTGGCTATTTAAATTAATTAAAATTAAATAAAATGTAAAATTCAGTCCTCGGTCATGCTAGCCAGATTTCAAGTATTCTATAGCTACATGTGGCTAGTGGTTGTTGTATCAGACAGGTCAGTTATAGAACATTCCCATCATCTCAGAAAGGTCTTTAGGACAGTGTTGACATTGATGATGGAATTCAGATAGGAGGGGGAGATAAGGGTGAACAGAAGCACTTTCTGGAGGCTCTCAAATTACACCTCTTGAATTACCAGATGCTGCATCTGTAGGTGAGGACTGGTCACTCACAAAGTCAGAGTAAGTGACAGAAGCCAAGTGGCAAGAGTTCAGGTCAGTCTCCCAAAGATACTGACTGACTTCCATGCCGCACCAGTCCCCATCAAGAGATGAACTTGAACCTCAACTAAGAGAGAGTTCTTCACAGACGCTTCATCACTCAGGCAGGTGAGTGTCTGCAAAATGTTAAACCTCAGATAAACCAAGCTCCCAACACCTCTCCGTGAAAACCTGACATCCACTGGAACTCCACAAAGCAAGTCCTAGAGACAGATAAAGATCAAGCCCTTTCATCCAGATGGCCCCCAACAGGGTTCCCTGCCAATTAGCTCATTCATTCTATATCAGAACTTGTTGAAGACAGCAGGACAGGATCACTAAACCCATTCTACAGAAGAGGAAAATAAAGCTTTTTGGTAAATTGCTCTTTCAGGTGAAGCCAGGATTTGAGTCTTGATTTCCCAACTCCTGGCTTAGTGCTCCTTCCACCTACACTATGTTGCCTCTTTAGTAAGAGCTCTCAAGGTTGCAGACCATTTGCCCAATTGGCAGAGCATTGGGACACACGGTAAGGAACCTGGAAAAAGGAAGGCTGTCTCCGTACTATTGTGTTTTTATGGCAAGGCAATGGATGAAGAGGCCCAGCTTGAATGACTAGGAGCAGGGGGAGGGAGGAAAGTGGAGAAGTGCCTGGGAAACAGACTGCCCTTACGATAGGAGTTCTGCTTTCCAATCCTTAGTGTGGGGATGATGCTAACTGCTTCTTTCCAGCTACAGAGGCAGGTAGAACAATAGACTGAAATCATGGATGAGAAAATGACTGGGAAAGTGATAAGAAGCTCAGAGGATTATAAGCCTCCTGCTTCTCAGAACCCAAACAAAAGTAAAGCTAAAATAAACAGACTTTTTTCCCCTCAGCCTTTTACTTTCATGAAAGAGATAAATGTCAAAGAAATCAAGCTTACATCAGACAGATTATATATAAATTTTCCCCTGGGAGTCCACATGTCAGCAAAGGTTCAGCTCAGCCTCCTCTATTTGCCCAGTTGGAGTCTTAAATAATGAGAATTACTCATAATGATGTAAAGAGGCCCTACCAGACTGTGATGGGCCTTCCGAATCACCAGAAGCAGTCCTTAGGTTTTTATACAGCACATGTCACTGTAGTACAATTATTTGGGCATTGGCAATCTGTGTGTAATATACATGACCGTCATCTTTTAACAGAATATTACACTTTTAAAAATTCTGCATGATGGGAGTTTTATTCCATTACTAAAGAATTATTTGGGTTTGTCATTGACCTTTTTAAGAGAGTGGGTGTAGTGGAGAGAAAAAATCAATTTTTCCTGAGTCTTAACTTTTGGTCTAGTTTTGTGTTTCAATATGATATGGGTTGCCATGGGCAATGCTATACCAAAATGTGGTGTGGCAAGTCTCACCTAATAATAGGCTTCCAGGGATAAAAGAGGAGGATGGAAAAGGGAAGAAAGAGAGAGACAAGAGACAGGAAGATATGCAGAGAGAGACAGGAAGACAGAGACAGAGAGACAGAGACAGAGAGAGATGAAAACTAAGCCAACAATAATACCTCTTACCATCAAGTTCCCACCGGTAAGTGAAAGGATTTCTAAGCCCTCCAGAGAGTTTACAGGGCTTGATCCAATTCTCACAAAGCAAAAGCCTACATGCATCTAACAGCCTTCCCCAGCCATGCCAATTCCAATCTAAGAAAGAGTCTTCCTGAAGCAAAGGCAGGGCAAGTAGCTGACAAGACCGAACTTTATTGAGTGTAATGCTGTCTAATGTAATTCTCCAGGCAATATTTCTTGGCTTTTCAGATGGTTCTCATTTCAGCTCGAGCCTATTGATCTCTTGCCAGATGATCGGGGCAGCTGTGTGTGCTGTTTACTGAGGTGTTTGGATCAGTGCCCTAAATTAACCACCCTTCAGCCAAATAGGGGTCCTTTTCTTTCTCACCTCTCTGTTTCCCCATTACCTTGTCATTAGAACAGGATGTACACCTGGAGGTTTGTATTACACTTCCAGGGAAGTGACTCTTGCCTTAAATTACCTTGCTCTGGTCTAAATGTTTGTGTCCTTTTCAAATTGATATGTTGAAACCTGCCTCCCAAGGGGATGAAAACTATCTGACAAGTTCACATACCTATACTGGCAGGAATCAAGTCTGCAAACCTTGAGTCACTACACTCTTCCTTGTAACTCCCACATGAAATCATTGAGTAATTATTTCTTCTTTCTGGTCCCCATACTAGTTGGAATCAGAAGTGGTGCCATTTTCCCCATTGAGATTTGATCACTTCTTGGTTCAGCATCATCAAGAAATATCCCAATTGCATCCCAAATATATACTTTCCACACTGACCTTACAGCACCATTCTTTACCTTAATTACTAGACCTAAGGGCAAAGTCCTTACACACCACACTCCCCAGTCTTCCAGGTCTACATGCTATACTCCTCATTCTTACCCATCCACACACCACATTATATCCTCCCCTCTACCTTCTCATAATCACATAGACTATTAGAGCTAAAAGAGAGTTTAAGAATCATTTGTCCAGTTTCTATATTTTATAAATCTGTAGAAGAAGATTCAGAGAAATTAAGCATCCTATTTGCCCAGGATCACGTATGTCAAGGCAGGGCTCAGGGGTCCTGATTCCTGGTAGTGCTATTACCAGTCTTCCAAATTCCCCTAAATATGGAGGACCTCCTTATCATTCTCCTTACTGATGACTATTGTTAAGTGTTTAGAGGTGATAAAGACAGTTCTTGACTTTTGATTTATGATCTGATACTGTAACCTTGATGATGGAGTCAGATAACTGAGATAATTTTTGTTTTAGAACATTATACTCTGACCTCCTGAAGTGTCTTCTCCAGAAGCTCTCAGCTTCAGAAAGGGAAGAGCATTATACTTACTTTGTAGTAGGTGATACCCTTGCTACAAGCTCTATCCTTCCTAATACAGTCACTGAGAATTTTCACCTAGTTGGATAGGTCTATCAGTTTGAGTAATGGAGGAAAATAGATGGCACACACATGTCATATTAAGTTGGAGATAGATTAATAAAGGAAATATTTACATAGTTGTGACCAAAGTGTAGAGAAACCACCTTCAGTGGTGAGATAATGCAGTACCCCAGGGCCAGTAATAGCAGGGCAATTACCACCCCCAGGACTTCAGGGGTGGGAGAGGAACCAGTCATGGATCCACAAGCAAGAACCATTATGTGGAGAGGACCACCTGACAGGAGCAACAACTTTCAGGAGAAGGCAGCAGCCAGTCTATATGGTGAAACCATAGGGAGACAACAGATACTCTGACTTTGCTTTTTCTCCCTCCCTCAACATTTTCCACTGAGGCTCCCCATTGGCCAAAGGACAAGAAAGCTCTGAGATTTAGTGCCATGCATGTTGGCATGGGTTTCTTTGGATTTATCCTTTTTGTGTTTTACTCGGCTTCTTGAATCTGTAGATTATATCTCTTACCAAAATTAGGAAGCTTTCAGCTTTTGCTCCTTGAGACATTCCCAGTCTGTCTCTTTCTCCTCTTCTGGGATTCTGATGATATGAATGTGAAATGCCTTATCATAGTCTCACAGGTCACCAAGGTTCTGTTGTTTTGGGTTTTTCTTTCTCCAGTCTATTTTCTCTGCTGTTCAGACTGGTTATCTCTCTTATTCCATCTTCTGGTTCACTAATTCTTTCCTCTGTCTTCTCTGCTCTGCTATTGAACCCATACACTGAACTTTTTTTTTCCTTCAGTTTTTTCATTTTCCATTTGGTTCTTCTTTATATCTTCTATTTCTTTGCTGAGACTTCTTAATTTTTCATTTGTTTCGAGTGTGCTGTGCTCACAATTGCTCATTGAAGCATTTTTATCATGGCTGTTTAAAAATTGTGCTCAGATAATTCTAAACATCTCTATCATTTCAGTGTTGGCAACAATTGATTGTCTTTTTATCATTCAATTTGAGATCTTTCCAGCTCTTGGTATGACAAGCGATTTTCTGTTGAAACCTGGATGTTTTTGTATTAAGTTATGAGACTCTGGATCTTATGTAAACCTTCCATTTTAACTGCCTTCCTCTGACACCACTCCAGCAGGGGAAGGGGTGGCACCTGCTTGTTACTGCCAGATGAAGGTAAAGGCCAGGTTTCCCAGTCAGCCTTTGTTGACAGCCAAAGCAGTAGGGGTGGTGAGGGAGCTCCTTGTTACTGATGGTCTCCATTAACACCACGGTGGTATGGCCTTATTACTGATTGGTAATGGTGAAAGTCCTGACTTTCCACTAAAACTCCTCAGATACTACTCCAGCGAGGAGGGAAGGGGAGCCCCATAATTTTCAGGTAGAAATTAAAATCCAAGCTCCCAATTTCCCCAAGAGGTCTCCACTGTCATCACGGTTGCAGAGGGAAAGAGAGGGAAGAGCTGGTGACCAGATCACAAGGAAGAAAGTTCCAGTCTACTTTGCTGTCTTTCTGCACCACCCCAGGATGGATGTTAGGTGCCTCACTACTGCCTCATGAGGGTGGTAGTCAAGGCTCCTCATTTGGCCTGTGTTACATGTGTGGGAGTGGGACCACAGTTTTTTTCCATAGTGTTTGGTTGAAGTGTAGATTGGTTATTATCTAAAAGTATTCTTCCTTGCTAGGTTGTCCCTTTCCTGGTACCTTAGCCGGAGAGAGCAGGCTTTTGTTGGGGCTTTGTTTGTGCTCACTGGTGTGTTGCTGAATTCTTTAATTCCAAACCTGGGATATATGACATACAAAGAAAATCCAGGGAACTCATCACTGTGCTGCTCCCAATCTTGGGTCTCAAGATTCCTAGCCAGTCTGTCTTCTTCTCTCCACTTTTCAGAGTTGTCTTATTTTTATGTTATATATAGTGTCCAGGTTTTCAGTTGTACTTAGCAGGAGTAATAGAGAAAAGTATGTCTACTTCATCTTCCCACAGGCGAGAGTCATCCACAGTATATCTTTAAAATCTGAATGTATTGCCAACATTTAAAAATCAAAATATTTCAAACAAGAATCTGGAGATCTGGCTTCTCTTTAAAAAGCTGGAATATCTGGCAATATTGGACCCACACTCCAGAATAGAAAGCAGCAGCCAGAACTGCACTGTCTGGTATGATAGCCCAATAGCCACATGTGGCTATTTAACTTTAAATTTAACTAAAATTAAACAAATTAAAATTTCACTTCCTCAGTAACACTAGCCACATATGACTAGAGGCTTCTGTATTGGACAGTACACATATAGAACATTTCCATCGTTCCAAAAAGTTCTATTGTACAGCACTGAGCTTGTGCATGATGGGGGCGTGCCTGTTCCAGTTTGCCAGCCCCCCACTACTTGACAATATATCAGGCCATGTCATTCCTTTACCTCACCTGCAGATAAATTTGTGTTTATAATCCTTGGCTTCAGGGTCAGAAGGATTTTTGACTTGTGGTGATACAGAGGCAGGCATACCAGGTGGAGAGCACAGCAGGGGCAATGACACAGGAGGAGAAGCTATGGTCCTGGAAAATCAAAGCAATTAGGTTTGGATAGAGAGTAGGAGAATAATCAGAGGAGAAAAGGAAGGTAGAGACTAAAGCCTTGGCAGGAAGGAAACACAATTATAGCCCCCACTTTGGCTCTAACTAGCTGTGGAACTGGGCTCAAAGAATAGCCTCTGCTCCACAGGCTTCACCTTGGACCACTCTCCCCTTTGCTCCCTGTGTTCTAGCTTAGTTGGCTTTCTTGCAGGTCCTTGGATAATCCCAAGCAATTCCTTTATCAGGAACTTCACACAGCCTGGACCACACTGCACCTGAAGTTCCCTGCCACACACACACACACACACACACACACACACACACACACACACGCAACAACTAGGTGAGATCTCCAGCCATGTGTGCTCACAGTGCCCTGTTCAACTTCATGTCACTCATCACATGTACATTTATTATCTCTTGTAGTAGGTGCTTTATTTGTCTCCCTCCAAGCTTGACTGTGAGTTCCATGGGAATGAGGACCATCCTGTTCACTGTAATCTCTGAACTGCAGAGTGACTGGTACAGAGTAAACACCTGAACAAATGTTGATTCCATGAAGGTATGAAAGTTCTTCAGACCTTAGTTTCTGCATCAGCAAAATGGGAGCAATAGTAACTACTGCCTTTGAATAACAAACATATTAGAGAGATAAAGCAAGATAGATTATTTTAAAAGTTAAGACCGGGGTACCTGGGCAGCACAGTTACTTAAGCATTCAACTCTTGGTTTTGGCTCAGATTGTGATCTCGAGGTCATGAGGTCAAGCCCCGCTGAGCAAAGTCAGCTTGGGACTCTCTCTCCCTCTCCTTCTACCCCTCCCCCCTGCACTCTCTCTCTCTAAAAGAAATAAATAAATCTTTTTTTAAAAAGTTAAGGCCATGGGGCTCCTGGGTGGCACAGCGGTTAGGCGTCTGCCTTCGGCTCAGGGCGTGATCCCGGCATTGTGGGATCGAGCCCCACATCAGGCTCTTCCACTATGAGCCTGCTTCTTCCTCTCCCACTCCCCCTGCTTGTGTTCCCTCTCTCGCTGGCTGTCTCTATCTCTGTCGAATAAATAAATAAAATCTTTTAAAAAAATATTAAAAAGTTAAGGCCAAAAGCTATAAGCATTTTAATTATTGAAAGGAAAGCTGTTAAGCTATTAGCTGTTAGTCACCAACCATGAGATCCCAGTGACCCTGTTAAAAATGGACACACTCTGGAATCAGGGGCTAAGCTGTAAAGTGAGTCTCCAGAGTTGTTGCAAAGCAACTAGACAGCACTGCTGTGAATTCTATAATACCTGAGTGATTACTGTGTGTTTTGCTTGGCATTAACTACCTTGTACCTTAATTTATATTAATCTAAAGACTGATAAATTTAACTCTAGCTGGAGGTACACTTCGTCTCCTAGCTAAAATTCAAGGCAATCAAGGAGTGGCACATCTTCTGGACCTCAGTTTCCCCATCTGTTAAATGAGAAGAGTAATCGCTGCTCTGTTCAACTCACAAGTTTGTACAGATCAACTGAGACAGCTAATGGGAACACAGTTGACAAATTATAGTGCACCGTGCAACTGTGGGGTATACTTATCTGAAATAGTGCACTGTGCAACTATGGGGTATACTTATCTGAAAGCAGTACTTAGGCTTCTTCCCCCAGGGTGCTGTGTTTGCAGAATTGAGAGGATTGGCCCAAGACCAACAGGGGCTTTACTTTTAAAGAGTATTCAATCTCAGTAGCATTTGGAAAATCCTGAATGTTGACCCCAATGGGGCCAAGAAGGCAAGAAATGCAATGCAACTTTGCTAGAACCATCCCTGCATCTTCAGACCCTGCCTGGGGAAAAGCCTGGGGCGATGACTGCCTCTGCCCCACAATCAAGCACCTATAACCAAGCACCAGTTGCTTTTGCTCTACCACCTGAAGCTAAGAACTTCACAGGTAGAATGGAAAGACCCCAAGAGGGGTGGATCCGCTGAACCTCATGATGGGGCCCAGCCTTTTATTTCATCCCCTCCATGTCCCTGTCCCACCTGGGACAAGGTGAGGACGACATGCCAGCAATATTCACCTCTCAGTACAGCAGAGGGCAGTGGTGCCTTCACTGCGGTCCACACCCAAGCCAGTCTGGAGGGGCGGGGCAGGTCCTTCTGGGTGTGTGCTCAGGGCAGCTGCTCAGGAGCACAGGCCTGGCCTCTGATACTTGGGACTGGCCCTGCTGATCCTCCTTTCTCCCAACCTCAGGAACACCACCACCACCGCCAGGCCAAAATACACACACACAGGCATAGAGACACATACATATACAGACATACACAATCACATGCATATACACGCAAGCACACAGATACAGTGGGGATTTTCCAAACCAATCCCCATAAACTACTAGAGATTAAGCCATTTAACATCTATATTGAGCCCCCTTCCCCCAAAATAAGATTACTGTTTAAGGTCAGGAAGCCTGGAGTTTTGTTTTTGTTTTTGTTTTTTTTAAACAAAGGAAAGAGACAGGCCCATTCCACCAGGCAGCCAGGAGTTGGGGTGGTCAAGTGACCCGGCTGCTGCTATGCAGGGGTCAAAAAACCCTGTTCTATCTAGCCCCAATCCTGCCACTGTTTGATGTGACTGAGGCCTGTCACTTCTCTCCCTGTGCTCCAGTTGCCTCTAAAGGAAATGAGGATGCTGGTCTCATTCCATGCACACTTCAACCTCCATGGCTCTGTGCTCCCCCTGCTTCCTTCATCTGCCTAAGGGCAGACAGGGAGGCGACCCTTCTCCAGTCCCTGTGAAACAGAGATGCTCAAGTACAGGAAGCCAGGTGGGCTGGGGGGGCTCCCTTCCTCACCTCCAAAGGTACTTAAAATGAGTTTAGGCACCTGTGGGGTGCAGGGCATGGTTTTAAGGTATATGGGTTTATTTGACTAAATTAGAAATCAGGAAAGAGGTCAAAAGGAAGTCAGATGATGATTTTAAAGGAAACTGAATTCACTCTGCCTTTACCTCTGGTAGGTGAGATCCCATAGGAGCCTGGGTTAATCGAGGGATTTGGAGTGGGGTATTAAACCTGCAGTTTTTTGCTCTAGGAAATAGGCTTTAGAAAGATGGGCTGAGGGAAGCAGGGCCAGATTTCAACAAAATTATGAGGTCGGTGACATTTCTGTTCTATGTTTCTCCCTCCCATCGAGGGCACCTTCATGACCCATTTTCGGGACAGCCATCCAATGGCTTTGTGACAGACACAACTCCCTCCTGACTGCTCCCAGGCACTCTCTTCCCGTTCCCACAAAACTGCCCTGGTTAAGTCTAGTTCTCTAGATGTCACCTAATTTCAATGTAGGGAAATGCCTTTGGGTCCCTAAAAGCCACTTCATTTCAACAAATAGGTATCCCTATCTATGAGGGACCAGAACTGTGCTAGTGGGCAAAATAGGACATGGCCCTTTCAACAACGGGCAGCTCCAAGGCTGACACCTGAGAATGCCCCTTCCTGCCTGTGTTCCCTAAAATTCTAAGCCACACTTCAGGTAGACTTGAGATCCAAGTTGGCTTTAAGCCTGCCCTTCCAGAGTGCTGCAGTCATCCAGAGGGAGCGAGCGCACTGCCAGTGCCCGTTCTCCATCATCTCCTTCGCATATTGAATTGAACATCTGAACCCAAGAGCTCACTGTGTCTTCTCCATTTCCGATCACAAGACGGGGTCCAAATGTCCTGCTTACTGATAATGCATTTGGAAATCTGTTTTCTTCCTTCTCTAAGGGAATTGTGTAAATGTACATTTCCTCAAATCAAAGCATTTCCAAGAGAATTAGCCAATTTGTTGACTTATTAGAAATAACAGCATAATATGGGAAGAGATGGCTTGGACTTTACAGGAGATGATCCGAAAATTAATGCTTCAAAATTTTTAGCTTTCAGAGCACAGTATCCTATTGTGATGGAGCAATAGTACACTCCCCCATTTTACAGTGGAAACAAATGAAGTTCCCCTTCTGGCACAGAGAAACCTAGACATTCTCCATCATTTCTGGAAGTTCAAGGATGGAGCTCTCCAAACAGAGCTCATGTCTTTGAGTGTTACCATTGTTCTGTTCTTCATATACAGGGTATGGCTGGGAGGACTGAGCAGACATGCCCAATGGCTCTTCCCCATGTATGTTAAGTGGGAGGCATGGGGAATGCCGGGCTTTTCATCAGAACCGTGTTCAGGAGACGTGACCAGACATCAGGAGAGTGGATTCTAGTCCCAGCCCTGCTGCCAATGCCTTGGCGGGAACCTGAGCCAAGTACCCTCCATTCTCCAGGTCTCAATATCCTCATCTATAAAATTATGACTTTGGCTTGGAAACAGGCTGCTCTTGAACCAACCCTGGTCCATAACCAAGTTCTCACTGAAATGAGGAAAGATGAGGACCATAGAGTGAGTTCCTCTTAAAACCAAATGTATTCCATCTAAAGGACTGTCCTGGACTTTGACCTTAGGTCTTTCCTATACGTAACGTTAAAACTTCATCTAAAAAAATTAAATGACAGTGCAAATGAATGATAGTTGAGTTTTGTTTGGCTTTGTTTTGTTTTAATTGTCTTAACTTGGCAAACAAGACAAAACAAACCTGCAATTCTGTCAGTCCTCAAAATACCGTCTGAATTATTACAAGTCCCCTTGTGGCCTGGATTCCGTCTGTGTCTGATTGTCACACCTCGTGGCCAAGCTCAGCACCGCCCTTACTAAGAAAAGGAGTTGTTTGTCCATTTTTTGAAGGTTCTCAACTATTGCTGCACCTAGATTCACAAGGCAGCCTTTCAAAAAATAATGAATCCTCAGGGCCTCCTTCCCCCACAAATCAGTTGAATCAGAGACTCTGGGAGTGAGACCCAGGCAACAGGACTTTGTTAAAAGCTCCCCAGGCAGAGCTGCTAATGTGCATCCAGGAATGAGAACCATGGACTGAGGCATTCACAGATCTGACCGTGTAACATAATTACTTGGGGGAAACGTTTGTAAAAATTTAGATCCCTAAGCTATTCCAGATTTACTAAATCAGAAACTTCAGGGCCCAGGGAATCTGTTTTCAAAAACTTCCCAAATAAGTCCATTGCAGCCAGGTCCCAGACTGATAATTAGGAATCATAGGTACCTGTTACATGTTAAAAGTTCAAGGGTCTCAGGAAGGCTCACTGCCCCTCTGTGCATCTTTCTGGTATAAGGGTCACAAGTGAAATGTCAGCATTTTGGGTCCATTCATTCCCCCATAGCATCCTCCTTTGGAAGGTCTCTGTCCAGGAAGCCAATGACTTCATCCATCACTTTCATCCCAGACATCTCTGGATTCATGGAATTGGAGGACAGATGGGCAGGTAATGCAGAGAGAGATGAGAAAATGCCAGAAACATAGGTTTCTCTGCCCGCTCCTCCTTTGCCCTGCCTAGTCCTGTGTATGCTCTATATATTTGAGCTGCTTTTCAGGAGAGGTAACTGTGATGCAGACCATCCATACACTCTCTTGCACAGACCCCCAAGTCCCTGAGCAAAATGCAGCTGGCCATTATGGGTCGAGGTAACTTTCAAGTGACAGCATTTGTGTTAGACCAGTTGCTCTGCATGCCCAGAAGTGAAATGCTCAGCAAAGCTCTGCTTGTCAACAATTCATATTTTTATCAGTTTAAACCTCCCTTTGAGATGCTGAGAACTTTGTTTGCTATGTTCCTAAGCAAAGCCCAAAGGACTTAGAAACCTTCACAAAATTATATTAAGCGTCCAAAGGCTTTTGCATGAATGAAGCGGTTGAGATAAGATCTACTATAAAACACATTGGTGATAAATGAAAGCAAAGATATGCGTCCAGAGCTCAAAGACTGTGCTTCTGCCTCCAAATCCCTATAAAATCCTCATGAAAGTACTCAGGGTGAGACCAACATCCATCCAAGAGAGTTGCTACACTCAAAAGGCTTCCAACCAAAAACATCAGCCCCACAGATCTGCCCTGCCTTAGCCCAGCCTCCCAGCCCAGGTATAAGACATGGTTGCTTAGAAAAGAGAGTAACAGATTGGAAGACACTGAGTTGATCCCTGAGGGGATCAGCAGAGAATCATTCATTCAATAATAATGGTAAGAGCCAACGTTTATTGAGCCCCTACTCTGTAAAAGACACCATTCTAATCTGAGATACAAATAGCTAAGTCAGTCCTGTAAGAACACACAGGTATTACATGTCAGAGCCAGGATTCAAACCCACACAGCCTAGCTCCAGAAACATGTGCCAGGCACTGACCTAGACAGTTAGGAATGAAATGATGGACAGCACCAAAGATTCTCAGGATGGGGAAGGGTTAAGTCTGAGGCCAGGGAGGTAGTGGGAAGGGTTAGGAGAGGTAGATCTCTCATTGATCCACCTTTGTGCTTGAAAAAGTCTCTTCCCCTCTCCAGCCTCAGTTTATCTATCTGTAAAATGTGAGGATGGTCTAGAAATTCTCTAAGATCTTCTTAGGTCAAAAAGGTGAAAAACATAAAGTAGTAAGCAGGGCAGTCAATCACAGTGGGTAGGAGTTTTTATATGTTTGGAGAGGAGTGGTTTAAAGAGGCAAAAGCAAACCCCAAAGAAAGACAGAAATAGCCATTTTGTCTTTCTCTATAATGTGAGGGGACACACACATAGTGCTCTTCTCTAAAACCTGGGAGGGAGTTTGTGTAGCACCCATACAGGAGGGCAAAGGGGGAAAAAAAAAACAAAACAGGAGTGGCTTTCCCTCTGCTCCCTGGTGAGTTTCCTTTAAATGATGTATCAGCTGTCACTATAAAAGGAATTAGAAACGCAGGGAGTTCGAGACAGGGACTTTGCTGGTCATTTCAGTGTACATGTTCCCAACAGCCAACAGCATCAAATATTCATCCCTATCTGAGAGTAACCCTGCCAAGGCATCAGAAAAGTGCATTTGCTAAATACCTAAACATCTGGACAGCAGCCTTTCCAGAGGAATCAGAGCCAGAGAGAGCAGAGCCAGAGCTCAAAGTGACAGTGTAACCAGCTTAAGCAGATGAAAGGACAAAGGTGGCCAGAACACATTACCCCAGCCAGGCCTGCCATGGAGTGAGGCGGGCTGGTACGAAGAGAGCCTTGGCAATGAGCCCCTTGTTTACTGCCATCTCCTCG
The DNA here is from genome assembly GCF_023065955.2 of Ursus arctos. Classification (NCBI taxonomy): domain Eukaryota; kingdom Metazoa; phylum Chordata; class Mammalia; order Carnivora; family Ursidae; genus Ursus; species Ursus arctos. The sequence continues at coordinate 13,330,974 of NW_026622863.1, forward strand.
GCTAACAAACAAAATGTGTCGGTCTCCCTGTCTTGCTCCAAGGTCAAAAATGAACCTTCTGTTCCATCTTTATTCCAATCAAAAGATCTAATTCTAGGCCACTCTTTGGGCTTGGCAAAGCATAACCAACACCCCTCGAGATGTGCTGCACTTCTGTAGATTAACTTGGATCAGTTCCCATGACAGCAATCAGCCTGGGACCCGATGCTCTGGACTGAGCATCCTCAACAGCTCCCAGCGGCCCCACTGCCTAGAACGTCCTTCTCCTCTCCCTCTTCTCTGTTTCCCTCTCATAAAGCTCTCATGCAATCCTTTAAAATGAGGGTACTGAAGAGAGTTTGGAAGTCCCTCAAGAAGGTAAAGATAGTGTTGCCATGTGACCCAGCAGCAATTCCACCCCTAGGTTATCTACCCAGGACAACTAAAAACACATGGACACACGAATACTTACATGTGAGTGCCCCTTGAAGTATTATTCAAATAGCCAAAAAGTGGAAAGAACCCAAATACTCATTGGTGGATGAATGAGTAAACAAAATGTGGTAAATCCACACAATGGAATATTATTTGGCTATTAAAAGGGAATGAAGTACTTATATGCTACAATGTGGATCAGCCTTGAAAACATTACACTAAACGAAAGAAGCCAGTTACAAAAGAGCACATAATGTATGATTCCATTTATATGAAATGTCCAAAATAGGGAACTCTATAGAGGGAGAAGTATTTAGTGTTTGCCTAGGGTTGGGGTGAGAAGATAAGGGACTGAATGGCAATTAGTGGTTTCTTTTAAAGGAGATAAAATGTTCTAAAATTAGTTTGTGGTAGTGGTTGCTCAACTCTGTGAATATACTAAAAAACAAAAACAAAAGCCATACACTTTAAATGGGTGAATTGTGTGGTAAATGAATCACAACTCAATAAAGCTATTTTAAAAACAAACATATTACTTAAACACACCTTAAAAAGCATTATAATAAAGCTTACAGGGTATTTAAAGGGATTACATTTTTGCACGGCCTTAGAGAAAATAGAAGTGAAAGTTTCTATTACTACCTTCCTTTTCTCATTGCAGAGTTATGTTCTCACAAAAGTGGGAAATAATTGCCTAATGACTTTCACCCCAAATTTCAGTCTCAAACAGAAGTAAATCAGATATTTTTATGGCTATAGAAAGGATATGGGTTTAGTCAAAAACAAGAATAATGGAAATTGGATATATTGAAGGGTTTGATATGATATGATAAAATAGAAATTTAAATTGGCTATGATGTTTCACCCCAAAGAACAGTAGAAAACAGAAGACAATCTTCTATCCTGTATTGTTAGATATTTGCATGCCAGAAGGCAGACTGAGTGTCCTAGAACTTTGGGATTCTTCTATTTGTACTTCCCTGAGGCAGGGACAAAGTGTTCAATTTGCCTTTCAGAGCACTGAGATGGACAGCGCTGGAGACATAGAAGGTTCTCAGGTCCTGTCTTCATTATGGCTCCCTGACTGCTTGGCAGGATTGCTTTCAGACCAAAATTGCTATTTTGTGCCATTGATACTATAAAACTGTGGCTGCATGACCTTGGGCAAGATGTTTGATTTTGGTGGAGCTCAACTTCTCTGCAGAAAAATAGTTCCTGCCATGCCAACTCAGAAACTTGTTCTGAGAATCAGGTGAGGTCATGGGTGGGAGATGCTCTGAAAATTATAAAATATTTTTCACATGAGAAGTTTTGATATAACTAATCTCCATCTTGAAATAATGGTAGCGTTTGCTGTAAGGCATGAACTTTCAGGTCTGGGATTTTACGGAGGCCATCAACCACCGCAACATGGGGAGGACCCATCAGTACTCAGAAAACCACAGCCTCTTGGAATCAAAGTATCTTGAAATCAAGAGGAACTTTGAGAGCATCTAGTTAGTAGAAGATCTCACTGATATTTAAGTCTTCTCCATAAGTACACTGACAAATAATTCACAGTCAAATCCATTGACTTTATGTTCTGATCAACCTAAGCACTATTTTTCTACCTAGAGACAGATCTACTTATTTGAGAGATTCAACTAAATTCAACTCAATAAATCTTTTGTATCCAAATTTGGGCTAGAAATTGTGGATGGACGTCCTGCCCTCTTGGAACCTTCAATATGACTGGAGAAGTAATATTTCAGTTAATCAAAAGAAAATGCAAGGCAGTACTGAAACCAAACACCAGAAGGTAAGTAGTCCTTGCATTAGTTTTCTATGGCTGTTGTGACAAACTGCCATAAGCTTGGTGGTTTAAAACAACACCACAAATTTATTCTCTTACAGTTTGGGGTGCCAGAAGTCCAAAATATGTTTCACTAGGCTAAAGTCAAGGTGTGGGCAGGACTGGTTTCTTCTGGAGACTTCAAGAGATAAAATCCGTTCCTTGCCTCTTCCAGTTTCTGGTGGCTGCCAGCATTCCATGACTTGTGGCCACACTATCCCAATCTCTGCTTCCCTGGTCATACTGCTATCTCTTCTGTAGTCAAATCTCCCTCCACCTCTCTCTTATAAGGACATCTGTAATTACATTTAGGGCCCACCTGAATAATCCAGGATAATCTTACCATCTCAAGATACTTAATCACATTTGCAAAATCTCTATACCACATAAGGTAACATTCACAGGTTTAGGGGATTAAGACATGGATTTGGGGGGGCACCATTATTTGGCCTACCATAGTCCTCAATAGCATCAGTGGTCTAGAAGGGGACTGATTGATCAACTTTAGCCAGAAGAGCTATCTCAAGGAGAAGAGATTTAGGATAAGTTTAAACAATGAATAGAATTTGATCAAGGAGAAATGAGAACATTAAACTGATCAATACTAAGAATGAAAACAATCAGTTAAGCTTGTATTAAGATCCTTTATGAGCTCATATTTGCTCTAGGTTCTTCCATCTGTAGGGAGATCAAACTCCGTAACATTTGGTCTCTGTCTCAGGAAGCCTATAATGTATTAGAAGAAGAAACATGTGTCCGTAAGATGGTGAATATACTGTTCAGTGTTTTCTGCTGAGAAAGAGGAGCTCACCATGAGCTATGATTATGGCAATCTTACTGGGAGAAGTAGGCCTGGAGTGGGTCACCCATCCACTATTTCAAACAGTCAAGTGGAACTGGGGGAGGGGTAAGTATGAAGATGAAGAAAGGGCCAGCAGGCTTGGTAAGATGGAACTCACTGGAAACCGTACCCAGAGCCATTATAGTAAAGCCATGGGACTGAAGCCAGGTTTCAGCAAGTTCAGAAGAGAATGTATGGGTAAGAATTGGAGGCACAGTAGGAGAGAAGGGGAGAAAAATGAAAAGGGATGGCCATCAGGGAGAGTGACCGATCAGCAAAGAAGTGAGGAATTGTTTTGTTTTAAGAAAAGAGAAACCTGATCCTATGTGACAGAGAAAAAACATCAGAAGAAAGGTCAAAACTAGTAGAACTGCTGGAGAACAAAGTGATGCTCATGAACCACAACTTGTCAAAATGTCTTTGGTTTGAAGACTGTCCTTAGGATTAGGAAGGTGGCAGAAAACACAACTCCAGGATCAGCCCTGAGACCACCCCTCCAATCCCCATCGGTCCCCTTGGTGAGGGTGAGGAGGCTGCATCCTGCTGGCTCACTTGGACATTTCCCTAAAGTTGGCAGGGTTTGTTTAGAAACAGTTTCCAGCTGGTGGTGGGTAGGAGAGGTAAGAGTTCTTCCTCTAACCATCTTGGCTCCATTTTTGTTATAAGAAGGTGTCAAGCTCATTAACATGTAGAGAAGCCTGTTAGCCTTGGCTTCTGAGTTTTTATAGATCGTAAAATATTATTGTTAATGGTTCTGGCTCATTCATTAGCAATGTCCATCCTGTTCAGTTCTTTGTAGGATATAATGAGAATACAGTCTCAGAGGCAGAGAAAATAAAGAGTGAGGCTGGGAGCACACAGGTGAGTAGGTGTTCTACCATTTCTGCTAAAAGGATAAAACTCAAACCTAAAACCCCTGAACTTCAAGTTCTCAGGTTGTGTGAATATTTCAACTCAACAAGCATTGATGAGCATTTACTGTGCCTACCACTCTGCTCAGCGTTAAAGACACAAAAGTGGTCAGCATTTAGCTTTTGGGCCCTTTTGGAAGGACATGACTTTTGGATGACGCTGAAATGAAAACAACTGCATCCATCAGAATTGCACCCACCAACATGCAAAAGAGCCCTGTGGAGAGGCATTCAGGGCTAGTTGGGAACACTGCCGACCTGAACAAAATCAGGATTTGTAGCATTAAAGAAGATGGGGGGAACACAGATTTGGATGGGCAACTAGCTAGTCTGCCACAACAACCTACTCTTCTCTAATAACGGTATTTGGGAGCAATACCAAAAATAGGGATCAAGTGATGTGGGTTATTGTATGAGGGTGGAAATGGGACACCTAATATGGTTGACAGAAAAATGTCTTTACAGTGAAAATGACAATGAGCTAGGCTTATGGAATGACCAAGATTTCATCAGGTAGAGAAGAGGATGATTCAGAGATCTGGAGCCAGAATGGGCCGTGAGGTGGGCAAGTGCTTGACAGACTTGGGAATGGCAAATATAGGATGAGAAGAGGGGGTGGGTGAAGGCTGCGGCAGATGAGGATGGAGAGGAATATGAAGGGCATGCAATGCCATGCTGAGGGGTTTTAACTTTATGCTGCATACAATAAGGAGTCCTAGAAGTTCTTCCAAGATGATAAGATAGTAAATTATCAGTTAGCTATTGCTACATGACAAACTACCCCAAAATCTCAGTAGCTTAAAGCAAAAATAATTTGTATATTATTATATATCTTGAATCTGCAAACCACATAGGACTCTGCTGTAGGTTACATTTGTTGATCTGATATTCACTGGGTTCATTCATGTATCTGCAGTTTGGCCGGGACTCTTCTAGGCCAAGCTTAGTTGAGGTATCTTAGAGAAGTTCTGCTCCATATACCTCTGATCTTTTTCCTGGACCCAGTGGGCTATCCAGGGAACGTCCCTCTCATAGTAATGGTAGAAGCACAGGTAAGCAAGAGGAAATGCCCCAAGTTTCTTTAATCCTGGGCTGAGAACTAGCATCACTTTTTGTATTGGTTATAATAAACCACATGGTCAAAACCAGAATCAAGGTGCGGAAAATATTCTCCTCCTCTTTTGTGGGAGGAACTACAAAGTCTGAGACAAAGGGTGTGGGTGCAGGAAGGAGAGAGAAGTTGGGGACATTAATGCAATCTCCCACACTAAGATGCATCTTAAAAAGCTAACTCTATCAACAATGTAAAGATAGGCTGGTGATGGGTATTAAGGAGGGCACATATTGCATGGTGCACTGGGTGTTATACACAAATAATGAATCATGGAACATTGCATCAAAAACTGGGGATGTACTGTATGGTGACTAATATAACAAAATAAAAATTTTAAAAAATTTAAAAAAACAATGTAAAGAGTGAATGGGAAGAAGAAAGTTTGGATTATTGTTATGGTAGCAGCAGTTGCAATGGAGAAGAACAGACTGAGGATGTCTTAACCACTTCTCCATTAGAAGAGCTCTGACTCTGAGAAATAACTAGATGAAAACCCATCAATGGACGTTGCTTGGTGATATTGATTGAGCCATGCTGGGCTATCAATTCCTAACATTTCTTCCTTGGGTTATAAGACATGGCTATTTATCTTCTGTCTTCGATCCTAAGCAGGATGATCCTTTGCTAGAAAAGAAATTCTAAAAGATAAATGGGGCCTGCAGGTGGCCACACAGCAAGAACCATGATAGTGCTACCGCTGAGGTCCGAATGTTTAACTTGATTCTTTTATTTCTTCCTTGGTAGCTATGACACACAGGTATCACACAGCCCCTGTAGCACCTACAGTCTCAGCCATACTTTGGGACACTGATTATATTCTGCTGTATTGTTCTTTCACCATTCTGTGGGTGAGCCTGGTCTCATTAAGCATCTTAGGTTTCTCAGTTACAAAGGTTCTAGCTTCTCTGGTTGGATACATAGCATAAGTACGATGAAGCTTTCTTGCCTTAATTGTCTTCTGTTCCAGTTACCATGCCTGGATCACGAGGTCAAATGTTATTTACCAATTTCTCCCACCTATGGGGCACCTGTTGGGAATTAGATTCAGTAGCCAGAGTGCAGTGCCTTGGGGAAAACAAGACTGATGTCATTCTCACAGGAACACCATGTCAGTCAGGCTGCCTCGGTTCTTCTGAACCCAGGTGTTTAATTAACTAACTACTCCTCAGTTTGGTGATTGGGAGAGACCTAAAATTAATAGGTCCACTCCCTGTAACTGTTGTTATACCTTTCTGAATGTATTATGATAAATTTTGACATCACAGAAAGAATAGAAATTTTGGAGACAGGTTCAAATCCTCACCATGTCAATTACTAGCAATGATATTGAAGTCACTTAGTATCATTGAACCACATCATAAGTATCATTGTCTTGTGTGTAAAATGGAGATACTGATAAGATTTGTACTACCCAGAGGCTAAGAGAATGAAATAAGATAAAGAAGATGAAACTACTTGGTAAATAGGAAGGTACATTAGTCAAATTTGACCCCACAGAGAGTAAACTCCTCTGCATTTGCAGATTACATCATCTGACCCCTCAGCAGCTGTTTGGAAAGTCAGATGCCATACCCCATCCAGATCCCACATATGGAAGTGGCAGGAGTAACCAAAAACTCTAGACGCATAACTAGTTGGCCATGTTGCATAGTAACAGTCAAGGAAGAGGGGGCAGGTGGTTTACTGGGCAAGAAACTGGTGGATGCCAGGAAGTGAAACCACATAGACCCAAACTGACTATGACTAGCCTCTCAGATAAGGGAAGAACATAGTGTTGCCTGAAGAGAACAAGCAGCTGAGGGTCTAGATCAGGGCACCAAGAGACTCAGAAGAGGTGCATAAAAGGTATTCTATATAGCCTCCCTTACTTAATATCTTTTGGTACCTACTAAGTACCAGGCACTTGCTACATCCTGAGAACGAGAAACAAATAGACAAACAACCAAAAAACAAAAACCCACTAAGTTGTGGCCACTTTCCCAAAGGCACTCACGGCCCTGCAAATGCAACAGATACATGAGCACACGACTGCAGTATAAAATACATAAGCCCTATGCAGATACACAAGGTACGGTGGGGGCATAAGAAAGAGAACACTATTGGTCAAATGGAACACAAAAGGACCAAGAGAGCTGTTCCATAAAGTAGCATATTTCCTTCTCCTGAGGCATTCAGGCACCAGCTGGGCAGCCACAGAGCTAATATTTCATGCAGAGGACACGAGCACCCGGTGGGTGAACTAGATCACTCTTAGTGGTACTCCAGCTCTGGAGCTCCGTATTCTTATGATGGATTCAGACTTGACATCCGTAGCCAGATGGTTCAATGGTTAGAAACTTTCATTAAATGTCTATGTTTGAGGGTTCTATATAAGCTAGCAGTTCTGTTCAGACCACACCCTGAACCCTGTCCCTTTAGATTGTAAACATCTGCCCTTTACCACCATGGGGGAGAAATGAAAAAGTGTGACAGACTGTCTTACTGCTTCTATCGTAGGAAACACAGTTCATATTGGCAACAGCCAACTGGAAACTTAGAAAATAAGAGATCAGCCAAAGCAGCACCAAAACTATAAATATCTCTCAATTAACCTCACAAACAATGTATATAATTTTTTTGTGCTCGAAAAGTCAAAACAATTAAAGGACATCAAATAAGATATGAAAAAGTGTGAGGGATATGCCTTGTTACTAGGTGAGACAACGTAGTGTAAAAATGTCAATTCTCACTAAATTAATCTATAAATTCAATGCAATTCCAATATGGAATGCTTTCCCTTCCCAAACCACACCTTACCACCATATTACTAAAGGCCTATTTATATCAGCTCCTTCTGCCTGGTACATCATGTCTGGTTATCAAAGAAAAAATTACAAGGAACTCTACAAGGCAAAAAAAAATTTGTTTTGAAAAGATAGAGCAAGCATCAGAGTCAGCCACGGCAGAGATGTTGGAATTATCAGAATAAGAATTTAAAACAACTATGATTGATATGCTAAGGGTCTTAATGGATAAAGAAGACCGCACACAAAAACACATGGGCAACCTAAGCAGAGAGTTGGAAATCCTATGAAAGGAACAAAAAGAAATGCTAGAAATGAAAAATGCTGTAACAGAAATGAAGAATGCCTTTGATAGGCTTAACAGTAGACTGGACATGTCTGAGGGAAAAAAATCTCTGAGCTTGAGGCTATCTCAATAGAAACCTCCAAAACTGAAAAGCAAAGAGAACAAAGACTGAAAAAAACAGAATAGAATATCAAGGGCTGTGGGGCAACTACAAACGGTATAACATACATGTAATGCGAATACCAGAAGGAGAAGAAAGAGAGAAAGGAAAAGAAGAAATATCTAGAGCAATAATAACTGGGAATTTTCCCAAATTAATCTCAGATACCAAACCTCAGATCCAGGAAGCTCAGAAAACACCAGGCAGATCAATGAAACAAACAAACACACAAAAAAATCTATATCTAAGCATGTCATTTGCAAACTTTAGGAAATCAAAGATAAAGAAAAAATCCTGAAAGAAGCCAGGGAGGAAAAACATCTTACCTATAGAGAAACAAACATAAGAATTATATCCAACTTCTCAGAAACCAGGCAAGCAAGAAGAGAGTGGAGTGAAAATATTTAAAGTGTTGAAAAAAAATTTCACCAGCCTAGAATTCTGTACCCTGTAAAATTATCCTTCAAAAGTGAAGGAGAAATAAAAATTTTCTCAGACAAATAAAAAGTGAGAGAATCTGTTGTCAGTAGACCCGCCTTGCAAGAAATATTAAACGAAGTTCTTTAAAGAGAAGGAAAAGAATATAGGTCTAAATTTGTATCTACATAAAGAAAGGAAGACTACTGAAGAAGGAATAAGTGAAGGTAAAATGAAAACTTCTATTTTTCTTATTCTTATTCATCTAATAGATAACAGTTTGTTCAAAATAATGATTGCAACAATGTATTTGATTATATGTGCTTATGTATATATCTTATATATACAGACGCATATATATATATATATATGCTTATATATAAGTGAAATGAATGACAGCAATGATACAAGGAATAGGAGGGAGGGATCAGGCTTATTTTATTCTTATAAGATAGTTATATTACCCGTGAAGTAGTAAAATGCAATGTGAACATGAATTTGGATTTGTTGTAAGTGCATATTGCAAACTCAAGGGCAACCATGAAAAAAAGTAAAAAAAAAAAAAAAAGAAACCTAATTGATATGCTAAGACAGAAGATAAAATGGAATCATTTAAAATGCTCAACTGGGGCTCCAGGGTGGCTCAGTCAGTTGAGTGTCTGACTCTTAATCTCAGCTCAGGTCCTGATCTCACAGTCATTGGGCTCCATGCTGGGCATGGAGCCTACTTAAAAAACAAAACAAAACAAAACAAAACAAAACATAAAAGGCAGAAAAAGAGTGGAATGCAAAAATAGAAACAAAGAACAAGGACAATAAATAGAAAACAGTAGCAAATAGGGTAGCTGTTAATCTGACCACACCAATAATCACTTTGAATGTCAATGGTCTAAACGCACCAATTAAAAGACAGAGCTTATCAGAATGCATCCAAAAAAAAAAAGGTCTAACTAATATACTGACTATAAGAAAGCCACTTTAAATATGAAGACACATACAGAGTAAAAGGAAATAAATGTTAGACCTCATGCAGCTGGCACTAAGAATCAGAGGATCCTGACTTGGAGGCCACAGCCCTGGTCAGGGAAAAGATACTGACCGCCAACCCCTTCTTTGCCTTTATCTTCCCCAGCTCCTCAAAGCGCATCTCCTGCTGACCCCAGCTATGGACCCTGGATGACTCCGTTCATTCATTTAACACACAGTGTTTGAGTACCTACTATGCGCCAGCCCCTATGCTGGGCACTGGAGATAAGCTGGTTCCTAAAGCACTGATCCCACCGTAGCAATAGCACTTCAGTGGCCTTCGCCCACCACTCAATGTGAACGTCCACCGATGTTTCCTTGCCAGTTTCCCAGAGAGTCAGCCCTTGCAAGGCTGGTGAGGAGTTCCAGGAAGCCTCCAGAACTGCACTTCCCCTTGCCTCCCACCAACTCCCTAAACTGGGCTGCTCATGAGCCTGGATTTCTGATGAGCTTCCCACTTTGTTGTCTTAGTGGTCTTAGGTGGTTGTGTTAGTCTGTTCAGGCAGCTATAACAAAATGCCACAGGCCTATAAACAACAGAAATCTATTTGTCACAGCTCTGGAGGCTGGAAGTGGGAGATCAAGGTGGCAAAAGGGTCAGGTGAGGGCCCTCTTCCAGGTTGTAGACTTCTCACTGTAGCCTTGCATAGCAAAAGGAAGGGGGAGAGCTGGCTCTCTGGGACCTGTTTTAAAAGGCCATTAATCCCATTCATGAGGGCAGAGCCCTCATGACCTAATCACCTCCCAAAGGCCCTGCTTCCTAATACCATCAACTTGGGTAGTGAGTTTCCAATACACAAATTTTGAGGAGATGCAAACATTCAGACCATAGCAGGGATCTGCCACCTTCCCCAGTCTCCTCTAGGATGGCGGTTCTTAACCTGGAGTGTATAAACCTGGAGCATAGACAAAGGCTGCATCTCTATTCTCACTACTCTTGAGCTCAGGGGTTGGCACACTACGGCCCACAGGCCAGATCTGGCTTAGCACCTGTTTTCTCACAGCCTGTGAGCTAAGAATGTTTTTTTACATTTTCAAATGGTTGGAAAACACAATCAAAAGAGGTATCACATTTCATGACTTGTAAAAATTATATGAAATTCAACTTTCACTGTCTATAAATAAAGTTTTATTGGAACACAGCCACACACATTCATTTACATATTATCTGTGGCTACTTTCATGCTACATCAACAGTGCTGAATAGCTGCAGCAGAGACCATATGGCCTGCGAAGTCTAAAATATTTACTATCTGGCCCTTTACAGAAAAAGAGTTTGCTGACTTCTGCTCTAGCTGAAAGTTAGCATTCCCTTCGATTATGAATAGAAGGCAACAAACCTGAGCGGTATACACAGTACGTACCTGTGACTGTCACCAATAGAAATCACAGATATTTTCATAACATATTACAGTTGTTACATACCTTGAAAAACTATTTATTTTCATCATCATTTTAAAATTAGGACAATTATTAGATCCACCATTTTATTTTATTTTAAAAGCATTACAAAAGAACCACACATGTCATCACATTGCCTATTTTTAGGGTTTTAAAAAATACTTTGATAATTATATTTCAATATAATTGTGATCCTTTGTATTCTGGTCTAGGCATTTAAAAACAGTAATCTAGGAAGGGATTCGCAGGCCTCACCAAATTGCCAGAGGGCTGATGGCACCAGAAGGATAAAAAGCTCAAGTCTATGAGAATCCATTTGCCAGGGTCCTGATTCCTCAATCAGGTCTGGTCAGTTCTCTTGTGCAAACATCTAGAACCACCTTCCTGCATTCCCCAGCTACCCACTGGAAATGAAAAGCTCACCTGCAAATGCAAATTTGTGTTACCCTGCTGACCCCAAGTTATCACTTCACACTTTTCTTCCACTTCCCCTCCTCCCCTGGGGCTCCCAGCATTGCCTGGGCAACAGCTGCCTTTGCTATGCCCTTAGGACCCCACACCTTGAACTTCCCAGCTATCCTTAGCCAGCCAGCTTCAGGAGGGTTCTGACATTGGGCCTCCATTCAGGAAGACTCTGTATTAGGGACCCTGCAAGCTCACTTCCAGGATGGAGGCCGGGAGGGATGGCAATGCCAAGGCTCAGGGACTAATAAACTAAGAGGACCCTCTTGCCCTTTCCCCAACCACCTTTGCAAAAGAACCTCACCTTTAGTTAGTCATATACATTTTCCCTGCATACCTGAGGAAGATGAGGAGCTTGGTTTGCTTTATACAGGAAGTGCTACATTAGACTTCATATGAGGGGCCTCTTTTACTGCCCCAAAGGTCCCTCCATCTACAATGCAGATTGGACCTCAAATTTCCACTTGAGACCACAGAAATCAAAATACTACCCTCAAATGGTCACATGACTTTGGACTAAGCCATATATATATGGACACCTCTAGAATAAATATGGAAGACACCAACTGTATATTGTGGTCAAATTGGCAATGTAGTTAGGATCCTAAATATTTATTTTTCTTCTGATAAGGTCCCTGAACTTTCCTAGTGAGAGAACATGATCACATAATTACGTATGTATGGCCCAGGTGGATTTTCAGAGCCAGCATAGATGTGACAAGGCTGCTGGGCAGGGCCAGGGCCCTGAAGTAGGTCTTTAAAGGCAGAGACTGACAACCTGAGGAAAGCAGGTCATTATTGAGGGTGAACTCCCTGACCCCTTCATTCCTCAGGGCTTCTCCTCACAGAGGTTATCAAGTTCTGTTCTTCTGGGTCTTTATGAAAAGCAGCAGTTCCCAGGATGGTCTTGGTAATGGGAAGATGAGCTCAGTAACTACTAAGTTACTACTGACATTCAGGCATCACCCACCACATGTTGACCAAGAATCTTCTGTCCTCCCCTTGGGTGAACCGTACATGAGAAAGTTGGCCACAGTTCACTTGGACCTGCTCAGTCTAGGGAGAATACAGACATGAGGCTTCCATCTCAGAGATGGGTGACCAGCCATCCTGGTGTTCTGAGAAAGCCAGGGGAAAACTGGGATGAGCTGGTTACCTTACAGGAGACCTTTGACTCTACCTTCTAGCCCTTGCCAGTTGTCCCCCTGAGTGACTTCAAGCAAGTCTTAGTTTCTTGTCTTTGACATAGGCAGATTTTCATCCTACTGAAACCAGCCATCTCAGACATGCTGTTGAGCCCATTGAGTACTCTGGGGTCCAAATATTTACAAAGAACAAGTGGTTGATGTCACTGCTTTGAAACACACCATCATTATCACCTCTCGTATTTCTCTATTGCACTTCCTCCCCAAGAACATTCCCAGCTATGGTCTCATTTTATTCTAATGACTCTGTGAAAGAGAAAAGAGAAGTTGGAGGAGAGATGGGAATTACTCTGATCTCCATTCTACAGATGCACAAAAAGAAGAAGAAGCTGTTTTCCCAAGGTCACTCGGTGAGTGGGCAGGTGGTCCTGGCTTCTGGGTCACAACCCAGCACCTGCTACTCAGAATCCTCATACTCGAGTAACCCTGAATGCTGATAGTATGCAGCCCCATGGCGTCTCTTATAACTCCTACTCTGGCTCCAGCCTCTCTTGGGGGAGCAGATCCAGCATTTCACAGGTAACACAGATTCACAATCACAAAATGGGGTATTGCTTTGGCAGGACATTGATGAGACTTTAAAGATGAAGTAATTGGGCTGATAAGATAATGAGCCCTAAAGTGGATAATAATGTCGAGCTCTAAAAGGGATAATAGTATTGATCTACCTCCTCAGGCCTGTTGGGAGGATTAGCTCATTGGCAATTGTGGAGAACTTTGCAATGAAGGAACATAAATGATAGCATGTTTGAGCGTCCCCTTATTCCCTTTGGGAGGACTCTCCCTGGAGTGATTTAAGCGGTCATCTGGATGCCATGGTAATCAAGCCCTGCCTGATGGAAACCCTCATCCCCATATTCTATATTCCTTACCTCAACCATAAGATGAAGACTTGCCCCTCTATAAAAATCAAAGTGCAGTGAGAAAGCTTTTGACTTTCAGGCTACTGATAGGAAGCAGAGACATGGGGGAAATGCGGGATGCTTTTACTGCAACAACACTGTCTGTGGTCACAAAAGCCATGGGTGCAAACCTGACCCTTACAAGAGCAACAGGACTTGGCTAGAGGGGCTCTGCCAAGTGGGGGCTTGAGAGAGGCCATGTAGGAAGCACTGAGTTTGTGTTCTGATCTAGAGTTCCTATTTACTGCCATCAGGGAAACATTAGCTTTCTCTCACCCACTTTCATAGCCAGCCCATGTGGAAAAGCTGTCTGCGTTGTTTTCACCATGCCATTATTATAGTAATAGTGGTTTCAGAGTAGGTGTTTAATAAATGCTGATTGATGGATGTTCTGGTATTTGTATGTGTATCATGGGCTTACTCACAAGCAAGCTTTTCTAATTTGGGCAATGTTTCATACTGACTCATATACTCTCTGTCCCAAGCCCCTTGTGAAAAATATATGAATGAATGAAGCGATTTGCCTAGAATTACATAGCTTGAAAGTGGCAGGACCAAGATAGCCCCAGAGCTTCCAATATCTAGACCTTCCAAGCCTAGAGCTCCTTTGTTTTTCTTCCTATCCCCCATAACCATGCTGCAACCCAATCACATGCATTCAAGGGGAGTGTAATGGAAAACCACATACCTGTGTTTCTCTTCTGCTCTCACACTACTACCGCACTCACAGCACTTCTAACACCAGAAGAGAAGGGGTTCCCTACACCAAGCAATTTTCGGTGACACCAGCTGGTATCCTGCAATGCAGTGCGATTCTGACTCTAACAGGAGTTAGTGCAGAGCCCCACAGGTTATGGGCTTGGTCCCACAATACTGCCCACTACTTCAGATGCCAATTGCAAAATTTTAAGTACCCAGGTTACCCATAACATCTTCTGCCTGACGTGGCTACAAATAGGAATTTCCCATGGCCCCCTCTTTGGGATTACTTCATTTGCAGCTCACAAGACTCAGGAAAACATATTTACCACTTATTATATAATAAAGGATACGATAAAGGATACAGACAAACAGCCAGATGAAGAGATACATAGGATGAGGTCTGGAAGGGTCCTGAGTTGCAGGAGCTTTTGTCCCTGCGGAGTTGGGGTGTGACACCTTCCTGGAACATGGATGTGTTCATCAACACGGAAGCTCTCCAAACCCCATACTATTGGGATTTTTATGAAGGCTTCATCATATAGACACGATCAATTATTAATTCCATTTCCAGCTCCTCTCCCCTCTCCCTTCTCCAGAGAATGGGGGAAGTAGAGCTGAAAGTTCCAATTTCCGAATCATGGCTTGGTCTTTCTGGTGACCAGCCCTCCCCCCGCCCCCGAGCCCACCAAGAATCCCTTATTACAACAAAAGACATCCTTTCACCCAGGAAATTCTAAGGGATTTAGGAGCTTACTATCAGATGCTCCTATCACTCAGGAAATTACAAAGGTCTTAGGAGCTCTGCATCAGGAGCCAGGGTCAAAGACTCAATGTTAAAAAAAAAAGATTCTCCTTGCACCCCTATTTAGAATGGTTCTAGAAGCTTTGTGTCAGGAACTAGGAGCAGAGACCAAGAAATATATATGTATATATTTCTTATTATTGTACAAAGACTTATCCTCCAGGTTTATTTCTATTTTCTCTGTGCTAAGTACGCATGGAACCATCCAAGGGAGGCCATCGTGTGAGGAGCAACCATAACTGACCCCAGCCTCCCCAGAACCCCAGGAGTCATCTGGTGGACATCTGTATGCCTCTGTTTGCCCAGAAAAGTACTGAAGTTCACCTTGGTATTCTAGTTGCTTGCATTCTCCTCTCATCTCCCCAGTTTCTTCCTTCTCAAAGGCATTTTAAAGAAAAGATTTTAAAATTGCTTGAAAATTGAGGCATGATTGCCTGGTTATTGATTCAAATTCTGGCAGGTCTGCCTCAGAGCTGTCTCTGTCATTCCTGCCTCTGACTCTTATGGCTAAAGAGGGATTCCAAGGAATTCGATTGTAATCAAATGACCAAAGAACCCCCACCCACTCCCCATGCAGGAGAATTTAATATTGCCATTCGAGCTGAGGTCTCATTGCCAGGATGCTAATTGGAATTTCAGTTTACCTGTCTCCATTCTAGGATTTTGCTTAAACTAGTATTTTTGGTTCTTTGCTCCTGTACCTTAACAGCAGATAACAAACAACCTCTGAATATTCACAGAATGGCAAGAGCTGGGTTTAGCCAGCAATTTGGCAGATAAACATAATAACAGTGGCCTCAGAAGCATTCCTATTGGGGATGTGATAGAGAATGTGCTGTGGGCAAGGAAATCCTATACTTTGTGTCATCCTCTGCAAAGAAAGAGTCTGGGTCTATTGCATCTTATAGGAAAAAAAGTTATTCAAGAGACACTAAGATAATAATAATAAGAGTCCGCTTTGTGTTAAAGGGTTTGAGACATAATCATACAGACCTGAATCTACTTCTTTCCTAGGCTTCCTTTAGCAAATTTCCTTTGCTTGGTTTCTATGGAAACTGGAAACTGCACATGAGCTAGAGGCACTCAATAGTCTTCCCTGGCAGGCGTGTCCATTTCAGATCTTTCTGCTTTAAGTGATGTCATATTGTAACCACTAAAAATAAAATAATAATAATAATAATAATAATAATAATCCATATACTGTATTCTCAGAATCACTGCTGAGAAGGTCATGTTGATAGCTACCATAGCTATTTTCCAGGGTATAGACTAAAAAATTATAGACCTTAACTCAATCTTCATGATAGCCCTGTGGGTTTGCTATCTGTAACCATCAGGGTCCATCAAGGAAAATGGAAACCACTCTAGGTCTCTCAAAAGGAAGGAGTTGAATGCAGGTATTTGTTTGTTAGGCATGTGACAGAATCACTGAGAGGCCAAACTGCGGGGGGGGGGGGGGAGGCTGTGAGAGGCTGCTCACAGAGTAGCAAAAAGGGGAAACTGCCACAAGCCCTGGGGCTAGAGAGACAACAGGAGGGGTTAGTGCTTCTAGCGCCTGAAAGTTGGGGCCAAATGGCAAGGACTATCATGAAGACTGCCTGTAGGAGCTGAGACCGTGGAGGGAGGAACTATCTGGTGGGCACTGGGGCCACAGAGGAGACACAACTGCTACCAGCTCTTCACAGGAAGCTGAGAGAGAATAGGGGAGGAATACTTTGACCTCTCTCTTCCCTCTGGCTTCATTTCCAAGCAATCTTCTGTCAAGGCCTCCTACTGAAAGAATCTATGTGGAAGGCAGACGTCAAAGTTATCTTCAGAAACAAGTTTCCCTGTGATACAGAAGCAAGCAAAGGAAGTACAGGATGGATCTGAGAACAAACTAGCAGTTGGCTAGTGGAGTATCACTATACCCATTTCATGGATGAGAAAACTGAGTCACAGAAAGAGAAGGTAATTTTCTTAAGACAACACTAACACCTTAAATGGCCAGTTATGTGGTTAAGAGTCCCTGCTCTTAACCACCTTATGGTGCCTCCTATAGAGAGAAAAAGAGCTTCTTTACATATATGGCATTTCTAAATCACATGTCCTTCACCTAAGTGAGCGCAGTTGATTAAGAAAAACTTTAGTTGTAGAGGTCTATCCATCTGAGATTTGCCTATTTGGGGGAGGGGGTTCTGGATATTTATTTGATATATACTAAGATGCTTCAGCCTGACCACATATAGTCATAAAATTATAAAAGGGATCATCTACTCACTGGTGACATGGACCTGGAAGTGAGGGGAAGACAGGACAGATGAGAAACCGTGCCTTTCTCATATTTGCTGGAGAACTGGCTTGTGGTTCCAATTGGTTAGAGTGTAGCAATGAGCTGAAAACAGGTAAGACCAGGGAAAAGAGGTCAAAATACCCAGTTCCTATTTTCTCTCTTAACGTTTGGCCATTTGCCATTGCTAAACTTGTAAGAGAAATTTATCAGGGGAAAGCTAAGATTTCTATCTGTCAACTTCATCTTTTCTCTGTATTATGGGAAGACCATCTAATAGCCAGGTAGACCCCTCTCAGAAAAGTTCATGTTTTAAAAGAGTTTACTTAAGAAACAAGAAAACTTCTAATATAAGGGTTTTCAATGCCTGGTAATGTGGAAGCATATTTTGTGATAAATTTTTCTACTTGTTTCCTTTATATTTATGTTCTGTGTGCGTGAACCTCTGCATTTGTAAGGCCAGCCTTTTGACATTAGTAGACAACTATGTGAGTAGCCTATTGTGTGGATGCTCTGCCATCCTTCCCAAAGGCTCCAAGTGCTTCCCTAGTCAGTAACTGATGAAGGGGGGATGCTTCTCTCCCACTGAAACCCAGAGGCCTTCTAGGAAAAATGGTGTACTCTCCTTCTTGCAGGCATGGGACAGTGCTCAATAGCACCCAATCTTGATGCCAGAAAAGAAGCAACTGGTGGACAACTGGAGCAGGCAGAGTATCATCTCTCCTAGCCCCCCCAAATTTTTCTAGATTTTTCTAGAACCTTACCATGTTTTCTTAAGATTTTATTTATTTATTTGACAGAGAGAGAGAGAGAGAGCCAGTGAGAGAGGGAACACAAGCAGGGGGAGTGGGAGAGGAAGAAGCAGGCTCCCAGCAGAGCAGGAAGCCTGATGTGGGGCTCGATCCCAGGACCCTGGGATCACGCCCTGAGCCGAAGGCAGATGCTTAACGACTGAGCCACCCAGGCGCCACTGGAACCTTACCATTTAAAGTAGCTTTGCTATTCACAGTAATGGATATTTGATGACCAGCAAGTCTTTTTTTTTAATATTTTATTTATTTCTTTGACAGAGAGAGAGCACAAGCAGAGGATGCAGCAGGCAGAGGGAGAGGGAGAAGCAGGCTCCCCACAGAGCAGGGAGCCCGATGCGGGGCTCGATCCCAGGACCCTGGGATCATGACCTGAGCCGAAGGCAGACGCATAACTGACTGAGCCACCCAGGTGCCCAACTAGGAAGTCTTAATACCACTTTCTTACCACTGATACAACACAGAATACATGTGAGGAACAAAGAATACCTGTTGATTTGCCAGGTGGTGCTAGACAAAGAAGAGAAATCCCTTATCTTTGACTTCCCTGAGTTTTCTCCAGGGCTGGGTCCAGCCTTTATGTGGCCTGATGCTTACACCATTTTGGGTCCCTCTTTAAGAAAAAAAAATGCAGAATGATGAATACAAACTTAGGAATGAAAATGATTAGTTAGAATGATAAAAGGGATCACAACAAATTATAAAATTGTAAAAAGTTGACAAATACCAAAAACATTACAAAATCTAGAGTATAATATTTTTGCTAGTTAGCTGCCTGACACACCTTCAGAATACTTTTTCCTACATTTTTCACACTTTTCAATCATCCTCTCATTCAACAATAATTTTGTGATATTTTCTAATGAAAGCCTAGAAAGCTAAAATTCAGCCATTTCTCTAACACAGTTGAAGAAATTTTCTTTTTTCTTTTTGATAGTTTGGAAAAGTTTCTTTCAGCTTTCCAACTTCTTATTTTTAGTGATATGTCAAATTTTAGGATTGTGATCAAACATAGAAAAACCTCACCCCTCCTATATATGAGCTAAGATTTCAAGGCATTTTAGGTTTCCTTATAAAGTGACTCATCTTAAATACCTGTGAAAAGTCAACACTCATAATTACTTATCCTCAGTATCTTTGTTTCGTTACACTGGGTAACTTCGCTCAGAGGACAGTGGGAGTATTCTTGGATGCCAAAACTTGACTAGATTGTGAATTAACTGAACACCTCTTAAGTACACCCACTGAACCCAAGTTAATGCATTCCAAACTCAACTTCCCCTTAGGTGCATCTTAAACATGCCCATGGCCACTATGGAGCCACGCAACACAAGGGGTTGGTGACAGAGGGGGCACCAGCATGAAAGCAGCAGTCTTAGCTGACAGCAGTTAAAAGATTTTACTTTTGTAAAATTCACAAAATAAGTGACCATGTAAACATTGTTGGGGCCTCTTCAGGGTCCTTGAATGGGGTTCATGCAAGAGAGGAACCCTAAAACTTAAAATTCAAGTTTTCTTAGCTTCATGGTAAGTCTGCTTCTAACAGGAATCCATCAAAATCCTAGAGGAGAACACAGGCAGCAACCGCTTTGACCTCAGCCACAGCAACTTCTTGCTAGACACGTCTTCAAAGTCAAGGGAAACAAAAGCAAAAATGAACTACTGGGACTTCATCAGGATAAAAAGCTTTTGCACAGCAAAGAGACTACAAAACTAAAAGGCAACCTATGGAATGGGAGAAGCTATTCACAAATGACATATCAGATAAGGGGCTAGTATCCAAAATCTATAAAGAACTTACCAATTTCAACACCCAAAAATCCAGTCAAGAAATGAGCAGAAGATATGAACAGACATTTCTCCAAAGAAGACATCCAAATAGCCAACAGACACATGAAAAAATGCTCAACATCACTCAGGGAAATATAAATCAAAACCACAATGAGATACCACTTCATATCAGTCAGAATGGCTAAATAATGAACAACTCAGGAAACAACAGATGTTGGTGAGAATGTGGAGAAAGGGGAACGTTATTCTGTTGGTGGGAATCCAAACTGGCGCAACCACTCTGGAAAACAGTACAGAGGTTCCTCAAAAGTTAAAACTAGAACTGCCCTACAACCTAGTGATTTCACTACTAGGCATTTATCCAAAGGATACAAACATAGTGATTCGAAGGGGCACATACACCCCAATGTTTATAGCAGCAATGTCCACAATAGCCAAACTATGGAAAGAGCCCAGGTGTCCATTGACTGATGAATCGATATATATATATATATATACATACACACACACACATACATACGTATGTATATATATTACTCAGCCATCAAAAAGAATGAAATCTTGCCATTTGCAATGACATGGATGGAACTAGAGGGTATTATGCTAAGCGAAACAAGTCAGTCAGAGAAAGACAAATACCATATGATTTCACTCATGTGCAATTTAAGAAACAGAACATAGGGGAAGGAAAGGAAAAATACAGTAAGATAAAAACAGAGAGAGAGGCAAACCGTAAGAGACTCTCAACTATAGCAAACAAACTGAGGGTGGCTGGGAGGTTGGGGGTATGGAGTAATTGGGCCACGGGCATTAAGGAGGGCACTCGATGTAGTGAGCATTGGGTGTTATATGCAACTAATGAATTACTAAATTCTATCACTGAAACCAATAATAAAAAAATCTACCTCTAGTTTCATCATTATCAGCATCATCATATTGTCACCATAATTATAATTATCATTATTATTACTCCTGCCTCACAGGGTCTTTGTGGAGATTACCATGAGATAATACACACAAAACTCCTGGACCATAACAGGCTATCAATCGATTGCATTTACCATCGTTGTTGTCGTCATCGTCATCATCAACATCATCATCATACTCGATTCTCAAGAAGAGGTGAAGGAAGACTGGCATGGTCAGGAAGCTTTCTGAAGAAGATGGGCCTTCTGCTAGGTGTCAAAGGCACTCCTTTTAACACCTGCAAGTGTCTCTAGTTTTTCCAGGCAAGGACATACAATAACTGATTTCCAGGACTTGGAAATCCAGATGGGGGTAGAGGATAATTGGCAGGTTCGTATTTCCTACAGTTGCAGTCTGGACTGAAGGGAAAGGGTTTGATTATCCAAGTTATTTTAAAACTGACTTGATTATCTTGAAACTCTAAGAGTAATGAAAATTAAGAAAAAAAAGAAAAACAAAGAACCTCAATACTCTGTTTGTTCAGGATGGTTTAGTTTCAAGAGATGTTGGTCTGATCTACCTGCATCAAATTATTCTACAGAAAAAAAGCTTTCTGGGGAGATACACACACATGTGCACACACGCACACATGCACACACACACAGAAAATAGGTTGAATCCTTCCTCCCTAGAGCCAGCTAAAAATACAGTTCTCTTCCTCATCTCATAAGAAGCTAACCCATCTCAGCCCACTGAATTATTATCAAGAAATGGTATCAATGAGGGAAAGCCATGTTTCTGTCTTCCTATGGAAAATTCCAGTTGAAGGAAGAGAAGGGGCAGAGGCAGTTTCCTGCCCAGGAAGGCAAGTGTGCTACCGATCACTTTCTTCAGCAGCCAGTGCCTCACTGCGCTCATCCAGACCCAGGCAAGCACAGCCACAGAGGCAGTGCCAGCCTTGGCATGGAAGGAGCACTGTGCATGGTGGCAACAAATCTCCTGGGTTCCCAAGGAAACAAGCTCACCCATCTCCCCAGGCCTGAAACTATTTCCTTAGCCAATACGTTGGGTAGAGGATTGAAGCTTCCTCATGCCATCAAAATACCAAAGTGCAGAGACTTCCTCCAGGAATTAACACTCAAGCTCAAAGTAGACTATCCAATGGCCTAACTGGACAGCAGGGCTGTGAAAGGATGGGCTGCTCCAGCACCTTGGTGAACCTCCCCACAGTACTTTGCAAGTCCAGCCTTCTGCTACGATTGTTTGGGCCTCTTCCTTCTGGAGTTTCCATACCCTCCACTGAGCTCACACATTTTCCTTTAATTCCACTGCCCCAATCCCGCCTCTCAGCCCATCTACAATACCCATGGAGCCTCTCCAGACCCACACATAATGGTTACTACTTCGTCTGATCTCCCAAGCTTTTGATTTAAGAAATGAATTACTTTTTGCATTGCTTCTTAGTTAGATGTGGCTTCGTTTCCATTCTCCTGGTTGCTGGGCTTCCATCACATTTACGCTCAATAAACACTTGCTGAATAAATGAACAAATGACAATCTGGAATCAGAGGAGATGGCCAAGGCGTAGCTCTGTGCAGAGTGTGCCTGAGGAGAGCCCCAAGAAGGACGCTGGGAGGTTCGGAGGGCGCCTGAGGGTATTGTGTGCTCTCAAGCAGCAGAGGCCTCACGAAGGAGAGAGAGGGGTTCTATAAGCAAATCCTGACACTCAACAATGCCTGCAGGACCCTGATGGGTGGTTAGGACCCTTTCAGTTGCAAGTCACAAAGAAAGTCAACTCAAATTGGCTTAGGCAAGAAGGGAGGTATTGGCTTTCATGGGTGGGAAGGCTACTGGAGTGGCTCACAGAATGAAGAGTGCCAGGAATGAAAAGCCCCAAACAGAAAGTGCAAACCCCCTAGAGACCTAGAAAATGCTTATTTTTTCTTCTCTCCTCCCTCTCCTCTTTATATCTGAATCCCAGACATGTTCATCTCACATCACACCCTCTCTCTTCTCTCTCTCCTTCTCAATCTCACTGTCTCTATTTTAATCTCATTCTCTTTTACATCAGAAAATTTATCTCCACATATCAGAAAAAATAGCTCCTAGCAACTCCAGACACAAGCCCTTAATGATTTAAAACTAAGAAAAACTAGCCTTCCACCTCCAATCACAAGATTCCTCAGGAAGCCCCCTATGGCCTGGGCTCTGTGTCCCTTAGATGAGTCGTTGTGTCCAGGGATGCGACACCCTTCTCGGCCCAATGGTGTGGTGAGGGAAGCCAGGCACCATGACTGACAGCTGCTCCAGGGCCACGTGGAAGGAAGAAACAGGAAGATCGACAGCTTGCTTCCCCAGCAAAGACAAGACCTCTTGGCCAAGTTGAAGGGGAGGATTTGGAAATAACTTCAGGTGCAGCGGCGATGTCAAAACTAGGGATGTACTTCCAGGGAGCAAATGGGAGGCCTCGGATACCGTCTGGGCTTTTTCTCCCATGGACACCCTGTCTAAAGGGAGCTCAGCCCAGCAGCTCACATCACACTGATGCAGAGAGCTGGAAATAACATTGATGCTCATCACTACCTCAAAATTACAGTAGTCCACTTCTAGATCTTGTTTCTCATGTGCTCATAAAAAGCATATATATTACTAAATCACCATTTGGCTTTCTAACATTTCGACAACTGTATTTAAACGTAATTGCCTTTCTTTGTAGTCCTATCCATTTTAGGCACTTTAAAACATTATTCTGAGAAGGGGTCAGAAGGCTTCACCAGATTGCCAGAGGGGTCTACGGCACAAAAATGGCTACCAACCCCTGTGTAGTTGACTGCCAGATGCTAGCCCTCCTGGTGTAATCCTCCGATCTTTGCATCATTTTCTCTATTTTCTGTGTTTTTGTCTTTTTTTGTTCTATTTTCTGTGCAAATGCCTCAATTTGCTCTTCTGACCCCATTCTCTATTTCATTTCTGCTGCATTGCCTTTGATAACATCCTGGTATTATTCCATAGCTGTTCTATCTTCTCATCTCTCACAGGCTACCAATTCTAGGGTGTGATTTATTCCTGCTGATCTTTGGCTGTCTGCTCACATGTGGAAAAGGCACTCCATAGTGACTGGGATTTCTGTCTCCAAGTGGCTTCCACTGTGGGTTCTTAAGCGAGGGATCAGCCATTTCATTGTGGGATTCCCCACAGAATCTGCAACTACCCACTTGGGGAAGTCTATGTGTCTGGAGGAAAGCTCTAATCCCCAGCTTGGAGGGAGTGGGAACATATAGGTCAGCCTCCTGGGAGCCCGCCAGTAGGGACACTTAGATCTATCCCCTGTTTTCCATTCAATTTGGAGCTGTTCCCTCTTAGTCCCTCAATCCAAATTCTCTCTGGCTCAATTACCCAGGGATTAAATCTCCTCCTTCTAGCTGGAGAGAAGAGGAACAGTGGGTCTGGCTATTTGGATTGGGAAAAGAGACCTCCTGAGATAATAACTCTTCTGCCTATCCTCCTCTATTCCTTCCCACCCGCTCCCAGCTTGGAGAGTTGGTTGGTGCCTCCAATTCCTGAGCCTTCGCCCTGTCGCTGAATGCTAGCTGGCTTGCTTCTTCTTAACTTTCTCCTCTGTGGGCATTACTCTCCACTCTGCCAAGATGGTGCTCAACTCTCCATTTTTCATGTCCCAAAGTATTATGTGTCTTTTTTGTTCCGTGTCATTTTCTTTCCATTTTTCTTTGCCTTTATATGTTTATACCTCTGCTTTGCCGTTGTTTTAGTGGAGCTTGGGGAGGGAGCGAGGTAACAGGACATACTCAATCTGCCACATTTATCCACATGTCTTCTGCCTTCCAGTTTCTCACTTTAGCCCCCCAAATAATAAAAAGACAACATCAGCCTTGCACTGACACTTGTTGGGACTTCTGTATCCAACTCAGTGTGGGTGCAACAGAATCTGACAAAGGAAACAGCTGTTTGAGCTTTGGCTACCAGCCAGTAATGGGGATGCCAGCCCCCATCCCAACAATGATTAACCTGAAATGATAGGAACTGAACTACAAGAGAGCAAAGGAAGGAGAGAAACCTGATGTCTAAAATGGTGATCTTCAGAAGGAGTCAGGAAAGTCCACCTCTTCCAGGCAGACTGCCCGTACTGAGGGAACAAATGTAGGAATCCCCCTCTCTGCCCCCAGCACTATACACACCTAACATGCCACCTAATATCCTCATGATTGCTTCCAAAAGGTATTGCCCTGTACTTCAATGTGACAGAAGGGTTTCCTCGTTTCTTTTTATGTATTGGTTCTGTGACTGCGATTCTGTTTCAGGGTTCTGTGCTACAGCTGCTAGTCTGTTGACGATGTATCCTCTTGGGGCAGTCCATGTGTCTTCTGAATGGCTACCCAAGTCATCTCTATTCAAGCACAAACTCCTGCAGCACCAGATTTAAAATAAAAAGTGGGCAGAAATGGTTTTTTTGATGAGATCAAATTAAGTGGAGGACAGAAAAGAAATCTGACTTCCTGTTTTAAAAAGAAAAAAAAAATGCAAGCATCTGAAATAATGGGTCTGGAATCTTGTATGTATTTCCTTAAAGTGAGAGGAAAGACTTGTATTTCTATAGCACTTTGCTTCAGGGGATATCAAAGCTTTGCTTTTTTTTTTTTTTAATTATACAAAAGAAAGCAAAGGCACCAGATATGAACATTTCAGAGCCTGTGCAGCCAGCCCATGCAGCTGAGCTGTTATTTAAAGACAAGAAAATGCAGATCTCTGGATAGACCAGAGCTGAGTTCCCTTCAAAAGCTGCGGCAAGGAGGGGACCGACGGTCTCTTCCAAAGCCCTGTGGCCCCAGCGCATGGCTGCACAGCTTGGAATCGCCAGCCCCCACAGGTGCTGCCACAAGCCTCCTGATGCTTGTGGTTTATTAGAGGAAAGACAGACCAAGCCAAACAAGGGGAGAGGGACGGCGCCTAGACGTGGTTCCCATTCTGACAGAGGGAAACAGAGTATTTCGAATTAGCCAGAACTCCCATTGAATGGATTTTCCATAATAAGCATCATAGTAATGAAAGCTATTTTCTGGGAACGGGTAAAAAAATCAGAGGTGAGTTTTTGGTTTGAGAACAATTTTATGAATAATAGCCTAACAGCCTAAGGTCTAAGATTAAAAAAAGAAAATGTCCTGGCAAGCTTCCTACTCTGCTGATTTCTCAAGTCCCGTGACGGCCAAATTTCATCTGAGCCACAGGCCTACCAACACAGTTGAAGCAAAATTAAAGAGAACTGACCACACTGCCATAGAGAGGCCACAGTGAGTTATTAGACCACAAGCTGCCTCATCGGAGCCATTCCAAGACTGCTGGGACCCCAAGAGCAAAGAGGTCCCAGAACTCTGTCGACCCGTGGGAAGAGTCGGTGAGCACTGTGGACAGAGGAGGCCAGAGGTAGAAATTTCCACAAGAGTAAAGTATCTCACTTGAGATATCAATTATAGGCTAAATGATTATAAAATCCCAAGCCCCAAGAAATTCATTCTAAATGCAAACTACACAAATAGTTGGTTATTACCACTCACTGATGTGAACGGAAGACAGAACTTGTTGCTTTTGGTAATTTTCACAATCCTTCTGAAGAGGGAGAGAAAATAATGGGTGTTACACTTCTCTTTTCTATACTTGGGTTTAATTTATTAAACCTTCACCCAAAATGTAGGAAGAAACTCCTATAGGACCAGGGCTTCCATGTAAGGATGGGCAGGCTGTGCACGGAACCACTCCAGGGCATCCTCACATTGTAGGCAGTAGCCATGCACGAAGCAGGATCGAGATGCTTCCCAATGCCAGAGGCTGTGGTCACAAAGCACCATCTAAAACTTCTACAGGGAATGAACAGACCACACCAATTGATGTCAGCACAAACTAGAGTCTGAGGCTCCATTCCCTGGGTCTCCAAATGACCATCATTTTAGACTAGCTTCTATTGCCAGAAGGAAGGACCTGGGCACTGTAGATACTACAGGGTCATCTCCTGTCAGGTCTTTTTCCACATAAGCCTCCACTTCCTCCTAAGGTCTGCAGCTTGCCCTAGCTTCTCTGGGGACAGGCTGGCCAGAAGCTGGATGCTTTCTTCTTGATCTGGCTAGGACATGTTCCAACCCCCTCATGGGGGGTACAGCTTTCTCTTCGTAGTGCAAGGAATGCAGCTCTCTGGCTTTTCAGAGATGGCTGCTGTCCTGGTACTGCCTCTACAAGGATGCACCCAACCACACGTGGGCTCTGAGGACCCTGGAAGAAGAGCCTCAGGAATCTTTCCTACCTGTTGGCTGAGGTCGGCCAGCCAGACTTCGGTCTCTATGAATTAAATACACAGACTAACCTTGTCCCCCCTGATATCCATTCTGACCTGTCAGCAAGGCTGTGGGAGATGGGACCTCAGAGGACCACACCCCATTCTCCATGCAATAGCAGACCCCTCACGTTGCTCCCCAAACCTCTCCTTTGGGCTTTGTGGACACTGAGCACTCACAGACCCAGCACAATTCACGCAGATGTGATAGGATGACCATTAAACACATATTTACGTTGAGAGGGCATCATCACATAGAGCCATTTATCCAAGCCTTAAAAGCACCAGGACATATGAGTTTGAGCTTCCAACCTCTACTCTTCTGGGTCATGATCACTCTCCAGCAATGCAACCTGTGTTGTTCCATTTTCCTTCTCCCATCTGTGTTTTTGTGAGGATAAAGGCAGTTTGGAAGAGTTGAAATTACCTACAGTTAGAGCACTCTGCCGGAAGTTGAACTCCCTTTGCTTTTCTTCTGATTTTCTCTGTGTATGACAGCTGTGTTAGAAATAGTTGTCAAAGATAATGGGGAGACTTCCCCAAAAGACAAGTGAAAATGAAAATCCTCCTCATCATGTACGTATGACCACAGTGAGCCTTGTGTCATTTTGGCTCGTCCTATCCAGTGTGTGATAACCCCTCTCAGGTAGCTAAAAGTCCTGAAACCTGCCTAGCCCCGGTCCCCTAAACTTATCCCTCACAGGCACACTGTGGAGTGAGAAGATATTTTATTATTAAAATCATAACGACAGCAGCGGCTCACTTGGTTCAGTATGTGCTTTGTGCCAGGCACCATTCTAAACAGTTTCCATCGTATTATCTCATTGGATCGTCCTGCAATCCCCCTGCAGTACGGTATCATCAATGTGTCCCCATTTTACAGATGAAGAAACAGAAGCACAAGAGATGGAGATGTGTGCCTCAGGTCACAAGGCTGGTAAGGATTCGGACCGACGCAGTCTAGCTCCAGAGCCCGCGGGCTGAGCCCTGGCACTTTGCCGCTCCACGAAACTGCATCCTAGCCGGAGCTCGGCCAAACTGGAGGCAAAGCAATGCACATCCCTTCATGGTTTACCCACAGTTCCCTCTTTAGGAGATGTAGGGTCTGGAAGGAAAAAGAAGTCTTCGACTTCACTGGGTCCTCCCGGCCATGGTGGCACTCTGCCGCTAGTGCACCCAGCAGCCCTGGGAACCTTCCGCTGGCTCTCCAGGGAAATGTCCCTGGACATTTGCTGCTCTCCGCACATGCAGTGCCCCCCACACCCTCACCCCCACCCATTCATGTTTGAAACTCGGTCTGTACATGTGACACCATGTCTGCAGGCAGCTCTGCGGGTTCCGACAACCCATTCCTTCCTTCTCCTCCCCACCCCGCACTCCCCACAGTCTCAACCAATCTACGTGTCTCGTGCTAATTGCCCTTTCCAACAGTTAGCATTTCCAAATGGCAAGATAAGTTCAGAGTCATTTAAAGGAAAAATGGGCGTACTTGAGACATCCCATGAAAATGTTGGGCTTTTTTTTTTTTTAATCTCAACCTTACCCTTCCTGCAGAAACGGTGAGCTCGAGTGGCCTCCTGCTTATTGTTTTTCCCAGGGTAGCCAATTTCAGCTGAGTTCCCACTGCGGCATAACACGAGAGCTCAACTTACACACTTCCAGAGGGATGGGTGCTCGGTTTTGTTTTCTTCTTCCCTCAAGAAAAAGCCTCAATCTCAGTTGCAGGCTTAAACAGACTTACCGGCCGTAAGCCCCATAAGCTCTGGCATGCCATAAATAGTCCTTTTCATCAAAAGCTGCAAATCACAATTCCACTGTAAAACCCAGAGCTACTCGGATAGCTGCCCACGGCCCTGAGCATGGGGCCTTGCATTCAGCAGCATTTAATAAAGATTTGTTGATGGACTGATTGATCTGGGTCTCCCATATCAGGTATAGCCTAAGTCTCTTAGATTTTTTTTTTTTTAAGGGATTTGAACTAAGACTTAAAACCAACTCTTAATGCACCAACCTCTCCATTCTCACAGTCCTTTGGGCCCAGAATCTTAGAGCCTATTTTATAATGCATGTGTCTCAAGGCCGCTGTGGGGACCAGAAGGCAAGAAGGTAGGCAGGACAATCCAGGAAAAGCCCCTACAACCATCTGGGCTGTGACAAAGTCATAAGCGGTGCTCCTCAGGACAGCCTGGAGCAACTGAGAGGGGCCCTCTGGATCATCAGAGAAAGGAGACCAAGAATTCCATCACAAGAGCTTAGAGCTCTGGAGTCAGGAATCCTGAGTCCCCTACTCCTAGTCCCGTGGCCTCGACCAGGTTACCTAGCATCTGTGTGCAGCAGGCTCCTCATAGAAGCCAGTTCATAGGATTTCTATCAGGATTAAGTGAGGAAACACTTGTTAAGCCCTTGAGACATTATCTTGTATGGAGAAGGCATCACCCGTGGTTTAAATATTTACTTTAACCCTACAGTGAAAGACATTTTATTGTGCTTGTAATTTTATGAAAATTGGGGGGGGGGGTCCAGATATACCAATTACAGTGACTCAGCTCACCAGAATATTCAATTGAACAGAACACCCTAGTCTCCCAAAATGCCAGGCAGATTGGAGCTTACAGTACGTAAGAAAGTGCAGGCGGGAACAGAAACAAAGTAGGGATCAGTAATAACTGAATTTAATGGGGATTACAAAACACCAGGGGTGCTAAAATGGAATCGCATTATCAATTTTTTAAGTGTAATTATAACGTCAGGAACAATACCGTACGAGCTATTCTAACTTTTTCAAAGCCCTTTTCATCACGATGGGGAAGAAAGGAGGCTGAATGAGCTCCTGTGTTCTTGTTTTAGTCATCAGACTTCAGCAAGAAAAAGAAAGGGTGAGGGATGGGTAGATACAGTTAGGAAGTAATTAGGGCCATGTAAACATAGCTGTTGATAAAAACACAGGTAAGAGAATTCTTAGAAAAATTAAATGTAGCAAATCATCAGGCAGAATGAAATGGGTCCCTAGGCAGTGAAGAAACTTGTTAATAAACTTCCTGAACCATCACCAGCTCAAGAAAGTAATAGTGAGTGAGACCATGGGAATTTTGCATTGTGTCTGAAAGAGAGCTTGGGGTGGCTATTAGCCTCCAGGGGAAGAGGAGCAATGACATGATGAAGGGGAAAGCGGCAGAGATTCCCTTGCTCGGCCTCCGTCTGTGGTTCCAACGTTATGTTTCGAGGATGGATCATTGTCAGGGTTAGAATGACCTGGACAACATAAAGAAATCAATTCTGAAAGTATTTATTGAGTGTTTCCCATGTCCAAGGCACCATGCCAAATGAAATACAAAGATAGAGCAAAACTGGTCCTGGATGTCCGTAAACACCCAGACCATGAGGACACTAGCTGTGATCATAGTAACACGAGGTGAAGGCAATCAATGCTGGGGCCCAGTTATACACAGAGCGTAGGGACACGAGAGGGAGGTGAAGTTCCACCAAGGGTATCAGGGAAGACTTCCTGTAGGAGGTGGCATTTGAACTGACCTTGAAGGATGGATAGGAAAAATGCTTCAGACAGGGTAACGGCATACAAACGTGCATCCATCCATCCAACTATCTACCCGATTCACGAATAGTTACTGAGCACTTACTTTCTAGAAGACACTGTGCTAGCTGCTGAAAACAGATTGTTCAGTAAAAAGAGACAGAATCCCTGTCTTTGGGGAACTACTGGGAAGGCAAATATTAATTAAAGCATCAAACCTTTGGACATAAATTGCAGTGTGGCAATGCCATGAGGAGTGGTGCAGGGATCTGTCTGAAGCTCTCACAGGAGCGTCTGAGCAGAGAAGTCGGGGAAGGCCTTGCTGAGGTAGTGATGGTAGAACTGAGATCTAAGGGGGTAGTCAGAAACATCCAGGCAGAGGAAGGAGACTGCAGCATTCCCACTTGAGGGAGCAGCACACGACAAAGTGGAAAAGAAGTGCAATGAGAACAAGAGCCTGGAACAATCCAGGGAGGCCGGATCATGGTGGGGGGGCGGGGGCGGGAATCATGTGTGGAGACGAAGCCAGAAGAGCCAGCAGGGGTATGTGGGGTTTTGGTGAGAAGCTCCCACTCTTTATTCTAAGAACAATGGAAAGTCTTAGAAATACTTTAATTGGTGTCATCACCAATGGAGGGAAGGAAGGAGGTGGCATGGCGAGAGTTTTATCATGGCTGAAGAGTAGGGCCAGAGTGGATGAACCAGTGGGCCAGCAGGAGAGATGGTGGTGGCCAGGAATGGGAGGGCAGGAGTGGGGATGGGGAGAAATGATCTCAAGGAATATTTTAAGTGTAAGTCCACAGGAATGGCAGGTAGACTGTGGGGTTTTAGTAAGGGAGAGGGAGGTGTCCAACTCTCCTCTGGCTGTAGTTCCAATCCCCTAGATAAGGACAACAGGACAGGGCCAATGTGGTAGAGAGATGAGTCAGATGTGTGACGGTATGGTCAATATGCGTCTCCCCTGTAGACTATAAGTCCCCTTCAAGGGCAGGACTTTGGCTCCTTTTACTGAAAACTGTGTCCTTGGAAACTAGTACGGTGTCTGACAGATAGCAAGTACTCAGTAACTGCTTGTTAACTGAGTGCACAGTTGATGAGTGGATGATTTTGGTTTGGGACATGTGAAGATTGAGGTGCTTTAAGACTCTGAGAAGAGATGTCAGGGAAACAGTGGAGAGATGGATGGGCCATGGCTCAAAGAGTTTCGGACAGGAGCTATAGATGCATGATGGCCTGAAAAGAGCAGCCAAAGGGAGAAGGTAAACAGGCCCTGGCTTCAGCCTTTAGGAATTCCAACAGGTCAGGGCCAGGTAGTGGAGAGAAGGTGCACAGAGCAGGAAGAGAAGGGGCAGCCAGAGTCAGAGAGAGTATTTTCAAGGAGAGAGTGGTCAACCGTGTCAACTGCAAGTAAGATGAGAACTGAAGAATGTCCTTTGGATTTAGCAACACTGAGGTCATCGGTGACCTTTGTGGGAGCTGTTTTTGTGGCGCGACAGGGTGGAAGCCAGATTGGAGGGGGTGCAGAGTGAGGAGTGGGAGGTGATGAAACAGCCACGGGGTGTAGACACAAGTCTTCAGAGAAGTTTGCGGTGGAGAGGAGAGGGGTAGGGCAGAAGCCGGGAAAAGGCAGGAATGTGCTTGGCGGGTGTGAGAAGTTTTAACAGCCCAGCATGGCTACAACAGTGGTTCCTCTGCCCTTTTTTCTGTCCCACCATTCCCAGAGGAACAGAAATCAGATTTTCAGGAAGAGCTGACTTCACCAGAGTGATGAGCTTGATTTTTGGAGGTGCTAATTGGGGGGTGGGGTGCTTATGGGGCAGGCAGGGGGAGAACGCTGTCTGCAGGGTAGCTGGAAACGTGGTCTGGAACAGCACTGGCAAACTGCAGCCACCAAACCCAGCTCCCCACCTGTTTTTATATGGCCAGTGCATGGGCTAAGGATGGTTTTTTACATTTTTAAATGGATGACAAACTTAAAAGAATCATATCCTGTGACATGTAAAAAGTACATGAAGTTCAAATTTCCATGTCCACGGGTGAAGTTTTATTGGAACGCAGCCACCCCCACTCAGGTACATATCATCCGTGGCTGCTTGTGCCCCACGGAGGTAGGTTGCACAGCTGCAACAACAGACTGTCCCGACCGCAAAGCCTAGAATATTTGCTCTCTGGCTCTTTCCAGAAAATGTCTGTCAGTCCTTGGTCAAGGACATAGGTGAGCAATTGGGGTAACTTCCTGACAATCAACATTATGGAAACGAATCAAGTGAAAGGGGATCAGATGGCACTATGCATTAAGGAAAACTGGTGGCTGGCCATTTGTGGGGTGCAGAAGGGATGGCACCAGTCTGACATCTCTGGGTCTGTCATGGACATTTGCCCCTCCCATTCTGCCCCCCCCTTGCTGACGTCACAAAGCTCAGTGGAGCTTTCCCTTTCTCTTCCCTTTCCCTGAGTCTCCCCACCATCTTAGACAGAGTCTTCACTTCTCCTCTACGGCACTTACTGCCATGGTAATTCGATAATTATTTGTAGAATTGTTGGTTGACTGCCTGTCTCTGCCTGTGGACTGGGAGGCACTGTGGTGTGATGACTAGCAGAAGAGGTTCTGGAGACAAGCTGCTTGGTTGGGTCCTGGCTCTCCCATTTGCTGGCTGGGAAGCTGTGGCTCACTTACGTTCTTTGGGCCTCAGTTCCCTCATCCAGTAAAATGGAGGCAGTGAGAATCCATACCATTCAGGGTTACAAGGATGGAATAAGCTAGTAAGATGCAAGAAGCAGTGTCTGCTATAGACGAACAGCTCAATAAATATATCATCTTCAGTAACAACTGGGATAAGGGGAGTGTGGTAAAGGAGTGGGAGAAAACAGAGGTGAAACCTGAATTTCGGGGCAACTGGGTGGATGGTGATGACATTTCCGGAGACAGGGAATACAGGATGGGGATGGGGTCTGGGGGATAGCCGAGTGCTGACGTAAGGTGTATGGGTGCAGGTGGAGCTCAGCAGAGTTGGTGGGTGGGTAGGGGCCTAGAGGAGTGTGGGAAATGCCTGAAATAGCTGGGAGAGATAGCTGGGGGAAATATCAGATTGCTGGGCTGTGGTTTGGGCCTATGTAAAAATGCTCTGGCATTTGTCTTTGCTGCTGTGTGATTATCCATCTATATCTTAATAAACATGAGCTGTTATTATTCTATGTTCCCTGAGAACTATGACTACCTTGTCTTGTTAACTACTGGATCTCCAGTACATCTAGCACAGAACCTAGCACATAGTAGGTACTCAATAAATATTTATTGAAAGAGTAAGTAAAGGAATGAAGAAAAGGAGAGAGGCATACATATTAACTTGAGGAGGTAATTACCCATCTGCTTGCCTCAGAGGGCCCAGTAGAGAAGACATAGTGCTTTTTAAGGACAGCACACAAGAGACATAGAGGGGGACTGTCATTAAAATATCTGTGATGGATCATTTTATGTGCCAACCTGACTGGGCTAAGGGATGCCCAGATAGCTGGTAACACACTATTTCTGAGTATCTGCAAAGATGACTTCCAGGAGAGATTAGCATTTGAAGTGGTAGACTGAGTAAAGACAATTTCCCTTACCAAGGTGGGTGGGCATCATCGAATCCACTGAGGACCTGAATTAGAAAAAAAAGGCTGAGGAAAGACAAATTTGCCCTCTGCTTAAGCTAGGACATCCATCTTCTCCTGCCCTCAGTTGTGGGCACTCCTGGTTCCCGGGCCTTTGGACTTGAATTAGGACTTACACTGCCATCTCCTCTGGTTCCCAGGCCTTTGGGTTTGGACTAGAACTACCTCAGCCTCCATGATGCTGTGAGCCAGGCCTCAAGATAAACCTCTTTCTATATATCTAAATTTCTCCTGTGGTCCCGTTTCTCTGGAGAACTCTGACACAGTATCCTTGGGTGCAATTGCCTCAAAGCCTGCTAGTAGGTGAGTCCGAGTTGCTAGTGAATGCCTCTTCCCCTGATTCACCTGCATTACCTGAGAAGCACAGAGAAAGTGGAGAGTGCACAGTCTCACTGCTACCCCTCCCTCCAGCAACAATCTTCTCTCTTGAGGGGATTAGGGGTTAAGAGAACAAACCATGGAAGAAAGGAACCTCTAGATATCTACATATTCTGGATCTAGCAATAAGCCCTTTTTATCTTCCTCTTTTGACTTCCCTAGCAACTCTAGGAGGCAAAATATTTAACTTTATGGGTGAGGAATCTGGGGCCTGGAGAGAGGAGGTAACTTATCTGAGATCATATGGCTAATAAGTAGCAGGGGGGGATTCAAAAACAGAAATGTCTATGTGGTTCTAAGCTATACTAGTCAGGGTTTCCTAGAGAAAGAGAACTAACAGTGTGTGTACGTTTACACAATTATGAAGGCTGAGAAGTCCCAAGATCTTCAAGGTGAGTTAACAAGCTGGACCAGGAGAGCTGGTGGAACCAAAGACCATGTTCTAGTCTAAAGACTAGCAGACTTGAGATGCAGGAAAAGCCTAACGTTTCAGTTTGAGTTCAAAGGCAGGAAAAAACTGACGCTCCAGCTCAAAGCAGGAGGATGGGGTATGGCCTGCCTTTTGGCTCCAGTTCAGGCCTTCAACTGATTTGAATGAGGCCCACCCACATTAGGGAGGGCAATTTGCTTTGCTCAGACTGTTGATTTAAAACTCACCCAAAACTACCCTCAGAGACACCCAGAGTTTGACCAAATATCTGGGCACCCCATGACCCAGTCAAGTTGACACATAAAATTAATAAGCAGGCAAGCCCATGGACTTTTCACTATATTACACCCAACTGTGCTTGGGTCTATGAACTCCTCCCCAGTGATGTCATAAAATGTTACTAGCCCCCCGAGATCTCTCCCAAAAGGCAACAACCAGTATCTTAGGAATAAATTTTCTCTGCCAGTTAAATAGAAACAGTCTAAACTAGCTCCTGTAATTACTTCCTTGATTCAATCCAACTTCTCCCCACGTAACCCAACATACTTCCACTATTTCTAGAGAGGCAAACGAAAATCTCAGATGTTCAGATCATTCAGACCACAGGAAGGTGAAAGCAGAGTGGGAATAGGAAAATGAAACTCACCACAATGCAAAGAGAGAATGGGCTGCAGCCATGGAATCTACAAAGGGAGGTAGGATTGCTTGGTTCCTTTGTTAATTGCAGTGTACATGTTGCAACAGATATTTCAGTGAAGACACTAAATTTTCAATGCCTGATACACATAAAACATTTAATGAATGAATCAATATGTTGACCCTCCCTTTCTTTCTCTCTCTTATGCCCTCTAAAACGGAGAGATTGTCCCCAATTTCCTGCACATGAGGGAAATCATGATGCCTTGTCCCATCCTCTTTTCTTTGACTTTTCAGCTCTGAGGTCTTCTTGGGTTTGGCAGTCATCCCTCACTTCCTGGGTCTCCTCTTCCCTTATCTTTCCAAATCCAATATATTTCACTATATTGGCTCAGTTAACTCCATGAAGCTCTCTTGGCCGACCTTCTGCTGCACTGCTGGGCCATGTGTGATTTGTAGATAGAATAAATTCATAGGCTGCACAATCACCACTTACTCCTGGAAAGAGTCAATCACATGGCAGTGATTGGATTCCCCATTTACTTGGCCTTGTGTGAATCTGTTATGATGGTTCCTAGACACAATACTGAATTTGCCTGTGGAACTCACAGGGAAAGGAAGAATGATGTCCAATACCTTATAGCTATGACATTCAGTTCCCAAAGGGCTTGGATCCTTTAAGAAACCCCTGTCCAAGTGTCATGTTCTAGCTCAGAACATGAGTAAAACATCCCAGGTGAGCAGACCCATTTGATTTCTCTAATACTGTTTTGTGCTTAGCACTTAATCAACTCTGTGATAACTAAAGAAGTTTATGAGGTGGTCCCTTGGTCATGATGGAATGTACAAACTAGCCCTGCCATTACATGCTTTTATAATACTGGACAAATGCATGAAACAATTCTTCAGATATTGGATAGTAGGTACATAAAACTGTAGTGTCTAAGAGAAAGGAAACAATTGAGGTGAATCCTATGATTATCCTGGCTTTCTGCCTAGAGTCATTTATCAGACTCTTGAACAAGGAGGAGCAACTCAGTTAGAGGACGGGAGCCTCCCTGAGCCTAAGAGACAGGGATTACAGTTAAGGGAAGTTGAAGTGGCTAAAATAGGAGGGACAGAGTGCCAAAGAAGAAATAGCTACAAGAATGAGCTCCAGGAGTCTTCACTGGATGATCTTGTTTGTATAATAATAAATTGCACATGTAGGGTATGACTTCATAAGACCACACAGAGAAAAACCACCAGAGACAGAACAACTATTGGAGAACTATTAGCTGAACAACTATCACAAGTTACACATGGCTGGGGCGCCTGGGTGGCTCAGCGGTTGGGTGTCTGCCTTCGGCTCAGGGCGTGATCCCGGCGTTATGGGATCGAGCCCCACATCAGGCTCTTCTGCTATGAGCCTGCTTCTTCCTCTCCTACTCCCCCTGCTTGTGTTCCCTCTCTCACTGGCTGTCTCTATCTCTGTCAAATAAATAAATAAAATCTTTAAAAAAAAAAAAACAAGTTACACATGGCTGGGAAGCATTCAAATTCCAACCAACTAGAATGAAGAAAATTTGTTGAACACCAGGGAATTCAGTAGAGACCCTATAAACCAAGTCTTAAAAGTAGTTAAATTAGCATTACTAACAAACCTAAATGGCTATTCAACTAGTAACAGTAAATTAACTGCCTTCCAGAACAAAACTCAACAGTCTTTAAAAGAACACAACAAAAGTCAACCAACAATTTAACATTCATGGTGTTCTGACTTCAATTAAAAAAATATTAGACATGAAAAGAACTAGGCAAATGTGAACCATAACTGAAAAATCAGTCTATGGAAACAGACCAGAAATGAGAGGGATGATGGAATTAGCAGACAAGCAAATGAAAACAGCTGTAATATCTTTAAGGAGTTAGACGGAAACACGAACCAAATGCAAAGAGAAATAGAAACTATTTTTTAAAAATCCAAATAGAATTTCCAGAGTTCAAAATAAAAGATCTGCAATAAAAAATTAAGTAGATGGGATTAAGACCAGATTTGACACTGCAGAAGGAAAGATCAGTGAACTTGAAGACAGGACAATGAAAACTATCCAAGCTGACACTCAGAATAGGGGAAAGAAAAAGGCTGAAAAAAGGAAGACAACTGAAGTAACTTGTGGGAAAATATCAAACAGTCTAACATATGTATAATTGGTAACCAGATAACTGAAAAAATACTTGATGAAAGATTTACAATCTTTTGATGAAAACTATATACCCACAGATTCTAGATGCTCAATTGGCATCAAGCAGGATAAACATAAAGAAAACACTTTACCAATACACATCATAACCAAATTGCTAAAAATGAATCATAAAGGGAAACCTTACAGCAGCCAGAAAAAGAAGATACATTATATAGGAGGAAAGATGAGAAGTATCTCCAACTTCTTATCACAGATTATGTAAGTAAGAAGATAATGGAATGATATTTTTTAAATGCTGAAATAAAAAAGTGACAACACAGATTTCTATGGCCAGTGAAAATATTCTTCGGGGGCACCTGGGTGGCTCAGTTGTTAAGCATCTGCCTTTGGCTTGTTCATGACCCCAGGACCCTGGGATTGAGCCCCACATCAGGCTCCCCGCTCAACGTGGAGCCTGCTTCTCCCTCTGCCTCTGCTTGCTGCTCCCTCTACTTGTGGTCATTCTCTCTGTGTCAAATGAACAAATAAAATCTTTAACAAAAAATTTTTTAAAAAGAAAATATTCTTCAAAAATTAAGACCAAAATACTGAGAGAATCCACTGCCAGCAAACCAGTACAAAATTTAGCAAAAGTTAAATAAATGTTTTCTGGCTGAAAGAAAATGATTCCAAATGAAAACTCAAGTCTATGCAAAACAATGAAGAACACAGAAAAGGACAAATATGTGGGTAAATATAAAATTTTTTTTCTAATTTAAGAAATTCTGAAAGATAATTACCTAAAGCAAAAATAATAACAACGTATTGTGACATTCATAACAAATGTAAAAATTAAATGTATGACAATGATAGCACAGAGCACTAAAAGGGGAATGGAAATATATTGTTATAAGAGTCTTACATTGTATATGAAGTAGTATATTTTTGAAGGCACACTTTGGTAGTTAAAAACTCACATTGCAATTCCTATTGCAACCACACACAGAAAAAGAAAACATAAAATGGAATAAAAATAAATAATAAAATACAATTAATAAAATGGAATACAAAAAATAATTAACCCAAGAGAAGGCAAAAAAAAAAAAAAAAGAACAAAAAACAAATGAGACAAATAGCCAGATGGTAGACTTAACCAACCATTTCAACAACTGCATTAAATGTAAACAGACTAAAAACAGCAATTATAATGCAGAAATTGTCAGACTGGACAAAAAAATTAAGAAAGTTATTCTTCAAGAAATTCACCTTACATACAAAAAAAACTTATATAGGTTAAAAGTTGAAGTATGAGGAAATGATAGACCATGTGAGCACTACAGCAGGAGAAGCTATATTCCTAACAGATGAAGTAGACTTTAGAGCAAGGAATATTACCAGAGATAAAGAAAGACATTTCACAATGATAAAGGAGTCCATTCAGTAAGTCCAGAAGACATAATCAACCCAAATGGGTATTCACCCAATAAGAGAGCTTTACCATACACGCAACAAAATTTGACAG
Source organism: Ursus arctos (assembly GCF_023065955.2). Taxonomy (NCBI): domain Eukaryota; kingdom Metazoa; phylum Chordata; class Mammalia; order Carnivora; family Ursidae; genus Ursus; species Ursus arctos. The sequence goes on from NW_026622863.1 coordinate 13,370,663, forward strand.
AAATGAAAGGAGAAACAGACAAATTGAAATTATAGTTGGAGTCTTCAACCTCCTCTCTCAATAATTCATAGATTAGACATAAAATCACAGAATAAGCAGACATAAAATCAATAAAAATATAGATGACCTGCACAGCCAGGTTCCATGGAGATCTAAGGAGAGGTAGGTAGGTAGGTAAGGGACTAGTCAATATGTCTTTCAGGGGAAACCTCTCCCGGGATCTGAAGGAAGAGGGAGAATCTGAGGAGTGGAGAGAAGGCTTGGGGTCTCCCAAGGACGGATACAGCATACTGACGTGGACGTGTGGTTGACCTCTGTGCGAGCCATGCAAAAGTCTGTGCCTAATTCAGATGAAGTGAGATATGGGAAAGAATAGAATACAGGGTCTTGAAAGCAAGGCAAAGAATATATAAGGCTGAAAATGGGCATCCGGGTGGTTCCTGAGTAGGGCAATGGCAGCATGGGAGTGACCAGGCTGAGGGTAAGGAATCCAAGCCCAGGAATCCATGCAGGAGGCTCTGGCAGGTGTGTAGACAATGGACAGATGGGGGCCTGATCTAGTGATGTGATCTTGGAACACAAAGACCTAAGAACCATTCCAATGAGCACAAACCATTGGGAACTGCTGACTCTGTCTTTCAGAACTTTCTGAACCTTGAAGAAGCTGCCGACCCCAGTGGATAGAGCTCACACTCAAGTTCACAGCCCTAACTCCAGCCCTGACTCCATCACAAACAACTGGGCAAATTTTTAAAGCACCCCAAACCTTTTCTCATTTGCAATATGGGAATAATAATTCTCAGTTTGCCGGGTTATTGAGAGGATTACAGGTGAGGTCGGTTGAAGCACCTGGCATAAGGCAGATAATAAATGATAGACATTACAATTAGCCCTGTGGTTGATCAGAGATTCCTGGGACTACTCCAGGAGGTGTCTCCTCCCTTTGGGTCTCAGGAGTGGGGTCACAACTACACTGCATGAGTGAAAAGAGAAAAATTAATGTACACATAAACCTACAGGTATAGTAGTCATCAAGGACAAGCAACACTGCTTATAAACACTATTCACATATGTGCCATGTGTAAACCACAAAAAGTGAGTGAGGCGAGTCCCTTTCACTAAATAATAAAGGGTCAAGGGGCCTGATTATGAAAATTTGGGCCAAGGGGTTCATAATTTGCAGCGTCTCCATTGGGAGAAGGATGCCTTTTTAATTTGCAATTTGACCGAGAGTAGCCTACTTAGCCCAACATCTCTGTCATTAAGTGGCCCCCTTGATGCTTTGACGCAGGTAACTGTGGCTCTCAGGGAATCCTAGGAGACCACTGCTCCAGAATCTTGTCTCCAGGTAGGGGCATATGTTGGGGATGTCGGGCAAGCACAAATTTAATACAGTTGCTCAAATCTGGGGAATATTAATTTCTCTATATTGAAAGAGACAGGAAACAGGCATTTATTGAACATCTACCATTTATAAGGCAGGTGCTTTAGTAGAGGCTTTACCTGGCTCGTCAGGAATAACCAACTGTTCACTTATTCAACAATTATTTATTGAGTTCCAAGAGGCACTGTGCAAAATGCTAGGGATGAACTAGGATCAGAAAGACAGATAAATAAACAGATCATAACCACAGAGAGACAAGTACCAGCCGAGAGTAGATCCAGAGCAGAGGGCCAGCACCTAACCAGGCCCTAGAGGTGGAAGCTGCGTGTGTGTCTGTGGGTATGCGCGTGCGCATGTGTATGTGTGTGTGTGCCTGCACATGTGCAGAACACTCAAGACAGAGGAAAGAGCAAGCGCTAAGGCCTGGCAGCGAGAGAGATGGAGAGTAGCTCAGCAGAGGAACTGCCCGCAGTTCTAAGGTTGGAGCAGAAAAAGTCTGCAGCAGTAAGCCAGTAAGAAGTATAAATCTTTCTTTTGGGCATGAAAGATTCATTGGCCTGGAATGGTTACCAGAATTTAGCAAATAAAAATACACCTGGTGAACACCACCTCAGCCAGGTGATCCAGGTCAACATCAACAGTGCTAAGTCCTGTGGATAGTACGTACCAGTAACATGACTGAATGAGAATGTACTTTGCCTTTGTGGTCCTCCTCCCCAAAACACACTACCCCAGTCTAATCATGAGAAACACTTCAGACAGACCTACATCGAGGGACATCCTACAAAACACTTGACCAGTGCTCCTCAAAACTGTTGAGGTTGTCAAAAACAAGGAATGTCTGTCCAACTGTCACAGCCAGGAGGAGACGAAGGAAGCGAGATGACTAAATTCGATGTGCTATCCCAGCTGGGGTCTTGGAACAAAAAAAGGGCATGAGGGGAAAACTAAGGAAATCTAATAAAATTGGACTTTAGTTAATGATAATGTATCAACATTAGTTCATTAAGGGTGACAAATGTATCACAGTGACATAAGATGTTAACGTATATGGGAACTCTCTGTACTGGCCTCATAATTTGTCTAGAAATCTAGAACAATTCTAAAATAAAAAGTTTATTTCAAAATACAGGATTCACAGTTAAATCTGAATTTCAGATAAACAACTAATTTTTTTTTTTTTAGTATCTGAAGCATAATTAGACTAAAAAATTATTTGTTGTTTGTCTGAAACTTGAGTTTTACTGGGAGTCCTGGAAATTTGTCTGGGAAGGAGTTCACCCTGAGAACAGCAAGGAGCAGTGGGGAGCTAGGGAAGGGCTGTAGGCAGGAAGGTGCATGATGCACAATGTATACGGTAGCCATACAGATAAGGAAACTGAGGCTCAATAAGTTTACCTGTCGCCTGGCTAGCTTTGCGGGGAGCCAGGATCTGAACACAGGCCTGCCTCACTGCAAGCCCACATCTATCCGTTACATTCCGATGTCTCACAAAATTCTTTCTAGAAACATCCACAAGAATTCACTCTGGCTGGCAAAGGATAAAGGAGGATCAAGAGCAGACACTGTATCTGGAAGACTCCCACAAAAGCAGGTGAGTACTTCAGAGCACCAGAACCCGGGGCCTCCCCAAAATACAAGACTACATTTCCTACTGGGTACCAGCTCCCCACTGGTGTCCCCCTTCCCCTCATCCTTGCTCCTCACAATCACAGTCAAACCAGACACATTCGGAGCCACGAACTGAAAGGTTGGAAGGGACCTTCCAAGCTATTCATCCAACATCCCCCTTTGAGCAGGATTCCCATCCACAGTTGTCCCCACAGATGTCACATCCTTGGTCTAGCTCTTAACTCTTGGCTCCAGCTTTTCCTCTTTAATTCCCACTTCCAATCTGCTTGGGTGTCAGAAAGCAGCCTACCGAGCTAATTAGGGTTATGTGTTAAGTAAGAGTCAATGGTCTCCGAGCCAGGGCCCAAAAGGCTCTTCTGTGTGGAAAGAGACACTTTGTAATGTGGATTCCAGCTGCTCGGGGACCTTTCTGTCTTACTCCTCCCCAACTTGCTCCAAAGAGGTGATGCTGTTTTATACCTGGGCTCCGCAGAGATGAGGTTAAATAACTGCATTTACGTGAGGGCAGACCAAGGGTTGCTTCAGTTTATTTTAGCAGCGCATGGGAGAAGACAGAGGGGCAACAGCAGGGTGACGTGTACCTGGCCGGCAAAATCTCCTACAGGAAATTATTGACGCCAGCCAGCTGCTCCAGGCCCCTGCTGGGCCACTTCTCCTCCTCTCCTATCTCTCAGGGGACAGCCATCCCGCTGTGGCTTGCCAGCTCTGGAAGACAAAGAGGGCAAAGCTCACAGCCTGCTGCATGCCTACCTCCAACACATATCCCCACCCCCACCCCACCCTGTGAGACCACAGACAGGGCCCCGCCAGGAGTGGGAGTGGGAGGAAGTGTCCGGCAATCCTCTTTTCTCTAGAAATGGGATTGGAAATGGGGTAATCGTCTAAATGGGCAGTCCTGATGAGTCGATAAACATAACTCCCATTTTTATTACAGTGATGAGGCTGCCTGAGCGAGCGTAATCCCTCTCCCGGTCTCCAGAAGATTGCCAGGCAGCCAGCCGCCCCCCTACCCCCCCGCCTTCCACCAAGGCTGCATTAGTCTGATGGCAAAAGGCACTGAGCTCTAGACAGACTGCATTTCATAATGGCATTTAAAAGCACGGATCCTGGGGTCAAGCCAGGGTCCAATGACACCACTGACCAAGCTCCCTATTCCCTTAACACGACCTTCCTGCTCTCCCAAACACTGATGGGACAGAGATGGTCCAAATGCAGGGCTGCAGTCGGTCACATAAGGTGGAAAAGATGTCAGGAATGACCCCAACTCAAATGACTGGAGGAAACATAGCATAATGGAAAAATCCAGCCCAGCCCCAGCAAACCCACTAACTCTCGAGGCCTCTGTTTCCTCATCTGCATTATGTGATTGATGGGGTCCTTTCCTGCTCTTCTTCATAGAAAACCCACAGATTCATGACTCTCCCACCCAGCCAGCAATGCCATCCTTCCGTAGAGTAACTCCTTTGTGCTCTAGAGGTCGTTTTCTCTTTTGCAGCTCCTGACTGAAATTATAACCTTCCACTTTATTAATGAACACCTTACGGGAGAGGATGACCTAGTAGTAGCTAGAAGCAAGGCACTGAGGGCAGGCAGGGGAGGTGTGGCCTTGTGTACCAGAAAGATAAAAGGGGTTCAGGAAGGGAGGCAGAAAAACACCAGGGCCATGTTACCTGGGGCCCACCATGTGGGCAAAGTGCTCAGTGAGAACCGATGAGGTCCAGGCAGATGAACTGCAGGTCAGAGCAAGCACTCAGGACCTTCAGAACAAATCACAACCCTGCATGGGCTCCTGACCGAGGCTTCGTCTTTCTCCATTTACTCATTTACTCAAGTGGTGATCAGCCAGGAGATGCAGCAAAATTAAAACTGGATTTAGATTCAGAAGCTGGGCCCTAGTTGCAGTAACAGCACTTACTCGTCACATGATACTGAATAAAACTTGTCATCATTCTGAGCCAGCAAAACAAGGCTAGTGCCTGCCTTGCACACCTTCGGGGGGTGCCATTCCCACGGGCGTCTCCACGAATGCTGCCGGCCAGAATTGGACAATGCACAACTGGCATATTGCAGCCCCACTTGTAGTTTAAAAATGTCCAATGACATAAGATACATTAGGCATGAACACTATTAGCACACTAGCAATATTATCTTGGTCACATTCTAGAAGGGAATGCTAGACCGAAAATGACATTTGCAAAAAGCTAAAATGTAGTGGCTTCGAACTTTGCGTTCTATCCACCGCAACCGTAGTGAAACAGGAAAGCAATCGTTATATAACCCTAATGCTGTCACTGTCACTGATTCAGATGACGAGAATCATAAAAAAGAATAAGCAAAATAGGAGATATGGCCCCATGCTCAGGGTGAGGCAAATACCCTTCATTATGTGTCTTCCTGGTCCCAAGACTACTCTGCCCCCTACACTCTCCCCATCTCAAAATATCCTTCATTATAAGACACTCACGGAGTCTTGGTTAAGACAGGCTGCCATAACAGACTTCGCAGATCATGACGAGAAGATGGACCAAATCTGTCCGGCCCAAAAGGAGGTTCCCTAGATTTCACACCCCCTCACACAATATCTCGCCATCAGCTCAGGGCAGCAGGTCCTAAAAGTGGCCTTTCCTCTCAACCTTCCATGGGCCCCTTTTGCCTGGGAAAAAAGAAAGATCTACAGATTCATGACTCTGCCACACTGCCTACGATCCTGCCAATTCCTGACCCCTTCTCACTCTTCCCCACATACCAGCAACATTCAGGTCAAGTGAATTAAAGCATGTTGAGTCATGTAAAGCCCCTTGATCTACTCCTGCTTTTCAGGGTGAGAGATGGAAATGGCAAGCACTGAAAGCATTTGTACCCACCTGCTCATTCTCCTTCCACTGCTCGGAGTCTGGCCATCTTCATCAGATGCCTCCCAACATGCCTCCCTGGTTCCAAGAGCCTTTGCCCTCCATGCAGGATCCCTCTAGGAGCCTACGCTCTAAAACCTATCTTTGCATAACAGGCTACACAGCACCCCCATGCCAGAGGACAAGAGCTTGCTCCCAACCTCACTTCTGGCTACTTCCTCCCATGTAGCCCGCATTGCAGTCCCACGGGGGAGCCTCCGTTCCTGAACAAGCTTCATGTGTTCATTCATCAGTGTGTGAATGATTGAGAGCGTAAGGTGTATCGGGCGGTGTACTGGGCACTGGAGATGGAGTAGAGGGCAAATCCCACCAGGCACCCCAGGACTTACCACCTTTTGGGGAAAACATATCAATCAAATAACCACAAAAATAAATATATGATTACAAACTGTGATGTCTGGTAAGGAAAAGTAATCAAAGACGTACAAGGCGGAAGGGTTAAAGTGGCCTGGGGAATCAGAGAAGGCTTCCCTGAGGAAGTGATATTTGAGCTGATATGTGGAAAACGAGAAGGGATGAATTAGGCAAATGGGGTGGGCATGGCAGCCTCCACATAAGAGAGGATTCCTGGAAAAGGGAGCTGCCTGGGCATGGGGCAGGTGAGGAGCAGGGAGAATGTCCACACACTGAGGGCAGAGCTGGGGGTGCCGGTCCGAGATGGAGCTGGGAAAGTCACCAGGGGTCAGATTAGAGAGGTTCTTAGAGGCACTATTTAGGATATATGAGTCTTCATCCTAAGAGAAATGAGAAGGCATTAAGAGGTTTTGAGCAGGGAAGGAGGGTGGTTTGGGGAGCGTGAGACATAATCAGATTTGCATTTTGAAATGCTCACTCCAGCTGCTGTGCAGAGAAGGGGCTGGACGGTCCAGAGTGGATGAGGGGGCCCAGGGAGGTGGGAACAGCCTCCACCTCAGGCAAGAGATGTGGATATAAACCGGAAATGGGGAGCTGGGAAGGAAGAGTGAGTGGAGCAAATGAATTTGCCAAACCAGAGTTTACCAAACCAGATGGATGGAAAGAGGGGACACCAGAAGATGACCAGATTTGGGTAAAACGGTCCTGGCATCAGTTTGGGACATAATGGCTTTAGGGAGCCTTTGGGGCCTCCAAGTAGAAAGCCCAGGGATAGATGGGTCTGGGATAGAGATGTACGTGTCCAGGGCCATCTGCACATGGACTGATAGACGATGTGGACGCAGATGAGATCACTTTATGTCACCACTTATGGTCACCTTCCCCCAGTCACTCCACCTGTGCCTGCCCACATGCAAGGAGAGCAGGTCTCCGCTGCCTCATAGAACCCCTCAGGCCTCTGGACCCACTCCTGCTGCTATAGGACCTCTCGTATCAATGTATGGCCACTTTCATACATATCTTCCCCACTAACGATCCAGGAACACCTCGGGGACAGACATGTGGCTCTCCTCTTGAGTTCCACCGCATATGCATAAGAGCCTGGCTCCTGACTGAGCAGGAAGATACGGGCCCACTTTTCCAGCCCACCACAAAGCCCGAGTGCAATGCTGCTCTGTGGAAGAGAATCAGGCCAGATCCAAGAACCCCAACTAAAAACCGTTCTCAGAGTCCTCAGAGGAAAATGGTCCCATTCCTACCTTTACTTCCAATAAACCAAGACAGGTATTGAAAACTCTTAAAAGACAGTGGTATGGATGTTTTCCCACTGTAAGTATAAATCAGTGAGCAATCAGGTACTTCTTTTGTTAAAGGCTTCTTATGTGAAAGGCGCTGATAGATAATGAGTAAGCTCTGTCCTTAAAGAACTTTTAACACAGCCTCTTTCTCAGAGACCAGTGCTCTGATTATAATTCAGAAAAAGTTGTGCATTATTTCCTGTGATTATCTACAAGAAAATCAAAGCCTGACTCCGCAAGGAGCTTATAAACTAGAGAAAATATAGGACAAAGATAGATGAAAAGTTACTTCTATTAGTACATACAGAGCCACCCTACCTTCTCCAGTACCTTGTACCCTCCTCTAAGTAGACAAGGCTCCTCAGTGGGTCATATGATTTGGCTGGATGTAAGCCTCTGTCCCCCTGCCCCGGCCAGATGTCCCTGTGAGGTGCACACCATGCTCAACGCACACACGACACCAGTAACAGGTATTATTCACAAGGGGGGGGGGTCAAGAGAGGATGATGGGTGAACCAGGGAATAGACAGAATTGACTCGGTATTAGAAGAAGGAGCACTGCAAGGAAGGCTAGAGGTATGTCCAATGACAAAAGAGGTTTGACTATGTGAAGGGTATACCTAATGGAGTAAAGAAATGAGATTGAGAAATTTGGTTCGGGAGTGATTATGGAAGACCCCCAAATACCAGTTTATACTTGACCTTTGAGGGGCTGAGCATGGCCAAGGGACATCACCCCGCATGCTGGTTAATTTTAGGGATCAATTTGAATGGCCCTCAGGGTGCCCAGATTAAACATTGTTTCTGGGTGTATCTGTGAGAATGTTTCTGGATGACATTAGCATTTGAATCAGTAGACCACACTCCCCAGTGTGGGTGGACATAATCTAATCCACTGAGCACCTGAATAGAACACAAGGAGGAATTTGCCCCCCTTTTTTTTTCCTACCTCACTGCTTAAACTAGTACATCTTATTTCCTCTTCCTTGCCCTCAGACTGGGATTTACATCATTGACTCCCCTGGTTCTCAGACCTTCACACTCAGACTCAATTACACCACTGGCTCTCCCGGGTCTCCAGCTTGCAGATGGCAGATCATGGGACTTCTCAGCTTCCGTTATCACATGAGCCAGTTCCTCATAATGAATCTCATTTTAGGTAGATGATAGGTAGATAGATAGATAGATAGATAGATAGATAGATAGATAGATAGATAGATAGATAATCTTATTGCTTCTTTCTCTCTGGAGAACCCTATTACACTCTCTTCCCCCAAAGCAATGCCCGGGAGAGTTGGCCACCAGCATCAGTGCTCACCAGAGTGCCCACCTGCACCCTGAAAGTCCATGAAGGATACCACTGGAGGAAAAAACAACGATCTATCTTTGTGCTGACACGGAACCCCACATGCTGTCTAATCTCTTGCATTTGTAGCTTGCCTAAATATATATATTTTATGACCAATATGTTTATTTTTAAAATAGTCTCATTTGATTAGTAGGATGAAAAAAGAGAGCAGGTAAGGGCTTTGGCGAAGGTCAAAGAGAAAATCCACAGTGGCCAAGCTGGGACTGGAACCCAGGTCTCTTATTCAGGATCCAGTGCTCAAGGGCGCTGAGCCTCCCTGCACTTGGCTTGGCAGGCTCCCTCTTTCACCAGTCACCACACTGACTACTTGAATCTGCCAGTCCTGGGTCCTTTCCAAGAAAAGACAAAGCTTCCAAACAAGCAGTAATGACATTGATTATGCCAAGCCAGAGGCAGGGGATTCTGGATCATTTCCTTAAAATACTTGCTCAGCAGCGCCTGTGCCCTCACACCCACCACCCCTCATCCCAAGAAAGAAATGTATGGTACTTCATTAACATGAAGGAGAAATAATTCCCTGTGGATTTCTGCAGTCTCATTTCCCTAGCTTGTCAAATGCCAGCAGCAAGCCAGTCTGGCTGCATTGTTAGCTTGGCTCTATCTTATTTTGTAGTGGTTTGCAGATTGCAGCAGCCTTCCGCCACCACCCCTCCCCACACTCACCCCCCAAGAGGACAAAAGCAAATCACCTTTGAGCTTCCTGGTATATCATTCAAAAGATTTCCCTGTTCAGGGACTTCATAATATAGTATTCTCTTCTGCTTTCACAAGCTGTATATTTTTCTCCAAGAAAGAACACAAAAGTTATTTTTAACACCGTACTACAAGATATGTGATCGAAATATAATTTTAAAAAGTAAGCAAATAAATGGAAGACTTTCCAATATGTCACACAAAGCATAAGAAGCATGTCGTTCAAAAGCTAACTTTCAGTTATCCTATTTCCATTCCCCCCCCTTCTTTTTCTGCTTCACCCTTTCATTACTAAGGAAGTTGGGGTGAAAGGGTATTCATCTTTTTTCTCAAAGACTCATCTCTCACGGCCGAGTTTCTCCACACCTGAATTCACACATCTCCCACATCATGACAATTACCTCCATGGTAACCACTCATGACATCATAAACACAATGTGACAGCAGAAGAAACAAGAGCTACAGAGACCCTGTTGGACGCAAATGCCCTGTGTGATCTAAGGGGCTCACGGGAACAAAGGGAATTTTGTCTTGAGATTTTAGCAAGAAAGTAATTCTTGAAATCTAGTCTTGTATTTCAATATTTATTGAATTTCAAAAGCCTCTTGCTGCAAAGGAGCCTGTGAATACACACAAAGGGCCATGACATTCTAGAATGGCACCACAGCACCTGCAGCTGAAAGCAAACTAATGAAACCAACAGATTTCACCCTAAAGACATCAATCCTTAACGACGGTTAGATCTCACAGGTATTTCTGATGGCAAAACAGGGGCTCCTGGAACCGTTCCAGGGTTTTATACAAAACAGTGTGCTCCTGGAAAGCCCTTTTTCTCTTTCTACCTTTTCTTACCCAAATAAATAAATGCCCAAAGCCTCAAGCCAAGGTTAGCAGCTATTAATAATTTTGTGGACAGCAGCCAAAAGAAGAGTGGACGCACCTCGAGTGTGTGACATGCACATCGCACCAACTTCCCAGAGAGGGGCGGAAGCGCTTTGTTGTGAGACCGTGGCGAGATGTGAGGTGAATGTTAACAACCACTTTCCACAGGAACTTCTCTCTGCAAACGGCCCCAGCTTCAGGACTTAAAATTTCATTCCAAATACTATTAGATACATCAGGGCTCTCAGAATATGGATTTCAAGTTGGAGACATCAAAGTGCATGATTTACTAACACCACTGCGGCTCTCCCCACCTTTTCTTGCACAAGATGCTATTGTAAGACTCAGGCTGCTTTAATCTCCGTGATTGAAAGAAAGAAAGAAAGAAAGAAAGAAAGAAAGAAAGAAAGAAAGAAAGAAAGAAAGAAAGAAAGAAGAAAAGGTGCAGCTTGAAGAGGAACTGAACTCTCACAATCTGGAAGCTAAAAAGTAAACATCAGCCAGCGAGCTCCTCAGTTTAATTACTGGCCTTAGCATTTCAATTTACATGTGTCTTCATTACCCACAGAAGGACTCACCTATTGTTCTCTGAATAAAAAATTTAAAACGCAAACAGAAAATGGGGGAGGAAAGGCTTACTGAAGGGCCTCCGAGGATTAATCTTTGCATTCTTCTCATTTTTTCCCTGAATTTGGGGATAAAATCTGTCGCAGAATATTTGATCTTAGGGAAACACTGAGTTTGGTTTTGTGAACACAAACTGCTTCTGACCATTATTTTAGCAAACAGAATTTCAGAGGCACAGGGCTCTTGTAGAGGGTTACACTGAATTTTGCATAAACAAAGTAACTCAACCGTGTTTCCTCCAGAGACGCAGGAAGTCCAGCTGCGTGAATCCGTGAATCCGTTCGCTGATTAAGCGCACGGGTGTGTGCGTGAGTGCAAGTTTCAGGGCTCTTTTCAGGCATCACACCCTTTGATGCCCTCAAACTTTAACTCGCCTTTTCAAAGTATTTAATTTATCCATCTTGGATTGTCAGTTTCTGCTAACAAAAACAGGAGAGCAAAATTAATTTTAACTGACTTTAATTTAAAAAAATGTGTCACTCCAGATTTCTGAAAAGTAGAATTCTCAAAACGACTGGGCATTGCCAAAGCTTCAAGGGGGCTTCAAATAGCTATAACCGACTTATTGTGGGCTTATCATGATACCTGGGGAGAAAGCACTTTTGATTATGAAGGAATAACCTTTTTGTTAAGGCTGGACACTCTTACTCCAACCTCACTAACCAGTCGGCAATTGTTCTAGCAGGTCTAACTGCGCGCCCGCATTGAGCAAGGACTTCTGCTAAATGCAGGATAAAAAGATGCAGTACATGGTTCCTTAAGAGCTTGTTAAGGGAAATAGGACCTCTGTAGACACGTAGAAACCATCAGTTAAACAATTAAGATGTGCTTTGAAACCTCTAAGGAGCAGGGGACCACTTCTGAGTGGGGGGACAACGGTGGGCTTCATAGAAATGTAATAGTTAATCTGAGAGAATTCAGCGAGAATCAATGGAGAGACATAACATATGCAACGACCAAGAGCCGGAAACCTGAGATATATTTAGAATAATGAGCAGAGGACTGGCTTTGTTGAGTGTCTGTTGTGGCTAGGATGCAGAAAAGAAAGAGGATTTTGCAGCTCACAGCCATGTACCCAAGAGTGGATAATATGGTCAACCTCTAATCCCAGGATCTGAGTGGGATGCCAAGGGCCTCTAGTGAGAGCTCAAAAGGAGACCTCCGCAGCTTCAGAGAGAGACAATCAATGCTGCATTTTTCCTGCAGAAGCTGAGAAAAGGAAAGGAAACATATGGTCAATCATTAAGCCGTTGGACTCTCAGGGCTCTGTCAGCCTGGCATGAGTTTTCAGAGCCCTCCATAGCACAGCAACTTTCACCCAGTAGCACCTCAAAGGCATCACTCTGCTTCTGACCAACCATGATGTAGGATGCCATGGCTGCTGCTTCTGGAACGGCCACCATCCAAAGACCGCTTGCCTGTTAGGAACCATTTGCCTGTCAACACAGAAGTCCTCAGTGCTCAACAAGGTTGGAGACACTTGGCAAGGTCTTCTGTCCCCAGAGTAACAATGGGAAGAGCTCTGGACCGAAAGTCAAGAGAGTGGATACTGCCCCTTCCTGGCCTGGATATGAACTCCCTGTGGACTTTGGGTGAACCTCTTCCTCTCTCAAGGTCCAATTTCACACAGAAAATGAGCAGCTTGGACCAAATACCTGTTTCCATGTCTTGCATTCTGTAATTTGGGATCAAGGGTCTCAAGTTCATGCAGCTACGTAAGGGTGAGAGCCTAGACAACACCCTGTGTCTCCTGACCCCACTGATCCAGTGTTCTTTCCACAGCGCTGGCTTACTCGAGTGGGAGATGTTAACAGTAACCGCCCACACCCATGGAGTGGCTACTGCATGCCAGTGTGTCTCTACTCTCTCTTAGTCCTCACATCAATCATCTGACTGAGATAAAGCTATCAAATCAATGTACAGATAGGAAACAAACAGAGAAAGATAAAGTCGTTTGCCTATAATCACAAAATTAGTAAATGAGAAACCAGAATTTAAAGTTAGACAGCCCCATTCCAGGACGCATTATCCTCATCTCTACTCTCCACACTACACAGCAGAATAAGAAGGAGCAGCAGAGCGACATAAGGGACATGGAACCTTAAAATAGAAACCATGGCAGTCTTCCAACGGTGAATTCACATTGCAAGTATGAGAGCTTTCAGAAGAAATATTTTGGTCAGTGTTGCTTGCCTACATAACCTTCCCTTTCCCTCCCCACAGATGACCACATGAACAGTCCCTGGGGGATCATTTATGATCCAGTGGTCTTAACTGTGGTCTGAATGGAGTACGGATAATGACCACATAGAAAATCAGGAGACAGTGGCCTCCTGGCTAACTCCCCCAGCTCATAAGACAAGGAAAACCAAAACCACCACAGATTATTTTTACTATAAAATAAAACCCAAGAGGAGGTATCTTCTCAAAATCTTCAGGGAGCCACGTTGATATCACACTTAGGTTCACAGGTGCACCTGCAGGCTTATCCAGTAGAACACATCTCAGACTCATGGCTGTATCAAGCCGAACATTAGTTTAAATAAAATAAAGGGAGAGGGTACTCAAAAACTTGAAAACTTCTTTCAGAGGACGGCACTACACAATCTCTATATCCTCTTTTACCTAGGACATATAAGATCTCTATTCTAGGAGATTTAGGAGTTATTTTGAGCAGATTTTCCTATCGCTAATAAAAATGTGTTAGAGTGGGTGCAAGAACCCCGGACGAAAACCAGTAAGCCTACTTCTAGTCCATCGCTTCCACCAACTGGCCAGTTGACCTTGGCTGGTCATTTGACTTTCCCAAGCCCTGGTTCCTCATCCGTAGTGAGAGGGCTGATCTTCCAGAGTTCTGTGAGCCAACCAAGGACCAAGAGCCCTTGAATCGTGTGTTTTGCTAGATGGATCCACAGAACAAAATTGTGATTCAGGGGGATTAAATTCAAATAAGAAACAAGAGGCAATGAATGCTCTTCTGAAAGAGGAATTAAGTTCAGATAAAAATCTGCGCCTCTGTCTGCTTCTGGAAGCTTGGCTTGGCACTGACGTGCTGCCAAGCCTTGGGGGCTCCTCAATCTATCCACACAGCAGGGAGAGTGAAGGCTCCTTCCCTGGGGGCATGTTAGCATGGAGCAAAGGACTGCAATCCTCCGTGACCTCCCTGGAGGGAAGGTTTGCCTCCTTCCCAGAGAGAGCTTCAGCAGCGCAGATAGCAGAGTATCTGAGGTAGTGAGCAGGGCAGACATGGCTGAGCAGAAAGCAAGATAGGAAACCACTGACCTTTCTGGGGTGGGGACAGGAGCGCCCCTCATCACACTTCATGATTCTGCCTCGGCAGACTATGGGTTTTCCCATAGTTTTTCTGCCAGAAAAGCCCTGTCACATTCTTGATGGCCACACACCTACATGATCTCTGGCTGTTTCTCCTTACCCTTCTGATCCTGGATTGTATTTACCAAAATTTGTATTCCTCTGAGTCTCTAGGATCTTTCTAATGTCGTTCTATGGAAGTAGATTAGCTCTGTTCAGAATTCACTATTATTTTCAATGTGTAGGGTTATACTTAGGTACTTTAAAAAGAACTTCACGTTTCTAACTGCCCAAGAGTGAAAGGCACTGCTCCTTCATTAGTTCATTATGCACTTTCTCTAGACACATAAAAACAGAGGATAAAGGGCCAGCATTCAGTGCATTGTTCCTGCATATGATAAGAGGGGGACCAGATGGCCCAGTTTCTGCGGATAAAATATAAAGTGCATGAGGACAATAATATTATAGTCACTCCATACAGCCAGGAATTAAACAGCTTCTGGCACATGGTATGTGCTCAGTAAATCTTTATAGAATGGATGGATGGATGGATGGATGGATGGATGGATGGATGGAAAGAAGGATGGATGGATGGATGGATGGATGGATGGATGGATGGATGGATGAATTCCACCTCCAAAACCCTGGGATTCTCTGGTTCTTCAGCCTATGTCAATACTACTCTCACCTATCTGATTCTCACTAGTCACTATCTCCTAACACCTCTTGCTGTCATCCCATCTCCACATTTATCTGGTCCCAAGGACCTCCATACTGGCATACTGGCTGCTTTGTTTCTCGATAAGAGTAATTTTAAGATAATAATAAAAGCTATCATTTGTTGAATGCTTACATATATTAATCATTATGCAAGGACTTTAAAAGTATCAACTCTCTTCATCTACAAACAACCCAAGGAGATCATGTTATTACTTCAATTCAACAGGTGAGGAAACTGAGGCAGAGAGAGTAAATGCTTTGCCTAAGACTTCCCATCTGGTAAGTGGGAGGGGGGCTTAGTTTCCAACTCAGGCAGTGTGGCTCCAGAGGTAATGTCCTTAAACCCCACGCCTGCTGTGTAAGCTTCAGCTCTGCTCATAACTAGAGCATTCATTATAGATCTCTCAACCGGAGGAAAGGACGCTCAAGGTCCATACGCCTTCAGAATCACCTGAAGCATTTCATGCTCCACTAGGTCCTCAAGGCTCTACTGGACTCCTGTGTTAGTTTTCATCTGAGTCCCTGAAGAGTAATCCTCAAGACAGAAGAATTGCAAGTGACAGTGTAAAATCTATTCAAGGCCAGGTACCAAACTTTGTACCTGGTAGAGACCAACAGGTAGAGAGAGCTCAGCCTGATTTGATATTTATATAAGGCTTCACCACTACTGTATACCAGTGCCTATTATTTTTGGTCTGTAATGGATGCTTAATGACTATTGAGTTTATGAACAATCTGTTAATTATTAATAAACTAATGGCTAATAGAAAAAATATAACTTTAAGAACTTTAAAAATAACTAAATAGGAAAATTCGAGTTAAAACCCTATTTTTTGTTAGACAACAAAATGTCATTATTCTTTCAAAACATGTGTCTTCAGTGTCTGCCATGTTCCTGGCACTATGCTGGTCATGGTTGGGGACAAAGGGAAACTATTACTAGAGATCCCACAGTCAGGAGTTCTGTTGAAGTGGGAAACAAGATTAAAAACTGGAAATAACTAGACTGCAAAATATTCAAACTTCATAAAAGCATTTGACACTATCCTGTGTCTCAGGATAATCAAATGTATTCTAGATTTTTTCCTATGCATTTAAAATTATTTGAGTTAGGTTAAAATGGTCAAATCCATTTTAGAGTTGAGAAAATGAAGCACAGAAAGGAAGGTCATTTGCCCACAATCACACGTGTAGTTAACTGTCATGCCAGGATTTCAAAGCAGTCAATCTGATACCAGAACCCATTTCCTAACCTGTACTGTCCACAGTAGAGTAAGAGTGGCATAGGAACATTAGGTAACATAGGGACATGACAAATTTACATACAAATATATTTGCATATATAAGTATGGTTTTTGTTTCATTTCTGTGTATGTGTTTTATCATAAAGGAGATCATACACTATGTGCTGTTTCGTGAACTGCTTTTTCTTACAGCATATGTCTTGAAGATATTTCCATGCACTTGCAGAATACATCAACCTTATTTGTTTCTAGCGATGTATTCCATGGTATAGATATTTATCTTTCTTCCTACTGATGGAAAATTAAGGTTGTTTATAGTTTTTCAATCACAATGCTTCAGTTAACATTTGTGGTTGCATGCACATGTATGAATATTTCTTTTTTAAAAAGATTCTATTTATTTATTTATTTGAGAGAGAGATAACGAGAGAAAGAGAGAGAGAGACACAGAGCATGAGCTGGGAGGAGAGGGAGAAGCAAGCTGCGCAGGGAGCCTGGTGCGGGACTCAATCCTAGGAACTCAATCCCTGGGATCGTGAACTGAGCCGAAGACAGACGTTTAACCAACTGAGTCACCCAGGTGCCCATGTATGAATATTTCTGATGTACATATTTAAAGTAGTAAAATTGTTTGTTCAAGGTAAATCAACATTTTTGCAGTGGATATGTCATAGGGTTTTGCCACCTCGGTCAAGGACACAGTTAAGCTGATGTGGACTCCAGAGACAGGCATTATGGATGAGTTTCACATACCTCATAATTATATATATTACCTCACACTTTCCACACATTATCTTGTTTATCTTTGTAATAGTTATGAGAGAATACTATTCTCATTTTACAGATAAGGAAACTGAGACATAGCAAAATTAAGAGATTTATCCAGGGTCATTCCATAAATTACAATCAGAGCTACAACTAGAAAAAAAAAATCTCATTTGTAATTTAGGGCTGTTTCCTTTCAAACCATACTGGTACAATAAACTGTATATAATAAAATGGGTTTGTGCTCAGTTGTTAACAAACCCATGTATACAAGTTTTAAAAAGTGAGCAACACGAACATAGTTATGGATTACAAGTTTTGAGGACAGAAATGAGTAAGAGAGGATGGAAAGTGCTTTCCAGCCCCAAAATACCAAAATCTTCTGATCTTAGAGAAATAAAAATAAAATAAAATGAAGACACAAGCTCATTGCTGGAAAAAAAAAATGGAAATTAAAAGTAAACAGAGTCCAGAAAGGGTGGTTGGAATGGAAGACTCCTACAAAAAGTGATCCCGGGAGTCCCCATAAAGATTTGCAAAAAAGCCCTCCAAACATACTCATTGTATGAGTGAAGCTAGGGTAACCCAGACTCAACCTTCCCACCTAAGAATAGCATTCAGCTTAGAAGTTTCTTCTCTAAACTGAGAGGTGGAAATGACAATTACTTGATCAGTAGAGAATTCCAAGTTGAATTATTCTCAAAGATAATTTACTCCAAAAGATTCTACTGTTAAATATTACTTATGTTTGAACAATAGGTATCATCAGGTAGGAGAATTCTGAAGAGGAATGAGTAAGCTTCTCGGCAGAAATGAATACAGAAATCTCTTCTTGATCATCTTGATCGGAGTAATGACAGAAGGAGGAGGAAACCTATAATGGTGTTTTGATAAACTTGCTCAGTCAGATGCCCTAACATTTACATGTAAGTTTCAACTAAGGATTCTGCCAGGACTTGAGATATCCCCTCTCAACAGCTGTCAAAGACAGAAGGCCCCTGTCTCAGCTCCTTTCACTTGGCTAGTATGTAATTTATCTATAAATTGTTACTCTCCTCCAGTTCCAACTGTATAAATTACAAGATGAGAAAAAGTTGGACAGGAACTCATGCTGAATAGTGTCTTCGAAGATGGCTGTCTTGGAAGATGGCTTTTGAAAACATGTAAGCTTTCACTACCAGCCCACGGTTAGGAGGAATTTAAAAAATTGAAATTCTCCCTGCAAGACACATATTTCTGAAAACTATATGATTCTTGAGGAGGAGGTCTTGGACTATGAAAAATAGCTGGCAACAGACTGTACCCTATTATTGCCTGCCACCGGGGTTTGCACTAGAATTTACAATTTTGGCTTTAAGCAGGACACTGAGTGTCCTGGCAACCCTGTATAAAAGATTGGCTGTGAACTTTGCCAAGGACTTATTTACATTTCAGCTGACCAAGACTTTTAATAATTGTCTGACTTCCAAAGCACCGATTCTGAGGTCTTCTGCAGTAGTGCACGGGAAACAAAAGGCTTCATTCTCATTTAGAGTTCTCCTTGGGCTCCAGCAAAGAGTCTCTTCTCTCTCTAGGGATTCTTGATAAATATGTAGCTCCTAAGGAAAGCAAGCAAGGGGTTCAATCTCTGACAGGAAGGAGAGAAACTATAATACCTTCGTAGGACTCTCAACAGATGCTCAGTGCGCAGAGGGCTTGAAGGAGCTATGAGATTGTTATTGCTGCGCCAACCATGCATGCCTAAATGAGCAACAAAATTCATAGTCCTAACAGGCTTCAGTGGCGTCAACAGGATGACAACATGTCCCTTTACTGGGGAATGTGTACCCTCAATAGTGATCCTACTTAGATATGGTTCTCACATAAGAAAAATAGTGTCTGATGATAGCAAACCAACAGAATAACAGTCACGTACTTGCCACATAAACTTCTCGAAGGCAAGGCCAAGGGCTGTGTTATTCTGCCTCCCTCCTGAAGTTAAGAGGCACCTTTCAAACTCCCAGGCTTTTTTGTGACATTCTGTTTAATTTTATCACACTATTGCTAGTCCCCTATCGAGCTTTTGTTGTAAGCAGATAAAGGTAAGGGGGAGCTGAGAGGAAGCAGAATGAGATACAAAAAGGAAAAAGTAAAATTAGCTATAGCATATAATTGGACCCTGCTCGGCCTTGAGAAAGCCACAATTTGTGTTAATTAAGCAGATTAATATGTTCCTTGCTAAAGGGGCTATTCTAGACAGTAGGAAGTATGTTTAAAACAGGTAAGACCTTTTTTTTTTTTCTAGACTAAGGTTAGTTGAGCTATTGCTCTGAATAATTGGATGAATTTTATCCTTGGGTAGAGATAGGGAATGGGGGAGAAAAGCTTTCTTAGGATGTTAGATGTTACTAAAATCCATTGGGCTAAGCAACTTTGAGATCATGAGAGATTTTCAAGAAATTGCCCAGTCACTGTCTATTAATTGAACTGTACAATGATAGTGTTCATGTGATATAATGGCCTTTCAGATAAGGGTAACGTTCTGATCCAATTTGAGGCAGAAGTTTCATTCCCCAAATATTTATTATAATTACGTGACAGAATTGGTTACTCCAGTAGTTGGAATGAAGAAAATATATTTCGGGTTAAATAATCTGTCCAAAGTTCTGGGCCTACATTGGAAATAAAGTTCTTTGTCAGATAATACTGAATTGAGTGTTTAAAGCCCAGTGCTAATGAGCCCAGTCACATGCATGGGTCAGCTGGGAGAGTTAGGTCAGCTCTACAATCAGATGCCAGTCAGTTCACTCAGAAATAAATCCAAGTTAGCCAAAAAGAGTAAGCAAAAACACATCATGAGTTTCATGCAAATCCATCATGGCTCAGAGTTATACACATGGCTAATAACAGATTCAAGATTTCTTCTTTTATTTTTAAATTTCGGAGGTAGAGTTCAATGATTCATCGGTTGCATGTAACACCCCAGCACTCATTACATCAGGTGCCCTCCTTAATGCCCATCACCCAGTGACACCCCCCCCCCCCGCCAGACAACCTACAGCATGGGAGAAGATATTTGCAAATGTCTTATCTTCTTCTTTTAAGAAGAAAGAAGCAGAACTTGTGATGAGTACCGGGTGATAGATGGAATTGTTGAATCACTATATGGTACACCTGGAATTAATATAACACTGAATATTAACTATATTGGAATTAAAATAAAATGAAATAAAAATTTTAATTAAAAAATAAGACTTAGACCAAGTTGGACAATATTCTTAGGAAAACATAAATATGGAAATTAATTTGCTGTTTAAAATATACAAGTTGTTCTGAAGTTAAATATTTAAAAATTTAAAATAAATATTTATCTTTAAAAAAGAAAAAGAATGAAGCACACACACCTATGCTTAGAAATTCCAGGTAAAAAATCACTTAAAAAAAATGCTCTAA
Organism: Ursus arctos; assembly: GCF_023065955.2. NCBI lineage: Eukaryota > Metazoa > Chordata > Mammalia > Carnivora > Ursidae > Ursus > Ursus arctos. The sequence continues at coordinate 13,391,287 of NW_026622863.1, forward strand.
GTAGATACTTGAGCACTATAGAATGTGAGTTCACAAGTATTGATCTTTCTGACTTTACAATGTCAGCATGAACACACATTAATTTTGCAGAGGCAAATAAATAAACTGCATATCTTCATTACACAGAACCAAAGGAATATATGGTTTAAATACTGTTTTATGAAGTTGTGAGAGTCACACATGAGAATAAATTGTCATCTTAAACGTTCCTTTCCCTTTCTAACCGTGCCCCATAGGACATCCTTGTTATAAGACTGTAATATACTTTATAGAACATAGTTAGGTGACAACATAAAAGTAATCATATATTACTTGTAGTAAAAATCTGCCATTGTTGATGTCCTATTTCTTGATCTGAGTGCTGGTTACATGGATGTACTCACTTTTATGAAAGTTCAGCAAGTTCTACACAATTTTCTGAATGTATATGGAACTTCAACAAAGTTTTTTGAAAACCTTTTCTTGTGTCTGCAGTACTGAAGTCTCTATGAATAGTTATAGCCTGTTTTACAGCCAACACATTTATTCCTATAAAAGTGAAGGTAAAAAATTCTTGATAACATAATCCTATTTTAAGGGTACCAAATAATTCATTACTTAAATAAAAGAAGTAGATTATAGCTCTGGGTTGGCCACTAACTGGTGTTTGAATCTGACCCTCTCTGTGCCTCCCTTTTCTCTCCCAATTAAAAAGGGCTGGATGAGCTACAGTCCAGTGTCTCTTCTAGCTTCAGTATTACTGGATACTGGGTAACAGGCCAAATGAGAAGTGAGACTCCTTTGGTGAATCTTTCTGTAAAGCAACAACCTACTTCCTGGTTTATGTCCTTTTTTTTTTTTTTTTTAAGATTTTATTTATTTATTTGACAGAGACAGCCAGCGAGAGAGGGAACACAAGCAGGGGGAGTGGGAGAGGAAGAAGCAGGCTCCCAGAGGAGGAGCCTGGTGTGGGGCTCGATCCCAGAACGCCAGGATCACGCCCTGAGCCGAAGGCAGACGCTTAACTGCTGTGCCACCCAGGCGCCCCTGGTTTATGTCTTTTGTAAACAAGAATTTAATGGGGGGAGACAGCTGGAGTGAACAAAAACCCAATTGACCCACATGACTTGGCTGTAAACCACAAGAAAGCCTTAGTTTAGTCACATCATGTTGGAGCCCCAAAGAAAGGAGAAACTGCTAAGCATTTCCTCCATTAAAGTCTGAAAAGCAGTAAGGTGGGGATTAACCTCTTCAAGCCATAAGAATTGTGCAGGGTTTTCAGTGGAGCTAAGTTTAGTCAAAGGATCACTCGTTCCATAAACATTTATTGAGCGCCTGCTGAACGCCACGCGGAACCCCCTGGTAGTTGCGGGGGATAAAATAGCAAAAGAGGCAGATGGAACTCAGCCCAACGGGTCTCAGGAGCTTGTGGGGGACACAGACGAGTAAACAGTCAATTACAGGGGGATTTGTATAATCAGTGCTGTGAAGGGAGATATGGAAGATACAGTACGAGCAAGCACAAGAAGGACACATAACCCAGGAGGGAGTTGGGGTACGGCCATATTAGGGAGGTTTTTTGGAGCAAGAGATATCTAAACAATGAGTAGAGTTAGCCACATGACCATGTTTAGCTTGCATGCTGGGAGCCAGGACAGCCTCGGACAGGCTCAGGAGCCAGACTACTAGTTAGCTTCAACTCCACTTGAGCCTGGGAAAGCTCCTACACTCTCATTGCGTCTCAGTTTCCTATCCACAAAATGGGAATAATGACAGTACTCATGAATTCTTAAAAGGATTAAGTGAGAGAATCCATGTAAGCCCTACTAAGCACAAAGCCAAACTACTGCCAACTGCCAGTGTCATTATTAATAGTGAGAAAGATGTGGGGAGGGGACCACAGAACATCGCTGCATCGATTGAATATAGCCATTTGGTGTCCTGAGAGTAGTCCAGTCCAGCTGGAGAGAAGAAGGGAGGAGGTGAGGAAATCAGGCTGGAGCAGAAGGCAAAAGGCCCTGTACACTGTGTTAAGGAATTTGGAATTCATCCTGAAGGAACGAGGAACACTGAAGTGTTCTAAAAGGAGAGGCTCATGATATCCACTATCCACATTTATTAGTAGGGGAGAAACATGCTGCCCACATAAAAAAATATTTATTTTACCCCAGAGCATTGAAGACTGCATCCACTACCTGTTTCCCTCTCCAGAGGATGAGATCCGGTTGCAATGCAATAGCTTGCTAACATCCCGGGATTCCCTTCCCTCGGTGAGCTAGATATGCTGGAGCTCAAGTAAGTGCTGTTAATTCAGAAGAGGCATTACCAAAATCATGTGATTCCGCCGAAGAGACCCAGTTCAGAAAATTAACATAGTATATCTTTTCATGAGCCATGAGCTGCAATATACGGCAAGTCTCTCGTGAGTCATTAAACTTGCTCTATTAGATCACAGAAAATCCCAGACAACTAGCCCTGCTGTGGCTGGATTTTTGTAGAACGCAGACTTCTTTTTTCTAGCAGAAGTGAAGTCAGCGTAAACCACAGCAGCAGAGGCTTCCGTGACATGGGGTGCAAGGTACTTCTTCTCCTGCACTTCCCATCTCTCAAACCTGACCTCTAAGGAGAACTTTAATAAGAACAAACCAAGGCGGCTTCTCAGGATGAGTAAGTATTAGAGGGAAGCCCATAATGAAAAGACTGACATGAGTCAACACTTATAAATGATCTGGAAGAAGAAGTAAGCAATAAGTCTCTGACGCAGACAGCCTTATGTGCTTCTGGATAGTTAAATGCCAAGGGCTGGAGGACCATTTGTAGGCAAGAGATTGGCAGATGTGATGCAAGGGTATTTGGAAGAGAACAATCCAAACCCTCCTTGTCAAAGTATGAACTACCAGTCAGAACCCAAAAATGACACCTGGAATTAGGGCGTGGCCCCTGTTAGGCTATCAGAGCCAGAAAATGTGGGGTATCATCAAGAACAGCGTGGAAAGCAAAAGAGAAAGCAAATCACCATTCTTCAGCCCTGTCAATCAATATGGAGGCACATCTGCTCCTGAGATGCTGTGTGGCTTCATGGCTATGCACCAAGAAATAGAAAACGGAACCTGCCCGCGTTCATACATCTCCACCAGACTCCACTTGTCCACCAGACTCAGTGAAATCACATGCAGTATTTTGCACACAGCAACGAGACGTAAATATCAGTAACACACACCATTTTGCTCTTGCATTTAGTAAGTAAACTGCAAACTGACTAAATACAAGACAGCAGGCTAGCAACTGGGGGCTACATCAAGGATGAGATATGAACACTGACCTCAAGCGGCTTACTGTCTAGTAGATGAAATGAGATATGGACATTATCTACAACACAGGGCACAAAGTAATAAGAACCACAACGGAGCAGCAGATAAAGTATTACAGAAACAGCCTGCACATACTTAAAGTATATTATTATGTCCACAAGTCATATATATATATATATATATATATATGATGTATTTTTATTAACCTTATTCATTTTAAGGCTTAACCTGGACAGTGATGGTCACTGATTTTACTGACAACTCCATTAATGCCCAGAACCAGCAGCTGATATTGATCACCAGGTCATGGTGGCAACAGGAAGATGAAAAGTTTCTGAATGAAGCTGAACTCTGGGGCTCCTATTAATAGTGGATATTCAGAAGATTTTTTTTTCCTGATGGCAGAAAGTAGAAGGGAAACTGAGCTTTTGAGAGATATCTGCCATTGTTTCTGTTGCCTTTGCCCTCAGGGACTTGGTTTATCCTGCAAGACACAAGAGCTGTGCCCTAAAACGCTCTTTAATGGAGGGGAATAAAAATCAGGCTCATTGTCAGGATGAAGGAGCGAACATCCAGTTTCCAACTAAGGCAGCTTAGAGAAGCCATTTACTATATTGCAACTCTGTCCTCCCCTGCCTTATCCCACACCAAAAGGTACACATTGGATTTAGGAGATTAATTCTGCTCGTGGAACTGCCAGCTCTCACCAAACCTCATAATCAGAGTACAAGAGGGAACTCAGTGGTACTATGGCAGGGCTTGAGAAAGAAACGCGTTTGGGAGTATGAAATTTCTGTTTCCTCAGAGTAAGATACTCCAAGGAAACTAGCTATGGAAGGAGTTTTTAAATTTTGCTACTGCGATACAAAGCCCTCTCACTCATCCGTGTGTGCTCTGCCACAAGAAATGGACTTACGCTGCTGGCTACCTTTGTAGTCAGCAATGTCTACTTCTTCATGGACCTCTTTAATCAATACAAATACACAGCCTTGCTCCCTTCTCCATCATTCCCAACGTTACATTTCCTTTTGCCTCTGTGTCTGTTAGTGGGGGGAGAGGAATATTTACACGGGCATCTCTTAGTTAACAGAATGCATTTATCTGGGAATTGAGTTCCTAAATGTAATGAAATCACAGAATGGAGCAAACCTCGTAAGATCAGATATTTAAAGAAAACGAAGATCTTCAAGCATAGGACATTATTGAAAATATTAGCAATGAAGTCAATGAAGAAGTATCTCTCTGTTGAGTTTCTAATGTACCAAGGTATGCTACTAGATGCTACGTGAGATCTTTTTAAAAGTTGAATATATGGGGGCGCCTGGGTGGCTCAGTCGGTTAAGTGTCTGATTCTTGATTTCGGCTCAGGTCGTGATCTCAGAGTCGTGAGCTAGAGCCTGACATCAGGCTCTGCACTCAGCCCAGAGTCTGCTTGGGATTTTCTCTCCCTTTCCCTCCCTCTACTCTCACTTTCTCTCTAAATAAATAAATAAATAAAATCTTTTTTTTTTAAGTTGAATAAATGGCCCCTTTTTTCAAGAAGCTTATCATCTAGTTGAGAAGACAAGTTTAAAAGTATGCAGAAATGAGATAGAAGATTTACTGTTAGAGCAAAATCAACATGTCTGCTAAGTTCACGGAGTTTAAGGGCTGGAGGAGAATGAGAATAAATGTTAAACTTCACTTTGAAAAGAGCTTGGAGTTGTTGGAAAATCACCAAGGCTTTAGGAATTCCTGCCTTTCAGAAAGAGAGACCCACCTTCTGAGACAGGGTGGAGCTGATGGCCCGACTGGCAGGAGTTTCAGTTCTTGTGTTCCGTTTTTGGTCTTTCTAATTTTATGATCTGTGCTAAAATATAGCATGACATCTAACCTTGTAAATATTGTCCCCTGTCCAATCTCTAAAGATGATTATTTTTAAAAAGAGTTTCAATTAATTACAGGATACTTGCCTTATTCAAATCATATTTCATTTAGTTTTTTTTTATTTTAAGGTTGCTGGAGGTGAGTATTCCCTTCTCTGGATTCTCTAAAATCTATAGTAGG